>NC_137519.1:777500-1507500 GCF_041902795.1 Electrophorus electricus
TATTAGTATGTATTACTAATATATAACAATTAAGAATATGTTAAATATATAATCATAAATGTAGTAAGTTCAGTTTGGTTTTAAAAAAAACAAAGTCTAACACTTGCAGAATTCATACAAGCAGCACAATCAAAACCACCCATGGACAGGAATCCATAAAGCCAAAGGAGGAGAGTACAGGGGAGTACAGGATTGTTTAGCTGCAAACAGCAAGCCCTTCTTCATCTACTCCTAACCCTAACCCAACCCATCTCTACCTCTAACCCTAACCCTATACAACACTTCTCCATGTCCAACCCTAACCCAACCCATCTCCATCTCTACTTCTAAACCTACCCAACCCTTCTCCATCCCCAACCCTATCCTTACCCAAACCTTCTCCATCCCTAACCCTATCCCTACACAATTCTTCTCCATCTCTAACCATAACTCTACCAAACCCTTCTCCATCTCTAACCCTAAGTCCTTCTCCAACCAGCTCCACTGAACCAGAGAAGAACTTGCAACATGGAACTCGATGGAATGCACATTTTACAAGGTTTAACACCTAAAATAACTATGTGAGAGAGTTCAGATCAATCACTACAGACTAAAGAAACTTTGTAAAAAATAAATAAATAAAAATAAATAAATAAATAAGATACAATAAGATATGTCTTCTGTAATTGCGTGTCACCATGGCAGTGTTGGGATCCAGATGGCCCTGATGTGTTAGCCTAGAGTGTTTAAGTGAATTATACACTCGAACTGAGCATCATTAAGACATCACTACTGATATGAATCTAGCCAGTATTAACTGAAGCATAAAAATACCATGTGCTTTAAAGCATGCAGCCTGCAACTCTGTATAGATAAAACCTGTCTGCTGGAGCCACTCTCACAGTTTGGGCCCCGATTACCACATTTAGCAATCACTTGGAATTGCTAAATCTATCACTACGGCCCTCTTCTGCTGTTTATCCATCACTACTATATCTGGTTGTTTAGCCATTACCATTTTGTCAGTCTCTATCTGGAAGTCGCACAGGATCTGAGCTCTTTCATTCTCAACCACCTTTGGTGGTTTTGGAGCTTCCAACCCTTAATCAGCACAGATGTCTCTGTATACTGTCACCCACTTGGTTATGGTATTCAATGTACACTCTGCCATGTACAAATCTTACTGTTGATTGTCTCAGGGGCATCTTTACACAGCCTGCATCTGGGGTGGTAGATCCCAGCCTCTACTGAGCTTGTTCCTGTGCTGTCATGAGTAGTACCTCCATGCTGTCCTTCAGTCCAGCCTTTTCCAGCCATTTGTAGGATTTCTCCATATCAGCCACTTCCACTATTTGCTGGTGGTACATACTGTGAAGGGGTTAATCCTCCCATGATGGTCCCTGTTCCTCCTCATCCCCTTCCACCCCGGATTTCTGTTGTCTGAGGTACTCACTAAGCACTTCATTGCTTGGGGCCATCTCCCAGGTGTAATCCTGGATAGTGGCCCTGATGCTCACTAGTCCTCAGCCCTCCTTCTTCCACTTAGTGTACATTCTGAGAGTGCTGGATTTGGGATGAAACCTTCCATGCATTGTGAGGTGTTTCCTTCTCTTGATTTCATTGGCTTCTATGTCCTCCTTTGTTCATCTCATTATGCCAGCAGGGTATCTGATAACTGGTATGGTGTATTTGTTGATAGACCAGATCTTGTTTCTCCCATTCGGCTGACTTCGCAGGGCTTGCGTCCTTTCATGTCAATGCTGTATATCCTGGTGAGATGGATTAGTGAGTTGATGTGTTGTTCACTTCTGGCATGCAGCTTGATTTCATCCATGTACAGGAGGTATCCGTAGCCACTCTTGGTGATGAACTCACTTCACCATGCTGCGCTTAATGGTGACTCATGCTATTAGTCTTAAATTGGCCTCTAGGGTTGCCTTCCAGAGTCCCATTGAGTTCTTGAAGAAGGCGCTTAGAGTCCCGTTGGTGTTATACAGCCTCATGCATTCTAGGATCCATGTGTGTGGCACTGAATCATAGGCTGTCTTGTAGTCAAGGAGGTGCACAGGTTGGTCTGTCAGGCCTTACTGTCTTGGGTTACTGTTTTATCTATCAGTAGCTCATGTTTGGCTCTACTGGTGTTCATGCTAATGCATTTCTGTCCTCTGCTCATGTAATGAGTCATGTCTTTACTCATGTTAGCTGCAATGATGACATGAGCTGCTAAGTTGGGCAGAGGCAGTTCCATCCATTAGTAGCTGATTCATTTGTGCTGCCAGATGCTCATGGAGTGACGTTAGCATCATCAGCCAATAGGCATGGAGCATGTTAGGGCCTAGTACTGTCTAGATCTTCATACTTGAGACCTTTTCTTGGGCAACTGCTAGCGTGATTACTGGATCCTGTTCAGTTGAGGGTGCTGTGGTCAGCGATTATGTTCTCTATCCACTGGGCATTGTTGCTTTATTATGCCTCATTCTCCCATATCCCTTTACAGTATTGTTAAGTCTCAGTCTTTGGTGGACCTGTTCTTATGCTGTTGTCCTGCCACTGAGAGTACACTTTGGACAGTTCATGGGTGAACATTCTGTTTATTTTCCTCGTTCTACTTTTCATGTGTATTTCTTCAGGTGGGCAGCCACAGCTGTTCATCTTTGCTTGGCAAGCTCTAAGGCCTCAGGTATTGACAGCTTATTGTATTTCTCAGGTGCCTTTCTGTATTTGTAATAGCTGGCTGACATCTCTCCTTGTAGCCTTCATCTTGGCCTCCAATCTCCTTGTCCATGGAGGATATTGCTCCTTGATGATGTTCATCTTGTAGCCAAGCATCCAAGTTATTACAGTTGCTATGGCGTATATCAGCTGGTTCTTCTCAGTGATGGGCACAGTAGTGATCATCTGGAGTGTTGCATTCACATCTTCCAGCAGCATTTCAGGTACTGCACCTGGTCTTGGTAGTCTGTTACAGCTTGGTAGCTTAGCTACGATCATCTCAGGTCAGCAGCTGTGGTTTAGAGCTTGGTGAATGGACTCATTGGGTCTTGGTTCCCGTTTTCAGGATGTGGGGACATCTCCGCTCTGATGTGTTATCTTGGCTCCCTCTTGCTGTATCATTTGTGTTGTACCGCGTTAATCTCTAGCTATGACAGCAGTTGCTTCTTGCGGATGTTGGAACACTGAGTTACTAGTTGGTTATTCTGATCCCTGCCTGTCTTTTGGATTTACTCTTTTGCCTGTGCCCTATTGGATTTGTTTGCTTGACTTTGGACATTACCTCTGCCCGTTTTTGACCACATCTTGGATTTCCCTTACTTTATTAGACAGTGCACTCGACTCTGTCTCTGTTCACCATACATTACAACATGGTGTATAGCACATCCTGAAGATATTATTATGAATTAAATACCACCATCTATTATAAACCTACAGACTCTCATTCATATTTACAATACAACTACTCACATTCTAGGCTTGTAAAGACATTCTCCATTACAGTAATAGTACATTTACAGTGCAGTGAAGCGAAACTCAATTCACCTCATGAAGGCTACTTTGAGGCTGCTGCCTAAAAGTGCAAGCAAGTTTATCAGTCCAGGAATACCAACTATTTCAGACACTACTTTCCGTGCTTCATTTTTTAAAAATACATCTCTACATTCCTACTTATTCATGTCAAAATATACAAGAAAACCTGACACGGCAATGATCATCCTCTCCTCCATCTCCACCACAACACTCATTTCAGCTTGTGGCTTGATGTGCATGACAAAATACCCTATGCGGTGCTGATTGGCTGCTGTCCAGTTAAACTCACTTCTCACTTGCATAAAGTTGAGAAAAAACGGTTCTCTTTGCCTTGTTCACAACATGCTTGCTCCCATAATCCACCACACACAACTACTGCCTGTGTCCACAGAAATGAATGGAGAGACAGAGAGAAAATTGCCTCATTTTGCTGCAATGTAAATGTATGGTTACAACTACTGAGACAAATACATTTGTAGTGAGCATGAAAACAACCTCCAGAAAAGCATAGAAATCTGTGCATTTTTTGTTTCCTACAGAAGTCATAGATGATGCTCTTGGTTGTGTTTTACTTGTTGAGAGAACGGGTGCACTGAACAAAAAACACGACTGCTAACAAATTAGGAATTCCTTCATTTATCATACTGCACCAAAAAAAAAAAAAAAAAGTGTCTAATATACTGGATAGTTCAGGATCACTGAAGATGATTCACTAATTTTTTTTTCATACAAAACCATGCTCGACAAAAGTGAGAGAACAATCATCTGATTAACAACTGTGGTATTATGACAATTGTTTTATATGCGCTATATTTATTAACACAGCCACTAAAATAACTAGCACAAAAGGATCACCCATTCCTCATGCATCAGTACAGAAAATGTCTACTGCTTCTTCACAAAAAAATGTAATTTCAACTGTACACTGGAGAAACCAAGAAAAGCTTTGCATATTGTTTTATTAACACCTTTTGATACCTCAAGGATGTGTCATTTCCATTCACCTTAAGGATGGACACTGTCTTCATGATGTAAGGTTTGCATGGTCATTTGTTGCTATGGCAGCAATAATACGTGGATTTAGAGAAAGAACTGATCCTCACACTCAGCAATTTAGGACCCATAGATTGAACGCTATTATTTAAACAGCCTCTATTTGGAATATAAACTGGCTAGCACTCCTAATATTTCAGAAACACTTTCATTGCATATCTGATGAAGGACCTCTGTCTGAAATGTAATGTTCCTCTGGAAATCTTGTGTACTACATTCACTCTGCTTCTTATACTGTGTGTATGGATGCTTGATGTTAATAAAAAAGTGTGTCATACATGCTACTTATGCTGTTTAATGAGCATTGCATAACATGGTATAATGCATGCTCCTGTTGGCAGTTTGGCCTCTGCAATATGGTACTGCAAAAGGTCAGAACACAGCCCACTGAAAACTAGGAGGATGGGTGGATGGGAGGGATAGAGGGAGGTGGAGGCAAGTGAGGGAGTGAATAAATAAAATCAACAGTGTGATCTGTATCTGAAATGCCACGGCAACCTTGCCCATCATCTCACTCACCCAATACTCTGGCAGTGTGCTAGATGAATGTGTTAAAGAGTTATACATGTTTGACAGTGCTTTAATCTTCCCACCATAGAGCTTTTCTGCAGCATTCACTGAAAAAATTCATTTATGCAAAATATCCAATGCATCCAGCCCCCCCCCCCCCCCCCCCCCCCTCAATTCAGTGATTGCAGAATAACAGCTCTCAGTTTAGTCAAGCCAGTTGCAATGAAACTGGTAGGTGTATTCTAACATTTGTACATTGTGGCTACAAACAGACCATCATTTTTAAAAGAGAAGAAAGAAGCAACCATACTCAATGTTCTGTCTTCCCAGGCCCCCAGAACAGCAAAAGCAAATACACCACTGAAAAAAATAAACCGTATACAGCCCTTTCCAATTCCACATGTAAACAACACATTTCGCAAGACTATGATGGCGAGAGACACTCATCACCTCCACGCGCACCTTTCATGTAGAATGTTTGAGCCAACTCTGTCCGCAAAGCAACATGAAGTAGCTAAACCTCACTTGTCGATTTAAAGTGCCCTGAATGGTGATTCTTTATACTGTGCTGCAAATGAAGTCTTTAAATCATGCACTTTAAAGCACCTCTTAAATCAGTTATTTTTGAGTTAGAACTTAAATTTCAAAAGGCTAAACCTTTAAAATCACACCAAGAAACTTGTGCATATCATTCAACAAACAAACCAAATGTAGCATGTTTCGTGTGTGTAGATTTAAACAGTGCAGACTAATGGTCAACTGATTAAATGCCATTTCAAGATCTACATTAGCCAATATTTTCTCTCCCAGCATCTGCTGAAGGTTCTTTATTTATTTGTTTGTTTTCTTTTTTGTTTGTTTTCTTTTTTCTTTTTTTTTACCTGTTGATGTATAGTTGATTAAAATAAGTGCACAGAGTTAAATAAATGTTCTCATGCACACACCTCCAGCATAACACAGGATCAATCAATCACCTCACTCACTCATGCACAAACCCCCCCCACCCTAACACATGAACAATCCCACTCATGCACACACACACACACACACACACACACACACACACACACACACACACAACACCTTCACATGAGCGCTTGCTCACACATGCGCAAACACACACACGTTCCCCTACATCCTAACACAAGCGCTCACTCACACATATGCCCACATGCACACACCCTCTTCCCCCACACTCTAACACACAAGCAGTTGCTTGTGCACACATGCAAAATATGTGCACTCAAACAGGCACACACACACACACACACACACACACACCTCCTCTCCATTTTTGTCGGTGTTGTGCCCAGACCAGAAGAGATGTGCACAGATGCTGACGGCACGACACTGGTCGGGTTTCTTCAGCAGTTTAGAGGCAGCGAGGGCACACTGGGTGCGCAAAGGCTCGTGATTCTCCTCGCCGAAACAGCGTGTGCGCTCAAACGTGCCGATGATGAGGGTGATGGCAGCCAGCTGGGCCTTAGAGTCACTGATCTCATCTTCATAGAGAGAGAAGGCCTGAGAGAGAGAGAGTAGGGCAGACAGAGACAAAAAAATATATAGAGAAACAGACAGAAAGTCAGCGCAATGGAGAGACAGAAACACATACAAAGAGACAGATTAATAACTCATAGGCAGACCAGTCACATATACAGCCTTAATAACGACTGATATTGGAGTACTGTTGTTTTTAAAAAACAATTTTAGCCCAAGTGTTTATATTATTCTCTGCACTTGATCTCTTGCTCTCTGGATGTCTACAGCCTGAAAAATAACTGTACAAGAGTTCTCATTTTCCCCTCCTACTTGCGTGAGCATCTTAAAATATGAGTCACTCATATCACTTCTCTAAAGGCTGGAAGCACAAATACATTGCAGTACCTGAGACATGAACTCATAGGCCACTGTTTCATGGTTCTCAAAGCCAATCTCCCCGGCTGCTAGTGCCCCCTGGAGGAAGAGCCTGAGGGGCAACTCTGCAAGCTCTGCCTTTATAAGCGCACTGATGGTCTGGTGGGCAAAAGAAAATATCTTCTGGCACTTCTTCTCCCATTTATCATCCTGATGGGGGAAGGAGAAAGAAACGGAACTTGTATTCAGTCGACAGCCTTTTCTTTCTCAGTTTTTTTTTAATAATCTCAAAATTAAGGCACAGATGAGTGGGCTGGTAGGATTATGAGGGGAAAAATAAGACTCAGTAGGGTTAGGACTCAGTTAAGACTCAGTGTTAGGGTTAGCCTGCCTGACATTTCTGGAGGATTCTTTCAAGAAACAAAGTTGAAGAAACAAGCAGTGAAATTTTTATTCAATTTATGCCATTTTTATCATTACATGCACATTGTGCCCTCTGAATGAATCAGTACTGTTATTTCGATGTATCTAGAAGAACTAGGGATTAAAGGTGAAAAGGCAAATATGGAAATCTGGCTTTCAGTTCGAACTGCTAAAACCTTATTCATAGCTTTTATTATACCAATTGAAATCATAAGGCTAAAAGAGAAAATCACAGAGGCTAAAAGCAAGAATATATACTTCAAAATTGTCATGTACACCTCAGCCAATACAAATGGAGGCATCCAATTAATCATACACACCAGTCAGTCATTGCTTGAGGTCGCCTAACTCAAGGACACCTGACACACAGGTGAGTGAATATCATATGTGAAAGCTGTCAAATAATATTCCATGCAAGTCATTAAACATAAACATTGGATCCAAGGTCATCCATGAGAAAGGACAGATTCAACTGGAGAGTATTTGCATTGAAACGCCACCAAGTAAGAAGAGCTCTAGCCTCCTGAAATATGTCTGTTCTGATCATAACCTCAAAACAGCCCAAGGTACAAAAGCCAGATGTGGGGGTGAGAGTGAAAGTAAAGAGTATGTGACAGTTGAGAGAGAGAGAGAGAGAAGATGAGTTAACGGTGACACATACTGAGGAGGAGTTGTCTTTGTATCGGAAGGCAAGCTGATAGGCGGCGAAGACCAGAGGGGGAAGTGTGTAGCGGATCCTCTGATTACCCCCGGCTCCGAAGTGCTTCCTGGCTGTGTTTAAAATCTATGGGAGGCACAAAATCAAGATTAAAATACAGGACACATTTGAATAATTCATAGCTCTGAAACAGCATGATTAAGCCCATGTGCTTATCTGCTCAAACGAGTGATTCAATATTCATTAGATACTAATTAGGCCAACTCCAGGGCTTGTGTTGCCAAACTACACATCCTACGTATCTAGGATAATTTTGACAAATGCTTCATTAAGAGAGATTTGTCAACACACCTAATAGAAAAGGCCCAACTGAAGGGCGCTGCCTGACAGGAGCGTACAGTGTCAGAGATGAGGGCCATCACTTTCTGGTCACAGACGTCAGTCTCTGCACTCTCATATGCATGTTGGCCCATTAGCATTCAGACAGTAGCTTCCAGTAGCAATGGTTCCAGGAGGAAAATCACATTAAATAGAAGCATTAAAGATATAGTTTACTTTTCTGACGCCACTGTGTTTGTACTGGCTTTGTTCTCCAAGGTCTGGAGAGTTATGAGCTGGAGACAAATGTTAATGATGGCATCATCTGGATTGGGATGCGTCAGGGGACTCAGAATAGAATGCAACAACTATGTCTGCTTGGTTAGAAGCTATGAGACACCCTCCTTGTCTGTCAATCACCAGTCAATTGCATCTTTATTGAACAAGCGCTAATAAATTTTGAAAAGCTTATATTACTGCATTCCATTTCATAGTCCACATCACAAGAGTTTCTAGTCACAGCATACGCAAAGACTAACTCACAGTGAGATGTAAAATGTAGCCTGAGGATTGTAAATCTATGGCCTAACAATCCTCAGTATCCCAAGTTCTCTACCAAATCAACTTTTCAGTGAAGGGTACTCAGACTAGATAGCAAAAAGTATCCACTTAAGTATTCAAATATAGGAACTCTAATGGGGATCGAAACCAGGTCAGATAGGTGATAACACCGACACGCTACTGGGTGAGCTACCACGCTTTAATGATAGCGGGCCCGTATGCAAAACAGTTAGATCTTAGAACAGGTAAAACAAGAGAAGTAAAAAAACAAAGGTGAGGAGTCGAACCCCAGCCACGTTGTTGCGAGGTGAACACACTCCCTCTAGACTGTGGCGGCCATTAAACAACCTGCGCGTATATCGCACTTCAAAGGAATGGAGGACGAAAAACAGGTGGAAAAAAATAAACACCACACCACGTGGAAAAAAGGGTCTTCAGCAAAGACCCAGCACTGAGTGACTGGGTCATTGGGTTTATATAGACATATCACAGCTGTTGGGCATCAAGCCTGATTGGTAGTGTGCCTGAACTCATTCGCCTCCCCCTCATGGCCGGATGGAGCCTTGACCTGGCACCAACCCTTACAGGACCCCCCTGGAAGGCGCAGCTCCTTACGTCCCAAGGCCAGCCGCACGATCCTGCTGAAAAGCCCGAATGAGTTCACGGTCCAGGATGTGACGGGAGGGGACCCAGGACCGCTCCTTGGGCCCATATCCCTCCCAGTCCACCAAAAAGTGGACTCCACCACGGATGTCTAAGAGACGCCTGACTTTGTACGCCAGTGCACCGTCCACTATGCGCGGACCTGGCCGGTCAGAGGAGCCCACTGAACACAGTATGGGCTTAAGGCGAGACACGTGGAAAGTGGGGTTGACTCGCAATGATGGAAGGGAAAGGCGATAAGAAACAGGGTTTATGCTGCGAACCTTGAATGGCCAGATGTAGCAAGGAGCGAATTTGCAAGGATGATAACGCAAAGGCAGGTTCTTGGCTGATAGCCAGACCCGCTGTCCTGGCCGATAAGTCGGCGGTGGTCGCCGTCTCGTGGGTGTAACGCTTTTGAGCAGTAGCAGCAGATAAAAGAGCCCTGTGGGCCCTTCAGCAGGCTAAGCGGCAGCACCTGACTGTCTGCTCAGGAGACCGGACACCCATGTCGGCCTCTTGATCGGGGAACATGGGCAGAGGATACCCGAATTGGCACTCCAATGATGACATGCCTAAGGAGGCGTGCCACAGGGTGTTGTGGGCAAACTCCACTCATAATAGGTGCTCAGACAAAGAGGATGGACAGGAAGAGGCCAGACAGCGGAGGGGGCACTTCAAGTGCTGGTTAGCCCTCTCGTTCTGGCTGTTGGATTGGGGACGGAAGCCAGAGGACAAGCTGATTTCTGCCCTCAACAACCAACAAAAGGTCCCCCAGAACCAGCTAGTGAATTGAGGTCCATGGTCTGACATGATGTCACCCATGAAGACGGGCAACCTGTGTAAGCAATAATTTAGCCGTCTCCTTTGCAGATGACAGTTTTGACAGAGCAAAGAGCGGCCGGCCTTGGAAAACCTGTTGACTACCAAAATCACCGTGTAGCCCCTTGATGGGGGCAGCCCTGTGATAAAATAGAGTGACAGGTGAGACCAAGGGTGCGATGGGACAGCCAATGGTTGCAACAGACCAGCAGGCCCTGTACTAAGTGCAGGTGCGACAGGAGTTCACAAACGCTCGGACGTCGGGTTCCATGTGGGGCCACCAAAACCGCCAACAGAGAAACTCAAGTGTCCATGTGGCTCCTGGGTGTGCCAAAAAGGGGGATGCATATCCCCACTCGAGGACCTGAGCTCTAACTGCCTTAGGTACATACAACCACCCCAGAGGGCCTCCACCCAGGTCTGATTCCGCAAGGAGAACTTGACATACTGCCTTCTCAACCCCCCATTGGATTGGCACTACGACGTGGGCCCTGGGGATAACGGCGGAGGGCGGAGCAGAAGGCGGCAAGGATTCCCACCTGTGGGAGAGGGCATCTGGTTTAGTGCTCTTAGTGTCTGGCCGGTATGATAAAGTCAACCCAGGCAAAGAACAGCCCCCATCTGGCCTGGTGCGGATTAAGTCACTTGGCCTGCTGTATGCAAGTCAAGTTCTTGTGGCCCATCCAGAACAGGAAGGGGTGTTTTGCCCCCTCCAGCCCCCTCAAGCGCAAGCTTGACTGCCAGTAATTCGCGGTCACCCACATTGTAGCTCCATTCTGCAGCGGACAGACGCTGAGAGAAGTAGGCCCAGGGATGCAGTTTTTTGGCCTCTCCTGATTACAGGGACAGAACTGCACCAACACCCACCTCAATGATAAATGGAGGCACCGCATCAGGGAGCTGAGGAATAGGAGCCGTGATCAGACGGTGCTTTAGTTCTTTGAATGCCTGCTGGGCTTTGGTGGACCAGCAGAACCGACCTGACGCCTTCCTGGTCAACGGAGACAGTGGGGCTGCAACTGTGCTAAATCTCTTACCGAACCTGCAGTAAAAATTTGTGAAGCCCAGGAAGTGTTGGACCAGACGCACTGAGGTGGGTCTAGGCCAGTTCTCTACAGCCCGTATCTTGGTGGGGTACATGCATAGCTTGTTGTTGGAGATGACAAATCCCAAAAAGGAGATGGTTCAGGCATGGAATACGGACTTCTCCAGCTTGACGAAGAGGTGGCTGTATATAAAAATGTCGTCCAAATACACAAACACGTACCTGTCAAGGTCCCTTTAGGACCTTGTTGGTGGAAAAAAAATAAAACACCACGCCAAGCATGGAAAAAAGGGAAGACAAAGGACACCACAGGAAGAATGGCAGCCCCAATGTACTGGGGAAAACAAAACTAAAACTTCCCAAACAAAACCAGAAAACAGGGAGGTGCTTTAGTGACTAAGGGAAGCCTCGAGAAGGAGACAGACTTGAGAGGGAAAACTGGAGAAGGGAGGGGGGAGTGTAAACCTCGGGCAACCTCGAAGAGCAGAAGAGAGGTGTAGCACAAGGGCTCACAGAGCCCAATACTCAGAGTTACCGGCTAGGAGCTTGGCTCAACACTTTAGCAAAGACCCAGCACTGAGTGATTGGGTCACCGGGCTTATATAGATCTAGCACAGCTGTTCGGCATCAAGCCTGACTGGTAGTGTGCCCAACTCGAGGCCTCCCCCTGGCGGCTGGAGGGGGCCTCAACCTGGCGCCAACCCTTACAAACTTTTTAAAATTGCTCCAGTTTTAAATTAGTGATAAAATCATGTGGTGTTTCAAAGATTTCCTTATTGCATTAAAGACAATCACCCAGTGTCTGAAGGGACAGTGCTGTAGAGATTTAAAATAAAGGGATGGGGTTAAGGGTTAAAGTTTAGAGTAAAGTGTTGGGCTAAGGGTTAAGGTAAAGAAAGGAAGACTCATGCCAACCAGGTACTGCTGATCAGGGTCGTCTGAGTGCAGCAGGTGGATGAAGCGGCCCACAAGGCTCTGCTCCTCAGCAAAGTCCTCTGGGTCCGGATCCTCCGCTGGCTGATCTGGCTGATCCTGGATCAGCGTGGACACCAGGTTCAGGATAGCATCGACCTGAAGATTGAACGAAAGGAGTTCAACAAACTCTAGAGACAGACAGCTTGTTGACTCC
This sequence comes from Electrophorus electricus, assembly GCF_041902795.1. Taxonomy (NCBI): domain Eukaryota; kingdom Metazoa; phylum Chordata; class Actinopteri; order Gymnotiformes; family Gymnotidae; genus Electrophorus; species Electrophorus electricus. Next base: position 790,020 of record NC_137519.1, read on the forward strand.
CTGCATACAGACAGGGGCTCATCAATTGAGAGGAACAGAGAAAGAAAAAGAGAAAATGACAGAATGGGGGACAGACAGCATACGGGACTGCACAAATGATGATCTGGGTTGGGTTTGTGCTAGTCTGATCCTAATGAACACCATCATATGGTCCATGGGGATGAGACTGTATGTTGGTACTCAACAAAATACAACATGCACTTTAAAATAATTTGTACAGAAGTGTCACTCATTACACTACTGACTTCAAAAAAAGTAGAATAAAATATAAAAATATGAATAGAAAAACAAATTTGTGGAATATCCCTAGTGAGTAACTGCAGTGTACTGTAGTAAAAGATGTGTAGAGATCAATTTATGTAGTGAAGTACACAAAGTTTTCAGAGAAACAGGCTGTTTCAGGTCCTCCATCAGCTGAGGAAGTGCTTCTGAATTAGGAAACTCAAAGAAAAAAGACCTAATCTCTTAGAACTTTAGAACCCCATGAAATGAATGTTATGATTTAAACTTCAAACTTAAACTACTTCATTATATATAAATTGGTTCCACTTTCTAGAATTTCAGACACTTTGCTTGCACAGCTTATTAAGAACCTGTCTGAAATGTTCTGTATCTCTGGAAACCTTATGCACTTCACTACATATTTTGACTATCTTTCTCTCTATGTCTCTGTCTCTCTGACACGCAAACTTACACTAACTGCCCAATTTTCCCATTTCAAACCTTTATCCCTTTCCCCTTGTTATACCAGTTTGGGAATCAAAAATGGCAATTGCAGTATCGATTGACATCATGTATAAAAACAACTTGAACTGGCTCTTCCCTGCAGTCATTCAATCCTACCCCCTTACAAAAAGGTAAACTTTTTGTGATTGGGACCAGGTTTTTAGAAAGGCCATAGATGGAATATGGGAGTAGAGTGAAATCAATATGTCCTTCTATCCTGGTAATGGAGGCTCATGGGAGAACAAACACTTACCTGAGTCATTATTGACATTTCTATACCTGGCATGTTGCAGCCCTTTTATAACTACAACTATAATAATCCACTGGAACATGGGAGACAATACACAACCTCCCACCCCTATACTGGAACATGGGAGACAATACACAACATACTGGGACATGGGACATGCAAAAAAACCTGACATGTTTTTACTGAAATAATAATCAGAGGCAAAAGGCCAAAATAATCTTTAGGAGGGGATAGAACAAAGGTTTGTGTGTGTGTGTGTGTGTGTGTGTGTGTGTGTGTGTATATGTATATGTTTGTATGCATGGGAGTGTGACTGAGAATGAATGGGAAAGGGTGAGGAGGAGGAGGGAGGAAAAAAGATGAACTAAAATTACAAAAAAGACTGTTGGCAAGAGAGAGACAGAGGGTTGGAGTGAGGGAGAAAAGTTTTAGCAACACACAATAATTGAGGTATACCTGCTCCTGGGCCACAATCGTGGTGCTGTAGTCCAGGGTGTTGCTGAGGACATAGCAGCTCATGCTCTTGCGCGACTCGTAATCGAAGTATTCAAACAGTGGAGGGAAATGTTTAAGCTGGAGCACAGTGAGAACGTTGTTGTATGTGTCCACAGGAATCTTCAGCAGTCTGGTGAGCTCCTTGGAGACTGCACTGCTGGTTGCAATGCTACACAAATAGATCTGCATTAAATAGTGCTAAAAAAAAAAAAAGAAACCTCAGTAAACAATATGTGTGATTTAACTTCCAAAATCAGAGATGGAGAACCTGAAATCAAATATTGCCCTATATTTATTTAACCTTTCTGATTCACATTCATAATAATACTGTGCAAAACCCTACATCTCTCCCTTCTGTATTTTCAACAGAAACGATGCCTTTTCCCCCTGAAACATCATCGGATTTGTGTCTACACCACAAAGGCCAAGCTAGTGGGGACAAAATATTAACCAGTCATGTCAAGTCAATGGATATCAACAAGCCCATCACATTAATTCATATCCCAAAATAATGTCACAAAAGAAACTGCATTGTGATTTTTTTTGTTTCATGATGACTTTAGGCTTATGGTTCAGGATATTCCCTCTTACATAAAATATAATATTCCCTCTTAATAAAAGAAGTTTTTTATTTATTTATTTATTTTAATTTTTTTTAAATGTACCATAAAATTATTCACAAACCACGGAGAACTTCAAGTGTGAGCCTTTATGTGACAAACTGCTGGACTAAATTTGAGGATGTAGGAATCTCTTTTTATTTTAAAAAAATAAATAAATTATATATATATATATATATATATATATATATATATATATATATATATATATATATATATATGGAGTTTTTCCTTACACTGGTCACCACTGAACTGCTCACTGGGTGCTGGGACTTGGAAAGCTGCTTTCTCGTTATACAAATAAATTTGACTTGATATATATTCCCAGGCATTGAGCAAAATCATATAAGAAAAGAGAATAAGATTTTGAAGAAGGTTATATTATGTGTATGCACGTGCATGTGTTGGTGCTAACGAGAAGTCTAATGAAAATAAAGAAGCCCTAGACTTTCTCAGTGTGAGGTTTGGTACTCGTGTAATTCATTCCATGGACATGTATTCTTTGATGAGATTTTTGACATTTAACAACATGAAAGTAGACAGAGCGGTGAAGATAATGGAATGCTACAACTCATAGTAAGAAGAGCGCTGTTAATGACATATTGGCAGAAACATGGTTGTGCAGAGCCAGGCGGCATGGAAATAATTATCTGGGGTGTATAATGTGCAGTCTGAGCATGCAGTGGAGTCTGAGAATACCCTCCTGTACATTTTGTGCTGGGTGATATGTCTTCTGTGCATCACCTTGTACTGTATTAGTTGTAGGTTTGTAGCTTTAGCCATATTTAAAGTGTCCCTGCAGATTTGTGCCCAGAACCCTTTATATAATTCCTTATATAAATTATCATTTATATAATTTGGAGAGAAATTTTTTTGGGTTGGTTATTTTGTTGATATTATCTACTAGCAGGATAGAAGTAAAACTGTTCTTTTAGGCTCCGATTTAAAAACTTAGAGGAGACTTTAATTGGAGAAACCAACTTAAACTGAGCCAGAAAGTCTCCCTCCAGGTTAGGCATGTTATACCACAGGTTATCTACTTGAGGATGTGCTGCTAGAGTCCATAGATGCAATCATCAGTAAGGCACTGAAAAAGTGGCTGGGGAACTGTGATGGTCTACTGATGGACGGGTCTTTCCATCCAGGGAGTGAATATATATGCCTTCAGGGGTTCCAGGATTAGCAGTGAGTGCTAAGCCAAGCCAATCGGGTTTGAGCACTGTGAGCTGAAGGGCCACAATGAAATCAATGTGTTCCTGAAATTCCAATAGAAGGAAGGAGCAGGACAGTCGCTGGACGTCAAAGCTGCTTGGGAGGACTGGAATCTTGTTCATGTCCTTTGTGTTTGTCCATTAACACACAAGTCAATAATCAGTGGACAGCAAAGGCTGTGTGGTTTGTTGGTGGCTGAGGCTGACGCTCATATGGTGGTGGAAAAGGAATAGTCACTCTTATGATAATAGTGGTTATCAGGTTTTACATTTTTAGCAAAAAAAGGTTCATGACCTCTGCAAGGACACTTGGCCCAATTTTCGACTCCCTGACCTCGCCTGGTAGAATTTGGAAATATAGTCTACATTCTAGAGGATATATGGAGATATATTCTTGGATAGCTATTGGATTGTAACCTTCCCTGAAGAACGCATCTTGATTGAGACCATTTTCCAATTGGCAAAGAAAACCAAAGAAATGAACAAAACCAGAGAATCAAGAACTTCAAAAACCAAATGATAACAGGAACAAATTACACAATTACACATAAAACAGAAGAAAGCCCTTCCTTTATGATGGTAGCGGTTAGCTCAGATAACCATCTGCCCATGCCAGGATGGGAGGAATGCTGACTGACTCCAGGATCCAATGAACCATTTCTAATCCCAAAGCTCTTGCTGGCACCACCGGTGACCCAGCTGTATTGACTGACTCCAGGTTCCAACGAACCATTTCTAATCCCAAAGCCCTTGCTGGCAGTGCCAATGACCCAGCTATATTCTGAACTGTATGAAGATACTCAAAGATGATGCAACGAGCTGGTCCAGTTTCGGACTGTTGTGGACGAACTCCGCAAGCACTCTGACACTGCAAGGGCTCAGACACTAACACAGGATATTCTAATCTAATTAAATTCTAAGATAATTTTAACTTTAAAATTATTTTAACTTTTTGTCGTTGATCGTGGTGGTGTGGTGATGAGCAAATGAAACAATTTCAGACAAACTAATGTAAAACTAGAGGGATGTCAGAGACAAACATAATTCTAAAAACATTTTTCTCAAAGATTCTAGACTTGGTTATCTAGATTTGCACCGTTTTTTATGTAGCTTTCCAGATGAGAATTGGGGCAGTACATAAAGGGAGTGAATTTAGCTGAATTGTCTTTGAATGTTCATTTCTTCTGTCTTGGGTCTAGGCTTTGATTAATGAATTTTCCTTGAAAAAAAAAAAAAAAAAAAAAATGAAACATCTGAAACACAAAAACATAATGAATGAAATATCTCTAATAAATTGATACCTAAGATTAGGTGGGAGAAGTGTTCAGGGCACAATTTTTAATCATACTAATTTTTGAAGCATGCTCATAACCCCGACAGTCTTCTGAATAAAAAGTAATCTAAAAAAGAAAATCTAAAAAAACCTAAATCTAAATTTTCTAAAAAAAAAGCTTTAGAAAAACAGTTATACGTTTTCTGAAGACATGCTACTTAGACAGAAAACTTTACTACGTAAATATTCTAGTTGTACTAATTTTGCCAGAGATGTCTATGACTCATCAGTCTTCCTCAACCTACTTTACCTAAACTAAGGAGGCAATCAACTTATTAATATGAATTACAAACATTACTACACACATTCTGCAATGATATTGGAAAGACATGGGTACCATAATAATTTCCATAAGTACCTGGCATAATAAGACATGAAAGTAAAAAGCAACATAAGCTGATACAGAGAAAGGAGCCACATAATTCAACAGTAATAAGATGGCCCTTACTCATGATTAAGCACCATTCTGAAGTGTTATACATCACAAGCTATTTTATAATGAAGTAGTGCAGATTTACTTGTTCATGCTGAGAATCTTGTTATAGTCCATGGTTCAAACAGTCAGATATGTGATAAATCGATCCTTCAATAGAAAATGGCCAACACGAAAGGAGGACATCAACAGCCAAAAGAAAGCCAACCAAGAAACTCAACCAGAAGACCAGGAGACAGCCAGAAAATTACTCAGCCCAATCAGAGAGGTTCAGCAGACTGGCTGGCCCAGCAACCAGCACGTGGCCAACCTGTCAATCAACGCTCTGCCAGAAGACGACGAGCTAGACCTACATTAATCCGATCAACCAATCAAAGGTCAGCCTACAAGCTGCAATCGAGATTGGGTTTCAAGACCCAGTTAACCAGCCAATCAACGTCCAATCAGAAGACCGCCTCCAAATGATGAGTAACCAATGGCATTTGAGGATCAAACACCAACCTATATAATGAAAAAAAAAAAACCCTCAAAAACCCACTACTAAGCACAAAATGATGCTCGCACTGATAGTCACCTCAACTGGTGATGAAACATTTGCCACCAAAATGTCAAGCTTAGAGAACCCCACAACATCAAATAATAACCTAAGGCTGCTCCCCTCAAGATTTGGGGGCATTGCTCATGCAGCAGGGGTGTAGTGGCCAGTGACCGGGGTTGCGGCCTGCAATCAATATCAATCAATATTGTCTTCTGTCTGATTGTATTCTGATTGTCCAATTTCTAACCATGAGACGTTCTGTTGGTTTGGATAAATCTGACTGGTAAAATATTAGTAAAAAAAACTGGTAAAGTTTTGTATATACTATATTTCGATAAGTAGTATTTTTTTTTTTTTTTTTGGGAGATCTTAATCCTTAGGTTGCATGTTTCTGTATTGTGGTCAAATTGATTTGGGGTGTTTTGTTTTTCCTGTAGAATGTGCTTATGTTGTTTAGTGAATTAAACAATTTAAATGGTAGTCTGGATTGGAAAATATTAAAAATGTTCATTAATTTTTGGCATATTGACAGTTTTAATGGTTGCTATTCTGCCAATCATTGAGACAGTTGAAATGATCCAGAAGTTTAAACCGTCTTCTATTATTTTAAGTAATGGAGCAAAGTGAATCAACTCCGACATTCTGGTAGAAACGTTTATGGCCAGATATTTAATATTACCAGTGGGAGTATAAGTGTTGTTTTGAACTGCAGCATTGCATTTTGCTGATTCTGAAGGTAGGGCATAGTCAGAATTCAGAGAATGAATTAATGAGCTTAATGACCTCTTGTGGAGAGTTTGATGGTACTTGCAGATAAAGCAAATACGCCATCCACATAAAGACTGATGCCTGAGGGTTTGAACTCCCTTGATGATTTGACAAATTACAGCAATGAAATTTTCAATGAACATTGCAAAAAAGAATGAGAGAGTGGGCATCCTTTCCTGGTTTTTCTGTGCTATGTGAGCCTCTGATGTTACAATACTGTAACAAGTTCTTATCCACTGAATAAATTATTCCCCATAATCAAATCTGTATAGTATTGCAAATAGAAAAGTTCAATTTACTCTATCAAATGCTTTTTCTGTGTCTCATTGTACTTGTTTTCATTTTTATTTGTTTCATTAAGTAAGCTGTGTGTGCTACTTGAGTGTCTTTCTTTAATGATGCCAGTTTGATCTGAATTGATTAGTAATGGTTGTACTGTTTCAATTCAGGTGGCTAGTGTTTCCTAATACTTATTGTTCTTGATCTTACTGAGTGCTGTAAAGTTCATTAGATGTTTAAGGTATGTCTAGTGCATCTGCATGTTCCTTATTAAGTCAAGGTAATTCTATATTACTGAAAAAGAAGTAAATACATTTTCAATTGCGTTCTTTCTCAAAGGTGTATGTATAATTTGCTGTAAAATGAATGGATTGTATTTATTGCTTTGGGTGATTGCATGGTCTTTACTGCTGGGCTCCTTATGAAAGAAACATTTGAAAGTAACATTTGTTACTGTAATCAAAATTACCATGTCTGTCATTGTATCAGAAGTAGGGTTTTTTAATGATATTGCTGAGCTGTGACTTCATTTCTGTCAATTCACTTTGAACTTGCTCTGTTGGCTAGCATGTCATTTAATTTTTTAAGCTTGTTTTTTCCAAGTTCCTGCTCCTGTTTTGTATGATGAATAGGATGCAATATAATAAGAATAGGATATAATAATAATAATAATAATAATAATAATAATAAACAATAATAACAACAAATACAAGTTTTCAGCTTTTTCAGCTTTCTTTAAAGCCTTTTCTTTGCCTTTTTTAGGCATCATTGTTAGTCATTCTGAAACTGATCACGTGTTTGTCATTTTCAAGCCTTGCCACCTCCACCCAAAATTTCTATCAGCAAACACCAGCCTACATGGCTGTTTAGCTGTAGTTATCTATAGGACCCCAAGCCTCTGTTCACTCCAAGGCTTTAAATAGTGAAGATGAAACCAAATGTCTGAACTTCCAATTAAAAAAAAAAGAAAAAGTAGTGCATTTTGGTCAATATATGGCATTTCAAAAGGCTCATTCAAGAAAGACAAAGAAAAAATGATGAAAAGAAAAATCTTTATAAATCACAGGTGACCTTTAGCCTGTGTGCAAATGTACGGGAGTGAACCTCTCTCTGTAATCAAAGACAAGCAGGGCTGAGTCTTTTTTTAATCTTGCTGGTTGGCCTGAATGGTAAGAAGTGTGCTCTTCCTCTACAATTACAGCTTTTTACATTTTCATTTCTAAGCTTCAGATAATCCTCTTGTTGACATGTTCAGTAACCCATTCAAGTGGAAATAAGACAAATGTTGGCAGCACAGAGCACTAGGTTAGCCCGAGTTTGGTCTAAACGAGGAAGGTTCTGGAAAGGTGATATTTTTAGAGAGCCTGGTTAGGAGCATTTACCTGTATCTTGTTTTCAAATACAGTTCAGAATCATTCAAAAAGTAAAAGTTCTTTAGGACCTGTCAGGCTTGTTTATGAAGGATGAATGACTAGCAGTGTGAAGCAGGTTATGTAAGATTGAGGAGCTTTCTGCAAGAAGCACTGCAGGAGTAAAAGAACATGTGAGTGAGGACGAGGTAGAGCCACTCACTGTTCCAGATTGAGCTTGTTGAAGATCTCCACAGTGCTCTCCAGGACCTTGTCCACATAGTCAACACGTTCAGGGTAGCATTTCATGGCCAGGTTTATGAGAGAGACCTGCAGGGAGACCACATCCTCGGAGGGCATGTCCTGACGGGACTGAAAGCCAAACAGATACACACAGTTTCAGAAGATGGTTCAGGAAAGCCTGGCTTTTGAAAACGCATACTTCGTACTGGCCAATTTCAAGCATAAAAGCATGCTGAACACAGCCTGCTGCTGTCTCCAGAAATTGCACAATGACTGGGTTAGGCCCAGCTGCGGTCTGGTGTTAAAACCAAACCAAGCACTCTGACCATTCTCAGGCTTTAAATCTTCTACTGTTACTGCTCCACCTGCACAGGCAGAAAGCTGCAAGAGTCAAACACACCTGAATAACTGTAGCAACCTGCTGTGAGAAGATGTCAAAGAGTTTGATTTCAGCAGGAATTCCAGGTCCATCTTCTCTGTGGGCAAATAGGGCCAACCTGGAGAACAATCCCGAACAAGTGAGACTCACAAATTAGAGAGCAGTCCCAAACAAGTGAGACTCCCAAAAATAATAAAAGCCTGTGTGTGAGGGGGACACCTGTCAATGAGAGCAATAATAATGTTTTTCACATTGACGTGCTGGTGAAGTTCAGCACAGGCACGGAGGAAAGGGTTCAGAGTCTGGAGATGGAATTCATCTGGGAAGACCTACAAAGGAACAGAAGAACAGATACACAACAAACAAAGTCTGTGCAAAGAGATCACACAGACACCAATGTGCACACAAATGCATACACACACACTTTCAATCATTTTCTGAAACCACTTAACAACAAAAAAGTATTTCCCCCACTTATTTGAGAGCTCTGATATGGGCAAGTACCTAAAGCAATTATAGAGAACATGAAACATTGAGGAAGCCATAGTGAAAATAAATCACATTGAAATGACCCCACAAAGAAACGAGGAAGCAGAGAGGTTAGCAGCTTTCCGTGGTAATGGGCAGTACCTGTATGATGCACTCCATGAGGTACTCCTGTGCCAGAGAATCTCTGCAATTCACCACCTGCTCCAACACTCCAGGCAGCACAATCTGAGTGGACCCAGAGTACACATTTAGGCAAACTGGTACTAGCTACGCAGGAATAATCATTCCAGCTGCATATACATTAAAGGAGCTGCATTCATGATGATATTATATGAATCATATGACAGGTTCTGTTGTGACGGTCATTCTGATGACCTTTATCAGCAGGTCACAGGGAGCAAAATTAGAATGGTAGCATAACAAAAATGAACAAGCTTGGTGGACATGATACCTGTAATTTATCTGTAGAACTTTATAACCCTGATATACGGCTGACGGAACAGACTAATTTTCTTTATGCAACATTTATATCACTGTGCAGATCATTTCACCCACAGGCAACCTCCGCAGAGCTTAGCCTCAAAGCTAAGAATAAGTGCACAAACCAAGGATTTATCAAATGCAAAACAAGAAGTTATTCCTGATCATCAGAAAGATAAAATGTTGTATTTCTGAATTTTCGGGCTAAGTGAAATTGCTGTGTGGTCAATGCTGTAACAACAAAAACATGCTAACAACTATTTGCATTCTGAGAAGTCTGGCATTGCAGTTAAGCCAGCAAGGAGTTTTGAAAGAATGCATTAACAACTAAATACAATAAAAGTACAGCTTAATAACATACACCTATTCAATGTTTAATGTCTGCAATTTGTCGTATGAAGTGCATCATTAAATGATAATGCAATAAAATTTTGAAAGCCTGAATCAAAGCTTTTTACCTGAAACATACAGTAAGAAAATACCTAGAAATCAATTGTTCTGCTGTGTTAATAATAAGAATTCACCATGCAGAAGTGACCTGTAGTTATGCCTGACTGCTTGTCCAGCGCCCGAACACTGACAAAATCATACTAAATATTTCACCTTTAGCCATTTGTTTAAAAATAATTATTGAGTACCTTACTCAAAGTTTTCCTTGTAAATGTCCAGAAAGATTGTTTTAACACACTAGCAGAATACATTTGTAAAGGCTAAAACAGACCGGCATATAGATCACTCTTTTGACAAACATTATAAGGAGGTTCTTTATAGCCTTTAAAGATGAGGCGGTTACCAACTCTAATACATGCAGCCTAATATAAATGGCTTGGTCAAGATGTAAAAGAGCCTTACAAAGAACCATCAGAGAACCATCAGAGGGCACCGAGATCTCTTGTGTGGGTTTCCTCTCACTCAAGAGGTCTCTAATGTGCCAAGAGCAGAGCACAAGAGGCTTTTGACCCCTTACATGAGCAGAGACAGTCTTTCACCACAAGACTCTTACAGCCCATGACACTTTAGCGAACAGCGCCACTGCTGACTGTACTAATCAGCTTTGCGTGCTGCAGGGACGGGGTAGGGACACGAACCTGTTTGTACTTCTCTACATTGACGCCCTCGAGCTGGCTGAGCCGGACCAGGTTGGTCCCAACAAGAATGCGGAGCTCCTGCCTCTCCTTCTCCCGTTTCTCACGGTCACGGCTATGGCCCTGATGCTGCATCCGCACCCACAGCTTGTTCATCTCAGCGAAGTTCAGCAGGACGAAGTCGATCGAGTCATTGATGTCCCCGGTCATCTCCTCCCTGTTTTAAACAACAAAATAAATCCTAAAAGGAAGGTTTATAAGCGTGACTGTCTAAGTTCAGTGGGTTTGTATTACTGGTACCCAGCTGGAGCTGCAGACATTAAGAAATTTGTTATATTCTGAACACCTGAGTAATAGCTCTCATACTGTGATCGCCGGTGTGTAGCATCATACTGTGATCGTTAGTATGTAATAGATCTCATACTGTGATCGTTAGTGTGTAATGGATCTTATACTGTGATCGTTGGTGTTTGTGGAGTGCCAAATTATTTCTCTGTATGTGCACACAGTTCTGAATATAGGTATATTTTTTCCTTACTAGCATTCCCTTCAGAATGTGTTAGGCAAGACAGTTTGGTAAAGACTTGATTTGTTGTTCTACATCAAGGATATACAAGGAAACCAGCAGAAGTTATAAAGTACACTATATTATACACTATACAATTATTTCTGTAAAACAATTAGAACCACCTTGTAGATTACAGTTTGAGAATATAGCCCATCTTTTGTCACATATCGGTGTTAGCTAACCTCCAACACTACATCAATCATCATTTTCTTCAGGCTGAATATTTTTGGGAGGAAGACCACTGAACCTAGCGATGATTAACATGGTTTATAAAAAAATTAAAAAATTAAAATTAAAAATTAAACAACAACAACAACAACAACATGCTAATGCCCAAAACACTCCTCTCAGCATGACATCCAATACCAGGCGAGTGGCACTGCTGTGTGTTGAACTATCCACCAGCCTATAAGATAGGTGCACCTAATAAAATAGTCAAATGAGTACATATAAGATGATTCTTTCCAAATAAAGTGGGTAGTAAATGTAGTTCTGCGAAGAGACCATGAAGGTTTACCACACTCATGAACCTGAGGCTGCTCATGTTATCTAAAGCCAAAATGATATGAAACAATTCATTCATTCCTTACAATAAATTAGTGTTTATTGTTTATCCATTTCGTTCTGTGATTTGAAGACTTTCATGCTGACTAATTTCACTAATTTACACTCCTCTCCCACAACACTTTTTTTGACAGAAAATTTCCATCTGCTAGGGGCTCAAATGACTGCAAAATAAACACCACTTCTGTAACTCTGCCATTCCATTAGCTGCTCACTCCAGCTGATCCAATTGCATAATTTGAGTTTTTGTGAAAATCACTTGCAGTTAGTAAGCAATTTATGCATTTTGCTGAATGTTGTGCAGTCTCACACAGGCATTTTGTTTTAGTTGTATATGTCAAAATAGAAGTCATCAGGCCATGAACCCCAACCCTTACCTCTACTCCAAACCTTACCTTAACCCAACCTCTACCCTAAACCCTAGCACTAACCCAAACCCCTAACCCATACCCCAGAAGTGCATGCATAGACAGCATGCACAGCTCTTACTCAGCCTGTTCCCCATCATCAGGCAGGATGTTCCTGGTGCACTGCAGCAGGTAGTTCCTAAGGAACAGGCCTCGCAGAGGGTGCTGCACACCACGGCACATCTCCACCAGGTCCTTCAGAATGTCCTTGCGTGACTGAGGGAAGGAGCGCACGTACACCACTCCCACCGTTATCAACAAGTACCTGAGACAAAAAGAGAAAAAAACATGACAAAGAAAATCTTAACCTGAGATTAAATGCTAATAAGAAAGGTGGACAGCAAGCTTCAGGCAAACAAAGTTCACTGCAAAGAGAGACCCACAACTCAAACAACTAAGATGTATGTATAAGGCAGGCAGTGATAGCTAGGCCTTTAGTCCATGCCAACCAGATGAACAGCTGAAGACAAGTCTGAACATGCTTATTTTTATGATTCTTAAGAGACATTTTAACTTAAACAACCATCAAACCATACTGAACCAATGACCACCAATGACCAGTGCTGCTCCCTACAATCTGCGTGCATCCTCTGCTAAGGAATGTCTGGGGTACTCACAGTCTGGGGATGATGTTCCCAGCATACTGAACAAGCTCATATAGGTCGGCCACCTTGCGGCCTTTGGCGAACTCTTCAGTCAGGTAGACCTCCAAGTAGTGCAGCTCATCTGAAATAGCCATGTCTGTGTTGAGACAAGATATGATGCTGTTACTATAGACAGAGGAGCATACAACTCTGATGTCAATAAACACAAGGCCTGCCACCTACAGTCAACATGCCATGCACAAGACTGGGGTATTTCACATACATACACACACTAATTTTATATATATATATGAGAGAGAGAGAGAGAGAGAGAGAGAGAGAGAGAGAGAGAGAGAGAGAGGTGCTAACCCTAACCCAAGCCATGAACAGGGTTAGAGTATAATATATATTTACATATACAGCATTTAGCAGATGCTCTTATCCAGACATATAACACACAAACTCTGTTATAATCAGTGCAATATATAGGCGCTAACCCCAACCCCAACCCAAAGCATGGACAGGCCGAGTTATCAGAGTTCTACAAGTATCAAAAGTAGTAACTGCAGTAGTTGATAAACTGTGGAAGGCCACACCGTTTGAATAAAGTTTAGTAAAATGCATACATTTGTGATGCACCAATATTAAAAAAAATGTACCTCACTGAAGCATTTCATAATGGGAACAAAATGGGAGAGAACTAGGGGTTTTTAAAGTCTTTAATGTGGCAGACAGCTGCGTAAAACGTATAGCATGGGCAGAATCTTTCTGGGTGATTCAAAACCAGTGGCATCACTGTTCAAGGTCTAAGACAAGGTCTTCTACAGACAATGTGCATCTCCAGAAGTACAACAAAATACTGCTTAGAACTGGTCTTTACTCATTTAGAGCAAAATAAGGGAGGAAATCCTTTACTCTTTCAGCAGTGATGTGTGCAGCTGTGATTCAAATATGAGCTCAGAAATATGGCAGGATTTTGAATATTCACTGCCAAACACCACTCTTTCATCCATTGCCGTGCATGCCAACGTCATGGTTACAGTAGTTGGTGGAAGCTGAACAGCCTGGGGCTTGGCCATAAGACAAAGTGAAGGGTTTGATCCCAGCTGATGGGTGCTGGCATTAACCCTTAAGCAACTCGTTACAGGGGGGCGATCCCTGTTGGACAACTCGGGTGAGTTGCTTCCGGCAAAACAAACAAACAACAAAAATACACATACACAATTCATAGTAGCTTTTAGGAGAAAGCATGGAAGTCCGCAGTTCCCCCAACATGTTCGAGGCATGTTTCAGTGCATCCATCAGCTTGTTCTTGTCCTGGATGGAGAAATATTCCAATGTATATCAAAAACAAAAAACTAAGCAACTTTGAGGCTTTGATTAAAAAATGGCTCACAGAAAAAAACTGGGAAGTTTCAAAAAGTATCCTAATGCATTTCCTTAGCCCTCCTGATTAGAAGTTCTCAATTTTAAATAGTAAGGTTACACAGTCTTAGCAATACATTAGCATTACATTCCAATTACTTTACATTTAAAAACAATGAACATTTTGAAGTTTAGAATTATGTGACACCATTTGTACTTGCTCTGCAGTTTTGTGGTTAGGCAACACTGCTCTCTAAAAGAACTAAAGTACATGACACATGCACGTGCTAAACAAAACACCTTGTGCTTTCAGACTACATAAGACCAGGAGTAAATGGGTAATCCTATACGTATGTGCCTCATATTCCTAATTGTGGTGAAACCTAAATGTTGCCCCTGTGGTGGAACCTAAATGTTGCACATAAAATGGATGTGTACAAAGTTTTATGTTACATTAAGCCAACATTTTGACTGTAGGCGGGAAGCTACTGGACATACCAGACACCGTTTCATTTGAAATGACTGCACTTTAACAGCCTGGACTGCCTCATCCAGGAGTTTCTCCTGCTCATCCTGGGGTGACTGCTGCGTGGTAGGCTACGGAACAGCCCAACAACGGATCAGTGGAGAGGATCACAAAGATTTACACATAATTCATTTAACTGCGAAGAGCAACATCAACACCACCTAGAAATTCGTTTTAAAAGAATGTCACAATATTATAAACCAAGCAGAAGACCAATTAAATTAAACGAATATTAATTTATAATACATTTTATTATATAAAAACAGCCGGTTTTGGACATTCGAGAAAGAATGCAACTTTAAAAGCAGTATTTTATCTGGTTGAGAAACGCAGGTGTGTTCAGTGTGTGTCAAACATAGCTGTGTCAAATATAGCTATCACCAATCAAGCGCACGTTACAATACCTAACGACCAACCACAAAAACACTTAATTAAAAGCAATCATTCCTGCTGGTTAGGAAAAGGTGGTTAGATTAATGCGTCTCCCACTAACTAGCTGGCTGTAAGAATTGCTGAATTCAATTACAAAAATGACAGCTACCTTAGCTAGCCTCAAGGCGGAAGCAAATTAGCTAGCTAGCTCACTTACACTTGTCATTAGTATCACAAGTCACTGTGACTAGCAATGGGTTACATCGATTTATATAAGTCAAATTAAGGTAAATAACCTACTTAGCCAACATGTTTCACTCTCCGTTTTGGACAAAACAGATGCATTAGATCTCTAATGACAGTGGGGCTGGTTACAAAGCTAATGCTAAAACGCTACAAAGCTTAGCCCAAGAAGTGAGCAGAGCAGTCAACAGAACATATCAATCTAGACAGTAACTTTGGAATATTTAACATTCACTTGGTGAATCGTGTAGATTTAAAAATACAAAGACCAACACTTCAAGATAAGCGTGAGGAATTAAGCAAAAACTGAGGTAGCCTAGAAATCTGGAGCACTTCAGACGAGCTCGTCCTCCAGGCCTCAGCTAACGCCGACCCGTAACAAAACAGCAGAGCTTGAGAGGCTGGTGCTTGGTTTAGTTACCGCTATTAACCGAGCAGGGAAGCTTTAATATTAGACACAAGCCTTATGGTCCGAGGGGAGACGCGCATTATATTCCTCTTACTTACCATGATTATCAAGTATCAGCAATCTCCAGATGCCCTCCTAAAAATGCTCTGTCATGTGACTGCTAGAAACGACCTAGCGGTGATTGGCCTAACCATTTAACGTAACCTTAGAGTATAAATCATAGATATACTGACGTTTATGTATGTTTTTCTTTTTAAAAAAAATCGTTTGTGCACTAAGCATGTAGTTCGTCTAATATTAACGTTATTTTATAGTTATCTTTAGAAATATTTGGAGTCAAAAATGGGGAAACAAAATATATATATATATATATATATATATATATATATATATATATATATATATATATATATATATATATATATATATATATATATATAAAATCCCTCCATGAACGGTGTCAACACGTGCAGTATAAACAGTATATATTTTATTATGCTATAAAAAGTGTGCAAAAAACATTTTCTGAAGTTCTAGATAATTAAACGGAAACATAAAACTCGTTTTCTTCAGAGATAACGTTAACAGCTCGAGCTTCACCTATCAGAGAAGAGGAAGTGTCGTCATCAGCCCGTCCCTCCCTCGGGCTTCACCTATCAGAGAAGAGGAAGTATCTTTAGAAGTAAAATTTCCCGCGAAAAGTCTCAGCTGTTTCGGTTCATTAGCAATACGTTCGTTTCACAAAACAGTGACAATGGACAAGGAGTTATTTTGTAAGCTTGCGTCCAAAATGGGTATAAGTTCTGTTAAAGTTTTAAGGTATGTAAACGTTGTATCTATTTCTGAAGTTTTAGGGAAAGAGTATAATGTTCTATGCTGATTTGTATTTTGTGCTTTGTTCCAGCACACGAGAACTTCTGGGCTATCAGTGCTAGTCGTCCTAGCTACATTTGTCGTTTTGTATTCAAGCAGTGATGTAGCGTGAGATGAAAAGCATGTGGACACCAGTTAACTTTGTGTTCTTATCCCCAATCGCAGCCAGGCAGAGGAGTACATGCGGCTGGCACAAGTTAAATGTACCGGTCTCGGTAACGCAACGGCCACTAGCAAGGCAATTATTTGCCTCGAGTTGGCAGCAGCTTCAATGAAATTTCCATTCGACAAGGTGCAACTTCTGACGTCAGTACGATTATGCGTTTCAGTGCTCGAGATTATTAATTAAACTTTTAAATTTGTCGCTATTTTGTACTAAATAGGAGTACGCCATCAAACTCTCTGGGTTGAATAAGAAAATCTATCAAAGCAGTCTGAAGTCGTTGGAATGCATGCTCGGCCTACAGTCGCGTGTGGGCCTCGGAGACCTGGCTGTGAAGTATGGATGCACGGACGCAATCAAAATGGCCTCGCAGATCCTTCAGCGGTAAGCGTGTACATGTTAAACGAAGACTACGATTATATCTTTACGATTGCTCTTCTCGATTTTTTTTTTTAATAGTTGTATAGAGGCTGTGCCTATAGTCATTGCCCTCTGTATGAGGTTATGGTTCTCTTTTTAGAGTACGTGTTAACATGCACCTATGTTTTTTTTGTGTTTTTTTTTTTAAATCCACTTTACATTTTCAGCTTTTGTCAAACGCTTTGTCAGATGGACTGACTGGATTTTTTGTTGTAATTATGCACTGTAGTCTATGGGAACCTTACAGATGAGCTTGCCATGCTAGCTTTTTAATGCTGCTATTTGCATTATGTACTGTAGCGTTACAATAGGTTTTACGTTTATATGTTTATGGTATTTATCTGAAGCTTTTATCCAAAGCAACTTGGAATCATGGCTGAGTACAACTTGAGCAATTGAGGGTTAGGGGCTTTGCTCACGGCCCAACTCGGCAATGGTGGGGTTTGAACTGGCAACCTTTTAAATTTGAGCACCTTTCTAACCTGAGTACCTTAACTGGGCCATCACTACAAGTTTTAGACTTTACCTGTAATTATTGGCAGGTTGAGGACAGTGTGAGACCCAAATCTTTAACCTGTAGCGGTTCTGTGTCCAGGAACTTCCCACTGATAAATCTTGAGAATGACTAATGCAAACTGTACAGGACAGCAGATAGGACATGGTCTCTAGCTTTGTGTCTACAAGCTGTTTCTCATGGTGTGCGCGCGCGCGTGCTGGCTGGTGGATGTGCTTCTTGCAGGACATATAAATGATGTATGTTTTTGTTTTTGTCATGTTAGGTATGAGTCCAGTCTACCTACCGCCCAGCAGCAGGACTTGGACCTGTCTAACCCTCTCTTTACCACTGCTGCCCTGTTTATGGCCTGCAAGTGAGTCTGTTGGAGACTAGACGCATCTTGTTTTGCTAACCGATATGGTCATAAACTGCCCTTGGGCTAAATATAGAGGTGTTCTCCAACATATTAGTTTGATGCTTTAAGAGCAATGACAGCAAGGATTTATTGGCAGTAGAGCTTTGAAAAAAGTGGCTCCAGTAAATATTTTCATTTACTGTGCAGGTGGCAATTGTTGAGTCACACACCGTGACCTGCAGTACACAATTCCACTCACCCTCTCCAAGCTATTGTTTAAACCTTTAGATGTGCTGGTTATACAGATCAGAACTGCCACCTGGGGTGCTGTAGGTTCTCCTGCATTTTCCCTAATCTGATTATATCACAAGGCTTGATATGGTGTGATAATAGGCTATGCTAAGACTATGGCACTGTTGGGAGGAGAGCCCTGCTTATGGAACATGAGTCCTAAATACATACTGGTGCTGTATATGGCTTTCTCTGTTTTGGATGTGATGCATGATGAGCTCTCAGCTAATACATATTGTAGACAATATCTATATAGGCAGGATACTTGGATTATTCTAGGTAACTTAAAATTAATGTTCAAATATTGACTTGTATTGGGATGTGAGCTGTAATTTATCAGTGATTCATAATGACACAATTCCATTTCTGTGGTCACATGACAGTTCTGAACATTCAATTTTTAAACACCTGTTATCTTAAAGGTTCAAAATATCATGAATCTAAAACATGATCATTGATTAGGTTGACTGACGGCTACATTTTCTTGCACTTCAGAAAATAAATGTAGCTTGATATGCTAAAGCATATCAAGAATCATGTAATGGTTTAAGCAAATTTTAAAAGCGACTTCTTCTATTAATTCTGATTAACTTATCACCTTTCCTATTCATTTAATTAGTTCTTGTAGTTCTTAATGTATTTAGTTATTCTTAGTTCTATGGCCATGTAAAAGTTTGTCGTACAGTGCATGTATTCTTGTAATAGATGTATGGTGCCTGTAAGTCATCTAGGTTAGTATTTACTAGGTTATCTGGTATTTTAGGCTTACGATGTTACTTCTGGGCAGTGTTGTACTGTAATTTGAGTTTTGAGCTGTGTTTTAGGGGTTTACTTTTGTCTTTGAAGAAGGCTACAGTATTTGCCACTGTGTGGGTGATTTTGTTCAAATACTGTGGAGGGTGGGGGGAAAGTGACATCAGTTCTGACATTTACTTTGAAGGTGCATGAAAATCAGAGTTGACAAGAAGCTGGCATCCTCTTCTGGAACAAAGAAGGCCATCTTTGACAGGCTGTGCTCTCAGCTTCTGAATTTTGGACAGGAGATTTGCAGTGAGTGTAAACCTGAAGAATTCTGTCTTGTGAAGCAATAAAGGTTCATTCCTAGTAACCTAATGAGGTCCAGTCCTCTTAGTCAGGACCACACAGCTAAAATATGCTAATTGATTCTTAAAATGCATTTTCTAGAAATTTTATAGATCAAAGTGATTTTGCTTTGTCATGTTTTATTGCTGCTGTGGTAGGCATAGATGCAGGATAAATGTTACTTGTTTTCTGTTAAAGGTAACATGTGGACTCTTCTCAAAGGGGTTGTTTTTCACCCTTCTGGTTTGAGACCTTTGTTTAAAAAGTTTTTTATATAATATCCATGATTTAATTTTGACCATAATTCTTTGCTTCAAAGCAAATTACGGTAGGTTTTATGAAACCTGCAAGTTCTGAACATGTATAAGCAGATGGTTTTTAAATGAGATGGAAAAAACAGCCTTACACACACAAATTTACGTCTGCCGCCACTCATACCAACTCTCCTCTTGCAGGTGAAAACTCTTCTGTGAAGGGACTTGTCAAAATAGCACAGAAAAGACAGAAGACTCTCACTGAGACACTGCAAGAAATGGAGGATGGTGAAAAATGACACTGTTAATCTGAACAAAGTTTGTGTATTATGCCAGAATCAAATTACACAAATCGTGTGGTCTGATCCTGGCATTAGATGAATTTCTGTCAATTATTTGTAAGTAGTACAAAGAAATTAATATTAGCCTATGGATGCTTATGTAATGTTTTAGACCCTGTATACATATTGTGATTTAAGGCTGCATCCAAATCTAAAGAGAATTTGCGTAACTCAGTATAGATGAATCCAGTCTCAGTTTGTGGTGGTGTGTGAACACGTACTGTTATTAAAGATTTGTTGTATAGATGGTGAAAGTTCTTCACTAAAAAGTCAGGAGACACTACACCTCTGAAAGCTAAATTGTATCATCTCTGTGACATGGGTTGTCTGGTTGTATTTTGTGATTTTATCCTAACTGCAACAAGGCAGTATATTGAGCTCTGTCCCTGACTCTCATGTGATCTTGAACTGTGTCTCTACTCTCAGATGATTGGCTGCTGAAATCTCCTAAGCAACAGAAGGTGCAGCATCTAAGGGGGGAGGAGTCTGAGGATGAAAAGAAACAAAATTATGAAGAGTGGAAGCGAAAAATTCTAGAGAATGCCCTCCAAAAAAAAGCAGCCACTTCATAGGCACATGGACTTTGTTTTTATTTCCCCCACACCACCCCCTTCTTAAAGTGGTGTGTGTTTTTGTTTTGTTTTTGTGTGGCACTGTTGACTCTGGGGGTCAGGTAAAATGTATGAGAGAGCCAAACCTTTGTGTATAGATGTACAGATACTCTGGTTAATCTGCATTCATTGAAATTACTTTTAATGTGTTGGGGATGAATTGGTAGTTTATCTTGGCACTGTCTACACTTCCACAGTGTGGGCCTGAATACCTTGATTATTGTATTGTTCATGTAGGGTTGAAGTGATTCTACACTACAGGGTAAGGTGCTTTTAATCAAGCCCTTCATTACATATGGCTGTCATTTGCATTAAGTGTCTCGTGTTGGTAATGTGAGGGATTCTGTTCTTAATTACCGCAGTGCACTTCAAAGTTTCAGGCACCTACATTTCTTATGATGGTGTCTTGTGTAAAACTGCTTGAATTAATGCCTACAGCACAATTTAGTTTCCATGTTTTAATAAAAGTAAACAGTACATCAAGAATGCTTTATTACAGGTGTTTTCACACACTGATAAAACCATGCATGTA
Organism: Electrophorus electricus; assembly: GCF_041902795.1. Taxonomy (NCBI): domain Eukaryota; kingdom Metazoa; phylum Chordata; class Actinopteri; order Gymnotiformes; family Gymnotidae; genus Electrophorus; species Electrophorus electricus. The sequence goes on from NC_137519.1 coordinate 811,155, forward strand.
ATTAACATGAACTTTTTACTATCACAGCTCAACTATTAGTAAGATTCTTAATGATAAATGAGTAATGGTGTAAAGTGGGTTAAAGGTTTTCAGTGCTCAAAATGTATAGATAGCAGTAATCACACTAATAATACTGACACCAAACCTTACTCAATGTTATGCCATGTTGGTCTGAAGTGACATTTACTGGAAAAAAAACCCCAAAAACAATTGGGTAAATCTGGAAGGTAAATATTTTGAATGACTCGTGTTCAGGTAAATGACTTTGACTTTGCTGTCAGGCAGCATGCTCCATGTTTGAAGTAATGATGTTTAAAGCAGGATTCTTGGTCATTCTTAGTATAATAACCATGTTCAGCCATGGCATTTCTGCTTTTGTGAAATAAATAAAGCAATCTCTGTTTTTCAATTGTTAAATACTAAACAGTCAAGTTGTGGGTCTTTTTAAGTATGTTTTATTACTGTTTCTATAGTGTCTTGTTAACTGTTGATGTGCAAGTCTCCCTTAAACTCATGAAATCAGTCAGTGGTTAACATAAGGACAAGTGTCCTGGAAATGCTGATTTCACTTCCTGTTGTTCAGTCAGAATGCATCACGTGGCATGTTTTGAGAAAATTCTAGTTGTTTTGGATGGTAATACTTGAAAGCAGTTACCTTTGGCTACTGTTCCAATATACAGGGGGTGCCATTTACTTCAATACATTTCACATAAAAATTACAGGTTCCAAAAGAGTCCATGTGCATTTATTGCATCAGGGACTCATGAGAGGCAGAGGTATTCTGCATATTGAGTCAAAGCAATAAAGCCAAAAGAAAAAAAAAAAAATCCTTCACAGAAGGGAGAATAACTTCAGCATGTCTCCGCACTCTGCAGTATATACAGTAGTTCCACACATTCCACAAATGGGGTTGTTTTCAGTTTGTGTCCTGGTGATTGTCCTGTAATCCTCACACATTGTCCTGTGATCCTCATGGAGACTGTCATATGAAGGTGGAGGAGAAGAACCACCACTCTGCTCTCTCAGTCCTGTGTTTACATGAGAATCATGGAGTGCTCATGGACCTGCTCTGCTGGAACAGTTTTAGTCTGTTGGCTGCCGCAACAGCATAGAAGTGTTTCTGTGAAAAACAATTAGGTTAACCGGTTAGGTTAAATGATTGATAAGGTTAAACAATTGATTTGTGACCTGGTAATCAAAGGAAACTATATTCAAGCCAACTGACTAGTAGATATATATACCCACTATATCCACACACACATAGGTTAATATACTCTAAACCTATAATCTACCTCTAGGCTAGTTCTGTGTACTTGGAATTTTAATGACTAGTGCACAATGTGTCATTTCCAGTGGCATCTTGAATGGACGACCTGGTTTCAATTTGAGTAGATTTACTAGGTAAATGTAGGTAACACCTGCCTGTGATCAGAACCAATAAAAATGATACAGCAACTTTAGCGGTGTGAGGAGTGGTGGGTTAGGTCTGCAACTTATTCCTGACTGTAAAATGTGTGGCATCTGATACAGCTGAAGCATAGGTGCACGTGATCAAGTGATGACAAAAGTACCTTCCACTGCCGCTGAGCTGCTAGGTAGCACTGCAGTTTCAGGTGCGACCTGAGACGAACTCTGCATCTCTTTGCTTTGTCCTCCAGGTTATTCAGCCAGCTGTGCTTCATGCAACCCGCCGCGCTCAGCCGACTGCTATAATAGACACCAGACACACGGGTTATTAGTGGTTATTAATGTTATTAATGTTTATTCAGCCAGCCAAGTAGGTCATTAAGTAAATGAAAGAATAAAAAATGACATTGAGGTGTTAACTAGACTACACTTCCACCAGTAGAATGTTCTCATTTCTGGTACCAATTAAAGTATGATAATCAGAGAGGGTAAGTCACTCAAGAGGCAGCCCTGTTTAATCAGCATTTTGGAAGGAGCACCAGGCTTCTCAGTGTGGACATCCTATTAGTGGTCATTAGGAAAGAGCATACATACAGGTTTAACAATGTCACATCCCCAATGTGTAAGTGTGTGCCTGAGCTTGTGTGCATGTGTTTGTGTGTATGGGTCTGTGTGTTTGAGTTTGTGTGTATGTGTTTACGTGTATAGGTTTGTGTGTGTATGGGTTTTTGTGTACCTGTTTTTGTGTTTGCGTTTGTGTGTTTGGGTTTATGTGTATGTGTTTGTGTGCATGCGTTTGTGTGTGAGCAGAAATAGCAATAAGATATTTCTGCTCACATTAAAACAAAGCTCTCACAAATCTGGCAAATAAAACGTACAAAAAAGAATGTGCTACAAACATGTTTAAAATACAAATTTTGCATATTTAAGTGACTAGAATTGTTTTAAAAAGGCAAAATCTTTATAAAATCAAAAATGCCTTTTTAGGCAGCCACCATGTCTGCTGGACTCTGGACTGTGACATGGATGGCCACAACAGGATTTACACTTCTGGTTCTGGGGATGAACTAAAATACACTCTGATCACTAAAGTACACTCTACTCTACTCATGGCCTGCTCTGCTTTTTGTTTTGTTTTTTTGGGAGGAGCAGTCTCACCAGACAACTTACTGTAACTCTTCTCCAAATTCAGCATAAATAATTGAGTGTCAGGGTGGTGATCCTCTATTGGTAAGGTTAACTCACGCACAAGGGCAAGAGTGTTCTATAAGACTACAGCTGTCCCCTTGCCATAAGTCTTCATCATATCATGAATGGTGGAGCTCTTAAAACATGAAGTGATCTCTGGCTTTTTGGTTCAATTCCAGTGTGTTGTCTGAGGTTTCCTTAGGTGAAATGGTGCTTGCTGAAATAGTTTTAAACTGTGACTAAAGTGACTAAAGACAAAAAGACTGGACAATCAGATTGCAATCAGAAAAAAATGAAAACTCTAGTCTTATTTTACATGTTTTTTTAGACAAAAACACAAATTGCAGAACTTTCATGGATAATTACCATGTATTAAATTAATGTTCACGCTGTGTTGTCCTCTGTGTGTGTGTGTGTGTGTGTGTGAGACAAGGGGTCATGTTTAGTCACCAGATAGCATTATCACCATTGCGAAAAGTGAAGAATGTTGAGTGTGGGTGCATGTTTCGTCACTAAGTGTACCCTGTCACAGATTACCAGCTCATTAGCAAGCACCCTGCAGCCCTGCCATGCTGGTCTGCCATTGTCTTACGCCAGCTGAACAGTGGGAGAGGCCACGTGCCTCACACAGGCGCACGTGGCACAGCTACAAAAGAGCACCCTTGTATTCACCAGCTGCTGCTGTTCCAGGCCCCAGCCTGTTATACCCAGCTAATTTAAACCCAGGCCTTTGGCAAATGCATCCGGATGTTTGTTGGGGGGTTAGGGGGGTGTTAATTTCCGATTTCAATGTGCTTTCCAAGGTCAGCACTCATCAGTGTGCCAGTCAGGGCAGTTCAGCGTGCCTCTCATCCAGTAGAGAGAGATACATGGTAAAGATGAGGAATTACGCTGTTTGTTTCATAACAAGAAGAAGAATGTTAATATGTGTTAATATGGAAAGGCTTGCATTACAAACAGTATAGAAAGTATACTGAGATTAATGTGAGTTATCCAAGGCTGTGGACGTGGATGGACAGAGAGAGAAGCACCATTTGGCGGGCTGGAGCAGCCTGGAGATGAAATTTTTGGCTTCCTCTGACACATTCTCAAATGCCTCAGCATCAAAGTCCCAGTTAACACGGAGGATGTGGTTCATGGTCTCTGTTTCAGTTTCGCCAAGAAATGGAGACAGGCCACTTAAACTGGAAAACACAAAGCACACAGGAAGAGCACTTTTATGTAATATCCTGTGATTAAGATTGGTCAATTTTAAAAACCGTTTTACAACCGTTTGGGAAAACCGAAGAAACAACCTTGTACCAGCCTGGTGACAAATGCTGATATGTTGCTATATGTTGGCAAACAGTTTTCAGAAACTAATTTAAAAGTAATTGTGTTGATATGCTTTGAAAATGCCTTGAAAATGGAATACTGTATATTGTTAACTTTTTATACTTTTTGGGGGAGGGAAGGTATGCTGCATATAAGTTCACATTATACGTTATGTGCTTGTGCTGTGTGTAGCCTATTCATGTGTATACACTAACATTTGGATAAAACAAAATGGAGAAAAAAGACAAAAACAGGTGGAGAAGAACCAAGAAAAGAAAACAGAATATGATAAAAACCATCCTCTTTAGTTTAGTTGTGTTTAAACAACAGGATAAAATCATCCTCTTTAGTGTAGGTGTGTTAAAAAAAAAGGAAAAAAAATATCCGCTGTCATGGTTGGCACCTACTAGTGTCCTCATGTTTTCTCTGCCTGTTTGTATTTGCTAGTGTTTAGTGTTGGTTATTATCATTACTTGCATTTTTGTTATAGCCTGCATCTCTTTTTTGTCATAGTGTGATTTTGTTTGTTTGTTTATATATTGCTGTACACTACGTGTTGGCTCACTGACCCTGGGCTCTTCTAAAACTCTGATTGTGGATTTGTCCTTAATAAATCTCGCTCTTCTCAGCGTGTGCGTCCCCCTTGTGATCGCTCCACGTTACATCCTCTTTAGTGTAGTGTGTTAAAAACAGGGTAAAATCATTCTATTTAGTGTAGTAAATATGGGCCAAAGTTAATTGTGTTTACTAACAACACATATTAATTATGAGGGCATCACCTATGTAGAACAGCGTAAATTATCACACTTGAGGGACGAGTGGTTCTCAGGCCTGAGGACTGTGTGAAGTGACATTTACTTTCCTTATCAGATGCAGAGAAACTGGTCTGCGATTTTATCTCATCAAGATTGGACTACTGCAATGGTCTTCTAACTGGATGCTCTAAGAGGTCACTAAATGTACTCCAACTTATACAGAATGCAGCAGCCAGAGTCCTAGCAAGGACTAAAAAGTTCAACTACACATTTACTGCATGTGGACTGTTCATCTGGCACTCTTCTTTACAGGTCTTACCTTTCTGTTTTATTTGCTTGCTACAGCAAAGATGATTCCATCACAGGACTGGAGCTGCCCATCGGCAACAAAACTCTGGAATAGCTGAGACTCCACCCTAGAACCACTGGAATAGCTGAAACTCCACCCTAGACCCAATGGAATAGCTGAGACTCCCACATCTACACTGACGTTGTTACTTGAATCAAACAGAATGTACTAAATCATGGACTGGTTAGTAGCTGGACTGCCCATTGGAGGATGGATTCCCTCTTGAGTCTTGGTCCTCCCAATGCTTTTTCCATACTCCCAGGGAGTTTTTCCACACCACTGTCGTCTTTGGTTTGTTCATTAGGGATCTGGACCAAGACATTTCTAAAGCTGCTTTGTGACATGTGCTGTAAATAGTGCAATATAAATAAATTTGACTTTGTTATTTAGATGATGCATCAAGTAACATATGAAAGGGCAAGGAAAGTACATTTGCTGCAGGGAAACACGTAATGTTTGTGTGCGTGCGTGTGTGTTTTGCAGGACAGGAGACACAGGTTTCAGCTATCGCTTACTTTGTTGTTGGCTCTGTGATTGGGGTTGAGTAGACATTGTGCTTTCTGAGCCTCTTAGCTTGCTGCCAGAGACTGGTGCTCTATCACTGGGGTATTACTGAGTGCTCTCAGCCTGAGCATACTCTCTGATGTCCAGCTTTTATGGGGCTTTCTATTTGCATTTCTTTTTTGATCTCTCTGACATTAGAAGTCAGAAAGAGCACGGCAATTTCCAATTCAGTGCAGTCAGGTGCTTTGTTTAGTTCTAGGAGTGAGAGACATGCCTTTATACTGCCATCAAAACATTTCTTCCCCTAGAAGCAATGACATTCTCAGGTATGTTTCTATGGGTTCTGACTCACTTTCATTGCACAGATTACTTGGAATGACCTTTATGAAACATATATTGCATATTTTAAAGTAAAGGTCAGCTTTAGGCTTAAACACTACCATTTTGAGCTGTAAGGTGAGATATTATCAATTTAATGCAACCTCTCCAAATGTAAACCTACAGCATGTACGTGATGACACCAACACTCCACATGTCTGTAGGAAATGACACAAAGTCATAGTTGACCACTTCCGGTGCCAAGAACTCAGGTGTCCCAAAGTTCACCTTCAGCTTCTCTCTGGGCCGATACCTGGAGGTCACGACAAAGAGTGGAAGTTAGACATCAGAACTCGAACCCAATCCCACTGCACTGACACACCAAAAAGCACAATGTGCATGTTGTGCTTTTGCACTGTGTATGTTTTCATACAGATAGCCTCAGTAGCTTATCATCAGCATTCTGCATAATGTATTATGGAATCCATTTTTCAAAGCCATTTTGCAGTATACACACAATGCTGTGAAGAGAAGCACATTGTGTGTGAATTTTAGCACATTTCTAAGAGGAACATAAAGCAACAGGGCCAGTGACTCAGAGCTACAGACAAACACAATGTGCATCTTACAGCTGAACTGTTCTCCACGAGCTTGGAAAAACCCAAACATCTTACACATGCTCTCTTCATGTCAGTCTTTTCTGTGACCAGTCATGTAGATGGAGATGCACTGGTGGTCATGGTTACTAAATGTAGTGTGGGGGCAGGATGATACCGCCATGTTGGTGCGATGAATCACAGTGAATTGGTTTCTCATGTAGACAAGAGGGAACTGATAGAGAGTATAATTACAGACAACTGGGGATGCTTTTCTCCCTCTTTAGTATCACAAGCCACCTGAGCTGCAATTCTAGCCATCTGTGTTTGTGAGCAGAAAATGACGAGGACTGTAGAATAGGGTTTCTCACTTACTTTCGAGCAAGTCCAAAGTCTATGATCTTGATCTGGTTTCCAGTGCTGCCAACACACAGTATGTTTTCAGGCTGTTGTAAAAATAAATAAACGTTTGTTTGTGTTATTATTGCACCTGATGCCTTTAGTTACAAACATGAACTGTAAAACTCATGTATTCAAAACGTCATGTCATACCTTGCAATATACATTATGGGGTCACTGAGTAGTGTTAACAGTACAGGGTTTACTCAACTGTGCGCACTGCCATTCTGTTCTGCACATTTTTACCAGCAGTATACGACATCTCTCTGAACCTGTACTGACAAACTCGCAGGACTTGGACTGTTCCTGTCAGCCAGGCCATTACTGAGTCATTAGTGCAGTTTTTACAGGGACACCAGGCGCTATGCACAGCTTCTCGCAGATCTTTTCACCTTCAAGTCTAAATGAAGGATGTACTGCTGGTGAAGATACTGCACCCCCTCACAGATCTGCCGCATGAACACGATGGCATCCAGCTCCGTCAGCTGGAAATGCTCGTCGACAATGCGGTTGAATAGCTCACCACCCTCCACACTACGGAAACACACAACAATGGCGGGGAGTATCTGCATCAGACCGAGCTGCGTATTTGAAATGCTGCGTGTTTTTGTCACATACAGCCAGAATCACCTCCACCTTGCAGGATGATGCAAGGGACCCGTCTTTATGGAGTAGAGCTAATCTTTTAATGCATTACTGACAAATCAGCATAAAGAGTCATAGGCAAATGTGTGTTCTCCTGTCTGGTAAACTGCAGATAAGATGAGGCAGCCTCACTCTGATGTGAAGTAGTATGTGTGGGCGTGTCTAGTTCCCGCTAGCAACGGGAGAGAAGTGAGCTGCTGAAAACAGCAAGTGAAAGGGAATTTGTCTTGCAAATGAGGCTCTAATGGATATCGCCAGATCCAGTATCAAAGACTAATGAACTAAGGTATACATGACTGTGCTGTCTGAACGACAGTAAAACTAGGCTGTATTTCTAATTCCCTAGCCCACATAGGCAATGTAATAATGTTTTTTATCCTTTTCCTTGTCTTCTCTCCCTAGTTTGCTACTTTAGGGAGGACTGTTGTACTTACTACTCCATTATGAGAACAAGGTTCGTTCGAGACTCAAATGCATCATACAGCTGAATGAGGTTGACGTGATTTATCTGGTTCATGATCCCAATCTCATTCTTTACCTCTTCCTGGAAGGGTGGGGAGAGAAAAAGAAAGGGATAAGAAAGAGAGAAAGAGAGAGAATAGGAGGGCAGAAGAGTCAACAAATGAACACCAAAGGAAATTAATCATCACATTGTAGGCTATGATCTTTGATGTCCTTAAATGCCTAAATCTTATTACTGAGGTAGTCTGATTTAAGAGCTGCATTTTCACAAACACATTTTCAAGTAAACATTCTTGAAAGAATGAGGAAAGCATGAAGACAGAATTAACAATTCTAATTTGCACTTATTCAGACCAGAGTGAATCCTAGCCCTAACCCTAACCTGGGGTGAATCACTAAAAGCAGCCCTGGTGTCACAGATTGTGACAATAAGAAGCAATAGTCACAGTTTAGCTCAAGGCTGACAGTCAAGTAAGCCCTGTAACTGCCACAATCAGCTTCTGTGGCTTGCTATCCTCTAAAAATTACCCCAGAAATCTTTTCAGTTATCAGATGCAGGGATCTTGCCTGCCTGTGCCGCTTTAGTGGACTTGCCTTATTCTCCGTGTGCTGCCAGCATGAAAGAGCCATGTACCCGTGGGCAGCGTGTAAGACATGGGCAGGGCGAACGTGTGAAAGAGAGCGCTTTTGATATGTCATCCATGTGCCCCTGCTTTTTGTCTGGAACCATCTGGGAAGCTACCAAGCCTAATTATTCTAATGCTTGATTGGAGGTCAGGCAATGGTGTTGATCTGCTGTGGTCCGTGACAGCACAGACAGCAATATAGGCTTGGGGAGCATTAGATGTCATTCAGTCATATATTGAAAGTTGAAGACGCCGGTATCAGAAAATGTAAACATACCCATTAAAAGTGTGTGCGTGTGTGTGTGTGTGTGTGTGTGTGTGTGTGTGCACTTAGGTGTATATGTGAGCACATATGTTTGTATGTATGAGAATCTTGCTGTAGGTTTTTGTGCTTGAGTGCATGAATCTTGTTTACCATTAGGCCATAAGACAATGAAAGCATTCCATTCGGTGCAGGCGATTATCTGTGTTTGTAGTAGTGTAAGTTCTCATGACTCATCACAAATCATAAATCTGTTCACAGGAACAGAACAAGGGACAGAAGGAGCAGAAGGAAAGAGAGAGAAGAGAAAATAGAGAGAGAATGGGGAGAGAAAAGAGAAGCAGAAAGAAATAAAGGCATACAGAGAGGTGGGCAGGCAAACAAAGAAAATGAGAGAGAGGTAGAAACAAGAAGAGAGGGAGAGAAACAAGCAAGAGATAGGCAGACCAACAGGCAAATACAAAGAATGAGAGCAAAAGCAGGATCTGAAGCAAGAGACAGTAGCGACATAAAAGCTACCATTAAAGAGAGTGAGAGAGAGCATGGTAACTTTGGCTGGGAGCAGAGCAGGGTTTGTGATCATGGCATTTGAGCTGTTCTTTACTCACCCTTTCTTTCATCCCTTTCACTTTTATGATCTTGGCAGCCAGAGTAATACCTGAAGATAGTTCAGCACATTTATGAACCTGGCCAAAACGCCCCCTGCAGGAACACCATAGAAAAACACACAGGACTTAACACACACCTTACAAACACAGTTTGTGTGCTTAAGAATGTATGTCTCTCTCTGTCTGACACAATATCAGTTTATATCGACTGTATGGAGTGATAATGAACTATATCAGTCTGTATTTTTAGTTGAAAGCTCCCTGTGAGTTGATTTCTCGCAGCGTAGGGCAGAGTGCCTGTGGCTAACACAGAATAAAACCCATGCAAACAGACCTGCTTAACACCTGCCCAAAATAAACTGCCCATGACAAGACAAGAACAAGCGGGTGCTTATTTGAGGCTTATGTAGTAGGGCAGTGGGGATGAATTTTTCAGCCTCAGTAGTACATGCTATCTGCTCCACCCACACATTATCACCAACACCCCTCCACCTACCATTCTTGTCCTCTACCAATGCCAACATCTGCCCCTGGATGTTGTGGTAAGTTACGTCTCGGCTGCCAGTCCTTATCGGCATTGCAATAGTGAGAGGACGCAACTAGGCAAATGCCAAGCTGAAAGTGTCTTGATGGCATTAAACTATAATTAACAGCTGAGTCCTTATCACACGGGGGGCTGGAAGGCTTTTGACAAATGGATTACACTATTGTATATGACCTTAAGAGAAATAAACTGATGACACCAGGATTACAAAACTTTACTATACATATACATGTATGTTACTATACATTTACTTATACTTTACTATACATATACATACACCTATACTTTACTATACATTTATTTATACCTATACTTTATTATACATATACTTTACTATACCATATCTATACCTGACTATACATTTACTTGTACCTATACTTTACCTACAGCTCCTAAACCAGTTTTACCTTAGTCATGGATGGCATTATTTACAACATATAGCTCAGTGATTGGTAAAGTCAGTGACAGACACAGTGCTGTGTCTAATTAATTAGTCAATGACAGATTTGTTTCTGTTCTCCAGTGTAATGTATTTAAAATAAAACAATGTCTATCCAGTTAAACAACAGAATGCCAACTTTAATTAGGTTTTTACATCTGTTTTGGATAAATCATATCAGAAGTTTTATACACAGACACCCTATTTGAGAGGACTATAACTTATGGGACATAGTTTGCAAAACTTTTACAGATAATTACTGTTTAAAGTCTTCAACCCAAGGGCAGCAGCAGAGGATGGGTATCTCTCCCAGTGACAATTCTCTAGGCCTGTAACAGTCCTGGTCGTGTCTTGGTGGGTTTGGTTTCAGTCTTACAGCGTTTAGCAAATACTCTTGTCAAAAGAGACATACAATAATGTTTGTCTTAAGGGAAATGTATACTGAGAAGGGTTCTGGACAACTGTTTAACTCAGCCAGTCAAAAACATTACACTCAAGAGACATGACAAACAAGAGACATGGACCTATGCAGTTAAGATGTTTCTGTCCTCATTTATCCTACCTTTCACTGGCACATCATCAATAAAGTATTTGCCTATCATTGAGTTTCCTGGTTCAAGCCCCGATGATACTAGAGCCATCTGCAGGCAGTAGTCCAAGACAGCAAAATAAGTGCTGCCCCCTGGGTGGAAGGGATGGCATTACACTGTCCCTAACACAGCAACACTAGCCAAACATGAATGTACGTGTGCTTTCAGGGCGGTTACTGTTACCAATGTTGGTAGCTATCACATGACAGGAAGGTTAGCTAGCTAATTGTTGAGAATTGGAATGATGACTAAATAGGGAGAAAATCAATTTGTCCTATCTGTCCAAAGAACTCTATAGGCTTTATACTGGTTTATTCTTCTCTTATAGTTTCCTTTCACACATCTATGTCTACATAGCGAGCAGTGTTCTTGATCTGTTCAACAGAAGAAAACTTCATGAGTGAAAATATTGTGTTCTGGCTGTCTTATTATTTTTAGTTGCTATATATAAAAAAGGACTATGTTTCCTATGTGGTTCATTCTATATAGATGTACATACTGACATCCTGTACGTTATCTGTACTAACCGTAGGCTGTATATACCGTCGACGGTACTAACATACAAGCTGACATTCTGTATAGTTATTACGTCATTTCAGATTCAGACTGCTGGAACAAACTACCTGCAGACAGCTATCTACATACAGCTCTGAGCATTAGGGAGATGGGTGTGAACTCACTCAGGGAAGGGAGAGGGAGACAGGTGTGAACTCACCCAGGCGGGAAGAGGGAGACAGGTGTGAACTCACCCAGGCTGGTGAGAGGAAGACGGGTGTGAACTCACCCAGGCTGGTGAGAGGAAGATGGGTGTGCACTCACCCAGGCTGGGGAGAGAGAGACGGGTGTAAACTCACCCGCCCAGCACCTCAGTGGGCTGCACTGTATAGTAGGACTCTATGGGCACCTGCTTGGCACTGACAATGCGGTGTTCAAATGGAGCAGGTTGAGGTGGGCAGTCATCTGGAGGAAAAAAAGACATAATGGAAAACCTGCCAATGATGGCAACGCACCAACTGGCAAAAGGTGTACCTTGAGAAATAGTCTGTAAACAGGTCATGACACAGAACAGTTCTTACATTAGGCCAGGAACTTTGTCAGAGTGCTACAGTGATTGCAATTACAACTGCTAGTAATAACTGAGATTGCATGAAATTACCTACTTTATTATGTGCTTCAAGGCATACAATAGCTCCCATAATAACTACTATCTACCAACTCGTCTAGATGCAGTCATTAAAAAAGAAGAAAGGAAAATAGTTTGGTTGCATGGATTAAAATCTTTACATACCAATAATCAAAAGATGTGAACTGGAACCTTTGCTCAGACTTGCTGCTTTGGGCTTTGTCCCATTGCACAATGCTGGACTCTCTGTTCCACCATCGCTGAAGGGCTCGGGGTCTTTGTGGAACAAGACATGTTTTTCCAGAACCAAGTCAGCAGACTTGGTTTCCTGGGCAACCAGTCTGGATACTGGCTCCTGCTTAGTTCCTCTTGACTGTGAAGTTGCCAGAGCACCTGACTCCTGCTGCCACATGCCAGACTCCACGTTCTTTTTGAAAGGCATGTTCTGCTTAGAGAGCCATGTTTCTTGGGGGACCTCTCTTTGACTATGCTCTCCAGACTCTTGACTTGCCATCTCATCTTCTCTCTCCATCTTCTTTCTTTGTTCTTCTACTCTGTCCTGCTTCTGTGACTCTAAGGAACCAGAAGATGGTTGTTCTCTGGCGCCAGGGTCTTCTGTGTGCTCTGACACCCTGTGTTGGTTTTGCCAGAAGCACATCATCCAAACCAATGGTTTAACAAGAACTTCAGTAATCATTATTCAACATTGTACTTATCACATATTTTTTATACTGCACATTAACTGTGTACAGAAACAACAGCTCCTTCTGTAGTGCCTCTTTAGTGTAGTTGATCATTATAATTTGACAAATTGTGAATCATATATCATTATAATGTGATAAACAGTGTCATGGTTCATTAGAATGTAATAAACTGTGAGTCATGGATCATTAGAATGTGATAAACTGGGTCGTTGATCATTAGAATGTGATAAACTGTGTCATGGATCATTTGAATGTTATAAACTGAGTCACAGATCACAGTATCATATTAACTCCTGGTAGGTTCTTTTTTACTGCCAGGTCAAACAAACCCCTGGAGAGTTAATTTTCCACTGTATATTTGATCCCAGCTACAGATAACTTCACATAACAACCTTTACTCTGCTGAGGTTTCTTTCTTGTTACAGGACAATGACAAATAGGCATGCATATTAACACCTACTGTTATCCAGCACGCCAGCAAAGGATGTCAATGCCCCATCCAGGATTCAAACCACCCGACCTTTACCGACCATTAAAAAACATCTGAACCACCTTGTCACATCTGACCACAGTGCAGGTCTCTCCAAACTGCCCAGCAAAGCACACCCTTTCTACTACAGCAACAGGGTACTAACATTTGGCAGATATCTTGACTAAATCTACATGTTTCATGAGCATGACACTTGACTCCCTGAGAACTGAACCCACAACCTTAGATGTACAAGCACCATGCTCTACCTGCTTTATCAGGAGAGGTTCTGGCATTACAAATGACTTAACCTGTTATCTGTGGGACAGAACCATCCTTTGTTGTTCTGCATCAACTAAGATTTCTGTAATATAACAATAAATACATTGCTCTAGCAATCACACTGAGAGCACCGTGTCTCTTGAAATCCTTTCATTTCAAACATGAAAAGAGTTTTGAGGTTTAATCTATAAGGTTATATGTTCACATGAAGTGGTCATCACATGGCGATGTCCTAACGATGTGTAAGAATATGTTAATTCTGGTTCTTGCTTGAGTTGTAAGAGTGTGACCCCTCAGTGACGGGATGATTTACAATAATAATCAGGATTATTTGAAAGATGTAAATTACATCTCAGTTCTCAGATGTATGATGGCTCTAATTTTACATATGAATTGCATTTGTTGCTAGTCTTGTGAGAGGGGTTATTGGGGCATATGAGTGTGTCTTGCAGATATCAGCTGCTATGTTATTAAAGTATCCCCATTTATTTGAAGACTAGGAATTGTACAGTCAGAGAGGGAAAGCAACAGGAGGCTATGTAGGGTGATTATCTGCTCTTAATGTCATTCACTGTGTTCAGTATCACATGGCTTGTGTTCACCTACTGCCTGGCCTTTTATCCTGTGATTAGTACACTGCTACATTTCTAAAAAAGATTAGAGAGGGCAAAATGCAGCTAGTTCAAAAAGACAGAGCACTTTTAAATGAAGACACTTTGTGCTGGATATGCCACAAACTGTAATACAGTGTAATTAATAATTTCATAGAGAAAAGCAGCAGTGGTATTGTTGTAAATGTACATGTACATGTAAATGTACAGCTTCTAAATATAATCAGGGAGGTATATGACATCCCCAATCTAAACGAGCTTGACTTTCAACATGAAGGAACTGATCAGTAAATGATGAGTTGAACTGATCAATAAGTGATGAGTTGAATTGAGCATGTTTGAGGAAATAGGGGAGCGGAAATTCATCACAGCAGTAGAACTTGGACTTGTGAACAGTTCCACAGGACTGCTTTTAACCAGAAGATTTAGACACACCTCTCTGGCTGGGAAGCGGTTGTCATGGTGATGATCACTGATGGCGGCACTTCCTGAAATTGGGTCATCTTGGGCTCGTGCTGACTCTGGGGATCGAAAGCCTGAGCTTGTCCGGGCTCTCTGCTCTTAAGTGTCACTTCCTTAACTCTGCGCTGGGATTTGCCTGCAGCTACGTCGCCTACGCCAGGGGGTCGCATGGCCTCTCCTGGCCCAGCTAGGGTGAGGTGGCCTGGGGCAGAACATGTGATTATCTCTTCCTGATGCTCCAACAGCACTGGGAGAAGAAAGGAAGCCTGGAGGTCAGGAACACACTGGAAGAATCGTGGCACTCAATTAACCGAGTTTATTTACATTTATGACAATTAGCTGACACTTTTACCCCCCAAAAAACTTACAATTATGACTGAATAAAATTTGAACAATGGAGGGTTAAGGGTCCTGCTCAAGATCCAAACAGTGGCAAATTGACAGGGGTAGGGCTTGAACTGGCCACCTTCTGCTTACTAGCCAAGTACCTAAACCACAGAGGTGCTGCTACCTATGAAAGCTGCTTTGATACCTGGCATGCATGGTAGCATCCAACAAGTTTAAAGCCAAAACTGGCAACACTTATTAGTATTTCAGTAGCAGTGGAGCTCATGCTTCCTTCTCTCTCTAAGCAGTTTCATAGTCATCTGTCCATTAGATTGGCTATGGTTCAGGGAAACAATCATGTGACAAAATCAAAATATGCTATTGTACAAGGCTACGTATAGCAGTTCACAAGTAAGCACTGAGCACATTTACACATTTCTGTATTTTTCTTCTGCCAACACCAGTTGTAGCCAATTTTTCCTGCTGTGGGTCTCCCATGTCACACGATCATGTCCAATCCCGGAGTTAATGGCTTGCTCATTCCTCCAACCGCCTGTGATCATTTCACATCTATTCTGTTTGCTGCCCACGCGAGATCATAGGGCAGCTCGGTGGAGGAGAGCACCAGCTGCTCAGTTCTGTCTACTTGACCATGGAAGAAGGTAGCACATTACTCTGTCTTGACAAGGAGACAATCTACTCTATTCTTTCAACCCAGTGAGAGCATAGGCGATTTTATTCACGTGAACACCTGGCAACTACAGACTGCAGCTACATCACTGAAGAACCCAGCAAGCCCCAGCACAGACATCTTCATTTCATCACTTAAATTGCTTGTAGCCATCCAAAACTGCCCTGCCTATTACGCATATTTTTGGCACATAACTATTTCTACAAAAGCAGCATATGCCTCTGAGAACATTGACAGAGGCACTGAGGTCCTACCTGCAGTGGCTTCATCATTTATCTCCCCTGGAGTTTGAGTTCCTTTATGGCACCAGACAGCTTTGCCCTTTCCTGTGCATTCGTCTGAGCAGTTTATCTGACAAAGGACCAACAGATGTATCACGGTTACATCTGTATGACCTGCAGAGTATGTGGCAGTATTCCTGATCTTAAATAATGGTAAACAAAATGCAGAACATTAAATAATGGTGAACAAATATATACATATATACATAGAGAGAGAGAGAAAGAAAGAGAGATAGTACTGTGTAAAAGTACTAGAAGAGTACAAGAGTTGTTCTTTTAGCATTAGTAATGACCATATATAATTATTTCTCAGCCTTTTATTAGGATACAACTAGGAAATTTGTATGCAGTATTAATAAAAAAATTAAAAAAACCCAGAATAAACAGCTTCTAGTCTACAGTTTTTAGTGTGAGCTCCCCTTACACTTGAGCAATAGCAGGAAAAGCCTGAATCTAAAGAACTCTGGGAAGTGCTGAGAGGAGTCTGGTATAAGACACCAGAAGATGACTTCCAAAAATTCAGGACAGTCTCCCCAGGAGTTCAGGAAGTGCTTAGTGCCAAGGGAGGTCACACTAAATCCTGACATATGCTTGTAGACATAATTTTGTTCAGAAATTGTTTTTTTGTTTACATATTTACCGTATTTTTTGTTTGTATCTTAATAATTATATATGATCACTATTGTGACACAGGCGGCACAGAGGCAAGATCGAGCCAAGGTGCTCTTTATCTCTTTATTGTGACAAAACCACAATAAATATAAGGCACTACTTGTTCCAACACTCTGCGTTGCGACGTACAGGGTGGAGGTGAGTAGTCTGGCATTCTATTAATGTGCAACGCTTTCTCTAGGGAACTGTGGGTTTAAGTATAGAGAGAAAACAAGGGACAGGTGAAGGTGATTAGTAGGCAGGAGATCAGGAACGAGGCTGGTATGTAGTGCGATCCCTAGCAGGAGTGGGCAAGTCCTTCCTTCTGGATGACCAGCCAACTGTGACAATTATAGAATTGTTAAAAACAACAAATCTAATGGTGGCATAAGACTTATGCAAAGTACAGAGTATAGATTGTTATAGTGTAGATTGTTATACACACACACACTATTATACTGACACGAAGTGGCCTGTTTCACAGATTCTATACTGAATCTATTTCAAACATGGACGCCTGTGGGTGACCTGCTCTATTTGGTATATATTGGTTCTACAAAGCAATTTGTTTCTTAATCTCATGTATGCTGAGCTTTATAGAAAAAAATGTAAACATAATAAACAAGTGTCACTTTCATAAGTATTGTTTGCTACTATTTGGTGGTAAAAATGACTTATTGATCCTTTAATAAAAGTGGTTGAGGCAAACATGAGTGGTTGTCATGTGGGTGCAAAAATGTTAAACCCAGTGTTCAAATCTGCAGGGAAATGTGGAACAGCTGGTTTTAGAAGCTAAATAAATAAATAAAAATCAAGGTAGTAATTTGTCATTGTGGCTGACTCCTTGCAAGCCTTTTGAAATGCCTGGATCAGACTGAACAGAGCCTTTTAGTCATCTCTGAGAACTGAAAATTACATGGTGTCACAAAGATCCAAGTCACATTTGGCAATTATGTTTTGCTAAATGATTCCATTCACATTTTTGCAGAATAAGTTTTATTTTCTACTGAGTGTTTATACTGCTTAGGGTCTGGCTTGTCACACACTCCATTTAACAATGCAGTTTGAAAAGATTGGGCGATCAAAGTGAGGCATCCCTGTTTACCACTTCTATCTGCTCAACCAAAAGGCCAGCAGTAATCAGATCTGCCCATGGAGAGGGACTTTAATACTCACACATTTTTTACTTCTCTAAAATCCCTTCAGGATGAAGAAAGTGGTCATCTTTCTAAAACTGACCCAGGTCTACCTTTCCTTTACCCAAATACAGTCCTCATCTATCTAACCAGCAACCACAAACCTGGTCTCAGATCAGCACTACTGTGTTTTTTGTTGTGTCACATTATTGCTATATTCATGCTCATGTGAAAGCATTAGCTTTGCTTTTGTTTGGGGGTAGCAAATTATTGTATTTTTTATTTTATTTATTTATTTTTTTTGCACCATTACATACACCATACTAGAGCTGTCTAGAGTAAGCATCTAAGCATATGTAATAAACCCTACACCAGATTACCATATATCACACAGACCTGAGTTTGATTTGATTTGGTTACATAAGAGTTGGACAAACTTAGGTACAGCTGTAATAATGTAGTCATTCAGCACACCAAACAGCGTATCACCAGATGGGCCTATCCAGCCTCTCTGCACTCAGAACAGCAACCAATGAGCCATGTTAATTTGGCCACAAGACTTTAAACTCAAAGTTCAGAAGTCCGATTAAAAACTGAATATGCTAGAATGTCTATTATACTGAAGAATGAATAAAAAAAAACCTAATCTTTTTGAAAACTTTTTTTCAAATATATCACATGTAATTTCCTTCTAAAAGGCACTGACAGTCAAACAGCTCAGACCACAAACCAGTATTACGCAGCATTACCCTCAGTTTTGGAAAGGGGGTTGTCAACCACAATAACTCAAGCATTAATATTACACAATGTGTAAGCCACACAAAGTCACCATATGACCAGAAATTCACTGACCTCTTCCTCCTCCACCACATCTAGAAGGCCTTGCTTCTTCCACAGCACCATGCCACTAAGAATGAATTCCATGATTTTGGAGCTGCGAAAGGTGTCTTCCATGTGCCCAAATGCTTTCTCCAGCCTGGACACGGAGTTGTCAGTGTGCTCCAGCTCCTTGCTCTGCAGCTGACCTTCTCGCTGCTGACTCTTCAGCAGCGTAACCATCTCACTGCACAGGGCTCGAACCTCTGTGCACACTGCTGGGTCATCTCGTCCCTGTCCTGTGTCTTCATGAGTAGATTTTACAGTATGCTGTCCTAACACATCCTGTCTGAGTTGTGCCAGGCTTTGATCCAAAGCACCCAATCCCTGACACACCGAATCCAGCTTCTGGAACATGGCTGTCTGCATGCTCACCACCTGGTCCACCCTGCCCTCCAGGAGGCTCAGCTTTTCCTCCACGGTGCCCAGAAGCTTCGGACTGACCTTCTTTGGTCTCTCTGATGCAGCCCTGGCATTGTCCAGTTTTGCCCCCTCGTACATCTTGGCGATGCAGGTGGCCAGAGTGGCCTGTTTACTCATGACTGGAGTGGTACACTGTCAGGACGCTGGTGCATGGATGAGACAATGGAAAAGGAAACAGCTCCGAGTCCTTGGGTTTACGGTGAGCAGGACAAGCAGGTCAACTATTTTGGTCCTTCCGATCTCACTTCTCCCCTGGGTCTTTATGAGGTTCCCAACTCCTCCCCCCAATCAAAACAAGTTCAACCACACTGTGGTCAGTATGTGCTATAAACATGACACCACTTAAATAATCACCCCCATTCTGGCATCTTATCTTGGCACTTCTATTTTTCCGTCCCCCCTCTTGTGCTCCCACCCCCCCCCCCCACTTTTCTCACAAGCTTGCTCTGGCCCAGAGAAGCTGTCAAATTTCCAGTACTCCTAGTTTTGATTGGACTGCAGTGTAAGGAACGATTACCTCCCATAAATATCATTATGCACAGCTCTTTGGCTTATTGGGAGAGGATTTACAGCTAGAATATCACAGTCTGTTATACCAGAAGCCTGTTTCTGTAATAGTGTATGGTGCAGTCAATGAATACGTGGACAATGACACTTTTGTTATTTCGGTTGTACATTTGGTTGTGAAATTAAAGAATGATTAGTTTATCAACTTTAATTTGAGAATACTTTCATCTTTACTGAGTGACCCACACAGAAATAGAGCATTAAATAATTACATTTACATTTACATTTACATTTACGGCATTTAGCAGATGCTCTAATCCAGAGTGACTTACAAAAGTGCTTTGTCATTTACTCATAGAATACATCCTAGCCAGTACAGCAGGTTAGAGTCCAATATACCAATTAAGTAGAATAGTGTTGAAATACAGGTATCACAACTGATGCCTAGAAGTACAAAATACATTAGGTAAGTGTAATAAACAATAAGTGCTAGAGTTTGTTAAACAACATCAGTGTAATAAACAATACCCTACAATAATTATTAATTTAGTTAGTCAATATGGGAGCAAGGTCAGTTGAACTTTATTTAAGATAATAGTTAAACAGATTAAGGTAATATGTTCAAATTATAGTCCACTGAAATGTTAAAAGGGCTATGATTCCTATATGATTCACTCAATATACAATACTGCATATCTAATTAAAGATGACAATCTGTTTTCATTTCAATTGGACAAATTAACATAGTAAACAGTGTACTGTGTGTACCACTGTGTGGGCAGTGGTAGCTCAGTGGTTAAGGTACTTGACTTGTAATCAGAAGGTTCAAGTGCCACCACTGCCAAGTCTCCACTCTCAGGTGACTTTTCCCACCACTGCCTAGTTACCACCCCTGAGAAAGGCCCTTAACCCTCAATTGTTCAAATTGTACTCAGTCACAATTGTAGGTTGCTTTGGATAAAAGTGTCAGGTAAATGTAAACAGTGACTTAAATAAGATCATAAAGCATCCATGTAAAATATATCACTGGCAGTTTTGTGTGGAATGACTGCACTGTCACCCTAACTGCAATAAGTGCAGTATGTAGATGTACATTCTACAGTGGAAGGAAAACCTAACAGATATTTTACATGCAGTGCGGTCTCACAGGTCTTATACCGTAGGCCAAATGTAAGCTGCAGACTTTATTTATAAATCCCTCCCTAGTGAGAGTATGATTCTCTGCCCTGCGCTGATGCCAGAGCCAAACAACATGCTCTAGAGTGGTGTTATGTAATGGAGAAGCTGTAGAAAGCCACCAGCTGGGCTCTGACTGGCCAATGCAACACGTCTCTGTTGTGAGGGATAGCAGTGGGAAGAATTTGAGAGTATGGGCATCTACAGCATATATAGATATACATATACAGCACATACACAGACACCCACATATACACACATACACATATACACACACACACACACACACACACACACACACACACACACACACACACACACACACATATATATATATATATATATATATATATATATATATATATATATATATATATATATATATATATACATATACTTGTCCTAAGGGTTGGGTACTGTCTCTTAAGGGTTAGGGTCCTGTCTCATGAGGGATAGGTGCTGTCTCATAGGGGTTGGGTGCTATCTAATAAAAGTTATGGTGTTGTCTCATTAGCCTTGGCCTCTATGAGCAGGTTGTGTGGATCTGTACTGTGTTCTCAGTTTTCAGAGAGTGCCTCCCAAGGGCTACCTCACAGGGTAGAACATCCAGAGTCCTTCCACTTCAACAATCATGACTACATCCAGAACATCCAGAATATCCCTGTGCCAATACACACCCAAGCCCCCTCCACACCCCATAGCCTTATGCCAAAGCATTAATCTCTGTTTCAGTCTGTCTGTGTATCAGTCTAACACACTCACATTCCTAAACACTCCCAAATTACATTAATTGTTTACAGTGTATTCTTGGAAATGACAAAATTGTTAACGACAGCAGTAAAAAAAAATGTGAACGAAATGTGAACCTCTTTTTGTCTGATTGGCCAAAGAGCCCAAAAAAGATGTTCACTGACTTCAAAGACATGCTTTTAAAGGATTTACTCATCGGGTTTGCACTACAGTTTATGAGGATTCACAACACAGGCAGCAAAGCAAAATCAGGGACTAATCAGAATAAGACTGACTGCTTCTTTTCAGATTGCCATGACACCTCACAGAAACAAGAGAAGGCCATCTTCATATTTATGTCAGATATTCTGACACCATTAATACATAAGGGGAAAAAAAACCTGATTAAGAAAAATATCAGTTTAAATGACTGGCAAAGAAAATGCATCACTTTGGCAATATTATTCAAATATCAAAAACCTTTCTGATATAGAATAATTAAACACTGGCTGGTGTTACCTGGGGTGTATTGCTAATAAAGTAATACCACTGTAATGATTAGTACCTCCCAGGTTCCCTGTCTTGTGTGTTTTGGTTCTATGCCTTAGTTTCATTTTCTACCCGTCCTCATCTGATTGCTTACACCTGTCCCTCGTAGCTACCTTGTTAAGTTCATGTATTTAAACCCTGCCGTGTTGCCAGTGTCTTGGCTGTTCATTGAATGCATTTACTTCATTGTGTTTCCATGTTTGAACCTGTGTTTCAAAGCCTTTGTTTGTTAGCCTGTTTTGTTACCCTAGCCCTCAGTTTTCCTAGTGTTTTCTTTATAGCCTGCTTCCCATTTGCCTTCGTGTTCTTGTTTGTTAATCATGTATCCCCGTACTCTCTATATTGGTAGTTTGACTCTGGACTGTTATACTGACTCTGATTCTGGATTTGCCCTGAATAAATCTCGCTCTTCTGCACACGTGTCCGCCTCCTTACCGTTCACCATTATAGCCACCTTGAAACTAATGGGATTTTGTAATTTTCACAGTAAACTAATTTCTCATCCTCCCAAGGATGACCAGTTACTTCTGCTTCCAAACTGTTCATCAAGCCAACCTAACCCATTACTCCTGGAAACAAGCAGTCTGGACCGTACTGATTACCCAGAGGCCTGTGCTGCAATTCCTGTTTGTTCACAGCAGCACTTGTCCTTTTACTTACTTACTTGTCCTTTTTTGCAACATGATTACTGAGCCCCCCCCCCCAATAAAAGGAAATGGGTACACTTCCATACCATGAACCTGCATATGAAGTCCGACACACTGAAACCACTGGTGTTGAGAAGCAGAGACCTGTACAGCGAGGTCCCCTCGTGTGCAGCTCTCGACCCTGCGAGCCCCAGAGCGCTGCCCTAAATAATCGTTGGAGCCTGGCCGTTGGTGTGCTGAGGTACGCTCTGCCTTATCATGCAGTTTGCGTTCACTGGGTACCTGCCCCTGCTGAGGGCAGAAGCTCCTCATCCCAGCAACAGGTTTAGACAGCACATACTGTTAAAACTGTTAAAACACCTGCCTGAGATTAACAGTTGGTATGCTGGAAAGGCAAAGGTCTGGTTTTATTGGCAGTCCACATTTTCCTTTTTGCACTGGGACTGTCCCCAAAGATGACTCTTCTTTTCAAAGATGCCTTGTATAAAGACATGGTGTGGGTGTGTTTCTGAGGGACCTGATGTCAGTAGTCATATACAGCACAGAGGCATCGGGTTCCTGACTAGAGCTTTCTCTTCACTCCTCATAGTTCCTGAGCTCAGGCTGGCTGAGAGACCCCCTTCTGTCCTTCAGGTCTGGAGCTTACGTGCATCTTACTACACATCTGCAGGGCCGCAGACCCTGTGCTGCCCCTGGCAGCTGTTTGCCTTTCAAAGTAGTGGTTTTTTTTGTAAAGTGAGGTGTTTCAGGAGGATTGTCAAGAGGCTTGTGTGTGATGCATCAAATCCCCCAGAGACTACAGGAAACACAGCTAGGCATGAAAGGAGATAAAAGTGCAACTTCTTGGGGGAAGTTGCTCTGGGCATAAATACATGAGATCCTGCACTTCGAATTACTTAGATTTATATAAATGCTCTTTATCCAACATTCACACTGTGGTAAAAATGGCACTAGTGTGTTTATGATAGTATAAAAACCTGATTTATTCTATTCTATTGAGTTCATTCGTAATTTAGCTGAGGGAATACCCAGTCAAAGAACTGATCAGCAGTGTAGTGCTTAGTCCAACAGCTGGAATTTAGATTTGACTCCCAGTTTCATGTACTGTTATGACAGTAAAGTTCCCTGGTACACACAGCCAATTCTACTAGGATCATTTGCAACAATGCCGAACAGGCACCTGGTCAAACCACTGCTTAGCACTGTACGTCCACAACCAACGGATGGAACTTTGATTTGATTCCTAGCTGTGCCACATGGGACTACAATGGTACATCCTGAGGATTGATTTGGCTTGGTTCACATGGGCAATGAAATTTGGTATATGTACTCTGCAATCCTTCAATTATGTATTGTGGTTTGTTTTTTTCTTTTTTTTACAATTTATATACTTTTATTTTTGTGATCAGTAGCTCTATGAAGACTGCCAATTCTATAATTGTACTGATATCTAGTTCTGACACACCCTTGAACTATGTTTGTACAAAGGCCACGTTCGTGCAGGCATGGTGCCAGGTGCAAACGTAATCACTTTAGTTGTTGAATATTGAAATAAAGTGTATTCCTGGTTAAAGTGTGTTTAGTGCATGTGTCTTCTTGGATGAAGTGTATTAGTTCTGAATGTTCTTGGATAAAGTGTGTGAGTTGTGAGTGTTTCTGGTTGAAGTGTGTTTAGTGTGTGTCTTCCTGGATGAAGTATGTGATGTGACGAATTTGTTATCACTGATCTCTATGAAATACCATACTACTGTCTATTTCTGCTTTGGTCCTAGTGTTACTACACCATAGTACCGTCTATTCCTTGCAAGGCTAGAGGCCATTTAAAATACTCAGCTTATTTATCAGGCTATAAAAATTTAAAAACAGCACAGAAACCTAAATTGATTTAAGCACAGAAAATGTAATATCAATGGTAATCTTGTTCCCTATTTTTAAAACTAGATAATATATATTTAAGTTTCTGTCTCTGTGGATGTCTCCACTCCACTCATTTTAAAAATTATGTACATGCATGCGACACAGCTTCTCAGCTCTTGTAGATCAATGCCTAAACAACCCAGTTATAAGTAGTGTGATTTTGCTGCCATCTAGTGGTTTGCTTCCAAATACTTTGAACATTTACCAGAGGGTTCTACAAGAAATATGTTGATTCAAAATAGTAAACGAACTATTTTCTTAAGAAACCAAGAGATGTTGGTGCTCTAGAGCATCCTTCATTCATAGGTCTTTGCTTGAAAACATTTGTTCTGATTGAGGGATATGAACTAAAAAGGGGTTTAAAAAAAAGTTTATAAACAGGAACAGATATACTTCAGCAAGGATAGGAACAATGTGTATAGCAAGCTGCACACTGAAGATATTTTTGCATTAACCATATTTTAAAAATCTTATAGGGTTACAATTACATTTTAAACAATTATACATAGGAAGAAACAAGGTTCTAGTTTCAGACAGATGATACTTGTTCAAAGCCTTAGGGTCAGGACTAAAAATATAAATAACAAACCAGCACAACAAAACTGCATTCAGAGTTGGGAGAATCTTAAATGAATAAATAAATAAGGGAGAAAACAATTTTATGACCTCAGTCATAATTATATTAGAACTTATAAACAGGACAGAGAGGTGGAGATTTTGGCCCTGCTGTAAGTCATTGCTCAGCATCTCCATTTCCTGAAACCAAAGTTGTAAATGCAGGAATCTGTAGGTCTTTTTCACTCTCCCATTAGGGCCTGGAGCCAAAGTGAGTCTGTTATTCATCCAGAGGACATCCCACCGCCAACAGCTGAGAAGATCCCTGTCCTCACCAGCCCAGAAGTGCATTCCTTCACCTGTGCGTGTACAGCCCAGAGCTCTTGCAGGTAATGCTAACTACCTGCCATAATACTGACAATGCTTCACATCATACAAAATCATTCATATAAGTCAATTTTGCGATTTTTCAGCCGTCACGTCATAGACCCCAAGACCCAAATGAGTTAGTCCACCAATAATTTCAGAAGAGGTTAGTCCATAGTGTGGGAGCAGCATAAGGAAACCTCCTGGATGTTAGAACAAAATGGTGTGACCAATGGATCTGTAGTTGAGCATCTGCTGTGTTTTTGATTAAGACAACAGAAAAATGCAAATAATGATGCTCCCAGTCACACATGCACAGTTTAGGCACAACTCTCCTCCTCACAGGCAAAAAAAAAAAAAAGGAAATGTGAAATGAAAGTTCTCACTAAATGCATTGTTTTGGCATGTTCATGATCCATCTTGTTCATATTACACAAAATTCACATTTAAGCTGTAAATACATTTTTAACTGATGATTACTTTCCCAATAGCACCTAACCAGCAGAGCAAATCTCCTCTTCCTGCTGTCCCCTGCCATTACTTTGTTAAAAGTTAACTCAGGATACTAATGCTCACCCAGCAAGTGGAAAAGTTAAGTAACTGCTCAAAGGGCTGGCCTGCTTTGTATACTCACATCCATCTTGGACTGCATGCCAGTTCCCTAACGGTGCAAAGCACACAGTTGTGCATAACAGTAAATTATAGCATGTCCATCACTGGTGGTCAGAAACAGCAGTGTAATTTACAGAGCACATCACAAACCAAGATAAGACACAATGTACCAAATTGTCATACTTGTACAGTAGATTAATAATGTTGAAACTTTTAGTTCTGTCAGAATTGTTCACATGTCTTTGAGAGTCTCAAGTTCAGCTGAGCTGATGACTAAAATGTAAGAGCCCTGTAAACTAGAGGGCTGTGTAACCTGCAGCTTGTCCAGAGGAGGTTGCTTGGCAATAGAAATGTGGAAATAACAACTGCTGTGTCTTGGAGAAACTGACACAGATGTCTGAGTCACTCACATGCATTTTTAAATAGCTTAGTTTGAGAACAAAAGTGGAATGATTGCAGTTAGGTTACAGAAAAATGAATAGTTAGTGCGATTAGCTTTGTGTCAGCTAACTGCCAGCTTTTGTCCACACCTTTTCACCCTTGTTTTAAAGGCAACGTTGAACTGCCTAAAGCTTGCTTGCAAACAAACTCTATAACCTTAATGGTTCTTTAAAATGCAATGATAATCAATAACAACTGACACAGAAGAGAAACGACATAACTCACAGTGGCTTAATGCCTGCTCAGAGTGCTACACTATGAAACTCATCACCTGGTGCATATTACTTTTCCAGTAGCATGGAGTAACAGGCTGCAAACCTAGTTTAATTCAGCTTCCAGTCATAATAGTCTTTTGGGTTTGAACTGAACTGTGTTGTTTATGCAGAAATGAATCAGAAAAGGAAGTGGTCCTTTTTTGGTTCATCTTTAAAAGCCTGCAACAACCGAAACATGAGCTGAACAGAGAGGATGGTTGAGTGGAAAGGATGGTTGTTAAAAAGCCATTTTAAAACACAGGATCTAAGATTCCAGAATATTTTATCGTTTAATATACCCCAGTATTATAATACATATATATTTTTACAATTTGTGAAACAAACACCAATAAAAACATGGGAAAAGCACTTAAATTAGGGTGGCAGATGCATAATAAATAAGAACTAACCAGGCAAGAGTTTCATAGAACCTTCACCCCGGACAATCAGTGTTCCATTTAAAAAACAGACCAAGTCACAGAATGTAAAAAAAATAAAAAATAAAAATAAAAAAATTATTATTAATAATAATAATAATAATAATAATAATAATACAAAAAGAATAAAAACCACAATGTAGTCAACCAGCTTATACTAAGTTCCAGCACCAGCCATCTTATTTGATAAACTAGGTAAAGGCTTTGAACAAAATCTTCACATTAAGTCAACTCCTTGTTCCTAGAAACAGTTGCATGGCATGGCAGGGGTGGACATTAAGGTTGGCAGACTCAGTACCACTTAAAATATTACTGATCTTTTACCCTTGACAGAATTCTGAAGTTTACTTTAAACAATTGTTTTGTTGACATGGGAAAACTGCATTTTTAAAAAATTGATACACTTTAAGGAGCTACTACAGGCTTTTTGAGCACACAGCCTCACCGTGACACCTTCCTGTGGTAGAAAACTGGGAGTGAGTCACTGAAATAAGTGTGAAGAACATTTCTCATATGAGAAGCCACAATTTAAAGAGTAGAAAAGAAAAAAAACAAAGAAAAACACCAATCCTTTAATACATTTCATAAAACTGGATTTAAAGGTATATAGAGAAATTTCCTACATTGTCCATGTTCATAAAAATTATTTTTCATTTTGAGAATAACAGTCAGTTTTGCCCTCATTTGTATATGCAGAAGAGGTGCATTCTCATGAATCTGTGACTCCACAAAACATCTGTCAGAGAGGGTTCGACAGGCGTTCCGATCCTCGAGGGTCAGCGCCCCACCCCTTGCTCTCACCGACACAAAGGTCACCTGCAGGTTCATGCAGTTGGAGCCTTGATTTTGGCCTGTCAATCACTCATGGCCCTGCCCCCTACAGGATGAGTCTTTGGCCGAGAATCTTGCGGTTGATCTCAGCCAAGGCTACAGAGAAAACAAAAGCTTTCTCATCTGAAAGGCTGGCATAAATGTCAACCTCCTTTTCCTGTTTTTCTGGAAAAAACCCAAACAATACAACGTCAGGAAAACATGGAATGTGGAAGGATGAATTAAAACATTTCAAAACCACACACAGTCAAACGTGCACGTACACAGAAAAAGCTATGGCTTAAAAAGGCCACTCTAGGTGAAGTTAAGGACAGAGAGGAACCCTGTGCTATCCTACGTCAGGCCTGTTAAGGACAGAGGAACCCTGTGCTATCCTGTGTCAGCTGTGTTAATTATGGTTATACCATGGGGAGTAAAGTCAGTGTAATTCTTTGATATCAAACGCCACACTTCTGTGTCCAGCAGCTGCTACACACAGAAACTTTCTCTTCCCTCTCTGCACATGACAAACCAATCTAGTTTTTGTTTAAACCAAACAAGGCTCCTTTTGTTTGTTAGATGGGCTAGGTTTTGTAGAACAAAACAAACAGACGTCAGTTCAAAGTCAATAGTCCTAACTGCTAAATTAGGAAACTTCTCTGAATCTCATCTAGAAGGTTCTTAACCCACTCCTCACAGTGGGCCCCATGACAGTGCTGTACAGTCATTTTAGAGACTTGAGATATGGAAAATGATCAACTCTGCATGAATGAGTCAAAAAGAAGAGAATGACTGCAATGTGAGCAGGTTTTGAAAAAAGAGGAGTCATCTCCGGAGATGGCACACTGACTGCAGTCATAAAATATTCAAGGTATTAAAATGGCTACAAAGAGAACCATAATGAAACTATGGCCCTGAAAATCTCTCAAAGTAAATCCAACAAGATGGTTCACATCATAACTATGAAAGTTTTCTAAAGCTCTTCAGACACAGACAGAAACAGAGAAAATAATTGGCAATTTAATCGAAAAAAAGTCAAGAAATTACTATATATATATATATATATATATATATATATATATATATATATATATATATATATATATATATATATATATATATATAAAAAGTGAAAAAATGTTTATTAAACATATATAGGGGGAAGTCTAAATAAGCACCTCATGCATTACAAACATCAGAATAACCGTTACCTTTAAAAGACAGCTCAGTCCACGTCAGTATAACCGTTACCTTTAAAAGACAGCTCAGTCCACGTCAGTATAACCGTTACCTTTAAAAGACAGCTCAGTCCACGTCAGTATAACCGTTACCTTTAAAAGACAGCTCAGTCCACGTCAGTATAACCGTTACCTTTAAAAGACAGCTCAGTCCACGTCAGTATAACCGTTACCTTTCTCTTCTTCTTGCTTCTTCAGGCCAACAGTCTTTGGTCTGCCCCGCCCTCTCCGGATTGGGTCTGATTGGCTGTTGGAGCGGGACTGCCTCCTATTCTCCATATCATTGGTAGATGTTAAATTGATTTTCTCCCTTCTTATTCTTTCTGTCCTTCGTCGTTTTGCATCCAGTTTGTCTGAAGGAAGACAAAGTCATTGAACAACATGTATGAGACATCTGTAATAAGAGCAAGTATCAAGGGCTAAAAATGTAATATGATGGTGTTTAAAAAACCTAGAGGAATGCCAATAAAACACCAGCTAGCTTTATTATAGTTACACACAAAACGCATGATATTTCAACTCCCTCCTCCACTTCTCACATTACCCCACACCATTCCCCCATCTGCAATACAGGGGAGAGAGTGTCAGAAAGTGCGAGACATGACATTGCAGCGAACACACTGCTGTTCTACATTTTCTGCAAATACATGCATCACTTTTTAAAGAGTATTCTAATCAGGGATCAGAGTTCTCATTAGTGTAGGAGACCAGCAGTTCTCAGAGGGAGGATATTTATAGGTCCCCTTTATCATCACACTGTGCGTCCACTGTGGACAAACCTGACAGCCCAGTGCCTGAGCTTGGACTTCTGGGAATAGAGGGAGCCAAAAGCCCATGAATGCTGGAGAAAGCACTACACAGGCAAAGTGTGGTGACAGCAGCACTACAGAGAGACCAGAGCTCCACAGAACAGTAGGTATTTAAATAGGCCAGTGAATTGTCATGACTTGCCACAGTCTGATGAAATATTCACTACTATGAAGCAGGGCTGACTAAAAACCCACATCTTGACATGCTTAAATATATTTATGAGATATAAATATTATGAAAACATAAAATATATAATTTTAGAGCATCAGTCATTTATAACACCAAAAAAAGCATGCTATATGCATCTCTGTGTTCCTCTTGCTGGTATTTCA
The DNA here is from genome assembly GCF_041902795.1 of Electrophorus electricus. Taxonomy (NCBI): domain Eukaryota; kingdom Metazoa; phylum Chordata; class Actinopteri; order Gymnotiformes; family Gymnotidae; genus Electrophorus; species Electrophorus electricus. Next base: position 841,577 of record NC_137519.1, read on the forward strand.
CTGAGTCAGTGGATGTAGATTGAGATTGTGAAATAAATTAGTCATGCTGCTACCTTTAGTATCAATCTCTGTACCATATACTGTGAACAACACACTACTCTGTAGTGCCAACCCTCCAGAAACCAAACTATTTCTACACAACCAACCCACAGTCTGTTTTGGAATGAAATATTTGCCATTGGTTTAGTTTTCGTCCGTTGTTGGCTGATTTATCAGTTTTCACTGAGGTATACCTGAGTGAGCGTGTTGACTGTGGTGAAAACTTCTACAGGGACACACCACCAACAGTGGTGGCCCAACGTGGTGTGTGTGTGTGTGTGTACGTGTGCACACACGCGAGAGAGAGCTTGTGTAGAGTCTAAAAATATATACTTTTGCTTAGTTTCTATTAATTTCATATAAAATCTGCACCAGGCAAATAAATAAATAAATTGTTAATAAATAATATTTATTATAATATATAATAAAAAATTGTTAATCTGCAACAATATATCTAGTCATATTTGGTGTAAAGAGCAAAAATAAAAAATTAATTAATTAATTTAAACAAAGCAAAATCATTTGGGTTAAAAAGCAGTGCCATCTCTAAGAGACATGTATAATTCGTTGGTTTGCACTTTCTTTAGTCTGCGTTAAGTGCTGAGGGGAGAAGTACACATACCTGAACTGCTCCAAGTAAAAACAGTCCTAAAGCACTCAATATTGTAAAATGACATTTATATGTAATATTACCTGATAGTTAGAGACGTATTGCATGATTTGGACAAGTTTGTGTTTCTGGATGTAGTTATAAAAGTGAGTTATGTCGAGTGTGCTAGGATATTTGACTAATTGAGCGAGGTGAAGTGATTATCTGGTTTTAAAAAGGAGTTAGCCAAGATAATCCAGTGCATCTGTGAAGATATTGAGAATTCATTTTCTTAAATTGTCACGGTGTTCCTTCCCTCTGATATTGAATTGTGTATATCTTTTATATCACAGAACATTAATAAAAGCATGTATGAAGCAGCAGGACTGACTCCGTGTATTTCCTTCACACAACGCAGAGTGATAATCAAGGATCCTCCCAGTGATACCGGTGACACGCACACGCAATCTGCTTAGTGTAGGCATACTCGATATAATGAATATAGTCAGTTGCTATATTGTGCATAAAGTATCAATGAATATAAGGATATTTACAATATACCTCCCAGACCTCCTATTAAAGTTCTGACATTACGTGGTTCCACCCAAAAAATCCACTAAGCACCTTGGACATAATATACGAACAAGTACCTTCATTCCTACAGTAAGCAATAATTCAATTAAACTGTACACATTCCATTTCATCAGTCCTGTGTTTTCTAATCATACTACAAGGCTGAGGTTTCCCCTTTTTTGTAAATTCTGCTCTACCATCCCCCTTTTGTTGTTCATTAGGACACATTAGTTAAGGAATCCTGGACCTGTCTATAACCTGTCTTAACAAGAACCGCTCTGTTCCACAACTGATTTCAGTGCTGAATAACTACACTTGACAAATCTCAAGGATAAGTATGTAATATTATTACACTGTAAGACTATAACATTTGTACAAAATCTTAATAAAACACAATTTCTCCCATATAAAGTTTAGACCATTGTCTGGTTGGTTGATTTTCAAGTAAGCAAAACATTTTTAATGGAGAATACACCCAACTACATTTAATATGTTTCTCTTATTTCTGCATGTAACTGTGCAGTTTTACAGATAAATCAGCATTTGAACATCATCCTTTAGACTATCCACCAGAACAAGGACAGGACAGGCTAAAAACAAGTCTGACCCATTTTCAAATGGAGGAACATTATTCTGTGAGCAGCAGGATAAATGTGTGAACCACAGACTCATTTATTAACTAGCACAATTGTCTTTGTATTTTTTTTTTGGGGGGGGGGGAGCAATTTGGTCTTCATTAACTGAAATGGGGAATGTAATTTATTATGTAGTTTATCAAATTTACAGCACCCACACAAAGAGTGTGTGTGTGAAGCATTCCAGTCATAGCTTTGAGTCATGCAGCGCACCCAGCAGATAAACGAGACAATACCAAACATATACTGCCAGAGTAAACTGAACACTGGATTAGAATCTATAAACACTAATTATATATATATATATATATATATATATATATATATATATATATATATATATATATATATATATATATATATATATATATATATATATATATATATATGAGAGAGAGAGAGAGAGTTTGCAAGTTTGCATGTTCTACAATCAGTGTAATCTCACTCAGAAATCTGTAAATGTGATGTACTCTCAGAGCTTCTCATACATCTCATACTTCTTACACACAAATTCATTACAAAATTACTCTCAAAATGTTCATACCACACGTATTCAGGGTTCTATTGAGTTACATTTAAAAGTATGGCCTTCTCAGAATAAGCCTCATACTAGTCTGCTAAACAATGCCAAAGCCATTTACACTACCAGTTAATAAAGACAGACTTAACATCACTTGGTCTTAAATTGATGAAGTTTCTAAATACTAATAATAAATACTTCCAAATCCAAACTGATATATGATATGGAAGTAGAGAGGGTACAGGAATAATAGTTTCAGACAGAAATTAGGGAAGCCATCCCCCAGTCCACTCAAGACTCACTCAAGCAAACAGCAAATTTAAAACAGCCAATACTGCACTGCTAAGCCTCTCTGCTCAGTGCACTTCTAACATTCTGCTGACTTGATGTCCCTACACAGCACACACCACTGCACAGGGCCCACAAACTTAAACCTTGTGTCTCATAGAGGGTGTTTATATCTACCTGCTGCTATAGTGACTGCAATGAAGCACAAATATGTAGAGACAACACAATGAAACTTAACAGCATTAAATGAATTAATGTTCTAATCTAGAGTAGTTCTAGAAATATGCTGCTGTGCTAAAAGGTAACACACTCACAACTTAGACAGCGTAGAGGTGATACATGGCCATTACTCTTTACCTGTGTAAGTACAAGTCAGTGCAAGATATACCTTTCTGATTAGCTAATTTGATAGTTCTCTCTTTTTTCACTGTACATTTTTGGAAGGGGTGGAGGTGCCTGCTCTTGGCCTTATATTTCAGAATAAAAGTTCTGAGTGTGGTTCCTGTAATGTGGTCAAAGTTCTAGACCATTATTTGGAACAGCCCAAATACAAAAACAAAATGGCAGATATAGGTCTCAGCGTCTGCATCCGTCATTTCACAGCCTTCCCAAATGCAAAGACATGCCCTTTACCTATTGCGGCAGAAGATCTCTCATTCAGCTTCGCGTTCAGAAGCTTTCGGCTGATGAAAACATAACCACAAGGACAGGACTTGCAAGCTACGGGAATCTGATTGAAGGAGAAAGACACACAGAAAGAGTGCATCTTATAACACATTCAAATATACTGCGCGGCACTGAAAAGGAACATCTGAAAGCCTGTAGCATACGTGCACAATATTCCGCCTTTAGGGTTTACTGTTAGTGAAATTATGTTAAACACTGAAAATGAATACTATACCGAGTCTAAGTAAACAGCGATAACTGCCCCATAATAAGAGCTCGCGTCCTGTAAATCCAGTAATGCATCCTTCGTGAAATAAGTAGGTGAAACTACTAACTGCACATATTCCTTAGCAGCATTTTTTATGAAATTACAGCACAAAATATGATTAGACCGGATCTTATGCACCGTAAAAAACCTGATCTGACATGGGAAATATTAACATCGCCTACAATGAAAATGGCTATAAAATGAAACGACCTGAAAATATGACAAACCGTCCTGTTGCCATTCAGTGAACTGTGCAATCGACAGTAAGAGTAGCTGAATTATTCAGTACAAAAAGCTCAAGATATGCACCAGTTTCGACGCAGTTTTCCAAAGGCTATACATTTTCTATAAAGTTGTATTTGGCTAACAAACTGCACAAAGCCTTAAAATATTTAATTTTCCCAATACAGAAACAATCCAATAACGTGTGCAAATAGCTTAAATGTTGGATACACAGAGTGATTGTAAACTAAAACCGTCCAATAATGGTAAAGCTAAAGGCCGAGGCAGTCCTATTACCTCCATTTGGATGCGTATTATAATGGATAGTTCATTAGCATCGACAAAAATCTACGGCCGATTTCAAACAGCAGGCTTTACCGTGGAAAGCGCAGTGTTGCAAGCATTTAAGAATTAACTTTGCTATTTCAGACTGCACGGCCCACTCTAATGACCACAGAAACAAATGTCTTAACTTCAGCATTCACAACTTCCCCTGAGCAAATATGCGGATAATTTTTTAAATCTCACCTGTTGGTCACATTCGGGGCATGATTTGGTAGCCATTTTTACTTTCTTGACTTTATTTGTAGACATATTTAAAAGTCTTGCGCGGTGGAGTAAATATCTCCTGCCCAACACTGTCTGTCTCACAACCCCAGCAGGACAGTCTAACTACCACTACAGGCAAGAAGAAGTGCAGCTGATCGTTCGGAGAAAAACACACACACATATATACACGATGCCAAACTAACACCAACCTCACAGAAACCCTCCCCATGCGCTCTGGGGGTAGTGGAAGAAAGGTCCTCGGTGCGTTACTTTGCATGATCACAGTGCGCATGCGCAATAAAAGTGTAAGGCAGATACAGTAATGCTGAATATCGTGTTCATATTTCCTCGCTGTGACCTGCACTGGGCATGCGCTATAGGGCACTGGGTCACGTGGTCAAAGGAACGCTGAGCACCGAGGGAAAGCCAAACACTTTTCACAGCGACTATGCAATCACGACTTGGTCTAATATCGGATTTACTTAGCTGTTAAAAAGGTAACACAGGTCAAATATTTGTGAAAGAGCATTCATATTACACCTGAATTAGACCACTGATTAGAATAGAAATACAGTTTGTTTCTATACTTCATGAATATGTATATGAGCGTGTGTAATCAGACATTCATACTCATACAAATGCATTTATTGTTAAAACATAGAGCAGAGTCTGGTGAAAAGGGGTGGATGTGTGTGGCTTCCTGCCCTCTCAGGATCTGATATCACTGATCCCTGAGCACACACACCATCTTTAAAAAGTCCTGCTTGTCCCCGATGTCTGATGGATGGTTTCTCTCTGTAGTAACATGCCATCATTATCATAGATCACTTTTCCCAGTTCCGGGCCAAAACATCAAGTTCATAATTACTGGATGCAATATTTATCTAAAAATGTATTACAAAATTAAAGCCATTTGTATTGTTGCAAGGGATAATTAAAATGTCTTTTAAAACCTGCTAAAGCAACTCTTACATATTCCCAAGGATCCAGTGTTGATATGCTGTGATTCAAGTGTTGAATTTTTTAATTTCAGGTACTTTCAAATGCAATTGTGCACTCTATATCCCACACTAAACTTAGTGTAGCCTTCTTTTAAAATGCTAATTTTATCGCTTTTTCAAATTTACAAAGAATTAATAGGGCTGGAGAACAAAATGTCTGATTTACACACATCATAAACAGTGAACACGAATGATCTATGAGATGTCATATTTAGTCGGTGTAAAGAATCCCTTAGCTGTCATATCTAGCAGGTGTAAAGTATCCATGAGATGTCATATCTAGCTTGTGCAAAGTGAAAACTGAACAAAATATTGTCTATTATACTGCAGTTGTATCATGCGATTTGACTTTAATAAACCTTAAAGGACTCAAGTAATTGATATTCCAACCTTTGCCTTGCAAATATAATCTATTTTTTTGGTCAATGTTATGTGTTTTGCCAGTCTCTTCCAGAGGCATAGGAATAATATAGCAGATGTAATAATACACCTGGGGAGTTCAGTCCTGTAATAATAACAACCATGAAAACATGGTAGGAAGTTTAAGTAATAGTGAAGTCATACAACCAGCCCATTTAGATTTTCTTACAAAAAGTACTTACATAAAGGCAGTCCATAGAACGCATGACCATGTAAACATTTCTGTTTTCAACTTTCCGGTATTGATCACAATTATTGAAATCCATTTTAAGTAGGAATACCTAGGCCTATTAAACTCTTATGCTGAGGGAAATTCCATCTTGCCACTAGAACACCAGAAAAATCGCCGAAGACCTTCTGCCAAACTTGGAGAATAAAACTTGGTGACTTCCACATTCCATGCCAAATGATTAAATAGGTTAAATTATAAAACAGGCTATAAAATACCCGCAAAAGTTAACGTACATGTTTAGCATTGTTTTTCTATCTTAAACTACAAGATTGGCAAAATCATATTTAGATCCAAGTCTTTAACCTATTTGTACGCAAGATGGCAGAGTTTCATTGGTATTCGTTTTGATGCGATCTTTCACATCTCTCTTCGCAACGGAGCCATAAAAACTGTGCACTCTTGACATAAAACTATTACATTTTACTGAACTGCTTTTTCGTATAATATATTCAGCCAACCAGATTGTTTTAATGTAGAAAACACACAGAGCCCCTTTGTGTTCTTGGCCAAAATTTGATTTTCAAGTCTGTCACGTAACCCCTTTTATTATATACAAATATGAACTCATGTGGTATATTTCTAGGTTTGCTCCACCGTGCCACCTAACCCTTTTATTATATACAAATATGATGGTAAATATGGTAAAGCCTCAGTTTCAGATGATGAAATACCGCTCGACTGTGACGCCTAAACTCCATTCGCTTAACGCGGAGGAAAGATATTTCCTGTGGGTTTTGTAGTTCTTACGACTCCAGGGAGTTAGATCAGAATGGCATTACGAAAGTATGAGTACTACAATACCCATCAACCTATGCGAAAATGTAGACGCTTCGGGTGATCTTATGAAACAATATTGGCGGGTGTGCTGTGCCCGGTTAGTTGAGGATGTGGAGCTGATGACTCGTACATCATACTTGTGTTCTAGCTACAATACCAGACGGTTTTACTGCCTCGACAAGTACATTCTAGTCCTTTGTCGGTTAAGAATCCTGAGATTTAGCTAATAGAGAATCTCCGTTCAGCCTCTTCTGTTGGTGCGCTGTGCGCATCATTTCGGCACTGAATACAGTGGGCATCTCCCACTCTTTAGTAGAGACATAGAGACATTCATCTTCTGAACAGCCTCGGTAGCTCGTCACTTACCACTTCATCACCGTACAGATTTGGATATGCACAGATTACAGTCCCTTGCCAATCGGTCGTTGATATCTGGAGCGTTTGACCAATGTCCCGCTTTACCGCGGACATCCGTGAAGACATCACCGAAGAAATCACCATGTCGCGTCGGTGTACGACGCAAATCTCAAGAAGCATCTATAGACGGTCCTTATGGACTAAAGCGTTATAGCACGTCTGAAGCAACTGTGGCAGCAACTGTGGGCAATGGTCAAATCCGAGAAAAGACGCTAACAATGGAGACGCTGAACCCGCAGGTTAAAGCAGTGGAGTATGCAGTAAGAGGACCCATCGTCATTAAAGCCGGGGAGATCGAAAGATACTTGCAAGAGGTGATTGCATTCTGTTTTAGTCTGTCTTTAAATGTAATCTGGCCTATTTTAACTCCAAGGTGCTATTGCTGCTATATTCTACATTATGCGTGAAATATAGTCCCTGTTCGTTCTGCTTTGGTAGGTTTTGCCTGACACGAACACGCCATGGCTTTAATTAACCAGAACCTGAGATGTCTCCAATTGCATCAGAAAATTGAGTCATTCCAGTTCCCTATGCAATAGCATAACGCTCTTTAGGATATCATACGCAATACGTTTTCGACAGGCCAAAATCATATTAATATTATTAAAAATGCATATTGGTATGCGCAGTGTCTTGGGTCATCAGTGTGAAGCAAACTGCATTTCATAAATGCTTGGCGTTAGTTTAGCCAGCTATATTTAGCCTCTAGCAGTGGCTAAAGCTGATGGGCAGAAAGCTGATGTTTTCGTCTGCATGCTGAATCCACCGCCACTGAGATGTACTTAAGAAAAGCCGAGCTGTTCATTTTGTGCTTGGAACCAAACTAGGCACGACAGATGGGCGAAGGAAAATAATCGCTTGTGCATGGACCAGCATTGAGAAGCTGCATAAGAACAACCAGTGAAGTGTCGATAAAGTTGGTCAGTCAAATCTCTAACCCCTCGTCTGTCTGAATATAGGTTTTGTGGAATACAAGTATGTGTTCATTACCCTCTTCACTTCAAGCACAAGACTGACAGGACAAACCTGTTTACATTCCAAACAAGATGCTGAACTTGTTACCCATGTTTATGCCTCAGCTAGCTGGCTTTGAATGCTATGAGGTTGCTTTAACTGCCTTGAAGGATTTGACCACCTAAAACGCAAATGGTTAGGGCACGGCTCTCCTGATCTACTGTGAGCTGCAGGGGGGTGTTTGGCTCAAACCGAGCATAATGTGCATTTATCTCATCTGCAAGTTAGGAGGACAAACCCCCAATCACAGTTCCAACCTCCTTTGTAGTCTGTGATCACACGAAGTCCGAGCCACATACATCTGAGATCGGCATCAAAGTAGTTAAATTTCACTCTGTCTCTGTAGTCACTTTTGGCTAGCCTGATGGTTCTTTGAAAGTCATACCTGGCTTTCCTGTAGGCTGCCAGGTCAGCAAAAGCTGTAGGCTGTGGCCCTAGCTCTTAGTTTGGCTCAAACCTCATCATGAATCCAGGGTTTCTGATTGGGAAATTGTCTCAGATTTTTTGGGACAGTGTCATCAGTGCATTTACTGATGTAGCCCATGACTGAGTCAATGTACTCACTGATACCGCTACCAGCTGCATCACAAAATATTCACCAGTCTGTGGCTTCAGAGCAGTCCTGAAGTGTGAAGATGGCTTCCTCCCTCCATTGATGGACTGATCAGAGAACTGGTTTTCTTGTTTAAGTCTTTGTCTGTATGCAGGCAGGAGAAGAATGGAGGTGTGATCAGATTTGACCCAAGCAGGGCAGGACATAGTGCTGGGCGATAAAACAATCTCCAAAGAGGATTGCGATTAAAATTTAGGCCGATAATGATAAGCCTTTGAGATTTTTACTCGATAAGCATAGACGTGATGGTCTATCACAGTAAAAATAAATGCAACAACAGCCAGCCAATCAGTTTCAGAACTTGCCTGTTTCCTGCTGTAAAGCATTGTTTGCACTACCATCGCTGAATAAAGATCTGAAAATTAGGAAAAAACGAGTGGAACCAGGGAGTGGCATAAAAGTAAATGGGAACTCATGATATTCTCTTAAGCTGATGAGTGTTGACAAAAATGTATGGAAGTGGCTTGGATATATGAAAAGCAATGAAGTATGGATTAAGATGACCTGCAAATGTGTCATTGGTTGGTATAAACCAAGACAGAAAAACAAATATTGTGATCATATATTTGCCGTTTTGTCCGTATCGCAAGTACATAGCAGCTCTCAATGTCATGCCGAAACCTTGATCTGAATGATCAGCTCATCTATTTTGTTCCCCGGTGACAGAATATCTGTGAGCAGAATACTAGGAATATTTTTTTTCTTATCCTGCATTAAATTCCACCGCATATGCCCCTCTTGCACTTCCTGTGATGGCATGTGTGTCTTGGTAAACAAAGAGGCAGAGAAACCCCAGCAGGAGAGCTGTTCGCCTCTGTGTGCTTTTGTGTTTTAATGAGAGGTGAACGAATGTTCAAAGGAATGAATGTTCAAAAGAGTTTGTCAGTCATAACAAATGATTGTTAACTGCTGTCACACTGTAGGAGTGGCTGGGTCAGGGCTGTTTAATGCTTCTGTAACAATCAGCATGACAGAAATAGGACAAACTTCTTTTTTTTTTGACTGTAAAGTGACTCAGTAAATTATGGCCTCATTTGACACTAGTGAGGCACTTTATAAATGAAGTCACTGGACTGCAGGAAGAGCATTAGGCTTCTACTTTTGAAGTATTTTTGTATGTTTATTACCTCATCATTTTTCATTTTGCCTGATGGAACACTGAAGTCCACTTCACTTTAATGAGAATAATAAGGGGCCCAGAACTGACCCTTGTGGAACAACATATTTTATTTTTGAAATCTCAAAGCAGTCATTATGTACAAGGACAAATTGATAGCTGTCAGTCAAATAAAAGGTAGACTAGCAGAGTGCCTTTCTTTTAATGCCAATGAGTGTTTCCAGCATATCAAGTAAGAAACTAGTATAAAGTATCAAACACAAGACATAAAAACATATGAAAAGTGATGCATCATTTATCAGAAGATATTAAAAGATCATTAATATTAACCTTTGTTATCACAGTTTCAGTGCTGTGATGTGGTCTAAATCCAGGTTCATGGGCATAATTTGTCAGCAAATAGGTGCATTGTTGCAATTAAACTGCTTTTTCTAGAATTTTGGTAATGAAGGACAGGTTCAAAATTGACCTGTAAATGGAAATCTCATGATGATTAAGACTAGATGTTTTAATTAGTGTTTAATAACTGAAAGTGACTGTACATAGCCAGTCATGCATCTAGCTGACATTGACAGTTACAATAAATCCACAACCTGCTTTATAATTTACAAAACATTGCAAACATACATTAGCTGATTAACTTACAGTGTAGGACTCGTGGTCACTTGCCATTGTACCAGTTTAATGTTGGACTCGTCTTTCGCTTGTTCGTGGAGGTTCAGTGTCCTCAACCTGGCAACCCGTGTGAATGTCAAATCTGGGAAGGAAAGATGGGGCCAGACACTGCAATATTTTTGGAATTTGGAAACTGCAGTTGCCATTTAAATCTTGACATCATTACATATTGGTCCTTTAAGACAGTTCTTTCGCAGTGTTTCTGGGGAATTTGTGATAAGGTATTTTACAGTAAATAAATCTTCAATGTAAAAAAAACCCCAAACTTTTATTTAAACAAAAATTTAAATGATTTGAGTATTTTTAAGACATTAATACAAAGATATGAAATTGGTGACGCACTAGAATATAAGCATGTGTCAGTGTAATGCCAAAGTTTGTATAGTTCTAAATGTTGCATCTGGGGTCTAGCATGTATGATTTTAAATTAATTTATTAGTTTATAAGCCCACTGAAACCAAATCAGTCTATTAAACATACTGAAGTTATTAACCAAGTTTAATACTCAAATTAATAAATAGTTTAAACTATTTATTACATATGGCATGACCAAATATCCGAAGCTTCCATTCCATACTATGGAATGTGGTGTGTATACCATAGTGTCACATGATGACATTAAATTAGCAGTTCTATCAGTGTTCTGTTATACAGTTAAAGTTAATAATTTAGGTGTAGTCAGTAATTTGACCATAATTTGTCTTGTTTTGTCCACAGCAAACCCTCTTCAAATTTTGTTTATATAAACTTAATTGTTCATACAACTGTTGGAACAGCATGCTAACTTGTGTTTACATGTTTATTGATAAACTCCCTCTCTCTCTGTGTGTTATGACAGGGGGGCAAGAAACCCTTCACTGAGGTCATCAAAGCCAACATTGGGGATGCACATGCCATGGGACAACAGCCAATCACATTCCTCAGACAGGTGAGGGTGACTTGTTTAGAGCCCATAAAACCTCTAAACAGTTATTATAGCAGAATCCCAGCACCTGTAGTCAATTAGTGACTTGGTGTTAACTCCATGTTCAGAGCTACTGCAGGTGTCCTGGGATCAGACTGATGTTTTGGCTTGGATAAAGGAATTTGGTTTCCACTCATGTTTTGGCCTTGGTTCTTTATTGAAATGTGATGTCTGATGGGCCTGTTTCATTCATTATGCTCAACTCTCAAATTTATGAAGGATGTTTAAGTTCACAGCTCGACCAGGCCAGAGTAAACTACACGCTAGCAACCAGATGAAGAGCTTCCTTAAGTCTGATCGCCTGGAAAACTGTGTTATAATCATGGAGTGCTGGGCAGGATTGTATTAAGTAAATAAACAGTAGAATAAAAAGAGATGATTATGAAAAGCCTCTTCAGCATTTTGGGGAACTTCCCTTACTTTTATACAGATATGACAATGTTACTACAGTTGACTTGTTTAGAGAGTTTTAGTCAAATGTGTTCTTGAATAAAGTGGTCGGTCATTGCTGACTATGTCTGGCTACACCCCACTGAGATGTATATAAAGATCTACCTTTTTTAACATAAGCTAGGTTCACCTCGTAGAACTTCAAAAGCACTTTGCTTGACAGCTGATTTAGGACCTCAGGACAAAAGGTGTTTCTCTGAAGCCTTGTGTACTTCACTGCAATTCTGAGTGAGGGTGTTTGCTCTCTCTCTCTCTCTCTCTCTCTCTCTCTCTCTCTCTCTCTCTCTCTCTCTCTCTCTCTCTCTCTCTCTCTCTCTCTCTCTCTCTCTCTCTCTCTCTCTCTCTCTCTCTCTCTCTCTCTCTCTCTCTCTAACAATCAAACAGAAACTGTGATAAACCAAATACAATGTTTTGGTAGCTAGCCACATGAAGTTGTTGGTAAAGAGGAAGCCAAAGTTGTCAATATTTGCCCCAAACCAAACAAATGTTATTATGTAACGGTGAAAAATGTGGAGTTTCTGAAGTTCCCGCAGTAAAATACACCAAAATATACACTAAAATAGCACATTTTCCAATGTTTAAAGATTAACTTAAAATGCTGTGAAAAATCCAGTTTTTTATAAAATGTCATTTTACATTCTTCAAAACATAATAGTATTATAATATTTTTTATAACTCAGAACCAAAAAGCCAAATGAACTCGTGAATAGGAGAGAATATTTAGTAGATTCTCTAAAAGGGCTGTACAAATAATTTGATTATTGAGTCCGTAATTAGTTATAACAATTACCATAAATATTTCATTTTTTAATGCATGTATAATTTTTCTTCTAAGCTGTCAGTTCCTAGTAGCTCCTGGTTGAAGATGAACTCAGTTTAAGCTCAAATAAATTAACCAAATAAACAGAAACTTTGTGAGCATGGGGCTCAGGTGTGGGTGCAGGCAGTTGTTAAAGTTTTAAGCGAAAGGAGGTCCTGATTTCCTAGGGCTAGAGTTGTAACAGGAAGACAAAATTATACAAGACGGGTACTCCAGGAGCAATAATGATGATATGGTCCATATATTCATTATATGGCATTAATTCCTTTGAAATTAGAAAGGTTATTAGAAAGGTTTAGGTTTGTGTCTGTGTGTGAGTGTGAGAGAGGTGTTCAGTACTGTAGAACGTGCCGCCACCCCCCACACACACACACGTCCATTTGTGTGTCTGTCTGCAGGTAGTGGCTCTTTGCACCTTCCCTGAGCTCCTGGACAGTCCCAGTTTCCCCAAGGATGCAAAGTGGCGAGCACGGCGAATCCTGCAGAGCTGCGGAGGACAAAGCATCGGTGAGTGAGTGTACGTGTTTGTTTGTGGGTGTTTGTTCGAACATGTGAGAGAGGGGATGTTTTGTGCACCAGTGCTGAAACATTGTTGGCCTAGTTTTTTACTTTTATGTGTTTTCAATCCTTTCCTCTGTGTGCCAACACATTCTTCCCTTTCAGGGTCATACAGTGCCAGTAAAGGGGTGGACTGCATCCGCCAGGACATCGCTGCCTACATCGAGCAGAGAGACCAAGGGGTGCCAGCAAACTGGGAAAACATCTTTCTCACCACTGGGGCCAGCGATGGCATTGTGGTATGTGTAGTTATGGGACGGTTCAGCACGTTGGGTTTGACTTGAGGGCCCAGTTAGTTCAGTGTGGCCTGGTCATTTAAAGGAAAGGCAAGCCTTGATCTGAAACCAATTACATTACCCCCAGACTGATACAAGTCAGACCCAAACACCCTAACCCTAACCCAGCCTGCATTGGGAAAGTGTTGAAATGTGTTACCATTAGACCCATAGAAGAGGGATGGCCCTGTGGTAACAATCACCGAGTCAGCACAAATGTTTTCCATTAAACCCGAACAGATGAACATAAACCTGAACATAGAATATGCTTACCCTTTCTAGAACTTACCACAGCAAGAAACTAGTTGGGAAGTGACTGTGTGTTAACACGAGAGTTGTTTGTTGTTTCTTTATCAGAGCATCCTTCGACTCCTGGTGTCAGGCCAGGCTCATGCACGCACAGGTGTGATGATCCCTATCCCCCAGTACCCACTCTACTCAGCTGCCATCGCAGAGATGGATGCTGTGCAGGTCAACTACTACCTGGACGAGGCCAACTGCTGGGCCTTGGATGTGCACGAGCTGCACAGAGCGTACCAGACTGCCAAGGAGCACTGCCAGCCCCGGGTCCTCTGCATCATCAACCCTGGAAACCCCACAGGTACGAGAGCACCATTCTCCCTCAGCCTCAGCGCTGAACACTCATTGTGAAGTTACACTGTACATGACTTCTGTACTGAATGCAAGTCTGTTTCTCTGCCCCTGCTTATGTATTCCATCTTGGCAGGTCAAGTCCAGAGCAAGAAGTGCATCAAGGACGTCTTGCACTTCGCCTACGAGGAGAATCTCTTTGTCATGGCTGACGAGGTAATGCCCATTCTACGTGAGGTCCACAGTCACTGACCAAGAGGAAAAGAATCCTCTCGTTCTTCCCAGTTCATTAAGCATCTGCTTTTTCCTTTGGTGCTTCCTCAGACTTGAGTGCGAACCTTTTAAATCTCCCACTAGGGTGATAAGGGTGATTTCCTAAGGCTTTAAAAACCTTAGAAGTAGAAAAGACCTTGAGATGATTGGCTAAAGGCTCGCTCCAATCTAAACGATTTAACAGATGAAGGCTCAGTTTTCACTTGTGTAACATTTGGGTCATTGCTGTTTGACAGAAAAAGGCAGGTGACAGCTGTTTACTTTGGTGTGTGTGTAACAGTATGACAGCAGACAGTTTTGTGTCACTCCAGGTTCAACACTGGAGCAAACATGGGGAATTCTCCTGATGTTTTAAACTCAAAAATTCTAAATGCATTTCCCTTTGTGATAACACACAGCACAAAATGCCTTTTAAGAAGTAAAACTTGATGAATATTGTTGGCAATAAGCTTAACATTTTTTATTGAAAAGAGTGTTTCTCTTATTTAGCTTTTTGTATGCCATTTGTGGATATTTTATTCCTTTTAAGTAATCTGAAATTTACCACACTGAGAGATTTACTTTCTTGCAGCATTAATTTCCTAAATATTCCTGTTTGTGCATATTATTTCCTCTTTTTGTTTCCTTTTCCACCCAGACCTCTTTGTGTTAATGCGTGTCCTGCAACTGCAGGTGTATCGTCATCCATTTTAGTTAATGCGTTTGTGTCCTGCAGGTGTATCAGGATAATGTGTACGCCCCGGACTGCCAGTTCCACTCGTTTAAGAAGGTGCTGTATGAGATGGGGCCGGAATACTTTAACAGTGTGGAGCTGGCTTCTTTCCATTCCTCGTCCAAAGGCTACACAGGAGAGTAAGTGTTGCTCTGAGTCAGCGTGTGTCTGAAATTCCACTCTCCAAACACCCTCTCCCCTTCAACCACCCTGTTTTTAAACTGAAATAGATTCACAGAAAAATAAAGATCTCTTTAGTGGCACAATAGCTTGCACAGGATATCACTTGTGTTTGGAAATGTGGAAATGACGACGCACAGTGTCTGTGTGTGTGTGTATGGAGGTCAAATGAGATTCTAGAATGCTGAGGTGCAGAAACAGGATGTCCTACTGCAGTTCTGCTGTCTCATTGAAAAGGTCAACTCAGGACTAAATGTTTTCACATTAAAAACATTAAAGTCTTTACATTAAAACAGCACTAGGCAAGTTTATTTACATAAGTTTTTTATATACAGCAGCAGTTCAATGGGACAAAGTTCTGCTTTTAATTAAAATTTAAATCCATTAAGTGAATGGGCACAACTCATCAGCACCACTCTCTAGTCTTTCAATTAGGTTTGCCAAATGTAGCATTTTATTACATTATATATTATTTGCACTGGTAATGAGAGTTCATAAAACGTGAAAGAGCAAGCTTGGTTGTATTTGGAAAACTATTCAATTAGATGAAAAGTTCTTGCTATTAACTTGCTCTCTGTGGTAACAGTGACTTCTAGAAAGGCCCAGTTTCAACGGTAATGAGCATCTTTGGAATTTATCAGTTGTAAATTTGTGTAACAGTTGTGTTTTTGTGTGCTTTTGAGTTCCTTAATGGTATTGCTCACCTCTGCTCATATTAATGTACTATACGTGATGACCAACTCACACCTCTGCCCATGTTATAACGTCCTACACCTGATGACCAACTCACACCTCTGCTCCACAGGTGTGGGTTCAGAGGAGGCTTCATGGAGATCGTTAACCTTGATCCGGAGGTCAAGTCCCAACTGGTGAAAATGCTGTCAGTGAGACTCTGTCCACCGGTGACCGGCCAAGCTGCCATGGATGTGATCGTGAACCCTCCACAGCCTGACGAACCCTCTCACGGCCAGTTCTACAAGGTCAGTGGGTTGGTGTGGAAGCCCTGAAGACATGTACAGACTCCGTGCTGATGATTGATAGGGTTTGTATTTGAAAGGTTGGGGTGGGGTTAGGGTTAGGGGTTAGAGTTAGGGTTGGAGGTCTTCATGAAACAGACAGCAAGGTGAAGAGCAGAAGCTTCTCTACAGGGAGATGGAAAAAGATAAGTGTCTGTATGTGCACGTACACATGCATGTGCATGTTTGTGTGTGCATGTGTGCACTCTCCACCTCCATTAGTATAATTCATGCTCTTTTCCCGTCACTCGTCCGGCGTGTGTTTGCAGGAGAAGGGCCTCGTGCTGGGAGCACTTGCAGATAAAGCCAAGCTGACGGAGCACATCCTCAACGCTGTGCCTGGGATCAAATGCAACCCAGTGCAGGGCGCCATGTACGCCTTCCCCCGCATCTTCATCCCGCCCAGAGCAGTGGAGGAGGCGCAAGTACGTCCTGCCCCACCCGCTTCACCTCACACAGGCCACTGCCCGCTTCACCTCGCACGGGTCACCGCCCACTTCACCTCATGGGCCATTTTAACAGCTGTTTCAAGCTGCTGCTTTCCAGAGTGATGAGAAGGTGCCTGCAGTCTCAGCTTTGCTGTGCTGTGGTTATGGTTTATTCTATACTGCTGTGCTGTAGTTGTTTGCTTAATTCCTCTACAGTTCATCACTCTCACTCCTGGAAGAGCTAAAGCAGCCACACAGAGCAAACACAGTTCATGTCACAGAGACTTGTTTGAAAAACAAACAAAAAACACTTCTTTTCTTTCTGTTTTGTACCTGCTAGTCAGCTACAGTACTACACTGCAGCCTGTTTTAATAAATCTTGCTGACTCCAGCACTCTGACTTGGGTCCCTGTCTCTGCCTACGAGCCTGTGCTATGCTGTTTACTGAGTTGGCTGCGTGCAGGCCCTCGGAATGCAGCCGGACATGATGTACTGCCTTCGGCTCCTGGAGGAGACTGGTATCTGCGTAGTCCCGGGCAGTGGCTTCGGCCAGAGGGAGGGCAGCTACCATTTCAGGTGAGTTTGCTCCCAGTTCAAGCTGACAACCAGTGGTACACAACAGCTGTCTCTAGTACAGCATGCTCTGCACACACCTGCTTATTGAACAGCTAAATGTCAAACCCTTCATGAGCTGCATCAGGCTTAGAGAAAACAGACTTGTGCAAGACATAGTTTTCCCAGGATCGAATCAGGGAACTACTGTCTGAAAGGCCCAGCAGGGTTCAACGTCAACTTTTTTTCCAACATGTCTTGGGCAAGTGACCATAAAATTCACTGTCCCAACCCCAGTTCACTTACCCCACATTTCTACTGTCCTGAAAAAATCTTTGCACTTTTAAAGTGTAATTTACACATAAATAAGCACACACATGCTAATACACTTAGGTTATTTATCCTTTTAAAAATTTACATTCTCACAATATGCTTTCACATTTTCTTTTTGTTATAAATAAGCAAAGGTTTCATAACAAACATCTTTCTCTTTAACCCTGTGATATGCTGTTGTGACTATCTTGGTCATCTTGGAATTGTCTTCACTGTTCCTCTGACGTACGCACATGTCCAGTGATCCAAATGTGCTACCGGCTTTTTCGCTGCTATACACGTTGTGACAGATTTGTTGAGCAATTTCTAAAATTTGTAGTTCTGAAAAAAAGGCAACATTTTTTTCTTCCTTGTTAGGTCGAAATTGACCCATGAAGCAATTCATCTGTGGACTCGCTTTGCTTTGTAAACGTGTTTTGCCATTTTCCTCTACACCTCAATCTGAAGCAGTTTGTTAACAAATACTATAATTGATTTGTTTTTGACTGGATGTGTGAATGGATGAGACCATTTTTTGAGTGACGAGGGGTTAAATATTCAAGTGAATTGAGTTTAGCATCAGCTACATTAACAAGCTGCGCCCCCCCCCCCACCCCAACATGAACAGGTCCAACAACTGATTTTAGTGCTGCTGTCCTGATGTCACGTTTTACTTGCATTTGGGCAGTCGTTATTGTTGAGCCCTGCATCTGTGTATCTTCATCTGTGTATCACTTCTTTTTCTTTCCTCCCTCAATCCTCCAACCAAATATAATTTAGGCCTATATTAAAATGCCTTTAATGTATTTTAAATTTTATGTTAAAACTTTTAAGAAATTTTCTTTTTTCCACAAACATTCTGGTTGTATTTTCTTAAAGGAAAAACCTAAAAATCTGAATGGAAAAATGTAATTTGCATTCCTCATTACTTTTTTCCCTGCCTGCCTCATGGATGTGTTTGTGTTTTAGAATGACCATCCTGCCCTCTGCTGAGAAGCTGAAGGTTCTGCTGGAGAAAGTGCACGATTTTCATATCAAGTTCCTGAACGAGTACTCGGCCCTGGATGAGGCACAGCGCAGCGTGTCTTGAGCAGCGCGGGATATGCTAATGCACGGTGGCTGCTACCAAACCTGCTGCTTACTTAACACACTAATCTTGAAGTAACAGTAGTGTTAAGTAACTTTTTTTCTTTTTCTAGAAAACTAATTTAACAGTGAGAAGCGGGCATGAAAGGGACTGCTATCTAGTTTACTGAATTCTGCAGCTGTTTTCTTTGGTGCCTTTGTGATATCATAAAAAGGGCAGGTTCCATTTCAGACTTTTTTCTAGGACACTAAGCCATTATAGTAGGAATGATCCAGAGCTACTCATCAGAGAGAGTCCTTGGGTCTCAGTATTCCATTTTTATTCCACTACTGCATTTTGTTAATTTTAATTCATGGTTTTAAATCAAGGATGGCATGCTGCATGTGTATACATGTTTATGCAGGCCCTCACCTCATGCAGTCACACAATCATGTGCACAAACTAAGAACCCAGTTATGAAACTGACCCCAATTAACAGACCCTAATGGAGAATGGACCTAAATGGAGAATGGTGCTTTAAAAAAAACAACAAAAAAAAACAACTTTCAGAGCTTATTTGAGTTATTTAAAATCTTGCACTTGACATGACCTTTGTTCTCGCAGTAGACAGCAGTATGTTTGGGTAATACACACTGGGACTTGTAAATTCTGAGGCTTTTCCATAAAGAATATAAGCTGAATATATGAAAAAAAAAAAATATATATATTTTTTGAGTTCTTAGCAAACTAATTTGGGTGGAGAAAGTTGTCTTGGACAGCATTTCTGCTGTATGCAATTTTTCATGTTGTCTCCCATCTCACAGCATTAGGGATTCATATCAATAACATGCACTCAGTACAGTTGACCAGTTATGGTATTGTGCCATTAACAAAGACAACCCCATCCCATTCAGCATTTCATTTGTTTCATTGCTGTTTCATAATGTTACTTGGTGTCCATTTGCTTTTTCATCATTAGCATTCTTCTTCTCTACTAAGGATAATAATTCATACCCTATTCATTGCTAAAATTCTAGCATCAAGGCTCACTGGGAGAGAAAATTACAATGAAGGAGGTGTGACAATTGTCCCACAGCTGCCAACCATGGTATTCTACTATGCATCACACACAAGAATGTATTCATTTGAAGAAGTCTTATTTGAAGAATTTTATCATGGGATTTGATTTGAAGTGACATAAAAATCTCTCACATGTATTAACTGGGCATCACATAGGTCTACTTGAATGGAATTTTATGAATTTGGGTTTCTCAGCTGGCTGAGAGAAAGATATTTCTACTGGAAGGGCTTGATTCTTACATTGTTCACCTTACATAAGCCTGGTTTGTGAAACCAACCTGTTTCATCAGTCAATAGTTTCCTTCAATCACTAGCCCACAGCCTAGCTAATTTTGTGTCAAATTACACAGGCTCTTTTCTGTTACTGATCTTGGCCCTGTATCCTGTATCATTATAATTTTAATATCTTAAATGAGGTAGAGTGTGTTGTGTGTAATACTAACTCTACCATTTAAAGATGGTATCTGTCATTCTCTTTTATGCTGTTTTTGTATTCGCCTCAGAAGGAGAAACTTGGCAAATTTGCAAAAATAAATTAGAACTTGAATTCAGTATGTATTTTTCAGTATTTCTCAGTGGAGTGGGAAGAGTTGTGAGGGGTTTATAACACGTCACTGTAGCAGAGTGGGGATAGTTATGAGGGTTCAGAAACACGTCACTGCAGTTGTAACGTAGCAGAGGTGATAAGCTAACACACTTGCGAAGTGCCAGTGCCTTGGATGTAATGAGGAACGGAATTAACTGAGGATGTCATTATGAACAGGATTGAATAAAATAAATAAGTAAAAAGGTTTAATAAACAGACCAGCACAAAAAAACCCTACAACAACAGGTTAACATAAGAATAGCAGGTTAACAAGGTGAGTACGGGAACTGGGTAAAGGGCGTAAACACTGAGGGAAGACTAACGAAGAATAACGATGAGTTCTGTAACTAGAACTAGTGGGAATACACAGAACTGGGCTACGTATGATTGACCAACAAAAACGAAGACAAACATAATTAAAACTAAAAAGGAAAGCCAGACAACACGTACATAAACAGGGGAAGAGAAACCTAAACGAAGCGAAGCGACGAGAGAACACCGAATAGGAAGAGATCGAAATAAATTAGACCACAATTAGGGACAAACTAGGAACAGCTGGGGATAAAGGGGCGGAGACAGGGAACCATGGAGACGGACGAAAACCCGGAAGTGACTCGGTTGCCAAGGAAACGGGGAACACTCAGGTCTTCGGGTGTGACAGCAGTAGAGTGAGTATAGCTATGAGCGGTTCATACACACTTCACTGTAGTAGAGTGGGTATAGTTATGAGAGTTCATAAACACACCACTGTAGTAGAGTGGGTATAGTTATGAGAGTTCATAAACACGCCACTGTAGTAGAGTGGGTATAGTTATGAGGGGTTTATAAGTATTTACCAAGAATTTCTGATTTTACTGAATTGAATGTTGCCTTTTATCCACTGCTGTTTTTGGTGTGACAGTTCAGTTTCATTAGCTTTTTTTCACATCTGTAAATAGCAAATTAACAAAAGTCCAATAGGGATAATTAGTTTTTATTGCCATTTCATTACTTTTAATAAAACGGAATCACACCAATTTAAGGCAATTTAACGTTCTTGTGTACATCTGTCATTGTGATTTGTTCCACAGCCCAATAGGCCATTTATACATTTTTCTTTCTAAACATTGTGATACACAACAAACCATAGCAGTCAAGCACTACGGAGCCATGTTAATGAAGCATAATCCATACCACGAAGTCTTATATTCCTGCGCAGTGCCCAGCTGTCAAAAGACACAACAACCACCCGTCAGGCATTATAGTGTTGCTGGAGGTGAGCTGAACTTGGTCTTGTTGGTCAGTGAGCGCAATGTGCTGCAGTCGGGCCGGAGTGAGCAGAGAGCCAACAAGCCGGACAGTTTTATCTGCCAGATCTCGCGGAATTCATACAAATGTAGAACATTTCTTTGAAGAATATAAACTTATTTCACATGTGCGAAATAAAATATTTGATCAATCTTTTAATAATAAGTATTTGATAGCCTGTGTGCTGTATTTAATTACCATTTTTAGATATGTTTGGATATTCTAGCTAATCCGGACTAACCTGACATCAAGCAGTCCCTCGGCTCCTGCAGTTTATGGCACCTGACCGGCAGCCGCCTCGCGCTCAGACTATAACGACGCATGTCCTCGTGACGCAAGTCTGACAAAAAATAAAACAAAATAACCGCACCAGCTGTGCGCGGCACTGCGTTAAGTCGCACAAGCTATGTCCTGATGATGATGGTGCAGGTGTGCGAGGACTTAATCAGCTGCAGTTACCTGGGGGCTCCTCGCGTGATTAGGGACCATAGATTGTCCCTGCCAGTTTGAAGTTCCCATTGAACGGAAGGTTTCCCTCCCTGTGGGGTGGAATGTGCCCTAAAAGGCCTACTGTCTATAGTGCATTTGGCAGGTAACCCTTAGGCGACAGCACTACCCCTAACGTGATGAATTCGTACACATTACTCTGCGTCCTTCTCTCCCTGGTTGGCTCTCATGTCTAACCGGTCTTCTCTGCCATCTCCAAGCCCGATCGCATGGTGCCATATTTAAGGACGTATCAGTTACCCAGGCTAAATAATCCAAAGACAGAGACACGGGTGTAGTAACTTCGCCTCCAGCCGCATCGAGCTCCGTTTGAAAGCCATGGCGGGTGACTTCATTTTACAACGTGCACTTGATTCCGTGATTGCTTTTTATTCTTCTGGCGAGTTTAGGTGTTCATGTCCAGTACGCTGTTCATAAGCGCAGGGCGGGTATGTGATTAAATCAGATCCTTCCGAAGTAACATATGATACAGAAGGACATAACAGGAGCATAAACTATTAAGGATATAGCGTCCACCACTATGCTCCTGATCGTGGATACATGATACGCTTTGCTGCCCGTTAAGATAATTGTTAAGATAATTGTGTACGCAGCTGCTGGCGATCACGACCATGCGGCCCTAAAAGGAGGCGCTCGGGGTGGCTGGAACACACTATGGCTGCGCGCAAAACTCGGAAAGTGAGTCGCAACTCTAACGAGAACGACTGCTACTCAGGTGATAAGATTAAGAAAAGGAAAGAGCTATTCATACAGCAGTTTGAGAAAGAAGGTGGGATTTTTTTTTTTAAACCATTTAATGAGTTTGCATGCATAATCGACTGGGGAGTGGCTTATTTTTTGCTGTATCTGTAGCACAGGAAAGAGTAAACGAAATGGAGGCTAAACTGGACAAGATACTGACGACCCTTGACCGAGCGTTCAAAATAGAAATGATGAAACTGCCTCAGTCGCTCCATACCACGCTGATTAAAGATCTGATGACCGGTAGGTTCGCCATAGCTGCTAGTCGTTACTGAATGTGTGGGGTTTTTTTCTTTCTTTTTTTCCCTATTAAGTGACGTTTCCCTTCTTTCAGCCGCCGAAACCTCTGTCGGGGAGGTCACGATGGCAATCGCGGTTAGTTTACGTATGATACTGCCATCTCGCGTTATTTGAAGCAACTGCAAATGTTTCACTGAAATGTCTTTTGTCGTAGTCTGCGTCTCCAGAGATCAGCAAGCCACTTAGCAGGAAGCCCAGTAAAAAAGGTGAACCGCCTGAGCTTGAACATGGGCAAACCATATGTTAAAGTCTTGCAGGAGACGTCTCATTGTGCTCACTCCCACTCAGGGAAAGCAAGTAATACAGCAGTGCAAGAGCCCTTGATGGGTCAGATCAAGACAGAAGAAACCTCCAAGGTAGTGTATGTATGTGTGTGTGTATATATATATGTGTGTGTATATATATATATATATATATATATATATATATATATATATATATATATATATATACTTGCATTCCACACATGCTGAAGTGCTCAATATTGTTTACAGAGACGAACCAAGATAAAAATGCACCCTAGTAACAGCACTGGAAGCCTCAGGTACGGACAAAGCCATGTGCGGGCTGTTTTTCTTCTGATTAATGGCCTTGGCTATGGATTTGAAGTGGCCTGTTAAGGGTGGTGCCTACACCCTTATTAATGCTCATCTCTTTAGTAAATTTAAATTTTTCTTGACAGAGGTGCCTCAACTATCTCTGCAAAAAGACCTCACGGTCGTGTTAAACTCAGCGATCAAGCACATCCACTCGGTATTAAAATGAGGTATGCTATCTTGGCTGCATATTTTGTTGTATGATTAAGTCTTATTTCAGGTTACTTGTGCGATGTGTTTCAGTGTGACGAATCGCTCGCTTAGTGACGATCTTTCTGGGATTGCTACAGCCACAATTCTGACATCCCATGGAGAGGTAACCGTAACCCCCACAGATTGTTTAGAATACATCGGCCGATATGACAATTCTGTTTGTTAGACCCTGCTTCTTTCGGAGGAGACCAAAGATGATGTCAAACTTGAACTTCTGGATGACATGGCACTGTGCCAAATACAGAAGATTAAGGTTGGTATGGTCAATGCTGAATGCGTGTTCCTTCTGCACAATTATAAGATGACTTCTGATTACCTTTTGGGTTTCAGGAGCTGATGGAGTACCTGTCTAACAGAGTGAGAATGAATACCCAGTGATGTGGCTAATGACACTAAGAATAAAAATGGTTTGTTTTTTTAAATATATAACTTGCTAATAAATGTTAAGTACATCCTTATTTCTGAGCAGGTGTAGCTTACTGTATGCATTTCCTCAGTAACATAACTGCACTTAAGTACTTCAAAGAGCCGAGGGCCTGTAAGGAGCTTCTCTCTTCCTATGTTAAGTACAGAGGGGGTGGAAATATAAAAGTACTACTCCCATGGTAGTGAGGATTTGAGCTGGTCCAATTAGGACAGCTGCATTTGTCACTACTGGTTCTGCTGGGATAACACCCCTACCTGCTCACTCTGGACCCTGGTGAACAGATAAGATTTCAACTAAGCACACTTGAGTGCTGACATACAACAGTTTATCTAATATTGTACATCTAAGAAAGGTGGGGGTTAGGGATAGTGGGGTTTAAGTGAAATGTATATCCAAAATCTGTAATCCTATAGCAAATGCAGTGCTAAAGAAATGCTAAAATGCTTGAGATATGTAAGCTTTTATTTAACAACTTCATAAACTTTCACAAAATTTATGCTAATGGCTGCTCCCCCTTTCATTAGGTATGTCACTTTGAAGTTGGATGGTTGACCAAAGCTTTTTCCCAGCATGCACCTGGGCTGAAGACATACAGGCAACAGAACTCAATTTCAACTAGTTTATAAACCCACACTTAATGTGTGACAGCAGCTGATAAAGCTTAAATGACAATCACTTTATACACAATGCTTAGTTATTTAACCAATTAAAATGGAAATGAAAAATCTACAAAAAAGTGGTAAAAATCAAACTCAGATACAAACCTAAAAATGTTATGGTGACTGTCAAAGGTATGTTATTCTATTACTTTTTTTTTAACTTGCCCCATTTTAAACAGGATTGATTTCAACACAAACTGCATGTGTGTACTTTAAATTAACTCTAAATACTATGATGACAACAAAAGCAAGTTACACTCAAAGTATAAGAAATGACCTTCTCCCCCTCTGATATGGGACTGCTCCTGGCCTTAAGATGTGTGGGACAGGAACGTGGGCTCATGTTCATTCACAATGAGCAGTTGATCACTAGTCAGTCTTCCACCATTTAAGGCAGACCTCATCAGACAGGAAGACACACACAAAAAAAAACAAAAAAAAAACAAAACACTTTTTTTGTCTCTGATGCTGTGCAAGTGGACCATTTTTTCTTGTTGGTGGGACATGGGACAAGCAGGCTTACTGATGGGCACACTGTACTCCAGGCCCATGATGCCCACCCTCCTCGTCAGAGCTGTCATTATAGGCTTCACGGCGGTGGCTGCCGCCAGAGCTCTGGTTGACATCAAAGTCCTGCAGGTCGACTTCCTCTGTGTCCCCGGTGACAACAGGAGGATCAGAGCGCACAGGTAGCAGGTCCTCCAGCTCCTGAACCCCAACACAGAATACAGTAGGATGCGTGAGAGAGCAGAGCGCTTTCAGCATGAGCTGGGTGCTCGTTTACAAAAACGCACCATCCACCACTCTGCTACAAACGGAACCATAAACAGTACCAAATACTATGATTTGTGGGCCTTACCTTTAATTTCTCTGGGCTAATCCAGTTGTTGTCTGGAAACTGCACCTCAAATTTGATGAACAGATCCCCCTTCTCAAAGGGGTTACGGTATTGTGGCATGCCCTCACCTCTCACAACCCTGACAGAACCTGCAAGGCACATAACCACACATCATCTATCCATATTATATAGACAGAGACAGATATATATCTACACACACACACAATCTCTAGAGAGAGAAAGGAGATCCACCCACTAACCTGGCTCGATGACTTTGCCTGCAGGGTACTTCACTACAATCTGCCTACCATCTAAGTGTTTCAAGGTGAACTGGAATCCACAAAGTGCTTCAACCAGGCCAATCTTATGGATCATGTGCAAGTCATGGCCATCTCTTTTGAACGTCTAGACAGAGCACAAGTGAGAGATGGTTTTAGTTTTCCTACAGACCAGAGTTTGGAACTCCATAAAAACTCACTCCTGCCATTACAATATCTCCAGCTTTCATTTTACATGAAAACTCATTCTTTTGAAATTAGCTAATAAACACACACTTCCTTACATTTAAAGTAGTGTATTAATAGTAAAATACTTCAGTTTTGCATGGAAAAGGCAAAAGATGCCATAGAAGAAGCTGTTTGCTAAAAGTGCTTCCAACTGGCAAGCTGATCAAACGAGTGTTGCCTTGGTGACATGACGCTTCTGTAGAACACCTGCCCCCGTGTCAGTAACATGGCCTGACTTCAAAAACCTGTTGTTCTGAAGGTGACAGTGGAACAGAGGCTGAAGTTTGGGATTAGCAGAATGGACAATCTCTAGCAACACAAATGTCTAGCCTGGGTGGAGGCATCTAGAGCACAGGAACCCACACAACATGCTGGGGTTATCACTCATCAGCTAATAGGTCTGTCTGTATGAGGTGCTTAACACATACCATTTAAATGTAACTGAAAACCACTAATCCGGACTGCCTTCGTTTGAGTAGCATATGTTTAACAGGACAAGTTTCCAATAAAGTGTCCTGCTTTGTTCTCAGCACAGACCCCTCTCTCTCTGGTGCAGCTGGCATCTGCCAGTATATTACTGCAATCCAATATCCACCTTGTCGCTGGTAAGTGGTGATCACTGCCTAAGAATCTCAACATACTTGAGATGTGTTGATTTACAAGCTTTTGACAGCACTGATCCAGGTATACAGCTTCAACAAAGCACACCACCCCACCCCTTCTTACACGCAGGCAAAGTAGCACAGTAACTTTTTGAACAAGTAATATACTTTCAAATATTACGTAATTTTGCAAGTTACGTGAATATTTTCACTGCTATGGGAAAGATCTGAAACATGAATAATTCAATAAAATAAAGTTTATACACCTGACTGTTTTGCCCCAGGTCTTGACAGAAAAGGGATAACAGTGATCATATGCAGGTCGATTGTAAACTCCATGTTAGAATACACCACGTTTAAAAGTGTCATTCAAACCTACCTCAATTTTCAGCACTCTTGCAGGTCCCAAGCGTGTGGGAGGGTGGGTCCACATAACTAACAGGAAACATGGCCATTGTTCTGCTGCTCTTAAATGTATTACTTGTTGCCATAGTTACTGTGCCATCCCAGACATTGCGGTTAAATCAAGCTAGCTAGAGCCTAGAATCTTTTCACCTACTGGTAACAAATTTAGCAGTTTTTGCATTTACCAACTCTAATTTTCCATTTTCCAAACCTTCAGACCAAAAAGAAATTACAAACAGAAAACCTATTTCCATACAGAGTGACAGGAAGACACTTTCACAAAATGTGTCTGCTTGATCAGCAAAGTAGCCACTGAACTCGGAGAAATGTGAAAGAAAAAGGTCACCTTGGAAGTAAAATGTGAGAGTTGTTTCTTATTTTCACACTGACTGGTCCATCAGAAAAAGATCTCAAGCCAACAAACTGCTGGCACCCCTGCCCCATACAATTAGTTCAGTACTAGAAATGAGGCATCATAACTCAATTGACCTGAAGTAGAATAAAGAGAAATGAAAGACATGCTCGTTACCTCATGCTCCTTCTCCTGAAGGACGAGGACAATGTCTCCAGGCTCCATGCCAGGTGCCTGGTCCGCCTCCCCGCCAAAAGTGATCTTCTGTCCATGCCTCATGCCTTTGTCCACGTGCACCTCCAGAATCTTCACCTCCTTTACCACCTTCTTCCCTTCACACTTTTTACAACGGTCTTTCTCACTTATCACCTCACCTAAACAGTACACACAAGCATGTTTTACATACAAGGCCTTCTTTTGTAGCACCATTTATCAGGGTCCATGCATACATGCACAGGGAACCATTTTGAACAAAACTCTATGGAAACTATGGTCAACAACACCTGTGTAGCACAGTTCTCCTTGCTCCAACACCTTATTAGACACAGAGTTTGGGACTTAGCCAATGGCTTGAACCAGATGTGAAAGTCTATAGCACAAAAAAAAACCAAACAAACAAACAAAAAAAAAAAACCCAAACAAGCTTTGCTGGAGGGCCTCAGCTCCAGCATGTGGAATGTGTTAAGGGTCTTACCTTCACCATTGCAATCAGTGCAGACAGACTGCATCTGTTGGACCATTCCAGGAGCCAGCTGTCGGATCATGATGCGCATACCACGCCCCCTGCAGGTCGAACACTTCTGCACTGCCCCAGTCTTCCCACCCTGACTGCACAATGAAGCACAGCCTTCATTTACTCTCAATCAGTAATGACCAACTACTAAACATGGTTAGCATTACTGTCTTTTTTGAGATTCTTCTTTGGTAAAGTTTAAAACACACAACAGATCAGTTGCAATCACCAACTTAATTTCTTATCTGAGCCAACTTACCCATTACAAGTGCTACACAGAACATTCTTGCTCAGCTGTAATTTAGTTGTTTTCCCATTATATAGATCTTCAAGAGATACTCTACAAAAAGGGAATAAAGAATCATACACCAAAAGAACATTCATTATGGAAAGAAAAAAAAAATTTCTAAACAGGTCTCCAAGTAGTAAAGCATAGATTCTTTCCATCACATCTCGGTAACAACACCTTCCAAACATCAAGACTCAACTCACTTTAGAGGGTGGACCATGTCCTCTCCTCTCCGTCGCCCCCCATTCCGGCTGCGCCCCTGTCCACCCATGAAGCCAAAGAGGCCTCCGCCAAAGATGTGGGAGAAGATGTCATCCATGCCAGGACCTCCCCCTCCTCCTTCTCGCAGGCCCTGTTCCCCATAGCGGTCATAGAGCTCCTTCTTCTCTGGGTTAGTTAGTACTTCATATGCAAAGCTGATCTCTTTGAACTAAGTACAGGGTACAGAGAATTTTAAAAACAGGGTTTTTTAACATTATAGTTAGATCACAGACTGAATCCCATGTAAATGTAACAGTTAAAATACTGTCAAAGTTAATATGGCAATCTGCTGGGACTGTATTTTTGTAACTTTCATAAAACGGTCTGGCTCAAGTATGGACAAAAACAAGAGTGTAGTCTGATAAAAGGATGACAGATCACATGTAGCATCACTGTGCAACTTCCCAGGTTTTTCACCAAACGCATGAAAAAGGTGGACTGGGTGGTGATATTGGATAGGGTCACAAAAATTGGAAATTCCGAGCATTGCCATAAAAAACCCCCAAAATGTTTAGTGTCCAAAACTCTCTGCTAGCACTTCAAACAAAGGCAACTTCTGAGCGCTGACATTCATTGTTCTCGGCTTCCCATTACATTGTCTCTCATACAAATTTCTCTCCTTTTATTATGGCCAGTTTCCCAAAGAAAAGAAAAACAATACTGCTTACCTTATCTCCAGCATTGGGGTTCTTGTCAGGGTGGTATTCTTTTGCCAATTTCCGGTAGGCCTGAAAAGTTTCAAAGGGCGAAAAACTGAAAATACTAACAGAAATACCATTGGTATATACGGCAAACAAACCTTCAGTTATAAACACGCAGGGAATACAATTTTAGGGCCATGAATTCCAATCATCAAAAAGGTTCTTGATTTATTATGCAAGTTACTCAGCTAGCCTACAATATCGTCTACTTAGCTAGTCAGCCAAGTTATAGGTTTTCATTTGATCGTTTAACCTGTGATTATTACCTGGACAACAAACATGTTAGCTAGACAAACAGCTAGCTAACTGTAAATAAACGTGCCGTCATGTCGGTAAGGTTTCAAAAAGCTAGCATTTGTTGTTAGGAAATTAGAAAATCGAGTTCTTATAAACGACAACCCACACGGGTGACAACACTGCTAAAGTTAATGATAATAAATTACCATTACCCTGTTCGACTTCATGCGAAGTTTCATGTAGACCAACTTTGTTAGCCAGGAAGCTAACTGCAAAGCTTAAAACGGCGCATTACCCAGTTAGCCTAGATCACATCACGTTTCACACGACGTCGTTTAGCTAGTATGCGTGTTTAAAAGCTCGCATTTCTCGCTGTGTCTTAACGAGTAGGTCTTATTATCTAAACAACGTATATACTTAGCTAACTATAGTTTTTAATTCTACCACAAACGTAGAGAACATGAAACGAAAATGAAAATCTGAAAAAACATTCCCGGCCTATTCAACTACGACAGCTAATGTAGCTTAGCTAGCTAAAGACAAAACACAAGATAGGTTAGCTATCACCAAAGTTAGCCAATTCACTAAAGATTATTTACTAACAGCGGACCAACTAACATACATGCTTATCTATCTAGTAAACTATTTACCTGTCTAAAGTTAAATTTATATATCTTAAACACTCCCAGTTTTCTAGTTAAACCGATGCGCGTGCACTTCACGAGCGCAACTAGGCCACATTTGATACCCAGCTAGCACAACGCTAATCACTCTTCCTGACTAATACAAAAAGAGACGAACTCGACATTTATAGAACAATAATCCCAATGGTACAGGTATGTCGTTACCTTTTTCAGTTCATTTTCAGAAGCAGACGGGGACACACCGAGAATGTCGTATAATTTGGTATCAGCAACGTTCGTCATGGTCAAGCTGCGCGAAAGACCTTCTGAGGGGCGCTAGAAGCTAAAAAGACCGGCGCTAACACGCATGTGCAAACAGGTCAACTTTAACCTTTCATTGTTGCGTCAGGATCCGATTTAAATAATTCGTATTGGATTGATGATCTGTTCATATGTTCACAGCTGTATGAGAGGCGTAAACTAGGTATAAATATGACACCAACGATATAACGAACAGTACTGATGAAACAGAAATACCATCAGTGCAGAAACTGTAAACCAATATAAATACACCAAATGCAATATTTTGCCTCAACAGCAGATGGAAGCAAATTACAGGATTTCTTGATGTGAAAAATGAAAGTTTTTATCCTTGACCCGAATTTTTACTCAGAATCCCCAGCTACACACAGGGGTCTAGTAATAAAAGAAAAATATCAGAACAGTTATAGCGTAATGAAATAGACATCCCAGACAGACGTTAAAACAATATTAAAAAGTGCGCCGACTAGTGAACATTGGTCTTAATAGGCACAGGTACACAGATGGTTTCAGTTTGAAAGTAGCAATATCGGCGCAAAAGTAAAATGGTAAAAAGTAAAACGGCGCAAAAGTAAAATGGTCCGCGACTGGTCCACTAACCTAGAGACGAGGTCGAGTTTTCCAGGTCTGTAGAGTGCATGTATTATTTCGACATAATTGGATGTAATACAGTTTATCCTGGAAGGGCACACAGCACGTTTTAGTCTGTTACAGTTTTAAACCACGTAGCCTAATTAGGCGTGTTCAGCGCTTTTTTCAATAGATTATTCACTCTACTATAATATTTAGTTTGAAGAAACAAATTGCCTTCTACACCCTGCATTAACATGTATTTTTGTTTATCCGTTCACATAAAGCCAGGTGTAAACACATCCTTTCTTTCCTAGCAAACAAAGCCGCCTTCGCGTTTGCAGTACATATAAAATTGATATTATAGGTACTGCAAACGCTTCGTCGCCTGTTGCAGACGGGTTCTGCCCACATTTGATATAGCATAAGACTCTTGCAATAGTCCATGTGAAACCGTGTTTCTAATAGGTTGCATTGAAGTAAACGGAATTGGTTGTGTCCTTTTAACGCAAGAATTAAGTTCGGATCACATCTAGTCACACTGCGGACGCATTTTATTGAAAAGTGAAATCCGGATACAATCCGGATATGTAACACATGTTAATGCAAGGTTTAAAAATGCTACAAAAATGCTGCGATGAACAATGTCGTTATTCAAAATTCTAATGTTGAAAGTAAAAGTAAAAGCTTGTGCAATGGTTAAAAGTCTGGGTGCTTGGACCTTTTGTACTTTGACAGAGTTCTTTAATGGTATATGACAGGATTCTCTATTGGGTTTTAAGATATGTTGTTATCATATGCTGATATAAGGACTGAAGGTTGCTGCATGAAGGACAACAGCACTTAACAACTATTATATTCTCCCCAAAAAACGTCTCCTGAAGTTCTCTTATGGTAAATGTAAGCTCTTGCTACCAGCTGTGAATCTGGACAAATAGATTAAAACACTAACAGTTTGACAGTGTCTTATTTGTTCTTGACATTTTATTTGTTCTTGAATTTTTATTTTTATAGCGATGTTCTTCTTCAAGGTGTGTAATGATTTTTATTACAAAGCAGACAATACCATCAGTTACACTGTCAGTTTTCATTTGTATCTGCATCACAGGATAATTTATATTGATGGAGTTTTTTTGGTCACAAAGACATTGAGCATACATATAACTTTAGCCCTAACAAGTTCTACACTGACTTTAGATCTGGTACAATTTTACTGTGAACTTTCACAGTAAATTGATAAGAGCCAATATATATTTTCAGCATTCAGCAAAAAGAAAGTTTATTCTCACCTTTTCATGTATCTGTTTATTTTTAAACATATTTGTAAACATATTTGACAGGTCATTTGTCATGATAGCGGCATATCATTAAGCTTAGCTCTCCACTTTCTTGCCAACAGGTTTCATTGTATGTAGTGCAATTTCTCAAGAGGAAAGTTTTATGCATATTGGACAGAGGTGAGTGCTACCTATAGGCTTTGGAGCTGAAATGATAATGTACAGTGCCTATAATATCAGTTTCTTCCACTACCCCAAAACACAGATGATCACACATGAACAGACCTTTTCTGTTGTGTTTTAGTTTTTGGGTATGAAGCGATTAGATTCCACATGAAAGTCACTGGAAAAGTTATGAACTGCAACAAAGACTTCATGAAACATGTCAATATCCATCCTAAACCAAAATAGATCTTCACTGAAGATGAGAGTGATGTCATTATTGCATTTGTCCCTATTGTGTCTCGAGCTAGAGCTGACATTGATGCCGCTTTGCACCTTATACCAGGTAATATGTAAAAGGAATAAGAAACAATAATCCTCAGCCATCTCATTTGATAATTTAAATTCTGCTCTACTGTTATTTTTGCTCTCCCACCCAGAGACCCGGTCTGTGGTTTTAGTGGTGCTCCACCACACGTTTGATCCATATTTCATTGCTCCTGACAGCAGGCACTCTGTTAAAAGGAATAAGGTGTTTGCTGTGGACTGCCTCTATCATGAAGATCAGGGGTTGCTGCAGTCTCTCTTGAACACCAACGCGCTGCAAGCCGCAGTGGAGTATCTGTGAGACCTAGATGTGAGACCTAGATGGCTGGCATGGTATTTCTGGGCACTGGATAAAGGTTAGCTCCCTCTGTTGACCGTTGAATTCAAATGATAATATATGGCATAATGTGTTTGTATGAAAGGAAAGACCAGAAGACCAGTTGCACTATAGTACCCCAAGAAATGGTACTGTAACGAATCATGTTACAGTAAATGTTAAAAAAGTATTAAATGAACTAATATAGATGGGTCTGATATTTAATGAGCAATATTCCAATAACCCAGTCAGTTCCATAGCCTCTAAGAGTTCCAAAAGTATTTTCATCAGCCATTTTTGATGTAAGCTCTTGCTTCTTTCAAAAGTCTATACCTCAGCTTATATGATTCACTTGAGGAAAATAACTGAATTGTTAATGATATAACCTCCCTTCCCCAAATGGGGAGAAATGGTTATACTGCTGTAGCTCACCACTCTTTATTCAGTTATTCATAATTCATGTAAAAAGTATCAGCTACACTATCAGTCCAAAAGTATGTGGACATGTTTCTTAATGACTGAATCCAGGTCTTTCTGCTACAACAGCTGCTGACAGGTATATAAAATCAAGCACATAGCCATGCAAATAACAAACAGTAGTAATAGACTAGGTCTTACAGAAGAGCTCACTGATGTTAAACAGTAGTAATAGACTGAGTCAAACTGAAGAGCTCACTCATGTTATACATGTAATCGTCTTAGTCACACCTTTGCCACACATCAGTTCATGAAATGTGCCTTTCTAGATTTGCCCAAGTGAACTGTAAGTGCTGTTACTGTGAAATCAGGCAAAAATAGACCACTCAAATCACACAGCAGTAGCATGTGGCATTTATATGTGGCACTCACTTCAAAGTTCCAAACTGCCACTGAAAGTAAAATCATCACAAGAAATGTGAGCTTCATGGTCAGGCAACTGTACACAAGCCTAAGATGACAGTGTGCAATGCCAAACAATGGCTGGAGTGGTGTAAAGTGCTCCACCACTGGAAACATGTTTTCTAGTGATTCGGTGTCTGGCAGTTTGATCTGGGTTTAGCAGAGTCAAGGAGAATGGTACCAACAGTAAAGTTAATGAAGATAGGATAATTTTTCAGGGTTTGGGCTAGTTTCGGTGAAGAGTAATGTTAATTCTACAGCACACAAAGATATTTTAGACTTTCAAATTTGTGGAAACAGTTTAGGGAAGGCCCTTTTCTGGTCCATGGATGTGCCCCTGTGTGCAAAGCCATTTACAACAGCCATTGTCACAAAGAAGCTTTACACATGTTCGAGTTCAAGCCCCCCTTGAGCAAACCAAAGGCAACAGTGGCAAGGAAAAACTCACTAGAGCATGAGGAAAAAACCTTGTGAGGAACCAAGACTCAAAGGGGGAGGGCATCCTTCTCTGATCGACACTGGACACCACAATAGCAATAATGACTTTTTTGACTAAATGGGCACAGAGACAAACTCCTAGAGACAAATTCCAAAATCTTTAAGAGCGAAGGCTGTTGTAGCTACATTTGGGATTTAAACTCCCCATTTAAATGAATGATTTTGCAATGGGATGTCTAACAACCTCCGTTGGTCAGGTATCCACATACCTTTGGCCATCTAGAGCATTTTTTATGTTGCCTATAATAATCCCTCTGTCATTCATTTCAGTGAGATGGATTCGTCTTGGTTTCTGACATTTCTACAAGAGTGACATCAGATTATGCTGTCTGAAGAATAGA
The DNA here is from genome assembly GCF_041902795.1 of Electrophorus electricus. Taxonomy (NCBI): domain Eukaryota; kingdom Metazoa; phylum Chordata; class Actinopteri; order Gymnotiformes; family Gymnotidae; genus Electrophorus; species Electrophorus electricus. The sequence goes on from NC_137519.1 coordinate 877,023, forward strand.
GAACTGAGAGATACGCATTTTATCGTTATTTAGTGCAGAATGTTTTTGTTTAGAGTAGGATGCAAAAGGTGAATTCCTACTCCCAGTATTTAGCTAGGTATCGATCATTGTAAAATAACAACTATGTTCCATGTGAGTATTTCTGCATACTTGTAATAAGCCTGAAAATATGAATAAAGCATGTTGTAACGTTCGCCCGAGTGCAGCAGGATGTGGAGCACGACGCACACACTCCCTTGATGCTGTGGAACATTTATTGACATGAAACACAAATGACAACGGGGGCACTCACACAAAAGAACAGTGAACATGAACACACATAAACAGTTTTAGACAACGTGAACATTAACACAGACTATGTAAACATGGAAGATGGGTACCGCTAACATACACCTACACTAACAATGACCAACAATGAGGCACGCACTGATGGGGGGATTAAATAGACAGACAAACACTCAACGTTAAACCTCATGCAGGTGCGTGCCATCACGGAGGGCATGGCAACATACAAGGGTGAACTTTTCTAGAACAAGGCAACACACAACCCAATAAAATATAATAAAATACAATACTCAATAAGTGATACACAAAAAATACTAAAATATATACAGACATAAAATATACATAGTTTAAGCTTTTAAGGGCTATTAAAATACTAAAATACACACAGATATAAAATATGCATATTTTAAGAATCGACAATCACATGCGCAATTTCTACTGATAATTAATAATTCATAATTTCTTGATAATATTATTTTACACTTATACACACGATTTAGTATTTATAAAGAAATTATACTAACAATAACAACAACAACAGAGTGCTATATTTAGAGAGCGAGATTGAGTTACTGTGACTACAGCATATATTCCCTCACAGCCAGGAAACAAAAGGTTTGCATTGCAAATGCACAACAGCTGCAGCCTCAGTAGTTCTATATCACAGAGAAGGCACCCCTTTGGTTTGCATTGTTAGCATTACTCCATGCTGCCTCCGTAAGTGTGGTCCCAACCACCAGAGGTGCTGTTTACTACCAGGCATTGCAGGCAACTACTTGGGGCCCCAGGCAAGGCCGAGGCCTGGCACACTTTAAACTACAGCAGTGGCAATGTGCAAAGTTTCCAATGACAGTGTGAAACCTGTATGTCCCAAGGCGGCCCCACCTGACTCCATTCTGTCCCATTTCTTGCAGCATTTAATAATGATTTTTTTTTATTGATAGTAATAAGTTGTCAACATCAAAAGCTAATGTAGAAAATGAAGAGGCGGTATCCTTCTGGAAGTGAAAAAAGCAGAAAGAATAAGAGGAGAAAATAAAGCATGACATTGGTGAGTGGAGCGGATAATAATTATTAAATATAATGCTAAATAACTAAGTGCTGAAAGTCTAGTCTTAACTATGGGAAGATACACTTCAATAACATAACATCCACTAGAATTATTTCTTTTGTTTACTTTGATTTGTAACATTTGTTAACCCAGCGTAGCTCACAGAGCATCCTAGTGTGTCCAGGAGGTCTGCTGACCATGGTGTGAGTCAAAGTTGGGACAGTTGACTTGTTAGCATAGCTAGCCTACCAGGCTGACAGAACATAGAAGCTAGTAGTTACAGTATTAACACTAAATAACCATCAGCTTGGTCTTGGGCATTGTTGATAAAATAAACATGCTCTCTGCTATTTCTAGAGTAATGTTTGGCCTGTCGCTTTATATGACACAAGTAATGTAGTGATTTGGAGGGGGAAATCAGTTAACATTGACATTAGTTTTTCTGTAGCTAGCTGATAAAGCTAACTTTGACCAAGCTAAATTCAGATGCAAAAAAATTTGAATTGTACTCTAAATTAGTGTACATTACTGTGCCATATGTGCAGTGTGGTTTGTGTATATTTCATATCTGTAGTGTAGGCTTAGTGGTTTTATGTTACTGAAAACTGCATATTTCCATTATGTAAAAACCTAAGGACCCAGTGCAGTCTCCAGTACATATGTTTAATCCTCTGTACAGGAACTATTACATTGCCCCTATCAAATGACATGTAAATAATAAACAATGAATAGTGAAAGTAATGCCTAATAAGAACATTCTTATAAGAACATTCCCATAAGAACATTGTCAAAAGAACATTCTAATAAGAACATTATGATAAGAACATACTCATAAGAACATTCTCTAACCCTTTAATTAAACTAACTCTAAACGTTTAATTAAATTAACCCTTTTATTAAACTAATCCTAACACTTTAATTAAATGAACCCTGTAATTAAATCAACCTTCCCCCTTTAATTAAACTAACTCTAACTCTTTAATTAAGCTGTTCTGCTTCAACCTTAGTTTTCAATGTAGCTGCACTTTTACTACCTTGCTGGGCTGAAATACTGTTTTTTATAATACTTTATTCATGTTGTGTAACCAGGAATCATATTACACAGCATACATACATGTAACAGTTTTTACAGTTCTGGACCCATGCATGGGTGTTGTGTAACATGATTCCTGCTCTCCTCTCTTCTTTGGTTGTGTCTCACTGCTTTTGTCATTTTCCCCAGAGGTCCCACCAAAAGGATGAGTCCAGGAATTGTGGATATATCAAACTTTTAAGATATTTGCTTGGTTTGATTGGTTTGGCACCAGGTACCTTATTTACTTATTTGTCATGATATGAATTCAACTTGACAACAAAACCCTGCCTGGATCCACAATACAAAGGTTTGCGGTAAAGCTAAAACAGTGAATATTGCAATTAGTACTATAATAAATAATACTACTACTGTAAAAATTATTATTTGGTGTAAAGTCTGAAATTGGACTGTCAAGATAAAAGATCAAACATCATATTGCATGTAAATAAAAGCTTTAATGTCTCTTTTAATTATTCACCGCTTGTTCATTTAGTTTTGGCAAATGCCTTCTTTAGGTGATGGATCTAAGGATGAAATAATCTTATGTATTCTAATCTCAGTAAAGCACTTTGTTAACTGTGTTTATATGTATAGCACTTGTAAGAATGGGCTATACAAATAAAGTTTCTTGTTCTTCTTATTGTTATTATTATTATATTAACTCCTTCCTCAGATTGTAATTGTCTGCTTCTGTATCACAAGTTTCAGAGAAGAGGAAATTCCACATCAGGGTATTCGGGGAAAACTCACAGTCCCATATAAAGTTTGTGGAGCGACTCAAAACACGGCTTCAGCTACAAGAAGTGAACTCAGAGGAAGAGAGTGAATTTATCATTGCCTTTGTCTCTATAGTGTCTCGGGCTGGGACAGATATTGAAGCTGCTCTACAAAGAATTCCCAGTATGAGTGACATTCAAAGACATGCCCTGATTACTTTTAGTAACTTAAAAACATGATTTTTACTCTAGTTAAAATTGTATTTATTTTATTTTACTAACACACATAAATATGTTCTGATTTTAATACAAACTTAATATTACAACTATAAATAGATTAGCCATTTCCACTTTATTATCTGAAATATCTCAGTTTTATTGTAATATGTAAATATAACTCTCTGCTGTCTCACCTACAGTGACAATACCAGTTGTTCTGGTTGTGCTCCACCACACCTTTGATCAATATTACATTGCTCCAGACAGCAGATTCTGTGTCCAGCACATGTCTAATGTGTTTGTCGTGGACTGCCTCTTTCATGAAGACCGAGGACTGCTGATATGCCTGCATAACGAGGAGGCACTAAAAGCCGTTAAAGATTATTTCAATCATACAGTATGTTCAGTAGGTTCATAAAGAACATTTCTGTCATCATATACTGTAGTATCTATTTTAGCTTTTTCCTCTCTTTTCACTGGAACCATTAAAGGCTTAGAGAGGGTTGTTTCTACTGTACACTGGGACAGCACTAAGTAACTCACAGATTTTAGAGACACTGAACAGTTTTTACAGTTCTGGACCCATGCATGGGTGTTGTGTATCATGATTCCTGCTCTCCTCTCTTCTTTGGTTATTTCTCACTGCTTTTGTCATTTTCCACACAGATCCCACAAAAGGACAAGCCCAGGAACTGTAGATATATCAAACTTTTAAGACCTCTGATTGTGCTGAAGTCTGCTGGATGCCTTATTTACTTATTGTTTTGATATAAATTCATCTTGAGACCAAAACCCCTACAAAAAACTACAGCACCACTGCAGAGCTAAAACTGCAACTTTTGTAATTAATTCTTTGGTGTAAAATCTAAAATCGGAATGTCAAGGTAAAATATCAAACATATATATCTTAATTAACAATGTTTCACATACTCATATTGCAGTGTACTGCACTATTCTTGGAAAGAGTATAATGAATAAAGACTGTTTCTGCTTAGATCAAGAGCAATCCTGCCTAGATTATGCCTTAGAATAGTTTTGACTGGATATATTTTCTCCTTTGATAGTAAAATAAAATACCATTATGAGTTTTAACATCTGTAGTATGTTTTACTGTGCTATTTACAGTATTCTGTAAATATCCATAATATTCATGAGTATTATTTTATCATCTTGACATGTCATGTGGACCATAAATAATATATCCTGGCCAAGGTGTTTTACAACAAAATGCTGTGTACTGGGGGCTTCTAAAGTAACAGAGTAGGTAATATGTATATATCTTCATCTTATATGTGGTAATTACATTCACTTAGTTGAATGATATGAAAGTGGGCATGCAGATGTTGTAGTCATTGCAAAGCGTAGCCTAAATACAAAAGCCACATCCAAAGATACTGGAGAGTATTAAAATTAGTAATATGAGACAATCAGTAATATCTCACAATTTATAATCCTTATAACTCTACTGGCATTACTGCTCCTGCATGTGCTTTTTTGCCCTTTAAGTTTTGTTTTGTTTTGTTTTGCTTGTTGTATGTTATGTTTTGTTTAATACCTGCTCGGAGATGCCATGAAATCTAACCTGTATTATTACTGACATATAAAGCTGTATTATTACTGACATATAAAGCTGTATCATTACTGACATATAAAGCTGTATTTTTACTTACATATAAAGCTGTATTTTACTGACATATAAAGCCACATCATTACTGACATAAAGCTGCATCATTACTGACATATAAAGCTGTATTTTTACTGACATATAAAGCTGTATCATTAATGACATATAAAGCTGTATTTTTACTGACACATAAAGCTCTAAGTGACCTCACTGAAGAAATTCAAATGTGTCAGTTCTCTGGTGATATCAGTGACCTCACTGAAGAAATTCAAGTGTATCAGTTATAATGGCTTTATGTTTTTGAAACTGTTTTGTGCAAACACCACTCTTTAGGCATGCTATCCCTTGCTGCTCTCTAACTGTTTATCATTTTTTTCCTTGGACTTAACTACATTCTACCTGAAAATTGGCAACTTCCACTAGACATCGAAAACTACTTTATCATTAGAAATTACATCCAAAGAACTACCTAAAATGTAATGTTAAATGTAGTGATAGTTTTATCTGTGAGCAGTGTAATTAAATTGCTAGTCTGACAGAGAAGATTCAAGCGCTAGAGGTGTGCATCCAGACCTTAGAAAGTGTTAGACCTATCGAAGAATTGGTTACAGCCAACTGTGAACTGGGAAACAAGGTGATAATAACAAGCAAGCCTACTGGTGTTTGAAGTCAACATGTGTGTATGTTTCTGAGAAATGAATATCAGTTATGCATCATTCACTCTACATGATTGTAGCCTTGATTTTGCGCTCACTGACAGGTTTTGGGGGTTGCCAAGAAAAGCTCCAGATCAGAGGTAAATCAGTGTTCACTCAGGGGTGAGAGGCTCACCAATCACTTGCAGAGTCCCGAAAAATGTTTAACACGCTAAATATCTGGACCTGTCAGTGAGTTCAAATGCTGTAGTGTGAAAAATGTGACCAGGTTATGATGAGAAAGCAACCACAATCCATCTCGCAAGTAGTATGACGTCATTCTCTGTGTCATTTCTTGCCAGTGTTTTTGTGACAAAATGCAGTTTGGAGGACAGTTGGAGGATCAATGGAACCACGGTGGAGAGAGTAGATAGTTTCAAGTACCTTGGAGTTCATATCTCGCAAGACCTGTCCTGGTCCCACCACACCAACTCCCTGGCAAAGAAGGCTGGTCAGCGTCTTTACCACCTCAGATGCCTAAGAGATTTCAGACTGCCCTCCAAGATACTGCGGAACTTCTACACCTGCACTATCGAGAGCATCCTCACGGGGAACATCACAGTCTGGTTTGGGAACAGCACCAAGCAGGACAGACAAGCACTCCAAAGGGTGGTGCATTCAGCAGAGTGCATCACTCATACGGAACTTTCTGACCTGCAGCCCATCTATTACAAGCGGTGCCAGACCAAGGCCAGGAGGATTGTGAAGGACCCCACCCATCCCAACAATAGGCTCTTCTCTCTGTTGAGGTCAGGGAAGTGCTTTCGCTCCCTGAAGACCAATAGAGAGACACTGAAGAGGAGGTTTTCCCACAGGCCATTCAGGCCCTGAATCAGGGAAACTGATTAACTGTGGGGACCACCACCACCATGTGACACTAAATCTGTAAGCTGAAATTGTACATTGTGTACATACACATATCCATATATACATTGTACATTGTGTTTATATACATATACACACATTGTTAATATATTTTGTATATATATATTTCTTCGAACTTGAACAGGCAGACTTGTCAGCGGCTGAAACATCTTGTAGTGTGTTATCCCCCATTACTATTAAGTCATGTAGCAAGTGCACAAACCACAGCGACTTAAAGATTCCTAATTACAAGTTGGAGAGTTGTGTAGTTTGTCTCTGAATGTAAAAGTCCCAGTCTTGTAATGTACACCTAATTTCTTATTATGTACAGCTAAACAAGCTGAGCCTACTTCATTTAATTTACTACACTTAAACAGTATGCGTCTCATGTTTCCATGTTCCCGTGTTTCCACTGTATCATGGCTTATAAATGAAAACACATTATAATAAGCAAAATGCATGATGTGTTAAAGCAGTGTTTATTAAGAATAGCCATTCCCACCATTTCACCTTTTAAGACACTTTTTTCTGTAAGTTCCTAATGCTATTTTCACACTTATTTTAAAACAGAAAATATTTTTTTGCTACAAACTGGCATTAAGAGAAAGTAAATTTATGACCTGAAAGTTTTTAATACTTTAGTTATATAATGCTACATCAGTCTAGTAACTGGAGTGACTAAAGTCCAAGACAAGGAACCGGGGTTCTATGGACTAATCCTAATTTTCTGAAAACCTTTTTCTGAAAACCTCTAGGGGCATACATGAGCAAAACCTCCTTTTTCAGACATTAACCGCAGTAGAGTTTATTAACTCGCTGGAAGTCAACACGGCTCATCTCAGTGGCTCGTCCAATAGCAACATTATTGTTTGGGATAGGAATGATGGTTGGCTCCGTGTTCTTGGAGAAAGCGTATCTGGACCCACAGAAATCTCATCAGCAACATTTATAGTTAGCATCTTAACTGCTATATCTAGCAGCAAAGTTATATTTAAACATTGCAAGAAATGAATGTGTGAACAGTAGTTTACCTTCCATAATGCATGATGGAGTTGTAGTCATATGGGGTGCCAAGGTTGTTAGTTTGGAATTTTTGGAAGTTATGTTCCATTCCTGTAAATAAGTTGACCATATGGCTAGGGTTATCTATGATCAAATACATATTTTAGTACTGTCTTCCCTTATTTACCTCTCTCACAACACAGACTCTTGGTCCCACCTACAAGACATATGAATACTTTGCTTGAGTCATTTCCCAGGAATGACTACTTTGTATCTTTACGAGGACTCTAAATTTAAACATGAGTACAATTTAAAAGGGGAACAGTAATGTTTTAATAGTGGAAGATTTTGTTATGCCAAAGCTTTGATAGACGAATGTTATATTCGAAAGAAAAAAAGATAAAAACAACCTGACAACATGACTGTGTCTGTTTCCAGCAAAAAGAGCACTCAAGTCCCAATAATCAACATGGCAGTATGATGGCAGTGTGGTGATGATGATGATATGAAATACATTGTTTAAAACACATACAAATGTTACTCAAAATGCATCTTTCGAAATATTTCAGTGGCATGCAAGGAGACTTTTATCCTGCACACACCCTTTAAGAGCATAAATAAAGTGGTTTTATATGTACATAGATATAGGCAGATGCATGTAGCAATATCTTTAAGCATAATTAACCAATTCTGAAATACTGAAGCTAATATGTTCCCCTTTGGTTCTTTGAAAGCCTGATGGAAACAGATTATTATGCATATTTGCTCACCAAGTTTGGTAGATCCTAAAATAAGTATAAAATACAAAAATAATCACCTCCATTTATACATATTTATATCTTCAAATTTATGCATATTAACATTCTCTTGAATTTATGATCAAATGTTTCAGGTATTCCCACACCATTTACCATGAATAATGTTTTTGTAGAGGATTCGGACATGCACATCACGGTCACTGCGGGTCTGTTCATGGTTGAAGCCGAGGGCGTGGAGAAGCTCATGTTGGACAACACCATGATAGACACACCCAAAGCGTTGTAGAGACACAACCTGCTCTCCACCCCTACGGCCCACAAAGGAGTAGCACCTGCAGATCACATCATTTACAAACAGATAAGGATTGAAATCCTCCTTTGCTGTCAACTGCTACATTACAATAGAATTAGTTCAGGCTTGTTGTTATACATAGAGTAGACCAAGTCTTCAGTACATTTACACTGTTACATTTGCCTTACATTGTTAAATGAGATTCTACAGTAAAGAGGCTTTGTCTTTATAGTATCATTAATCTTGCTTAGAAAAGAGGCCTTTAGTGTTAAAAGACTCGGCTGACTAACCCTGATTCAGACTTAATGTGAAGGTAGTCTTGTTGTCTGTAGCGAGGTATGAATCGTATGCAGGTGGTATTTGCAAAAGAGTATAGAGCACCTTGAATAATTTGTTTTTCACGGATTGCTGTAAAGATGACAGAGCACATTTACATGTATGGAATATAGCAGATGCTCATATCCAGAGTGACTTATAAAAATACTTTCTTTAGTTGATTATCAAAATATCACTTATTCAAACACTATTTATTTTTGCCAAGTAAGAAGTGTCACTCACAGTATTGGTTGGAAATACTATAGGGCACATAAACCTTTCCTTTTTTGTGTTTGGACCATTTGCACCCACGAGATATGCATGGGTCTGCATTCTGGAAGCCAGTATATTCTGCTATATCACCAAACAAAACTGTGGATTCATCCAGGGTTTGGTCTGTGCAATAAAACCAGGAAATAAAAATTGACAAAATGTAGTTAATAATGTAGGTAAGGAATCACATTCTGTTTAGTGAAGTATGAAACCAAGACAGTGATTAATAGCACTGATTTAATATTTTTTTTAGCAGCATCAGAATAAAAAATAACTTACCGACATTCTTATTGGCTCGTTCAATTATGGCAGACACTGAAAAATAGTCCTGCTCAGTGCTGTTATCTGAGGAATTGTTATTGGTAAATGAACATTTGATTATGATATTATGGATTTCCATTATCAGTAGTGGTTTCTAATGTTACAATAATAAAATTGCAATATCTGTAAACAGACATTTTTGAAGCAGAACACCTTACCAGTCTCTACAGAGCTCTCTTTATGAAATGCCTGGTTTAGGAAAAACATTCAAGACATTGTGGTGGTGGGATTTTTGTTCGGTACACTGTAGTAGACTTCCAAAATGCAGAAGCTAATAAGGATGCTATATATTAATTGATTTTTGACTAAAAATACCACCTGAGTGTGAACTCACCTTTAAGGAGTAGCTCTGCACTGGACTAAAGTCCAGCAGCTGCAGGACGAGGGCCAGAGACAGAAGCATGATGGAGCAAAGAAGAACTGAAGAACTCAGTCAGGAACCTCAGTTTATATACAGTAGTGAGGGTGAATAACTTCCCTTTAATAAAGCTCTGCAGTTACCCAAGTGCTGCAGTAAACTGAAAAACTGGTAACTTCAACTATAAAAGGGGAAAAGCTTAAGCAAGTTTTGTTAGACCAAATATGGGACTGAGAAAATTTTCACACACACATATATATATATATATATATATATATATATATATATATATAGGAGAAGTAACGAAGCACTTGAGATCATTTTCACACACACACACACACACACATATATATATATATATATATATATGAGAAGTAACGAAGCACTTGAAGGACCTCTGTCCAAAACTTTCTGTTTCTCTGGAAAGTCTGTAATGGGGTGATACAAAAATATCCTACCATGATATTGATGAAAATTGATATTATCACAGTATTGCTAAAATAAACTGAAAGCATTTAAATTTAACATAGGTGTTATAATAATATTTATTCAACTTGTAATATTTCTTTCTAACATAAAAAAAATATAATTCACTATAAATACATTTTAAATGGTAGTTTTCATTGCCAATGTTACCTCTGGCTTGATCAATAGAGATCTGGAGCCAATCATTTTTAAAACTGCTTTGTGATAATGTGTTAATTTGATGGTCCCTATCTTGCATAGAGACTCTGCCAAGCCTGCTGCCATCGTAGAGACACTGCCAGGCCTGCTGCCTGCATCTGCTGAGATGAGCCTTTTATGTACAATTATTTTGAGTTCATCACTTGCACATCACTCCTGCTTCATAAAGTCACAGGTAACCATAATTTCTAAATTGTCAGCAATTACAGTCATAATATTCAGCTTGTGCAGACATATACATCTTTCTGCTTATACAATATGTTTATTTGCATGTCGCAGGTTTGCCAAAAAGAATGTTCCAATATTCTCAACCAATAGCTTGGGAGCCAGAAATGACTTCTGAGGGGCAAGAGGCAGGGTGTGGCAGGGGGAGAGTAGGAGCATGGGAAGGGGGAGGGGGAGATACAGGGCTAGGCACATGTGTGGGCACCTGTATGTGTGGGGCAGGGGCATGTGTGGGCCTCTTCTCTACTTGAGTGGAAGTGCTTATGGAGCAACAGCAGCCCAGCTACAGAGCAGGAGACCAAACGAACTCAAAGAGTGGGTTCACCTCTCCTCCGTTACTGTATCCACACGAACTCACAGAGTGGGTTCACCTCTCCTCTGTTACTGTATCCACACGAACTCACAGAGTGGGTTCACCTCTCCTCTGTTACTGTATACCTTTTTCTAAGAATAGCATAACACAAATTTGTTTATAAATTCTTGCAGCAAAACTTTCTTGACCTATTATACTTGCTAATGGCTCATTTGTCACCAGTATGAAAATCTTTATTCTAACAGTATGTTTTTAAGAAATGCAAATGGTTCTGGGCATATTTTGCAATGCTGCATAAGTGTTTGTAAATTTAAATGTGTGGCTGAATGATTAGGAAACTAATATTGCTTAATCCTAACATTCTTGTAAATCGCATTATCATGAATGGGAGCATGTACAGCACAACCCTAATCAGCGTACGTGTCGGCTCTGTATCTAGCGACTCTGTGGGAGTGTGATTGGGATGGACTTATCTTAGGAGTTGTTCTTTGTTCAGGTTTGATGTACTTGCTCAGGAGCATGATCTGCTGTGCAACAACACAGTGGATCCTATTTTGTTATTTTCTTTTTTGCCTAAATGATCCCATGCTGCTCTGCTCAGGCTGTAAGTGGGAAGATGTGGATATAAATTGAGGAGCAATAAGCAATTTATACAATAAACAATTGTTGCTGAAGGTTCTGCTTTGCCCCAGCAGTGCTAGTTAGCTGACTAAATAATTTAATATTTATCTGAACTTGGACTGTGTCTGTGTTTGCTTGCTAGCTAGCTAGATATATAGGTAGCTATAGGATAGGTAGTGCTAAATGCAATTAACATGTATGCTAACACATATTAGCTGCATCTTACATAGCATATATACATTTTTGAAAATCAAAACAGCATTACATTTTAAGACTTAATTGAGCCTCCCCTGTGTCTCCTCCCTCTCTATAGACACAACCATGTCTCCTCCCTCTCTGCAGCCATAGCCATGGCTCCTCCTTCTATGTAGCCACACCCATGTCTCCTCCTTCTATGTAGCTACACCCATGTCTCCTCCCTCTCTTCTGCCATAGCCATGGCTCCTCCTTCTATGTAGCCACACCCATGTCTCCTCCTTCTATGTAGCTACACCCATGTCTCCTCCCTCAATGTAGCCATACCCATGGCTCCTCCCTCTCTGTAGCCATAGACATGGCTTCTCCTTCTATGTAACCATACCCATGGCTCCTCCCTCTCTGTAGCCATAGACATGGCTTCTCCTTCTATGTAACCATACCCATGGCTCCTGCCTCTCTGTAGCCACACCCATGGCTCCTCCCTCTATGTAGCTATTCCCATGTCTCCTCCCTCAATGTAGCCACACCCATGGCTCCTGCCTCTCTGTAGCCACACCCATGGCTCCTCCCTCTCTTTAGCCACACCCATGACTCCTCCCTTTCTGTAGCCACATGCAATGTATGCTATGCATTAGCTACATCTTTCATAGCATATATATGTCTTTGAAAATGAAAACAGCATTATAATTTAAGGCAAGATAAGGTAAGACTTAACTGAGCCTCCCCTGTGTCGCCTCCCTCTCTGTAGCCACACCCATGTCTCCTCCCTCTCTGTAGACTCTGTATCCCTTTATATTGGCTCATTGACCCCAAACTGTGATTATGAGCCTGATTTTGGATTTGCCCATAATAAATCTTGCTCCTCTCAGCATTTGCATCTGCCTTGTGATCGCTTCACGTTACAATAACAAGAAACTGCTGAAACAAATAAAGGGCAGAGACAAGAAACGAGGAAAGGAAAACAGGAAGCAAAGCCAAAAAAGAACACAAGGCAGGTTACCAAGTGAACCTTGATGCTAACAGAGGCGAAATGTGACAAGAATAAAGCAAAATTATCATATATACTGATGTCTGATGTTAAATCTAATACGGGAGATTCCATAAGTGACTGACAGTTGAACATAATGTACAGTTATAATTAATATAATACTTAAAATATACTTTTCACAAATGTCTTTGGGTGATGCTAGTTGGGAAGTGGGGGTGTAGTTAATGGCAGCAGGGTGTGGTTAGGGGCAGGGGGACCATGGTTACAGCCAACTGTGAGCTGGGAAACAAGGTGATAATAACAAGCAAGCCTACTGGTGTTTGAAGTCAACATGTGTGTATGTTTCTGAGAAGTGAATATGTGTGTGATTTTTCCAAGAGGGACTGGGAGAGTGCTTCACTGTTTCAGTTATGCCTCATTCACACTACATGATTGTAGCCTTGATTTTGCGCTCACTGACAGGTTTTGGGGGTTGCCAAGAAAAGCTCCAGATCAGAGGTAAATCAGTGTTCACTCAGGGGTGAGAGGCTCACCAATCACTTGCAGAGTCCCGAAAAATGTTTAACACGCTAAATATCTGGACCTGTCAGTGAGTTCAAATGCTGTAGTGTGAAAAATGTGACCAGGTTATGATGAGAAAGCAACAACAATCCATCTCGCAAGTAGTATGACATCATTCTCTGTGTCATTTCTTGCCAGTGTTTTTGTGACAAAATGCAGTTTGGAGGACAGTTGGAGGATCAATGGAACCACGGTGGAGAGAGTAGATAGTTTCAAGTACCTTGGAGTTCATATCTCGCAAGACCTGTCCTGGTCCCGCCACACCAACTCCCTGGCAAAGAAGGCTGGTCAGCATCTTTACCACCACAGATGCCTAAGAGATTTCAGACTGCCCTCCAAGATACTGCAGAACTTCTACACCTGCACTATCGAGAGCATCCTCACGGGGAACATCACAGTCTGGTTTGGGAACAGCACCAAGCAGGACAGACAAGCACTCCAAAGGGTGGTGCATTCAGCAGAGTGCATCACTCATACGGAACTTTCTGACCTGCAGCCCATCTATTACAAGCGGTGCCAGACCAAGGCCAGGAGGATTGTGAAGGACCCCACCCATCCCAACAATAGGCTCTTCTCTCTGTTGAGGTCAGGGAAGTGCTTTCGCTCCCTGAAGACCAATAGAGAGACACTGAAGAGGAGGTTTTCCCACAGGCCATTCAGGCCCTGAATCAGGGAAACTGATTAACTGTGGGGACCACCACCACCATGTGACACTAAATCTGTAAGCTGAAATTGTACATTGTGTACATACACATATCCATATATACATTGTACATTGTGTTTATATACATATACACACATTGTTAATATATTTTGTATATATATATTTCTTCGAACTTGAACAGGCAGACTTGTCAGCGGCTGAAACATCTTGTAGTGTGTTATCCCCCATTACTATTAAGTCATGTAGCAAGTGCACAAACCACAGCGACTTAAAGATTCCTAATTACAAGTTGGAGAGTTGTGTAGTTTGTCTCTGAATGTAAAAGTCCCAGTCTTGTAATGTACACCTAATTTCTTATTATGTACAGCTAAACAAGCTGAGCCTACTTCATTTAATTTACTACACTTAAACAGTATGCGTCTCATGTTTCCATGTTCCCATGTTTCCACTGTATCATGGCTTATAAATGAAAACACATTATAATAAGCAAAATGCATGATGTGTTAAAGCAGTGTTTATTAAGAATAGCCATTCCCACCATTTCACCTTTTAAGACACTTTTTTCTGTAAGTTCCTAATGCTATTTTCACACTTATTTTAAAACAGAAAATATTTTTTTGCTACAAACTGGCATTAAGAGAAAGTAAATTTATGACCTGAAAGTTTTTAATACTTTAGTTATATAATGCTACATCAGTCTAGTAACTGGAGTGACTGAAGTCCAAGACAAGGAACCGGGGTTCTATGGACTAATCCTAATTTTCTGAAAACCTTTTTCTGAAAACCTCTAGGGGCATACATGAGCAAAACCTCCTTTTTCAGACATTAACCGCAGTAGAGTTTATTAACTCGCTGGAAGTCAACACGGCTCATCTCAGTGGCTCGTCCAATAGCAACATTATTGTTTGGGATAGGAATGATGGTTGGCTCCGTGTTCTTGGAGAAAGCGTATCTGGACCCACAGAAATCTCATCAGCAACATTTATAGTTAGCATCTTAACTGCTATATCTAGCAGCAAAGTTATATTTAAACATTGCAAGAAATGAATGTGTGAACAGTAGTTTACCTTCCATAATGCATGATGGAGTTGTAGTCATATGGGGTGCCAAGGTTGTTAGTTTGGAATTTTTGGAAGTTATGTTCCATTCCTGTAAATAAGTTGACCATATGGCTAGGGTTATCTATGATCAAATACATATTTTAGTACTGTCTTCCCTTATTTACCTCTCTCACAACACAGACTCTTGGTCCCACCTACAAGACATATGAATACTTTGCTTGAGTCATTTCCCAGGAATGACTACTTTGTATCTTTAAGAGGACTCTAAATTTAAACATGAGTACAATTTAAAAGGGGAACAGTAATGTTTTAATAGTGGAAGATTTTGTTATGCCAAAGCTTTGATAGACGAATGTTATATTCGAAAGAAAAAAAGATAAAAACAACCTGACAACATGACTGTGTCTGTTTCCAGCAAAAAGAGCACTCAAGTCCCAATAATCAACATGGCAGTATGATGGCAGTGTGGTGATGATGATGATATGAAATACATTGTTTAAAACACATACAAATGTTACTCAAAATGCATCTTTCGAAATATTTCAGTGGCATGCAAGGAGACTTTTATCCTGCACACACCCTTTAAGAGCATAAATAAAGTGGTTTTATATGTACATAGATATAGGCAGATGCATGTAGCAATATCTTTAAGCATAATTAACCAATTCTGAAATACTGAAGCTAATATGTTCCCCTTTGGTTCTTTGAAAGCCTGATGGAAACAGATTATTATGCATATTTGCTCACCAAGTTTGGTAGATCCTAAAATAAGTATAAAATACAAAAATAATCACCTCCATTTATACATATTTATATCTTCAAATTTATGCATATTAACATTCTCTTGAATTTATGATCAAATGTTTCAGGTATTCCCACACCATTTACCATGAATAATGTTTTTGTAGAGGATTCGGACATGCACATCACGGTCACTGCGGGTCTGTTCATGGTTGAAGCCGAGGGCGTGGAGAAGCTCATGTTGGACAACACCATGATAGACACACCCAAAGCGTTGTAGAGACACAACCTGCTCTCCACCCCTACGGCCCACAAAGGAGTAGCACCTGCAGATCACATCATTTACAAACAGATAAGGATTGAAATCCTCCTTTGCTGTCAACTGCTACATTACAATAGAATTAGTTCAGGCTTGTTGTTATACATAGAGTAGACCAAGTCTTCAGTACATTTACACTGTTACATTTGCCTTACATTGTTAAATGAGATTCTACAGTAAAGAGGCTTTGTCTTTATAGTATCATTAATCTTGCTTAGAAAAGAGGCCTTTAGTGTTAAAAGACTCGGCTGACTAACCCTGATTCAGACTTAATGTGAAGGTAGTCTTGTTGTCTGTAGCGAGGTATGAATCGTATGCAGGTGGTATTTGCAAAAGAGTATAGAGCACCTTGAATAATTTGTTTTTCACGGATTGCTGTAAAGATGACAGAGCACATTTACATGTATGGAATATAGCAGATGCTCATATCCAGAGTGACTTATAAAAATACTTTCTTTAGTTGATTATCAAAATATCACTTATTCAAACACTATTTATTTTTGCCAAGTAAGAAGTGTCACTCACAGTATTGGTTGGAAATACTATAGGGCACATAAACCTTTCCTTTTTTGTGTTTGGACCATTTGCACCCACGAGATATGCATGGGTCTGCATTCTGGAAGCCAGTATATTCTGCTATATCACCAAACAAAACTGTGGATTCATCCAGGGTTTGGTCTGTGCAATAAAACCAGGAAATAAAAATTGACAAAATGTAGTTAATAATGTAGGTAAGGAATCACATTCTGTTTAGTGAAGTATGAAACCAAGACAGTGATTAATAGCACTGATTTAATATTTTTTTTAGCAGCATCAGAATAAAAAATAACTTACCGACATTCTTGTTGGCTCGTTCAATTATGGCAGACACTGAAAAATAGTCCTGCTCAGTGCTGTTATCTGAGGAATTGTTATTGGTAAATGAACATTTGATTATGATATTATGGATTTCCATTATCAGTAGTGGTTTCTAATGTTACAATAATAAAATTGCAATATCTGTAAACAGACATTTTTGAAGCAGAACACCTTACCAGTCTCTACAGAGCTCTCTTTATGAAATGCCTGGTTTAGGAAAAACATTCAAGACATTGTGGTGGTGGGATTTTTGTTCGGTACACTGTAGTAGACTTCCAAAATGCAGAAGCTAATAAGGATGCTATATATTAATTGATTTTTGACTAAAAATACCACCTGAGTGTGAACTCACCTTTAAGGAGTAGCTCTGCACTGGACTAAAGTCCAGCAGCTGCAGGACGAGGGCCAGAGACAGAAGCATGATGGAGCAAAGAAGAACTGAAGAACTCAGTCAGGAACCTCAGTTTATATACAGTAGTGAGGGTGAATAACTTCCCTTTAATAAAGCTCTGCAGTTACCCAAGTGCTGCAGTAAACTGAAAAACTGGTAACTTCAACTATAAAAGGGGAAAAGCTTAAGCAAGTTTTGTTAGACCAAATATGGGACTGAGAAAATTTTCACACACACATATATATATATATATATATATATATATATATATATATATATATATATATATATATATATATATATATATATATATATATATATATATAGGAGAAGTAACGAAGCACTTGAGATCATTTTCACACACACACACACACACACATATATATATATATATATATATATATATATGAGAAGTAACGAAGCACTTGAAGGACCTCTGTCCAAAACTTTCTGTTTCTCTGGAAAGTCTGTAATGGGGTGATACAAAAATATCCTACCATGATATTGATGAAAATTGATATTATCACAGTATTGCTAAAATAAACTGAAAGCATTTAAATTTAACATAGGTGTTATAATAATATTTATTCAACTTGTAATATTTCTTTCTAACATAAAAAAAATATAATTCACTATAAATACATTTTAAATGGTAGTTTTCATTGCCAATGTTACCTCTGGCTTGATCAATAGAGATCTGGAGCCAATCATTTTTAAAACTGCTTTGTGATAATGTGTTAATTTGATGGTCCCTATCTTGCATAGAGACTCTGCCAAGCCTGCTGCCATCGTAGAGACACTGCCAGGCCTGCTGCCTGCATCTGCTGAGATGAGCCTTTTATGTACAATTATTTTGAGTTCATCACTTGCACATCACTCCTGCTTCATAAAGTCACAGGTAACCATAATTTCTAAATTGTCAGCAATTACAGTCATAATATTCAGCTTGTGCAGACATATACATCTTTCTGCTTATACAATATGTTTATTTGCATGTCGCAGGTTTGCCAAAAAGAATGTTCCAATATTCTCAACCAATAGCTTGGGAGCCAGAAATGACTTCTGAGGGGCAAGAGGCAGGGTGTGGCAGGGGGAGAGTAGGAGCATGGGAAGGGGGAGGGGGAGATACAGGGCTAGGCACATGTGTGGGCACCTGTATGTGTGGGGCAGGGGCATGTGTGGGCCTCTTCTCTACTTGAGTGGAAGTGCTTATGGAGCAACAGCAGCCCAGCTACAGAGCAGGAGACCAAACGAACTCAAAGAGTGGGTTCACCTCTCCTCCGTTACTGTATCCACACGAACTCACAGAGTGGGTTCACCTCTCCTCTGTTACTGTATCCACACGAACTCACAGAGTGGGTTCACCTCTCCTCTGTTACTGTATACCTTTTTCTAAGAATAGCATAACACAAATTTGTTTATAAATTCTTGCAGCAAAACTTTCTTGACCTATTATACTTGCTAATGGCTCATTTGTCACCAGTATGAAAATCTTTATTCTAACAGTATGTTTTTAAGAAATGCAAATGGTTCTGGGCATATTTTGCAATGCTGCATAAGTGTTTGTAAATTTAAATGTGTGGCTGAATGATTAGGAAACTAATGTTGCTTAATCCTAACATTCTTGTAAATCGCATTATCATGAATGGGAGCATGTACAGCACAACCCTAATCAGCGTACGTGTCGGCTCTGTATCTAGCGACTCTGTGGGAGTGTGATTGGGATGGACTTATCTTAGGAGTTGTTCTTTGTTCAGGTTTGATGTACTTGCTCAGGAGCATGATCTGCTGTGCAACAACACAGTGGATCCTATTTTGTTATTTTCTTTTTTGCCTAAATGATCCCATGCTGCTCTGCTCAGGCTGTAAGTGGGAAGATGTGGATATAAATTGAGGAGCAATAAGCAATTTATACAATAAACAATTGTTGCTGAAGGTTCTGCTTTGCCCCAGCAGTGCTAGTTAGCTGACTAAATAATTTAATATTTATCTGAACTTGGACTGTGTCTGTGTTTGCTTGCTAGCTAGCTAGATATATAGGTAGCTATAGGATAGGTAGTGCTAAATGCAATTAACATGTATGCTAACACATATTAGCTGCATCTTACATAGCATATATACATTTTTGAAAATCAAAACAGCATTACATTTTAAGACTTAATTGAGCCTCCCCTGTGTCTCCTCCCTCTCTA
Source organism: Electrophorus electricus (assembly GCF_041902795.1). Taxonomy (NCBI): domain Eukaryota; kingdom Metazoa; phylum Chordata; class Actinopteri; order Gymnotiformes; family Gymnotidae; genus Electrophorus; species Electrophorus electricus. The sequence continues at coordinate 896,687 of NC_137519.1, forward strand.
TAGACACAACCATGTCTCCTCCCTCTCTGCAGCCATAGCCATGGCTCCTCCTTCTATGTAGCCACACCCATGTCTCCTCCTTCTATGTAGCTACACCCATGTCTCCTCCCTCTCTTCTGCCATAGCCATGGCTCCTCCTTCTATGTAGCCACACCCATGTCTCCTCCTTCTATGTAGCTACACCCATGTCTCCTCCCTCAATGTAGCCATACCCATGGCTCCTCCCTCTCTGTAGCCATAGACATGGCTTCTCCTTCTATGTAACCATACCCATGGCTCCTCCCTCTCTGTAGCCATAGACATGGCTTCTCCTTCTATGTAACCATACCCATGGCTCCTGCCTCTCTGTAGCCACACCCATGGCTCCTCCCTCTATGTAGCTATTCCCATGTCTCCTCCCTCAATGTAGCCACACCCATGGCTCCTGCCTCTCTGTAGCCACACCCATGGCTCCTCCCTCTCTTTAGCCACACCCATGACTCCTCCCTTTCTGTAGCCACATGCAATGTATGCTATGCATTAGCTACATCTTTCATAGCATATATATGTCTTTGAAAATGAAAACAGCATTATAATTTAAGGCAAGATAAGGTAAGACTTAACTGAGCCTCCCCTGTGTCGCCTCCCTCTCTGTAGCCACACCCATGTCTCCTCCCTCTCTGTAGACTCTGTATCCCTTTATATTGGCTCATTGACCCCAAACTGTGATTATGAGCCTGATTTTGGATTTGCCCATAATAAATCTTGCTCCTCTCAGCATTTGCATCTGCCTTGTGATCGCTTCACGTTACAATAACAAGAAACTGCTGAAACAAATAAAGGGCAGAGACAAGAAACGAGGAAAGGAAAACAGGAAGCAAAGCCAAAAAAGAACACAAGGCAGGTTACCAAGTGAACCTTGATGCTAACAGAGGCGAAATGTGACAAGAATAAAGCAAAATTATCATATATACTGATGTCTGATGTTAAATCTAATACGGGAGATTCCATAAGTGACTGACAGTTGAACATAATGTACAGTTATAATTAATATAATACTTAAAATATACTTTTCACAAATGTCTTTGGGTGATGCTAGTTGGGAAGTGGGGGTGTAGTTAATGGCAGCAGGGTGTGGTTAGGGGCGGGGGGACCATGGTTACAGCCAACTGTGAGCTGGGAAACAAGGTGATAATAACAAGCAAGCCTACTGGTGTTTGAAGTCAACATGTGTGTATGTTTCTGAGAAGTGAATATGTGTGTGATTTTTCCGAGAGGGACTGGGAGAGTGCTTCACTGTTTCAGTTATGCCTCATTCACACTACATGATTGTAGCCTTGATTTTGCGCTCACTGACAGGTTTTGGGGGTTGCCAAGAAAAGCTCCAGATCAGAGGTAAATCAGTGTTCACTCAGGGGTGAGAGGCTCACCAATCACTTGCAGAGTCCCGAAAAATGTTTAACACGCTAAATATCTGGACCTGTCAGTGAGTTCAAATGCTGTAGTGTGAAAAATGTGACCAGGTTATGATGAGAAAGCAACAACAATCCATCTCGCAAGTAGTATGACATCATTCTCTGTGTCATTTCTTGCCAGTGTTTTTGTGACAAAATGCAGTTTGGAGGACAGTTGGAGGATCAATGGAACCACGGTGGAGAGAGTAGATAGTTTCAAGTACCTTGGAGTTCATATCTCGCAAGACCTGTCCTGGTCCCGCCACACCAACTCCCTGGCAAAGAAGGCTGGTCAGCATCTTTACCACCACAGATGCCTAAGAGATTTCAGACTGCCCTCCAAGATACTGCAGAACTTCTACACCTGCACTATCGAGAGCATCCTCACGAGGAACATCACAGTCTGGTTTGGGAACAGCACCAAGCAGGACAGACAAGCACTCCAAAGGGTGGTGCATTCAGCAGAGTGCATCACTCATACGGAACTTTCTGACCTGCAGCCCATCTATTACAAGCGGTGCCAGACCAAGGCCAGGAGGATTGTGAAGGACCCCACCCATCCCAACAATAGGCTCTTCTCTCTGTTGAGGTCAGGGAAGTGCTTTCGCTCCCTGAAGACCAATAGAGAGACACTGAAGAGGAGGTTTTCCCACAGGCCATTCAGGCCCTGAATCAGGGAAACTGATTAACTGTGGGGACCACCACCACCATGTGACACTAAATCTGTAAGCTGAAATTGTACATTGTGTACATACACATATCCATATATACATTGTACATTGTGTTTATATACATATACACACATTGTTAATATATTTTGTATATATATATTTCTTCGAACTTGAACAGGCAGACTTGTCAGCGGCTGAAACATCTTGTAGTGTGTTATCCCCCATTACTATTAAGTCATGTAGCAAGTGCACAAACCACAGCGACTTAAAGATTCCTAATTACAAGTTGGAGAGTTGTGTAGTTTGTCTCTGAATGTAAAAGTCCCAGTCTTGTAATGTACACCTAATTTCTTATTATGTACAGCTAAACAAGCTGAGCCTACTTCATTTAATTTACTACACTTAAACAGTATGCGTCTCATGTTTCCATGTTCCCATGTTTCCACTGTATCATGGCTTATAAATGAAAACACATTATAATAAGCAAAATGCATGATGTGTTAAAGCAGTGTTTATTAAGAATAGCCATTCCCACCATTTCACCTTTTAAGACACTTTTTTCTGTAAGTTCCTAATGCTATTTTCACACTTATTTTAAAACAGAAAATATTTTTTTGCTACAAACTGGCATTAAGAGAAAGTAAATTTATGACCTGAAAGTTTTTAATACTTTAGTTATATAATGCTACATCAGTCTAGTAACTGGAGTGACTGAAGTCCAAGACAAGGAACCGGGGTTCTATGGACTAATCCTAATTTTCTGAAAACCTTTTTCTGAAAACCTCTAGGGGCATACATGAGCAAAACCTCCTTTTTCAGACATTAACCGCAGTAGAGTTTATTAACTCGCTGGAAGTCAACACGGCTCATCTCAGTGGCTCGTCCAATAGCAACATTATTGTTTGGGATAGGAATGATGGTTGGCTCCGTGTTCTTGGAGAAAGCGTATCTGGACCCACAGAAATCTCATCAGCAACATTTATCTGGACCCACAGAAATCTCATCAGCAACATTTATAGTTAGCATCTTAACTGCTATATCTAGCAGCAAAGTTATATTTAAACATTGCAAGAAATGAATGTGTGAACAGTAGTTTACCTTCCATAATGCATGATGGAGTTGTAGTCATATGGGGTGCCAAGGTTGTTAGTTTGGAATTTTTGGAAGTTATGTTCCATTCCTGTAAATAAGTTGACCATATGGCTAGGGTTATCTATGATCAAATACATATTTTAGTACTGTCTTCCCTTATTTACCTCTCTCACAACACAGACTCTTGGTCCCACCTACAAGACATATGAATACTTTGCTTGAGTCATTTCCCAGGAATGACTACTTTGTATCTTTAAGAGGACTCTAAATTTAAACATGAGTACAATTTAAAAGGGGAACAGTAATGTTTTAATAGTGGAAGATTTTGTTATGCCAAAGCTTTGATAGACGAATGTTATATTCGAAAGAAAAAAAGATAAAAACAACCTGACAACATGACTGTGTCTGTTTCCAGCAAAAAGAGCACTCAAGTCCCAATAATCAACATGGCAGTATGATGGCAGTGTGGTGATGATGATGATATAAAATGCATCTTTCGAAATATTTCAGTGGCATGCAAGGAGACTTTTATCCTGCACACACCCTTTAAGAGCATAAATAAAGTGGTTTTATATGTACATAGATATAGGCAGATGCATGTAGCAATATCTTTAAGCATAATTAACCAATTCTGAAATACTGAAGCTAATATGTTCCCCTTTGGTTCTTTGAAAGCCTGATGGAAACAGATTATTATGCATATTTGCTCACCAAGTTTGGTAGATCCTAAAATAAGTATAAAATACAAAAATAATCACCTCCATTTATACATATTTATATCTTCAAATTTATGCATATTAACATTCTCTTGAATTTATGATCAAATGTTTCAGGTATTCCCACACCATTTACCATGAATAATGTTTTTGTAGAGGATTCGGACATGCACATCACGGTCACTGCGGGTCTGTTCATGGTTGAAGCCGAGGGCGTGGAGAAGCTCATGTTGGACAACACCATGATAGACACACCCAAAGCGTTGTAGAGACACAACCTGCTCTCCACCCCTACGGCCCACAAAGGAGTAGCACCTGCAGATCACATCATTTACAAACAGATAAGGATTGAAATCCTCCTTTGCTGTCAACTGCTACATTACAATAGAATTAGTTCAGGCTTGTTGTTATACATAGAGTAGACCAAGTCTTCAGTACATTTACACTGTTACATTTGCCTTACATTGTTAAATGAGATTCTACAGTAAAGAGGCTTTGTCTTTATAGTATCATTAATCTTGCTTAGAAAAGAGGCCTTTAGTGTTAAAAGACTCGGCTGACTAACCCTGATTCAGACTTAATGTGAAGGTAGTCTTGTTGTCTGTAGCGAGGTATGAATCGTATGCAGGTGGTATTTGCAAAAGAGTATAGAGCACCTTGAATAATTTGTTTTTCACGGATTGCTGTAAAGATGACAGAGCACATTTACATGTATGGAATATAGCAGATGCTCATATCCAGAGTGACTTATAAAAATACTTTCTTTAGTTGATTATCAAAATATCACTTATTCAAACACTATTTATTTTTGCCAAGTAAGAAGTGTCACTCACAGTATTGGTTGGAAATACTATAGGGCACATAAACCTTTCCTTTTTTGTGTTTGGACCATTTGCACCCACGAGATATGCATGGGTCTGCATTCTGGAAGCCAGTATATTCTGCTATATCACCAAACAAAACTGTGGATTCATCCAGGGTTTGGTCTGTGCAATAAAACCAGGAAATAAAAATTGACAAAATGTAGTTAATAATGTAGGTAAGGAATCACATTCTGTTTAGTGAAGTATGAAACCAAGACAGTGATTAATAGCACTGATTTAATATTTTTTTTAGCAGCATCAGAATAAAAAATAACTTACCGACATTCTTGTTGGCTCGTTCAATTATGGCAGACACTGAAAAATAGTCCTGCTCAGTGCTGTTATCTGAGGAATTGTTATTGGTAAATGAACATTTGATTATGATATTATGGATTTCCATTATCAGTAGTGGTTTCTAATGTTACAATAATAAAATTGCAATATCTGTAAACAGACATTTTTGAAGCAGAACACCTTACCAGTCTCTACAGAGCTCTCTTTATGAAATGCCTGGTTTAGGAAAAACATTCAAGACATTGTGGTGGTGGGATTTTTGTTCGGTACACTGTAGTAGACTTCCAAAATGCAGAAGCTAATAAGGATGCTATATATTAATTGATTTTTGACTAAAAATACCACCTGAGTGTGAACTCACCTTTAAGGAGTAGCTCTGCACTGGACTAAAGTCCAGCAGCTGCAGGACGAGGGCCAGAGACAGAAGCATGATGGAGCAAAGAAGAACTGAAGAACTCAGTCAGGAACCTCAGTTTATATACAGTAGTGAGGGTGAATAACTTCCCTTTAATAAAGCTCTGCAGTTACCCAAGTGCTGCAGTAAACTGAAAAACTGGTAACTTCAACTATAAAAGGGGAAAAGCTTAAGCAAGTTTTGTTAGACCAAATATGGGACTGAGAAAATTTTCACACACACATATATATATATATATATATATATATATATATATATATATATATATATATATATATATATATATATATATATATAGGAGAAGTAACGAAGCACTTGAGATCATTTTCACACACACACACACACACACATATATATATATATATATATATATATATGAGAAGTAACGAAGCACTTGAAGGACCTCTGTCCAAAACTTTCTGTTTCTCTGGAAAGTCTGTAATGGGGTGATACAAAAATATCCTACCATGATATTGATGAAAATTGATATTATCACAGTATTGCTAAAATAAACTGAAAGCATTTAAATTTAACATAGGTGTTATAATAATATTTATTCAACTTGTAATATTTCTTTCTAACATAAAAAAAATATAATTCACTATAAATACATTTTAAATGGTAGTTTTCATTGCCAATGTTACCTCTGGCTTGATCAATAGAGATCTGGAGCCAATCATTTTTAAAACTGCTTTGTGATAATGTGTTAATTTGATGGTCCCTATCTTGCATAGAGACTCTGCCAAGCCTGCTGCCATCGTAGAGACACTGCCAGGCCTGCTGCCTGCATCTGCTGAGATGAGCCTTTTATGTACAATTATTTTGAGTTCATCACTTGCACATCACTCCTGCTTCATAAAGTCACAGGTAACCATAATTTCTAAATTGTCAGCAATTACAGTCATAATATTCAGCTTGTGCAGACATATACATCTTTCTGCTTATACAATATGTTTATTTGCATGTCGCAGGTTTGCCAAAAAGAATGTTCCAATATTCTCAACCAATAGCTTGGGAGCCAGAAATGACTTCTGAGGGGCAAGAGGCAGGGTGTGGCAGGGGGAGAGTAGGAGCATGGGAAGGGGGAGGGGGAGATACAGGGCTAGGCACATGTGTGGGCACCTGTATGTGTGGGGCAGGGGCATGTGTGGGCCTCTTCTCTACTTGAGTGGAAGTGCTTATGGAGCAACAGCAGCCCAGCTACAGAGCAGGAGACCAAACGAACTCAAAGAGTGGGTTCACCTCTCCTCCGTTACTGTATCCACACGAACTCACAGAGTGGGTTCACCTCTCCTCTGTTACTGTATCCACACGAACTCACAGAGTGGGTTCACCTCTCCTCTGTTACTGTATACCTTTTTCTAAGAATAGCATAACACAAATTTGTTTATAAATTCTTGCAGCAAAACTTTCTTGACCTATTATACTTGCTAATGGCTCATTTGTCACCAGTATGAAAATCTTTATTCTAACAGTATGTTTTTAAGAAATGCAAATGGTTCTGGGCATATTTTGCAATGCTGCATAAGTGTTTGTAAATTTAAATGTGTGGCTGAATGATTAGGAAACTAATGTTGCTTAATCCTAACATTCTTGTAAATCGCATTATCATGAATGGGAGCATGTACAGCACAACCCTAATCAGCGTACGTGTCGGCTCTGTATCTAGCGACTCTGTGGGAGTGTGATTGGGATGGACTTATCTTAGGAGTTGTTCTTTGTTCAGGTTTGATGTACTTGCTCAGGAGCATGATCTGCTGTGCAACAACACAGTGGATCCTATTTTGTTATTTTCTTTTTTGCCTAAATGATCCCATGCTGCTCTGCTTAGGCTGTAAGTGGGAAGATGTGGATATAAATTGAGGAGCAATAAGCAATTTATACAATAAACAATTGTTGCTGAAGGTTCTGCTTTGCCCCAGCAGTGCTAGTTAGCTGACTAAATAATTTAATATTTATCTGAACTTGGACTGTGTCTGTGTTTGCTTGCTAGCTAGCTAGATATATAGGTAGCTATAGGATAGGTAGTGCTAAATGCAATTAACATGTATGCTAACACATATTAGCTGCATCTTACATAGCATATATACATTTTTGAAAATCAAAACAGCATTACATTTTAAGACTTAATTGAGCCTCCCCTGTGTCTCCTCCCTCTCTATAGACACAACCATGTCTCCTCCCTCTCTGCAGCCATAGCCATGGCTCCTCCTTCTATGTAGCCACACCCATGTCTCCTCCTTCTATGTAGCTACACCCATGTCTCCTCCCTCTCTTCTGCCATAGCCATGGCTCCTCCTTCTATGTAGCCACACCCATGTCTCCTCCTTCTATGTAGCTACACCCATGTCTCCTCCCTCAATGTAGCCATACCCATGGCTCCTCCCTCTCTGTAGCCATAGACATGGCTTCTCCTTCTATGTAACCATACCCATGGCTCCTGCCTCTCTGTAGCCACACCCATGGCTCCTCCCTCTATGTAGCTACTCCCATGTCTCCTCCCTCAATGTAGCCACACCCATGGCTCCTGCCTCTCTGTAGCCACACCCATGGCTCCTCCCTCTCTTTAGCCACACCCATGACTCCTCCCTTTCTGTAGCCACATGCAATGTATGCTATGCATTAGCTACATCTTTCATAGCATATATATGTCTTTGAAAATGAAAACAGCATTATAATTTAAGGCAAGATAAGGTAAGACTTAACTGAGCCTCCCCTGTGTCGCCTCCCTCTCTGTAGCCACACCCATGTCTCCTCCCTCTCTGTAGACTCTGTATCCCTTTATATTGGCTCATTGACCCCAAACTGTGATTATGAGCCTGATTTTGGATTTGCCCATAATAAATCTTGCTCCTCTCAGCATTTGCATCTGCCTTGTGATCGCTTCACGTTACAATAACAAGAAACTGCTGAAACAAATAAAGGGCAGAGACAAGAAACGAGGAAAGGAAAACAGGAAGCAAAGCCAAAAAAGAACACAAGGCAGGTTACCAAGTGAACCTTGATGCTAACAGAGGCGAAATGTGACAAGAATAAAGCAAAATTATCATATATACTGATGTCTGATGTTAAATCTAATACGGGAGATTCCATAAGTGGCTGACAGTTGAACATAATGTACAGTTATAATTAATATAATACTTAAAATATACTTTTCACAAATGTCTTTGGGTGATGCTAGTTGGGAAGTGGGGGTGTAGTTAATGGCAGCAGGGTGTGGTTAGGGGCGGGGGGACCATGGTTACAGCCAACTGTGAGCTGGGAAACAAGGTGATAATAACAAGCAAGCCTACTGGTGTTTGAAGTCAACATGTGTGTATGTTTCTGAGAAGTGAATATGTGTGTGATTTTTCCGAGAGGGACTGGGAGAGTGCTTCACTGTTTCAGTTATGCCTCATTCACACTACATGATTGTAGCCTTGATTTTGCGCTCACTGACAGGTTTTGGGGGTTGCCAAGAAAAGCTCCAGATCAGAGGTAAATCAGTGTTCACTCAGGGGTGAGAGGCTCACCAATCACTTGCAGAGTCCCGAAAAATGTTTAACACGCTAAATATCTGGACCTGTCAGTGAGTTCAAATGCTGTAGTGTGAAAAATGTGACCAGGTTATGATGAGAAAGCAACAACAATCCATCTCGCAAGTAGTATGACATCATTCTCTGTGTCATTTCTTGCCAGTGTTTTTGTGACAAAATGCAGTTTGGAGGACAGTTGGAGGATCAATGGAACCACGGTGGAGAGAGTAGATAGTTTCAAGTACCTTGGAGTTCATATCTCGCAAGACCTGTCCTGGTCCCGCCACACCAACTCCCTGGCAAAGAAGGCTGGTCAGCATCTTTACCACCACAGATGCCTAAGAGATTTCAGACTGCCCTCCAAGATACTGCAGAACTTCTACACCTGCACTATCGAGAGCATCCTCACGGGGAACATCACAGTCTGGTTTGGGAACAGCACCAAGCAGGACAGACAAGCACTCCAAAGGGTGGTGCATTCAGCAGAGTGCATCACTCATACGGAACTTTCTGACCTGCAGCCCATCTATTACAAGCGGTGCCAGACCAAGGCCAGGAGGATTGTGAAGGACCCCACCCATCCCAACAATAGGCTCTTCTCTCTGTTGAGGTCAGGGAAGTGCTTTCGCTCCCTGAAGACCAATAGAGAGACACTGAAGAGGAGGTTTTCCCACAGGCCATTCAGGCCCTGAATCAGGGAAACTGATTAACTGTGGGGACCACCACCACCATGTGACACTAAATCTGTAAGCTGAAATTGTACATTGTGTACATACACATATCCATATATACATTGTACATTGTGTTTATATACATATACACACATTGTTAATATATTTTGTATATATATATTTCTTCGAACTTGAACAGGCAGACTTGTCAGCGGCTGAAACATCTTGTAGTGTGTTATCCCCCATTACTATTAAGTCATGTAGCAAGTGCACAAACCACAGCGACTTAAAGATTCCTAATTACAAGTTGGAGAGTTGTGTAGTTTGTCTCTGAATGTAAAAGTCCCAGTCTTGTAATGTACACCTAATTTCTTATTATGTACAGCTAAACAAGCTGAGCCTACTTCATTTAATTTACTACACTTAAACAGTATGCGTCTCATGTTTCCATGTTCCCATGTTTCCACTGTATCATGGCTTATAAATGAAAACACATTATAATAAGCAAAATGCATGATGTGTTAAAGCAGTGTTTATTAAGAATAGCCATTCCCACCATTTCACCTTTTAAGACACTTTTTTCTGTAAGTTCCTAATGCTATTTTCACACTTATTTTAAAACAGAAAATATTTTTTTGCTACAAACTGGCATTAAGAGAAAGTAAATTTATGACCTGAAAGTTTTTAATACTTTAGTTATATAATGCTACATCAGTCTAGTAACTGGAGTGACTGAAGTCCAAGACAAGGAACCGGGGTTCTATGGACTAATCCTAATTTTCTGAAAACCTTTTTCTGAAAACCTCTAGGGGCATACATGAGCAAAACCTCCTTTTTCAGACATTAACCGCAGTAGAGTTTATTAACTCGCTGGAAGTCAACACGGCTCATCTCAGTGGCTCGTCCAATAGCAACATTATTGTTTGGGATAGGAATGATGGTTGGCTCCGTGTTCTTGGAGAAAGCGTATCTGGACCCACAGAAATCTCATCAGCAACATTTATAGTTAGCATCTTAACTGCTATATCTAGCAGCAAAGTTATATTTAAACATTGCAAGAAATGAATGTGTGAACAGTAGTTTACCTTCCATAATGCATGATGGAGTTGTAGTCATATGGGGTGCCAAGGTTGTTAGTTTGGAATTTTTGGAAGTTATGTTCCATTCCTGTAAATAAGTTGACCATATGGCTAGGGTTATCTATGATCAAATACATATTTTAGTACTGTCTTCCCTTATTTACCTCTCTCACAACACAGACTCTTGGTCCCACCTACAAGACATATGAATACTTTGCTTGAGTCATTTCCCAGGAATGACTACTTTGTATCTTTAAGAGGACTCTAAATTTAAACATGAGTACAATTTAAAAGGGGAACAGTAATGTTTTAATAGTGGAAGATTTTGTTATGCCAAAGCTTTGATAGACGAATGTTATATTCGAAAGAAAAAAAGATAAAAACAACCTGACAACATGACTGTGTCTGTTTCCAGCAAAAAGAGCACTCAAGTCCCAATAATCAACATGGCAGTATGATGGCAGTGTGGTGATGATGATGATATGAAATACATTGTTTAAAACACATACAAATGTTACTCAAAATGCATCTTTCGAAATATTTCAGTGGCATGCAAGGAGACTTTTATCCTGCACACACCCTTTAAGAGCATAAATAAAGTGGTTTTATATGTACATAGATATAGGCAGATGCATGTAGCAATATCTTTAAGCATAATTAACCAATTCTGAAATACTGAAGCTAATATGTTCCCCTTTGGTTCTTTGAAAGCCTGATGGAAACAGATTATTATGCATATTTGCTCACCAAGTTTGGTAGATCCTAAAATAAGTATAAAATACAAAAATAATCACCTCCATTTATACATATTTATATCTTCAAATTTATGCATATTAACATTCTCTTGAATTTATGATCAAATGTTTCAGGTATTCCCACACCATTTACCATGAATAATGTTTTTGTAGAGGATTCGGACATGCACATCACGGTCACTGCGGGTCTGTTCATGGTTGAAGCCGAGGGCGTGGAGAAGCTCATGTTGGACAACACCATGATAGACACACCCAAAGCGTTGTAGAGACACAACCTGCTCTCCACCCCTACGGCCCACAAAGGAGTAGCACCTGCAGATCACATCATTTACAAACAGATAAGGATTGAAATCCTCCTTTGCTGTCAACTGCTACATTACAATAGAATTAGTTCAGGCTTGTTGTTATACATAGAGTAGACCAAGTCTTCAGTACATTTACACTGTTACATTTGCCTTACATTGTTAAATGAGATTCTACAGTAAAGAGGCTTTGTCTTTATAGTATCATTAATCTTGCTTAGAAAAGAGGCCTTTAGTGTTAAAAGACTCGGCTGACTAACCCTGATTCAGACTTAATGTGAAGGTAGTCTTGTTGTCTGTAGCGAGGTATGAATCGTATGCAGGTGGTATTTGCAAAAGAGTATAGAGCACCTTGAATAATTTGTTTTTCACGGATTGCTGTAAAGATGACAGAGCACATTTACATGTATGGAATATAGCAGATGCTCATATCCAGAGTGACTTATAAAAATACTTTCTTTAGTTGATTATCAAAATATCACTTATTCAAACACTATTTATTTTTGCCAAGTAAGAAGTGTCACTCACAGTATTGGTTGGAAATACTATAGGGCACATAAACCTTTCCTTTTTTGTGTTTGGACCATTTGCACCCACGAGATATGCATGGGTCTGCATTCTGGAAGCCAGTATATTCTGCTATATCACCAAACAAAACTGTGGATTCATCCAGGGTTTGGTCTGTGCAATAAAACCAGGAAATAAAAATTGACAAAATGTAGTTAATAATGTAGGTAAGGAATCACATTCTGTTTAGTGAAGTATGAAACCAAGACAGTGATTAATAGCACTGATTTAATATTTTTTTTAGCAGCATCAGAATAAAAAATAACTTACCGACATTCTTGTTGGCTCGTTCAATTATGGCAGACACTGAAAAATAGTCCTGCTCAGTGCTGTTATCTGAGGAATTGTTATTGGTAAATGAACATTTGATTATGATATTATGGATTTCCATTATCAGTAGTGGTTTCTAATGTTACAATAATAAAATTGCAATATCTGTAAACAGACATTTTTGAAGCAGAACACCTTACCAGTCTCTACAGAGCTCTCTTTATGAAATGCCTGGTTTAGGAAAAACATTCAAGACATTGTGGTGGTGGGATTTTTGTTCGGTACACTGTAGTAGACTTCCAAAATGCAGAAGCTAATAAGGATGCTATATATTAATTGATTTTTGACTAAAAATACCACCTGAGTGTGAACTCACCTTTAAGGAGTAGCTCTGCACTGGACTAAAGTCCAGCAGCTGCAGGACGAGGGCCAGAGACAGAAGCATGATGGAGCAAAGAAGAACTGAAGAACTCAGTCAGGAACCTCAGTTTATATACAGTAGTGAGGGTGAATAACTTCCCTTTAATAAAGCTCTGCAGTTACCCAAGTGCTGCAGTAAACTGAAAAACTGGTAACTTCAACTATAAAAGGGGAAAAGCTTAAGCAAGTTTTGTTAGACCAAATATGGGACTGAGAAAATTTTCACACACACATATATATATATATATATATATATATATATATATATATATATATATATATATATATATATATATATATATATATAGGAGAAGTAACGAAGCACTTGAGATCATTTTCACACACACACACACACACACATATATATATATATATATATATATATATGAGAAGTAACGAAGCACTTGAAGGACCTCTGTCCAAAACTTTCTGTTTCTCTGGAAAGTCTGTAATGGGGTGATACAAAAATATCCTACCATGATATTGATGAAAATTGATATTATCACAGTATTGCTAAAATAAACTGAAAGCATTTAAATTTAACATAGGTGTTATAATAATATTTATTCAACTTGTAATATTTCTTTCTAACATAAAAAAAATATAATTCACTATAAATACATTTTAAATGGTAGTTTTCATTGCCAATGTTACCTCTGGCTTGATCAATAGAGATCTGGAGCCAATCATTTTTAAAACTGCTTTGTGATAATGTGTTAATTTGATGGTCCCTATCTTGCATAGAGACTCTGCCAAGCCTGCTGCCATCGTAGAGACACTGCCAGGCCTGCTGCCTGCATCTGCTGAGATGAGCCTTTTATGTACAATTATTTTGAGTTCATCACTTGCACATCACTCCTGCTTCATAAAGTCACAGGTAACCATAATTTCTAAATTGTCAGCAATTACAGTCATAATATTCAGCTTGTGCAGACATATACATCTTTCTGCTTATACAATATGTTTATTTGCATGTCGCAGGTTTGCCAAAAAGAATGTTCCAATATTCTCAACCAATAGCTTGGGAGCCAGAAATGACTTCTGAGGGGCAAGAGGCAGGGTGTGGCAGGGGGAGAGTAGGAGCATGGGAAGGGGGAGGGGGAGATACAGGGCTAGGCACATGTGTGGGCACCTGTATGTGTGGGGCAGGGGCATGTGTGGGCCTCTTCTCTACTTGAGTGGAAGTGCTTATGGAGCAACAGCAGCCCAGCTACAGAGCAGGAGACCAAACGAACTCAAAGAGTGGGTTCACCTCTCCTCCGTTACTGTATCCACACGAACTCACAGAGTGGGTTCACCTCTCCTCTGTTACTGTATCCACACGAACTCACAGAGTGGGTTCACCTCTCCTCTGTTACTGTATACCTTTTTCTAAGAATAGCATAACACAAATTTGTTTATAAATTCTTGCAGCAAAACTTTCTTGACCTATTATACTTGCTAATGGCTCATTTGTCACCAGTATGAAAATCTTTATTCTAACAGTATGTTTTTAAGAAATGCAAATGGTTCTGGGCATATTTTGCAATGCTGCATAAGTGTTTGTAAATTTAAATGTGTGGCTGAATGATTAGGAAACTAATGTTGCTTAATCCTAACATTCTTGTAAATCGCATTATCATGAATGGGAGCATGTACAGCACAACCCTAATCAGCGTACGTGTCGGCTCTGTATCTAGCGACTCTGTGGGAGTGTGATTGGGATGGACTTATCTTAGGAGTTGTTCTTTGTTCAGGTTTGATGTACTTGCTCAGGAGCATGATCTGCTGTGCAACAACACAGTGGATCCTATTTTGTTATTTTCTTTTTTGCCTAAATGATCCCATGCTGCTCTGCTTAGGCTGTAAGTGGGAAGATGTGGATATAAATTGAGGAGCAATAAGCAATTTATACAATAAACAATTGTTGCTGAAGGTTCTGCTTTGCCCCAGCAGTGCTAGTTAGCTGACTAAATAATTTAATATTTATCTGAACTTGGACTGTGTCTGTGTTTGCTTGCTAGCTAGCTAGATATATAGGTAGCTATAGGATAGGTAGTGCTAAATGCAATTAACATGTATGCTAACACATATTAGCTGCATCTTACATAGCATATATACATTTTTGAAAATCAAAACAGCATTACATTTTAAGACTTAATTGAGCCTCCCCTGTGTCTCCTCCCTCTCTATAGACACAACCATGTCTCCTCCCTCTCTGCAGCCATAGCCATGGCTCCTCCTTCTATGTAGCCACACCCATGTCTCCTCCTTCTATGTAGCTACACCCATGTCTCCTCCCTCTCTTCTGCCATAGCCATGGCTCCTCCTTCTATGTAGCCACACCCATGTCTCCTCCTTCTATGTAGCTACACCCATGTCTCCTCCCTCAATGTAGCCATACCCATGGCTCCTCCCTCTCTGTAGCCATAGACATGGCTTCTCCTTCTATGTAACCATACCCATGGCTCCTGCCTCTCTGTAGCCACACCCATGGCTCCTCCCTCTATGTAGCTACTCCCATGTCTCCTCCCTCAATGTAGCCACACCCATGGCTCCTGCCTCTCTGTAGCCACACCCATGGCTCCTCCCTCTCTTTAGCCACACCCATGACTCCTCCCTTTCTGTAGCCACATGCAATGTATGCTATGCATTAGCTACATCTTTCATAGCATATATATGTCTTTGAAAATGAAAACAGCATTATAATTTAAGGCAAGATAAGGTAAGACTTAACTGAGCCTCCCCTGTGTCGCCTCCCTCTCTGTAGCCACACCCATGTCTCCTCCCTCTCTGTAGACTCTGTATCCCTTTATATTGGCTCATTGACCCCAAACTGTGATTATGAGCCTGATTTTGGATTTGCCCATAATAAATCTTGCTCCTCTCAGCATTTGCATCTGCCTTGTGATCGCTTCACGTTACAATAACAAGAAACTGCTGAAACAAATAAAGGGCAGAGACAAGAAACGAGGAAAGGAAAACAGGAAGCAAAGCCAAAAAAGAACACAAGGCAGGTTACCAAGTGAACCTTGATGCTAACAGAGGCGAAATGTGACAAGAATAAAGCAAAATTATCATATATACTGATGTCTGATGTTAAATCTAATACGGGAGATTCCATAAGTGGCTGACAGTTGAACATAATGTACAGTTATAATTAATATAATACTTAAAATATACTTTTCACAAATGTCTTTGGGTGATGCTAGTTGGGAAGTGGGGGTGTAGTTAATGGCAGCAGGGTGTGGTTAGGGGCGGGGGGACCATGGTTACAGCCAACTGTGAGCTGGGAAACAAGGTGATAATAACAAGCAAGCCTACTGGTGTTTGAAGTCAACATGTGTGTATGTTTCTGAGAAGTGAATATGTGTGTGATTTTTCCGAGAGGGACTGGGAGAGTGCTTCACTGTTTCAGTTATGCCTCATTCACACTACACGATTGTAGCCTTGATTTTGCGCTCACTGACAGGTTTTGGGGGTTGCCAAGAAAAGCTCCAGATCAGAGGTAAATCAGTGTTCACTCAGGGGTGAGAGGCTCACCAATCACTTGCAGAGTCCCGAAAAATGTTTAACACGCTAAATATCTGGACCTGTCAGTGAGTTCAAATCCTGTAGTGTGAAAAATGTGACCAGGTTATGATGAGAAAGCAACAACAATCCATCTCGCAAGTAGTATGACGTCATTCTCTTTGTCATTTCTTGCCAGTGTTTTTGTGACAAAATGCAGTTTGGAGGACAGTT
The DNA here is from genome assembly GCF_041902795.1 of Electrophorus electricus. NCBI lineage: Eukaryota > Metazoa > Chordata > Actinopteri > Gymnotiformes > Gymnotidae > Electrophorus > Electrophorus electricus. Next base: position 913,473 of record NC_137519.1, read on the forward strand.
GGAGGATCAATGGAACCACGGTGGAGAGAGTAGATAGTTTCAAGTACCTTGGAGTTCATATCTTGCAAGACCTGTCCTGGTCCCGCCACACCAACTCCCTGGCAAAGAAGGCTGGTCAGCATCTTTACCACCTCAGATGCCTAAGAGATTTCAGACTGCCCTCCAAGATACTGCGGAACTTCTACACCTGCACTATCGAGAGCATCCTCACGGGGAACATCACAGTCTGGTTTGGGAACAGCACCAAGCAGGACAGACAAGCACTCCAAAGGGAGGTGTTTTCAGCATAGTGCATCACTCATACGGAACTTTCTGAGCTGCAGCCCATCTATTACAAGCGGTGCCAGACCAAGGCCAGGAGGATTGTGAAGGACCCCACCCATCCCAACAATAGGCTCTTCTCTCTGTTGAGGTCAGGGAAGTGCTTTCGCACCCTGAAGACCAATAGAGAGACACTGAAGAGGAGGTTCTTCCCACAGGCCATTCAGGCCCTGAATCAGGGAAACTGATTAACTGTGGGGACCACCACCACCATGTGACACTGTAATTTTGTAAGATGGAATTGTACATTGTGTACATACACATATCCATATAGACATTGTACATTGTGTATATATACATATTATACACACATTGTTAATATATTTTGTATATATATATTTCTTGAACTTGAACAGGCAGACTTGTCAGCAGCTGAAACATCTTGTAGTGTGTTATCCCCCATTACTATTAAGTCATGTAGCAAGTGCACAAACCACAGTGACTTAAAGATTCCTAATTACAAGTTGGAGAGTTGTGTAGTTTGTCTCTGAATGTAAAAGTCCCAGTCTTGTAATGTACACCTAATTTCTTATTATGTACAGCTAAACAAGCTGAGCCTACTTCATTTAATTTACTACACTTAAACAGTATGCGTCTCATGTTTCCATGTTCCCGTGTTTCCACTGTATCATGGCTTATAAATGAAAACACATTATAATAAGCAAAATGCATGATGTGTTAAAGCAGTGTTTATTAAGAATAGCCATTCCCACCATTTCACCTTTTAAGACACTCTTTTCTGTAAGTTCCTAATGCTATTTTCACACTTATTTTAAAACAGAAAATAGTTTTTGCTACAAACTGGCATTAAGAGAAAGCAAATTTATGACCTGAAAGTTTTTTACTTTTTAAAGTTTTAAAATGCATCTATCACAGCACTCACCCCTGCCTTATTGTCTCCATGACCTGCAAGAGAGAAAAGGCTCTTGCCCCTGAGTATGTCACACTATGGTCCTCCGCCAACTAGAAGGCATCATGCAATGATGAAAGACCAGCCAAATTCCTGAAGTGTCAATGTTCAGAAACATTGCCGGTGTTGTTCAGGAGTTAACTCCACAATGACTGAAGCTACAAAGGTTTGTCACCCATCCAGTATCCCTCTCCCCTGCTGGGAAGCATATAGTGCCTGTTGTCTTGGCAATCACTCAGAGCAGGAGGAACCACAGGGGAGACTGACGCTGACAAGGTAAAGCAAAGCAAAGAAAGTTGATCTGTATACCATGTTTCAAACACAGCATCAAGTTGTAATTCAGGAGTTACAGTCAGTGTATATACAGCACGCAGTCTATAGGGCAATGGTAAACTCACTGTATCATGCTGGTGAATAAGAAAAAAGTAGTACAAAAATAAATGTATTTAATGTGCAATGTTTTATTGCAATCAGAAACTCATTCTGCTTAAGACAGTGTTACTGGGTCAAGAGATCCAAACATTTTAACATTTTAATGATCTTTTTTTTTGTCAATTGCCTTGCTGTAGACTCCTAAAACAGTAGTTGATGAGGATGCTATATTACACTTATTCTGGGTATAGTGTGTTCACCAGATTTAACAGCAGGATTATGGCCAGAATCAGATACATGCAGACACTCCAGCATTCTTCACAAAGATCTACATTTTACCCACATTAATTAGGGCTCTTCCACAGAGCTCTCCATTAGTTATGCAATGACTGAGGTAAAATGAAATTTACACAAAAACAAGGTACAGGGAACAAATTCAAATAATAGTATTAGGGCTTATTTTTTAAGAACTACCGTTAATTATTCATTAACATATTGAACTAAATAAGGTCTGGTTTTATTATTTTTCTTTTTTAACTTTTAGGAAACAGCATTTTTTCCCCCTATTTAAATCCCACAAGCCTCCATCTCCAGTGTTTTGCATTTGGGCCACCACAGTCATGCGCTAAGTCTCTTACTTTTACTTATGATGTCGCTTATCTCTTTGTTTTTGCCGTTGTTGTCTCGTTTTTGTTTTGTTTTTTAAATTCTTTGTTAAATGCTGCTTCTTGTTTGCTCACTTGTATCTCGCTCTGTCCTCAACAAGTCACTATTGTAAAAAACATCTTCAAGAAAGATGGACATTTCATCAAGAACACAAGCAAAGGATTTTTACTGTGGCATTATTATATATTATTTCATATAATATAATTTCATATCATTCAGAACTGATTCACTGTTTCAGAACCAGAGTCAGCGTACAGAAGGAGATCATTGAGAATATAAAGAAGAGGTGTTTCTGTGCTATGATGGGGATGGAAGCCTGACTGAAAAGTCTTAGATCATTGGAGTTTAGAAAATCAATCAGCTGGAATGCCACGATTCTCTGTAGGACTTTGGAGATGAACAACAAATTGGATATTGGTCGGAAATCCTCCATGACTGAACTATCAAGACCTGATTTCTTAATAATGGGGTGTGACATCTGCTACTTTCAAAGCAGGGGAACATAACTGGTTGTAAGCGACAGATTGATGATGTGACAGGCAGGAAAAGAAATGTCAGTCAGCACTTTAAAAGTGAGGTGGGAGCAGGATCAAGCTATGATGACTGTGCTGTGAGCTGTGATAATTAGAGATGATCTCTGTGATGGAGTTTGAATTGACAGAAGATAAATCAGAAAAGGTATGAGCAGGAAGGGGGAAGACAGAAGAAGAACAATCAGATAAAGAGATCATGACAGATGGTACTAACCTTATCTTGAAAAAATTTTGGAAATGCTTTTCATTTTTCTGGGGAAGCAGCTACAGCCTTGAACAGAGGTCGGAGAAGTTTATTAACAGTAGAAAAAAAGCTGCTTAGAGTTATTGCCAGCACTGTTTAGTATGTTAGAAAAGCATGAAAGCAGCCTTGTATTTGAATAAACGATCAGAATATGCAGTACACTTTTCTTAACTAACTCAAGGCGTCTGCCAGTTCTTTTTAATGCGCGCAGCTAAGGGGTGAACCAGGGAGAAGAGTGGATGGCAGGCACAGATCTAGATTTCATGGGAGTGAGAATTTCCAGGTCAGCAGAAAAAGTGATGGTGTCATCGAGGGAAGAGAGCACATTCATTTTTGAAAGATCAGTAGAATTTAGATAAGCAAAAAAAGGACAGAGGATTGATAGCAGAGAAGTTATGATGAGAGAGACCTTAGAACTGGGTTTTGAATATGGAAGAGAGAGAGTATTGATTAGTTTGTGATCAGAGTTCACAGCATTTCCAGTAGAACAAATTACATCAGTATGATGTGCATAGTCTGTTCTACTTGAAATATCCCATGTTAATGTGTTTAAAACACACACAAGTTTTTCTCAAAATGCATCTAATAGTGTGATTTTGTCAAAGTGAACATGTAGCTGGCAGGATCCTCTTGCATTAGTGATAAGCTTCTGAACTTTGTCAGACTTCTGCTTTAGTACAATGATTTCCTCCCTTTGAGCATCTGTTGTTCTGTCCCAATTGTGGTTATTTCTTCATGTTGGCCTCATTTTCTTTTTAAAGTTGGCTAACCATATTCTGTAGCTTCTCAGTGGATTTCTCTTTCTGATTTCGTTAGAAGCAAAAGAGCTCTTTTCTGTGGTCAGGCTCCTTTAGTGCTAGTCTGAGCTGCACAGTAAAATTAAGAGCTGAGTCCTTCAGCTTATGTTCAGAAGTCACAGACAATAACTGTTCTTTGAGCTTGATAATGATAATGAAATTCAACACAGCCAAGTTTTCAGAGTTTTCTGTTTTCTGTCCAAGTTTTCTGTTACTCCTGAACCAAAAGTACAACTAAGGTCAAGGATTATCTGCTCAGGTGCAGTCCATTTTTCCATAATGCAGTCCCATAGTTGTAGGTTTCCCTGTTACTCAGGAAGATTAACTATGAGAAAATCTAAAGTAACTGTGCTGTAATTCACAGAATTCACAGTAAACATCAACTAGGCAAGGAGAATACCAGGGCACAGGTGGTAAACAAACATAAAACAAAATTTGTTAGCCAGGAACTCAGGCTTACTTGGTGTATGCTATAATGATCCTTATAATTTCACATATAAGAACAACCTATCTAATTGTGTTAATACTACAACTAAATTGCAGACAAAAAAAGACAGATTGTAAGATACATCTACAGAGGGCTGATAGACCATCTTCAGCATCTGGGTCTCTGCCTGGTTTGGGAATTTATCCATCTCAGATAGCAAGACCATGCAGAGAACAGTGAAAAGATCACTGGGGTCTCTCTCCACTCTGTCAAAGGCATGTGGTTGGTATGCCTGCAAACATTGGCTGGACAAAGCAGCTAAACCAGTAACAAAATTCTGAAAACATTCATTCATCTAAGGCCTTTTCCCGGTTGGTCAAACCTGGTATACCTCCAGTGGGAGGGTTAGCAATAGGGTTAACCATAACCCTAATACCATATCTGTATACCTCCAGCTCCTCTGGGTTAGGGTTAATCCTAAAAACTCCAGTGGGAGATGACCTTGAAGCATCCCATACACAAACACCTCAACTGGATCCTCTCAAAGTGGAGAAGCAGAGGCTTTATTATGATGTCCTCGAGGATAGCAGAAGCTCCTCACCCTGTCATGGAGAGTGAGCCACACTACTTGGCAGTGTTCCTCACCTTATCACAGAAAGTGAGCCCCACTACTTGGCAATGTTTCTCATCTTATCACGGAGAGTGAGCCCCACTATCAGGCAAACAAAGCCATTTATTATTTCAGCCACTTGAATGTGTGATCTTGGTGTTGCATTAACCGGAGTTCATGACCATGGGTGAGGGTGGATATGTATAGTGAAAGTGAGTGTAAGTGTCCATAATAATCTATTCGGATAGGTTAAGACAGTAGGTTAATAATCTATTAAAATATGTTAAGACAGTATCTTAATAATCTGTTTAGATCTGTTAAAACAGCAGGTTAATAATCTATTTAGGTAGGTTAAGCATGGTGAGTACAGCACATGCCTGCGTCCACCTTTCTGTATAATACCAATTATTCCAGAGTTGATATTTCCTCACTGTTGTATGAAAGCATTGTTTCCATAGATGTTGGTGTCATGTAAAGCCCTAATAAATACCTGGCCAAGTTATTCATATTGCAAGTTCATTGAGATGCTGAACCTCCTTGAACTTCCTGATAGTGAGAGTCACAGATTGTCCCAGGGTACACAGGACTGGTGCCTGCCTGTTGTGCTCCTCTAAATCTGATCTCTACAGTACATTAGAGAATTTTTTTTAATTAGAAAAGTTTTATTAAAATTACCTTTGATCAAATACCTAATTATTTACCACATGCATTATTTTTTATTATAGGTATTATTATCAAAAGTAATTCTCAGGGTCTTTTCATATGAATGATTACCACATCATTGCTATATATGTAAGGGATTTTGTTTTTGTTAGCTGTGGCAATACCTAACAGACAGTGTGTCTTAATGCTGGTCTGTGGCATAAATAACATTACTGTAAGATACTTAAAAAAAGATTATTGTGGTAAATATTACAGAATTAGGACACTAGTGCTTTTGGCAATGCTGTGCCACATTAACTATGTGTAGTTTTCCATGTTAATGGTTTCTTTGGTCTTATTTAAGGAAATTTGCTCAGTTCTGAGTGCACATGTTCACACATTTATAACATATCCATCTTTTAAAAGAAATCTCTTACAATGATTTGGTTTGTGCTCTGTCTGTTAGTTACAGTCACAGCTAATAAAAACAAAATCCCTTACACTGCACGTCAGTACCAAGCACATAGCTTTAAAAGACCACAATTGTTACTCTACTTGTCATTAAAAACATGTACATTAGTTTCCACAGGCTTTGGTATCAGCACTTATTAGAAGCAAATAAATTCTTATATGACCTTCCCTTTGTTTGTTTGGTCTTATTTTTATCTTATGATGGCAAAAACCTTGTTCTATGCCTATACTGAAAGAGACTATAATTCGTATTTATAATTTTTATGTATAGTTGTATAGACCTTTTCATTTTTATTACAAATGGTTTTACATAGGAAAGCTTTAACAAAATTTGTACATTGGTAATAAACTAATGAAATACCATAAAATTACAAGATATGAAATTGGTATTTACACCTGCTCTAAAAAAGCCAGGCCATGGTCCTAACCTTTAAGCCTTCATGTGACCAGGCAGGCCATAAAAATATATTCTTATTAACAGTGGCAGCCTGGCAAACAATGGAAGCCATGTTAGCATAGGGAAATGCAACAAGGTATAAAAATAATGATTAAATTATTGATTACTAATTATTTAAATTCTTTAAATAACTACATAGAGCTCCAATCTCCTATTTTAGCTAAACTGCTAGAAAGAACTGCTTCACAGTGTCATGATCAGTCCCTTCCATGTTCCATTTTTTCCGTCATGTGTCTTTGTGTTTATCTAAGCCTTCGTGTTTCCTAGTCCTGAGTGTTCCCTAGCCTTAGTTCCTAGCCTGCTTCCCTAGTTAGCCTTTGTGTGTTTTTGTTTTGTAATGTTTCCCAGTACTCTGTGTTGGCTCTGTGACCCTGGACTGCCTTAATGACCCTGATTTTGGATTTGCCCCTATTAAATCTCGCTCCTCTCAGCACATGCGTCCGCCTCCTTACCGCTCAATCTACAACTTGTAAGAGAGCAGTCTGACTTTTCACTAATATGCAGCGCCTTCACTCAGGACCTGTGACTTTATATAGAGGTAGAGAACAAGGAACAGGTGTAGGTGATTAATAGGCAGGGGATTGGGAACTATTAAGGTATGTTGTGCAATCTCTAGCAGGAGTGGGCGCTTCTGGATGACCGGCCAACCATGACAGAACCCCCCGAAGACCCCGCCAGCCTCACAGAGTGCGGCCAATGCGGAGCAGGCTTTCAGGGGTGTTCCCTATGGAAGGAGGCAATGAGGTCGGGGTCCAGCTGCATTCCTCCGGGGCCGTACCCCTTCCAATCCGTACCCCTTCCAGTCCACCAGGTACTGTAACCCATTACCTCGTCTCCGGGAATGAAGCAAGTCTCATACCCTATAAGCCGGTCCCCCTTCCAGGTCTATGGGCGGGGGCGGGGTACCCGAGGAACCAGTTTCTTCTACAAAGTGACCTTCCGCCACAGGCTTCGGGGCTGAAACATAAAATGCCCTTGATGCCCGGCTATCACTGGGTAGGCCTACCCGATAGGTGACCTCGTTGATCTGCTTGGTGACCTTCATATCTAGCTGCTAGCTTGCCCTTAGACCCTGTGCGGCCATCCTTCATCGCCATCCACACCCTTTGTCCTATATCATCAGAAGTCTCTCCACGTTTCCTATCTGCTTTCCTCTTGTATTCCGCAATCGCTCTGTATAGCCGTTGATGCGTTTCCTTCCAGACCTGTTCTCTGCGTCGACACCAACTCTCGACTGCTGATTGGTCTCATGCCGGGGTGTTCCAGGGGTAGGCAGTGGCTGGTATCCTAAAATGCACTCAAAAGGTGTTAAACCAGCGTGATACAGCGAATTTTGCGCATACTCGGCCTAGGAAAGGAAGGGGCACCAGGTTTAGGGGTGTCATTGACTATACAGTCGCAGGAACTTACCTAATTCCTGATTAACCCTTTCTACCTGACCATTAGCTTGGGGGTGGTATCCAGAAGCCAGGCTGACTGTAATATTGAGTTTTCCGGGGAGTTCCTTCTACACTCTCGAACCGAATTGAGGTCCCCGGTTGGAAACGATGTCCTCCGGTAGCCCAAATTACCTGAAGATATGATGGAAGAGTAGATCAGCTGTTTCTAGGGCCATAGGCAGTCCTGTCAAAGGAATAAGCCAGACCATTTTAGAAAACCGATCAACAATCACAAGGATGACCGTGTTACCCTCGGAGACAGGCAAGTTGGTTACGAAATCCACTGCAATGTATGATCACGAGCGCAGGGGAGTAGGCAACGGAAGCAGTTTACCTGCAGGAGGGGTGCGAGGCATCTTGCTGCGTGCACAGTCTGAGCATGAAGCCACGTAACTCACCACCTCTTTGTTCATGGTGGGCGACCAGTACCATGCACTTATCAGCTGGGCTGTGTGAATATAAATTTCACAAGGTAGAAGGCAATATGCTCAGCATGCGCCCCGTTAGTTTGGAGGATAACACGAGGAGTGACATACGTGATGTAACCTGACCCCACTGGTCTGCCGTCAAGCGCTTGCACACTTAAAGGGGAGGGCAGGGTGATGGCTTTTATTCCCAACCTCTTTGCGAGGTCCATAACGTTGCCTGCTGCACCAGAGTCGACTAGCGCAGATGCAGCAAGTCGACACCCTTGGTGGAATGATCTCACTGGTAATTTAAACATAGACAGGGTCGGGGAGCAACTCACTGGATTGTTGCGTCTTCGCTGGTTCTCAGGCTTGCGCCTTACCCCTGCCACTCCCAGTTGTATCAGCTCCTCTGGGGCTTCAGTCTGCCCAGTCGCCAGAGTGGCGAACGAGGCAGGTATGTCATGCGATCCCTAGCAGGAGTGGGCGTGTCCTCCCTTCTGGATGACCAGTCAACCGTGACACACTGTTATCTTAATCTAAACTCTACAATCTTAACTCTACATTTGACACTTTCACAAAGTGTAATACTTTCTTATTTCTACAATTTGCATCAATATTGGATCTGCCCTTTCTTGTTTCAACTCCTATCTTGCTGATAGATAACAATATGTATGCATGGAAAATTATAAATCTCCTACGGTACCTGTTACTAAAGGTGTACCACAGGGTTCAGTTCTTGGTATGCTACACTTCACTGTATACATGCTATCACTTGCTCATTTAATACACTGGCAATATTTAAATTTCTAGCTCTAGCAGATGATCTTCATATCTATGAGCCCATGAACCCTACTAAGACTGCTTCATCCTGGTCATCTGCCTGTATCTATGACAACAAGTAACATCATTCATTTTTTTTAAATTTAAAAATAGCAAAATAGGGTTGTTTTTAATCGGTACAAAAGATTTAAAGATTCTAGTTTATCTACAGTAGCAATAATGTCTTCTGCTAATGTCAGAGTTATTTCTGATTCCCCACACTCTCTTTTAACACACACTTCAGTTCAACAGTTAAGACATCACTCTTCCATCTCTGCAACATTGTAGGAATCCAGCCCTTCCTCAGCCGAGTAAAAGCAGAACCACTCACACATGCATCTGTAACATCCAGCTTACTATCAAATTCCAATTTCAATTCATTACTACCATAAATCCAAGAATATGATTTGCTTAATTATAATTATTTATTAATATCTGTGAATAAAAGTTTCATTTATGTCTAGCACATTATATATTATATTAATTACAAGTATCTTCCATTCTTTTAATCATATAAATTTACTGTAACATGGCAGGCTTAACATTACTACCAAGGGAGGAGCTTGCTTTTTCAGTATATGGGTACAAGCAGGAAAGCCAAGATACAACCTACAAAAATTACCTAAACATGCAAGAAATACATCGAACTGTAAGTGTAACTCTGGTAAAAAAAAATAATAAAAAAATACAGTAATTACCTGAGCAAATATGTAGTAAAAATTGTTACGACTTTGAAAAAACAACAAGAATATTGGCATAAATTGTTAGTGTTTATCTAAATTTGATGTCCAACCAAAAATGTGTTCAGTGCTACAAGGAGTTGGACGTGGACTTGGGCCGTATATATTTTAATAGTTGAATTCATGCACTGAATAAAAAACATTTAAAAAAAAAGAGAGAAAACAATTCTTTAAAAAATGGAACATATGGTTCATTGATTGGGAAATGGGGGTGGGTCTAAAGCTCTGATTGCATGCAATTGGCCAGCTTGTGCGGTCACGTGTCTTTCCACAAAGCCATCCAGTTAAAACGTGTTCCACTGCGTTCTGTATGTCGGCATGTTAGCATTACTTAGCAACAGCAGAAGAAATCGTAGACCGTCAGAAAATTATTAGTGTGACAGTGATCCCCTGACCAGCACTCTCTGTCTGGCAACCCCATGGCTTTTGCTTCAATGTGCTTTTGTTTTGGTTTTGTGACACAACCCACAGAGGTGGCTTATGTTTCCATCTAATTAGTTGTGCCACCTGTTTGTCATTATATCTTTATTTTCCTCTTTTTAAACCCTCGAACCTTTATTGCAATTAATAAAAAGCTGGCGGAAAGATCACAGGATGGATGTCTGCTGCATTCAACCACTCCTAGTCATGTTGTAAAATTATAAAACATCCATTTGCACACGTATGTCTGAGGTCAAAGAACATACATTCGGCCAAGTGCAAGAATTGCTCCATTCTGCATGACTGACAACTGGTATTTAAGGTTAATGTTGAGTAACATAATAGTATGCCGGTGTGTAAATGTTTGCAAAACAAAGTTACTGTTCAGCTTGTAGCTTTGCCAACTTCTGCTGTTAATGGTGCTGTTATCATATCATATGCTATATATGGTATTGTCACGGTTGGGCAGCCGGCTAGCGGGAGGAACACGCCCACTCGTGCTAGGGATCACACCCCTTACCTGTCCCTCTCACAATCAGCAGAATACTAATTGTGTTCACCTGTGCGTTACTCAGACTCTGCCTATTTAAACCCGCAGAAACCAAGAGACGACGCTGCACATTAGCGGACATAAGACGCCAGCCATGTCTACATTCACACTACTTTTTGAGAGCTTTTGTTTGGTGCGTCCATCGCTGTGGAACGATGGATAATTTTGTTGTAACCTCGCCTCTCACTTCCTCGATCCCGCAAACGTCACAGGTATAAGACATCAGTTGGGAAGGGAACCTACTATACATATAGTCAATGATTCACAACCACTCACCTGTGTTTCATAGCTATCAGTGAAACCATGTCTGATCTGGAACATTTTCAGATAGAGACATTCTGTAACACTTTATTCACATTAGGATAAGCTTAAACCATTAGAGGTTGTCAACCCTGGTAATACATATGCCTTCTGCAAAGTTTTTTCTCCACTCTAACACATCCACACCAGTGCAGGAAGGCATGACAGTTATCTGATGAGTGTAATATGATGTATTAATGTACACTGGGGTGCTCCACAAGCAGTTTTGAAAACTAAGAAAATACAAAGAAAAACTAATAGATGATAACAAAACTTTAGTAAATTTGTTATAGAAACATCATTTTTAAAATTAATTTACAATCAATTTAACATTATTTTAATCAATTAAAAATACAGATGATGGATATGGAGTTACCACATAAGCAACAGCCCCCATGTTGCCATGCTGCACAATGTACCAACAGCAATGTTCTGTGAAATGCTACAACAGGTCATGTGACTGAGTCTCAGGCTTGTGCAGTATCATGTGCTGTAGGCAGAGACTAAACTTGGATTTAGGAGGTGGTTAAATACTACTTCCATAGTTGGAAACTATTTGGAAACATTCAGTATAACATTCAGTATAACAGTGCTCTCAGCTCTGACAATAAAACCAGTTTTTGATTTATCGGTGTTTAGACATAGAAAAGGACAGCATACCTTCTCAAAAACAAGTTTAGTAGAACAAAAATAGCAAATCAAAAACTACTGAAATTAGCCATTTATAGAGCATCGTAGAGTATCCAGCATAGGAACAAAATTTGTTAGGCACTATTCATTTTCACTCATGATCTAAAAAAAAAAGTAATAAACCTCAACATCCAAAATGTGACCAGTCACAAAACAATATTTTCTCCACATTACTTTCAAGTTTGGTTTATTTGTCACATACATAGTCATACACAGTATAACTCGCAGTGAAATGGTTTGAGAGTGCTCTATCCAAACTGAGGAGAAAAAAACAGGGGTGTATTAACAACTGTTAATAACGAATGTTCCCAAGTTAAAAGGGTTAGAGGATTTCCTGTTTCAGTAATTTCTATATGCTAGCTACTCTTTTAAAGTCTCACATCTACTTAGCAACAAAAAGAGGAAGATTTTCATAAAGGGAAACCATACCTGTGCAAATCAAACATGCAAACCCCTGTTTTAATGTGTAGCCCCTAAACCACAAACTATGTCCATAGTTATTCATTTTGCATCAAGTCAGGTGGAGATAAAACACAACACAGAAGATTCCAACACAGAAGATTTTTCAAAAGTATAGCGCTGTTGTGGCAGATAGAAGACATTCCTCAGGCACACCACAAGCAGAGAATCACAAGCACAGAATCAAATGTGTGCTGTGCTCATTCTGTCAATATGTTCGCACAATTCCACGAATCCAGATGTATTAGCTAGTTACCACTAATCTAGATGTGTTTTTATATACGAAGCCAAGAATGATCTCTAATTAGCTATTTAAATAGATACCCATCAAGTTCATTCTTGGCAGTATTAGCTTTGTTCTCTATGTTTAAATAAAGCCAGTAAATACAGGTATATTGATATACAATATCTAACATACATAGCTAGACAAATGGATACAGCTTGGTCCTTAACTATGATCTGTGGCTAGTGAGTAAAACAGTTAGCTCAATAAAATAGTTACTCAGTAGTGAAATTTACTATATTATTTGTGTTGAAATTATTACAAACATGCCGAATACAGTTGATGTGTGTAATATTAAGTGGTTAGGAGGTGGATGCATTTGTAGAGAAGAATATGATTCTGGATTTATTCATAATAAATCTCAATCATTGGAACAGTCCAGGGTCATAGAACCAATGTGGAGAGACTGGGAATATATGATAATCAAAGAAAAAAAAGACAAGATGAAAATAGATGAAGCATACTATAACAAAGACACAAGCAATGATAATAACAAATAACTAACACTAATGATAACAAACAAAAAGCCACAAGGCTTGGAATAACACACAGAGGCTAGGAATCACACAAACAGTGGCTAAGATTGACAAAATGGCCAGCAAAGAAAACTGGGAACAAGACAGGGTTTAAATACACAGACTAATCAGAATGTAACAAGACACAGGGGGCTACAAATGAAGGGCAGAGAAAATGAAACACAGAAGCAAAACAAATACAGGAGACAGGGTATCCATAACAATAAGGGCTCTAGGAGGGGCCAAATGTGACAATGTGTGATGATGTGTCATGTTCACCAATATTTTTTGTTATTACAACAGGCAAAAGATGTGGGCATGGGAAAAAGCCTGAGCTTAAATGAGAACATGGGAGAGAGCCTGGGTTTAAATGACATCTGAAGATTTTCTTGTTACAGGATCCTAACCAAACCACCCAATTTACAGCATTCAGAGTAACTTGACCAGTCATGCTTAGGTACAATATTATGTGGAGTTTTTTGTTTGCTAGCTTGATTGATTGATTGATTTTGATTATCACCAATATTTATTGGTACACTGGTGCTTTGAAGTTCCATCATGATTTGCTTTAGTTATTAATTTTGCTTTCAATTCCAGGCTGACTTACTGCACTGAATAGTTCTTCATGACCTACAAGGACACAGTCAGTTCATGAAGGGTTTAATAATTTGATGAAAAATGTAATAAATGTTCAAGCAGGAAACTGCAGAGGGCGATCCCAACATAATTTTGTAACTGGCAACTTAATTCCAAGAAAGTGACAGCACTGTAAAGATTTGTTCTTCCTTTCTATCATGTTTTATTCATTTTATTCCAAATTTACAAAACAGGCTGGAAGTACATATAAAGTGTAATCCTAAAAGCCGAGTGTTAATTCTGCATCCATCTGATATAATTCTGCAATGCTTGGGATGTTGAGGGTGAACACATGCCCAAAGTAACTTCACCTTCGATGTGTGAGTGATTATAACTGGAGACAGGAAGGGGAATACACAGAACTGGGATTCCTGGCTAAAGCCAAGACCGCTAGACTAAAATAATAAATAATCTAGACAATAATAAAATGAAACAAGACTAAAGGGAAAACCAGACAATACTTGCATACAGGAAATGGAAGAGTGTGATCTGTATGGAAGAGAAGTGCAAAAGTACAACTGTAAAAGCGAGAGAGCACAACAGACTAAGCAGGAGAGGATGACCAGCAGACAAGAGACCAAGGTTTAAATAGAAACACTAATGAAGGACAAACAAGGAACAGCTGGAGCTAAAGGGGAGGAAACAGGGAATCATAGAAACAGATGATAGCAGGAAAACCAGGAAGTGATTCATGTAGTCAGGGAGATGGGGGACGCTCCGGTATGCGAACGTGACAAAAAGGAGTAGAGGCTGCAATTACATGAAATGTTAAAGGAGTTTAGTCTGTTACTTTACTCACTGGTGTCATTTCTCTTTACTAAACTGATGATTGGAGTAAGAGTAAACAATGACTTGGGTGATGAGATTACGGTTACGGTTGATTACATCATTAAATTATTTATTACAGTGAAGCTTTGTTAAGCAAACCTTTGTAATCTGTAACTTTGCATTTACATATATGAGCCAGTGATCTGTTTTGTTTTGCTCTGCATCAGGCTTATGTACACCCTTGTGCTGGCACAACATTCTAAATATATATACATTATATATATATATATATATATATATATATATATATATATATATATATATATATATACACATTATATATATATATATATATATATATATATATATATATATATAATAGTTTGTTATTGCTTAAGGTGAATGCATTATTATGTAAATCCAGGTATTTGTATGACACTCAGTGAACAGTATTGACATAAACTGTCCAAACTGAGGAGAAAAAAACAGGGGTGTATTAACAACTGTTAACAACGAATGTCCCTAAGTAAAAAGGGTTAGACGATTTCCTGTTTCAGTCATTTCTATATGCTAGCTACTCTTTTAAAGTCTCACATCTACTTAGCAACAAAAAGAGGAAGATGACTGGCATGACAAAATTCATGATATTCAGTTTATAGTATGGACATAATTAGTATACAGTACTAACGTAATCAGTATACAGTACTGTTACGACCCTATAACTGCACCTTTTGTATGCTCAAGTTCTAGGACCAAAAAGGGTACAACATAAAAAACATGGAGACGCACTCTGTACAGCGTTTTCAGTGATGCATTGTTATTGGGGTTTTTTTTATATATGGTAAAAAAAACCACATACAAAATATATACAACAACAGCAACATAAACCGAATCTAAAGAGTTTCTTTATGGTGGGCTTTACTCCAATACAACAAACAAAAATTAATAAAGCAATTCTACCAGTAACTTCCCTGAATCAAAAGAAAATAAAATACAATCATTCTTACCTCAACTCCTTATTACAAAACAGAAATACAGCAGCAAGGCAAAAAGAACACAGCATCCACCCCTACGACTCCAAACAATAACAAATCTCAAGGTTTCTGGCAACTGAAAATCTGTATATGACTCTCAGTAGTCCTTTTTGAAACTGGCTATATCAACACAACACTCCTAATGGAGAAGCATTACATCTAACCACTCGAGGCCCTGTGCATAACACCTTTAAAGATCAAGTACACTCATAAGGCTCTATCTAAGAAGCTTGTTAGACAGCAAAGTACTAACTTCTAAGGGCCTATTCAAAGAACCTGGGCAGAAAAAGGAGACACCTCGATCTCAAAGGCAATCTATGACTGACAGTGATATTACAAACTCAGAGATGCATCTACCGTACTACACATGGTGACTACTGACAAGACACCACGGTGCACCAGCACATACCTTACACAGGTATTTAAGGAGAGGTTGATTATCCCGTTGGCCAATCAAGTTGTCCGTTGTGACGAGTCATGTCTGCAGCTCACTGGTTTTCTTAGTGCACCCTCATGTGGCTAACCTGGAAAACAAATCTTAACGCCACAGTAGAAAGAAACAAACTTGTAATGTCCCAAGAACATAACAAGTACTGACATAATCAGTATACATGGAACCTCTTAATGGTTTAATTCTTTGAGATCATTAACTTGTTATTTTTGACTAAATGTATAAGAGGTGGTCTCTGAACATTTAAGAAAAATTTAATGAAACAGGTAATTTAGTTATAAGAATACTGAAAATGTTTATGCAGGCTACAAAATCCATTGAGAGCCATGTTTGAAGATCAAGTGATAGTTCAGCAGCTGTGTTAAGAAGCAATCTTGTATTAATGTAGTTGTGCTAGGTAGAAGGTAACCCAAATTGTTGAGGTCCACAGCATTTACAATTCACTAATTTTCTTTCTCTAACCCATGTTGTAGCTAATGTATTCTTGGTAATTTGCAAATATGTTTCAACCGGTTTCAACAGTTGTGTGACTTGACAGACTAGGTAAAAAGGAATGTTACTGACCTAATGGACTCGGTGGTAAGTAATGTTACTGGCTGTTGTTGGGGCAGTGTTTGCCAGTTCAAGTCTCACCACTACTAAGTTGCCACTGTTGGACCCCTGAGCAAGACCCTAAGTGTCAATTGCTCAAGTTGTATTCATTCCTAACTGTAAGTTGCTTTGGATAAAAGTGTTAGCTAACTGATGTAAATGTAATATTTCTTTCCACCTTACAGGCCAAGTGGTAAGCCTCATCATTTTATGAACTTATTTCAGGAATAATGGAAATACTGTAGTTGACACAAATGGGTAAATTTATCAATGCTGTTTATGATTTAGGATGAAAATAACAGCCATGTATATGTAAATACCGGCACTCCTGAGGTAATTACCTCCTGTAAGTGTGAGTACCAGACATGTCAGTATTTAGACACTTGGACACACTTAAAATAAGGTTTGTGAACCTGATGAATACATCCAGATGCTGTCCTCTCAGAATGCCCCTATAGTCCAACTGATGTGAGTGAAACATTTAGCTATGTGCTCAGTGTATGAGTGCATGCTGGGATAAGTGCAGAAAAAATGAAAGTTAAAGTTGTTAACTATTGTTAGAATTCTCTACAATGTGACTCCCTTTTCTGTAAATAGTTCTCTCTCTTTCTCATATCATGCTGTCCTATGCCGTGTTACACCTATGATAGGTGTAAGGCTATATCAAATGGTCTGGAGTTATTGTCTGTCTAGACATCGCATAGCATATCATGTCATGTCTGAACATATTGCACTGTTATGTCATTTACATAAATTGCTTTGGATAAAAGCATCGGCTAAATGCCATAAATGTAAATGTATTCGATGAGTAGATGACAAAGAGCATCTGCAAATAGCTGAAAATGTAAATAAAGTTCCACCGCAAAACTGCATTTTCCAGCCAAATTAGTTTGACTACAGGCTATGTAACCAAAATTAAAGAATGACCTGTTTTTCACTCTTCTTCAGTTTTGAATCCACAACTAGTACTAGATGTGTTCTCAGTTGTCCGAAGACCTATATTTTACTTAACAAATTAAATTTTTCTCAGCGTCATATGTCCTGATTGTGACAGGATCAATAAAGTGCGAGTGCCAAATAATTTCCCAGCCACACTAATCTGAGGTTCTAGCTTTTACAGTTAACTAACTTCCTACAGTTTGTTCATGGATGGATTTTTGGTCAGTATTTTATCAATTTGTTTGTTACATTTTAAACGAATTAAATATTAATTAAATGTTATTCCTCCTTATTATTTGTATTTAAATCTGCTTTCTCTTTTAAAGTATACAACAACGTTTTTAACGGAGACTTTTATTTTCGCGTTCGCTGTTGTGGCTAGAATCACTAACTTCGCTCGTTTCGTGTTTGACGCCCACAACTTGAACTGGTCACGTGACGTGGGCACGCAGTCAAACCTTTCTTGCGTGCGCAGGCCGCGCGCTCAGTCCTGGTCCTGTTTGGTGGGGGACGGCGATAATGGCGGATACATGTGGCCAAATAGTTCTGGGGTCCGGGCTGACCGTCCTGTCCCACCCTCTTATGTACATCAAGGTTTTAGTCCAGGTAAGGATGCTAGTGCGGATATTTAGGACATACACGCAAGAAAAAGGGCCGCCCAGGTAGAGTTTGATCATTAAAGCTGTGCTAGTCAGCTCGGATACCTCGTTAGCTCGCTAGCTTTTACATGGCAGTCAGAGACTGACTGACTTACTGACTGACTGATTGTGTCGCCCGGTCTCTTATGTCCGAAGTGTCCAGTGTAATTTGACTCCTCTGTATGTGACAGTGCCGTTGCTGAGTTTTTATTTTATCTATCAGTGCAGTATATATGCTAGGTAGCTTAATCAGCTAATTGGGCTGCTGTTGACATGGACTTGTTGTCGTTCTAAAGGTCAGGTCACGGTCCGCATGTCGGATCCTCCTCAGCAGATCAGTACATTCAGTATAAACTCCTCCGCACAAAACCAGACGTCCCAAGGCGAACCACGGCCAGAATTAGAGTTAGCCGTAATGTTAGTTAAACGGAAAATTCATATGTTCGGGTTAGTGTGATTTAGCGTTCGTTTTTTTCCCCCTAGAGTTTCGCAGGTTATTGAACTTGTCATAGTTCTTTGCTGCGTATTTTGGCTTTATACCCCACCACACAAGTGCTTATGTAGACACACATTTAACATACCGTCTGTCTTTGCATATAGCTGTGCTATTGCGCGTTTTACCCTGCTTCCTGTTTGCTTCCCTTTTCGACAAAAAGGGAGTTGCCACACATTCTGGATGACTTTCAGACCACACTTTGTACATTGTGATAAAAATATCCGTAAGGCTAGTGTAATTGGAAGTCTAGTTTAACCCTTTATTTGTTACATTTCAATGTTTAAGGGGGGGTGAGCTCCTCCTGTACTTTCACATCACTTCTCAAAAGTGAGGATGGTGCTTGTGAAGTACCTTTGGCCTCCAATCCCAGCCCCTCACTTAGAGGTAGTAATGTCATGCCGGAATAATGTCTACATTTATAATGCTATTCTCCTCACTCTTAGGTTGGACATGAACCTCTTCCACCCACTCTAGGCAGGAATGTGTTTGGCAGACAGGTTTATCAGCTTCCAGGATTATTTGCATATGGTAAGATTAATTAAATCCTTATTTTAGTTTCATATAGTAAAAAGAAACAGTGGGTACATTTTATTAAAAAGTAGTGAAGTTGGTGTTCTGGCATAAGCATTGTTGAATTCGAATGTATCCTGCTTCTTGAGACCTGTCTGATCTACCCATGAGACAGGAACCGAGTTGTTTGAAAGAATCTTTGGGTTACGTCAAAAGGGCTGTGTGGTGATTTCTTGTTTAGTGACTAAAAGGTTGCTTGCTGTCTGCCTGAGTGCAAAGAGTGATGAAGTAGTCTATCATTTAGCAGTGGCTGGTGTTAAGTGTTACGTGTGTTGAATTATTAGGCTTGAACTCATTTCTTATTTTAATGTTTTATTTATTTAAATAGCTAAACACATAATAAAGATCGATGGGAAGTTGGGCCTGTTCAACGGTCTCGTCCCCAGACTCTGTGCCGGCACTGTTGGCACTATTGTTCATAGTAAAGTGTTGCAGGTAAGACTGGCTTCAGCTGTCTTTGTATGGTATGCTCGACGGACCTTTTGTACCAGTAGCATAGGGCTCCATCAGTCCTTACCTTGAAGTCCCTGAGTTAGAAGCAGTGCTGTATCTTGGCCCAGCATGCCGCGGATGAGAGCACGCACTGGTGATGGGATGCAGTTAGGGTTCGTCTGTTGTGTTTTGCTGTCCTCCTGCAGGGTGCTTTGTTCTCACCTTGGCTCTGGTTCAGCACATGTGCCTATCGGACAGCTGAGAAGCCTTTTTTAAACAGTTTTACTAACTCTTATATTTTTGTCCTCCCCAGAAATGCCAGGAAAGCAACTTTGAGGTAATGTTCTCTTTGAGTCCTAAAGATTTATAAGAGCTGCAGAAGTCACTAGTAGTGCCCTGTTTTTTTAATGTACATCTGGTTTATTTTAACATAATAAAAGGGTGTTTTGAGTGTATTGAGGAAGAGCTGAGTCAGGCTGGTTATCCAGAGTTCTCTCTTCCTCTCCCAGGTTATGTG
Organism: Electrophorus electricus; assembly: GCF_041902795.1. NCBI lineage: Eukaryota > Metazoa > Chordata > Actinopteri > Gymnotiformes > Gymnotidae > Electrophorus > Electrophorus electricus. The sequence goes on from NC_137519.1 coordinate 933,620, forward strand.
CAGTGGCCAGAAAGTGGAGGAGGGCTCTCTGGAGCATGTAGTCAATGAGGTGCGTGTTTCATCCAGAAGCTTAATAGAAATGGCTATAGATAGTTTTCCTTCTGTTGCCTGCCACAAACATTTAACTACTGCATGAAGACATTTGCTGTTGTTTCTACTGGATAAACAACAAAAACAATATTAACACTTGTTTGATGGCATTTGTTTAACTATCCATTTGTTTTATTGGTTTTTGATATTGCTCTTTCAAATTAGTGTATTGACATTTTATTGGGTTTTTTTTATGTTTAATTTCACACAATTTTGGATGCTTCTTGGTGTTGCTGGTTATAGTATGTGCACTTACCAACTGTTCCTAGGACATACTTTATATCTACATTCACAAGCAATTGTTTTAAGTACCTATCATACAGGTGTTTTGGGTTTCTGGGGGTTTGTATTGTACCATAATGGCTTTTAGCATCTGGTGGCCTGCATGGCTTCAGCCACCCTGGATTCTATTGGTCTCTGGTCATTATCTCAGTGGAGCACCAGGATGGTTATCAGACGGGTATAAGATGATCAGCAGCACAACGCTTTGCCTGAAATGGCAGAGTCATGGTTGAGTGTTGAGCATATATCAGGCGGATTGAGGCTGTAGTTCTTAGATTAATCCTTGACACTTGGGTTGAGAGCAGTCCCCTTCCAAAAGACAGAAAATAGAATGTTCAAGGAGTGGCTGGTGAGTATAGATTCTGTGTGAATCGTTGAATTTTTGTTAAACTGAATGAATTTCTAGCAACTCTAATTTCATCATTTCTACAGCCAGACGAGCTCATGGTTATACTGACAATTGTGTGCTTGTACAAGTCAGCTGTGTTATCCACTCATGCTGTGATTTTTCTCCTTGTCACAGACAACAAGAGAGGTCATAGCACGCTCCTGTGCCACAATCCTCACACACCCATTCCATGGTATTGCTCTTGGATTTGAATTTCAGTTTGACTGAGTTTGTACAAACCACAGTGCGTGTTTGCATCAGTGATATGTTTTTATGGATCCTTCCAGTGATCACCCTTCGGTGTATGGTCCAGTTTATTGGAAGAGAAGCCAAATACAGGTCAGTCTGCGTCTCCTGCACAATACCCCTCTTGTCCTCTACATATGTCTCCATTTTGCTGACACTGTTTTTGGCATTTTCAGCGGTGTCTTTGATTCAATTGTTACGATCTACAGAGAAGAAGGAATCCTTGGATTCTTTGCGTACGTAGTAACATTGGCTTTATTGATCATAAGGGTGTTAGACGTCAAGTCAGTAACGTGTGTGTGTGTGGGTGTATCTGTCCCACAGTGGTCTCATCCCACGTCTTCTCGGTGACATCATCTCTCTCTGGATTTGCAACATACTTGCTCACCTTATCAACACATACGCAATCGATGACTCAGTAAGTCTGCGTGCTGTTGGGCTGTGTGCCCGATGATAACCCAGGACACGGCGGAACTCAGTACTTCTGTAATAGAAACCACCAAAATGCTAAGTGTAGTGATGTGGAGTCATTTTCATGGGTTTTACAGCAATCCCAGCAATTCCTGGTTTTATTGTCCCTTGTAGATGAGTCACACAGGGGAGATTAAGAACTGCTCTCAGGCTATGACTGGGGTGAGTAACACTGGCTGTGACTGGGGAGGGGGTGAGTAGCTCAGGCTGGAATCGTTTGAGGATTCCACCTGCAGGGTTCTTTGAGAGTCTGATGTCTTTCTGTCTCTGTTGCTCTCTAGTTTTTTGCCAGTATGCTCACATATCCCTTTGTGTTGGTGTCCAACCTAATGGCGGTCAATAACTGTGGGTGAGTGGTATCTTGACCTTAGACTGCAGATGTAGTTTTGAATATGTAGTGTGTGTGTGTGTGTGTGTGTGTGTGTGTGTGTGTGTGTGTGTGTATATATATAGTTTTCAAAATAGTTTATGCAATTAATTTTTTGAAACTCTATTTTGTTATTGGGCTGTGACCCAGTTTAAGCAAGGTTAGTGCCTGGGTTCCTGTTTGCAGTGCTTTAATGGGCTACTTTTTGTAAGACTAGCTCTAGGTGCTTCCCTGTCTTTTCTTAGTAGGAAGAAATGCCTTGACAAAGGTCAAGACCAGTACCATTTTCTGTGTTTTAGGTTGGCTGGGGGTCTCCCACCCTATGCTGCAGTCTACCCCACCTGGGTCGACTGCTGGAGACACCTGAGCAGAGAGGTCAGCACGCAGACACACCCGCACTGTTTCAGGCCCCACCTCTCATGTGCATGACACTAGTAATGTTGTGTTAGTGAAGTCTGGTATTGGTTCTGAACAAGTTCCAAAATTCCAAAAGCAGTTACCCTTCGTTTCAGTTCCACTTATCTGTTCAACCAGCATATCTTCATTTGCCCATGCTTCAATTATACTCCTACAGTTGGAGCACAAAAATCTGTAGTTTTACGTATAAGGACATTAATAAAAACCATCTGGTCCTTAGTCTTAAAATTAGGCAAATACATCCTTAGAACAACACATGACAAATTACACCATGTCATTATTTAACAAAAATCAAGGCCAAAATGCAGTAAGTACACCCTTATGGCTTCCATATGAATTAAGAGGGTAAACAGCAGCCAGGTTCTGCCCTTGATTTAAGCAATCATAAGCAAGTGTGATCACCTCTATATGCAAATGTTTTGGAAGTTTGCATTCAGGTCTGTGTTTACACAATGCCAAGGAGGAAAGACATCAGCAATTGTCTTAGAGAAGCAATTATTGCTACCAGTCAATCTGTCATGGGTAAAAAGGCTATTTCCAAACAAAGTTCTTCATTCTGCAGTGAGCAAGATTAATCACAAGTGGAAAACATTCAAGACAGTTGCCAATCTTCCCAGGAGTGAATATCTCAGCAGATTTCACCCCAAGGTCAGATCAGGCAATGCTCAGAGAGACTGCGAAAAAGAGCCATGGTGTTGCTGCTAAAGGTGGTTCTACTAGTTATTGGTTCATGGGGTGAATAGAGCTAAACAGCTAAAAATGACATGCCCAGAACCTGGCTTTAGGTCTGCTCTGAAAGAATAAGACTGATGTGTTCTCTCTCTCTCTCTCTCTCTCTCTCTCTCTCTCTCTCTCTCTCTCTCTCTCAGTGCAATATGAGCAGAGGTAACAGTTTATTCTTCAGGAAGTTACCAGTGGGGAAGACATATGCCTCTGCCCAGAAGCGATTTTACTGAATGGATCACCAACACCATAGTCTTTAATTATGATAATATAAACCAGGTGGTCTGAGAGTCGGGGTTGAGTAGGGGTGGGGGAACTCCTAATTCTTTATATGTACTTGTTTGATTTTTTGATTTTTTTTTTTTTCCCCTGTCTGTCAGCTTCCAAAAAATTAAATTTCCATTGTTTTCACATGGAGTTGTTTTGATTTAGAAACATAAAAAGCTTTATTTTAATATGTGTAATAATTTGTATACATGCCACAAGGAAACCAACCTCAATACTGGTGTTTTAAAGTCAGCCAATCTGATATTTTTCCTAGCCCTGGGGCAGGGGAGATGGGGTGAACAGTTTACATTTACATTTTAGACATTTTGTCAGATGTTCTTATACAGATCATCTTAAAATTTCAATAATATTACAATGGTAGTACAGAGGAACAGTTCTAAGCATTACCTTTTGCTTTGGAGTTTCATTGGAAAGTACTTATCGATCAAGATGTTTTCGTCTCCCAGCTTTCATTCACGTTGACTGAGTGATGGATAGTATAGAGAACTTTCTGTGCCAGAGCTGTGCATGTAGCTCTTGAAATGAGTTGTGTTTAAATATCTTCTGCCTGGCATACCAGCTGTGGGACAAGCAGCTGTTGAGCCCTTGGAGAGAGCACCCATATTCATATTCTCTCTCTCTCTCTCTCTTTCTCTCTCTCTCTCTCTCGCTCGCTCTCTCGCGCTCTCTCTCTCTGTGTGTGTGTGTGTTTTCTCAGTGCGCCATGTGGGGGCTTGTGCTCTCGCACCCTCTCTGCTCTCCACAGCTCCCCTTGTGGTCAGGCGGGTTTTCCGTTGTATATTTGTATTAACGTCGTCATTGATCCAAATAAATCTTAGTTTGCCTTTTCTTGATCTGTTGACCATGTTTGTATGTTACTTCCATCATGTTGTCACATGGATGTTTACATGTATGTAAGGTATTTGATTTTTATTTAAATTGTCACATAATTGTTACATGAAGATGTCTGGTATGTTCTGAGGTTTTAGATGGAATTCGTTTGACCTTGATGGCTGGACAGTTGGCTGACTTTTGTACAGGAGGTTGGGGGTTTGAATCCTAATCAGTGCATCTCCAGTGTGGTCCCTTAGACAAAGGCCTTAACCTTGCCCACCTACCTCATTAACAGTGAGAGATTGCAGTAAGCGTGTCATACCGGCTCAGACGTCACCTGGGTCAACAAGGTCTGTCAGTGGGCTACTGGAATAAATACAAGACACTCATAACTATTGAAAGACAGCAAAGAGGCAGTCATCATGGCACCACGGGAACAAGTGCTGAATATAAGATCAATGGTGATTGGGATCTATACCAGGCAGGACCCTGGATGCAGACTGATGCAGAAAGCACATAAGAGTGAGGTGCAAGATACTGGAACACCATAACCAGGTAGTTGTACAGAAACATCTGCCAAGTATGGGCTGGAAGTTAAAGTGGGATACACCCTCAAAGGTGGTGAAAAATGACCATGCTAAGATGCTGTGGGACTTCCGGATCAGATGGTAATGATGGCTAACCAACTGGACATACCCACTGAACAATAGTTGGTGGAAAAAATGTCATCCAGAAAGTGGGTTAGTATTTCTCTTGGTAAGGAACAAGCAAATTATATATTTAAATGTAATTAGCCAGAAATCTGAAATGTACTGATATTGAAAGCATAAATAAGACTGCAGTATGAATGAAGTTACTTATATAGCACCCTTCTTAGAAGAAAAGGTGGTTTGCAATAAACTCAGCTTTTTGACATCAAGTCAACACACCAGTGAGTAGAATAGTGTCAACGTTTTTCAATTTTAAGAACAAATCAATAAGTTGTGCACTTAGAAAACTGTGATACTTCATGTGTTTTCCAACCAATCTTGTTGCTTTAATTATAATAACTTTGTATCATATGCACTCAAATACAGGATTTCTCGATTGTTATCATATGAGGGTATTACACGATTGTGTATTAAAACAAAAATATATGAAGAAACTGCTCCGGAGAAAGCATGCCAAAATGTTTTTGAGAGGTCCGTACTGCGCCTCCGACCCAGAAGGTGGCAGGCGTCCTTAACGGTGGAGGTTAAAGCTGTGAACACCAGCAAGCGAGGAAGCGGTCAGTCGCTTCAAGATGTCGTCTCTGAATGACAGATCAGTTTGGGACGAAGTGGAGGTTTGTTTTAACTTTCTGTAATTATATTGTTTGTAGATGGAAGTTTTTAAAAGAATGCCGTAGCAGCGTCCGTCAGAGAAAATCCTAGCTTCCGAGGACTCTAAGCTAGTTAGTTAACCCAGATCTTAGCATGCTAACTGTTCAGTCCTCTAGCATGACACAGTGAAATTTTTGAGGTGGTTCACGTTTGGAACACAAATCCGTGCAGAACAATGTAGCTAGAGAATATAAAAACAAAAACTTGTAGCTTCGTGGACTTAGTATTGGTAAGATAACGGTAAATGTAATTACGTACGGCTGTTTGCAAAACAAAACCGTTTGATGAACCTAGCTATAGTCAGCATGGTTGCTAGGTGACTAACGCTAGCTAGGTTTTTAACAGTGGCTGTAGTTGAAGCTTTTATCTGCTAAGGAATAAAGAGTGTATTCACATGAGGTGAGCTTAGAAAATCAGTGAAAGAACTGAGAAAGGAATCTAACTAGCTAAGTGTAATAAAAAACAAGCAAAAAAACCCCACCACAGCTGAATAAATCAGAACCGAACCTGTGGCTGTTCACAGGATGGGATTGGTGAGGAAGTCTTAAAGATGTCTACTGAGGAAATCGTGCAGCGGACACGACTCCTGGATAGTGAAATAAAGGTACGGGTTTTTAATGTTGGTAATGGAAAAAGTGGGCTGGTTACCTAGCTAAGTGAAAATTACTATTACTGAGCGCTCAACGTCCTTTGTTTGGTATCAGATCATGAAGAGTGAAGTGCTGCGAGTCACCCACGAGTTGCAAGCTATGAAAGACAAGATTAAAGAAAACACAGAGAAAATTAAAGTGAATAAGACTCTACCCTACCTCGTCTCCAATGTCATAGAGGTAAGGCACCTAAGCAAATTTGACAAGCCTATCTTGAGGATTCTGGATTTCTCCTCACAGGTTAGACCAAATCTTTGGAAAAGAATTTGTGATTAAATTCTCCTTTGACAGTCTTGCGAATAAGCTGATCTCTGTCTGCAGGACATTCAGTAGGTTTTTCTGAACAACATGAGAGAGCAGATTTTGATTCAGTCTTCTTAACCGTTTTTGTGTCTAATAATTTAACAGTAAATTTGTATGGGTTTTTTAAGGTCTGATACTTTTAAACAGGTTAGTTTTTAAAAATCAGCAAACGGAAAGGAGTTGGAATTTAAAATTTAAAAAGGCGTTATTTGTAAAGCGTCCGAGTTTGAGAAAGGCGCTATATAAATGCAACTAATAATAATAATAATAATAATATTGTTGTTATTGTTGTCAGACCAATTCATGTACATGCAGCAGATAACACTTCACATTACTTTATCACATACTTATAACTACCCTGTCAGACTGGTATTGCTTAATTGTACAAACCTGCACCACATTTGTACATGAGTTAATACTCTCACCTGTAGCTTAAATGGCCGGTGTACAGTCATTCATTGAGAGTCATACTGCAGTGTGCAATTGTTTCTTTTAAAAATAAACGTTGGGTTTGTGTTGTGCACTGAGGCGACCTGTCTTGTGGAAGTGATGCGGGATGTGTGTCTTGACCTTGTCTTTGTGATTTCCAGCTGCTGGATGTGGACCCAAATGACCAGGAGGAGGATGGGGCCAATATCGATCTGGACTCCCAGAGGAAGGGAAAGTGTGCTGTCATAAAAACGTCCACGAGGCAGGTGGGTCCAACAGTGGTGACATCCTCTTCCCTCACAGCACAATAAGGGACTGATTCATTTTAATGCAAGAGTATTTTTACTAGATCATTAATATGCTGGCTATTTCCTTGTTCATTTGGCTCTTTTTGTTATTGACATGTACTGATGTATGTTGCTGGAATGCCTGCAGACGTATTTCCTTCCTGTGATCGGCTTGGTGGATGCTGAGAAGCTGAAGCCTGGAGATCTTGTGGTGAGTGACCATATCCAGCAGCTCCCTCAACAGGAAAGGATCTTTGGATAAAGACTGGAAGAGTTCTTGGTTTTGTTACAGGTCAAACTTGTTTGTGTGTGTGTTTATGTGCATATATGTGCTTGCAGGGTGTCAATAAGGACTCATACTTGATTCTGGAGACACTGCCCACTGAATATGACTCTAGAGTGAAGGCCATGGAGGTAGATGAGAGGCCTACTGAGCAGTACAGTGATATTGGTGGCTTGGACAAACAGATTCAGGAGGTACAAGAGCATTAGCATTGATTGGTTCTTCACCTATATGTTATGAAATGAATACCCTGTGATTATATCAGTCAGTTCTGTCCCATTTGTTTTTGAGAAAAAATGTAATGGAAGGGCTTCCATAAAATTCCAGGACTATAATAGTGAAAATGATTACTGTGTGTATAGTTGGTTGAATTGATACTGTCTCTGTGCGTGTGTGCGCACGCGCACTGTGTATGTATCGTGTGTGGGTGTAGTTGGTGGAGGCGATTGTCCTACCCATGAACCACAAGGAAAAGTTTGAGAATCTGGGCATCCAGCCCCCAAAGGGTGTTCTGATGTACGGACCACCAGGCACGGGAAAAACCCTGCTGGCCAGAGCCTGCGCTGCACAGACCAAGGTAGGGCTGTGTTGGAACGGACTGGGGTAGGGCTGTGTTTAATTTGGGGACTCAAGCACATACATTCATCTGGTTCAGGCTGAGAAAGCCAGTATTGCTATCTAAAATACTGAAATTGCAGAAGACAGCCATGTGCAAGCAATCCCATTAACAGATCTCAAGCTTTTTAATAGTGTTGACGGCATCCTCCTAGGTACACCTGTTCAACTGCCCGTTGATGCAGTTAATCATGTGAGCAACTCAGTGCTTTTAGGCGTGTAGCCATGGTCAAGATGAGCTGCTGATATTCAAGCTGAGCATCAGAATGGGGACATTCAGTGACTTTGAATGTTTAATGGTGGTGATGGACGGGCTGGACTGAGTATTTCAGAAACTGGTGATCATCTGGGATTTTCATGCAAAACCATCCCTAGGGTTTACAGAGAAAGGTCTGAAAATTCAAGTATCCAGTGAGCGGCAGTTCTCTGGTCAAAAATGCCTTGTTGATGCCAGAGGTTGGAGGAGAATGGCCAGACTGGTTTGAGCTGATAGAAAGGCAACAGTTACTCAAATAACCACTTATTACAACTGAGGTGTGCAGATTAGCATCTCTGAACACACAACACATAGCAGACAAGCTACTGCAGCAGAAGACCACACCAGGTACCACTCCTGTCAGCTAAGTACAGGCAACTGAGGCTACAGTTCACACAGGCTCACCAAATAGGACAACAGAAGATTGGAAAAACTTCATCTGGATGGTAGGGTGAGAATTTGGTCTAAACAACATAAAAGAATGGATCCATCCTCCCTTGTATCAATGGTTCAGACTGCTGGTGGTGATGAAAGGATGTCGGGGAAATTTTCTCGTCAAACGTTGAGCCCCTTAATGCCAGTTGAGCATCATTTAAACACTACAGCCTACCTGATAATTCCTGACCATGTCCATCCCTTTATGACTGCAGTGTACCTGGCGATTTCCAGACAGGTAATGTGGCACTGTACAAGGGCAGTGGTAACTCTGTGCTTAAGGTATTTGCCTAGTAATCAGGAGGTTGCCAGTTTCAAGTCCCACCACTGATGGGTTACTGCTGTTGGGCCCCTGAATAAGACCCTTAACCCCCAATTGCTCATAAAATTCAGTCCTAATTGTAAGTTACTTTGGATAAGTCTCAGCTAAATGCCAGATACTCAGTCCAGTAGAGCACCTTCTGGGATGTGGTGGAATGGGAGATTCACATCATGGATGTTTAGCTGATAAATCTGCATCAACTATGATGATATCAATATGGATCAAAATCTCTGAGGAATGTTTCCAGAACCTTGTTGAATCTTTGTTGTAAAGAATTAAGTCAGTTCTGAAGGTAAAAGAGGGTCCAACACAGTACTGATGCAGTGGCCAGGCAGTGTGTCACTGGAAGATGATAGGACATCTTATTATGTGTTTGTTATTCAATATCTTTTTTATTTCAGATTTTAAAAAAATTTTTATTATAGTTTTACACATAGCAAGAGTCTGTCATTAACCTACAAATACCATGGAAGTGCCATCAAGTGTTGATTGGCTCACATATGTGTGTGAGGGCAGACATACTTTCCACAAGCTTGGCATGGTTTGTGTGAATTATATTTACACTTGCCCAATATGGATAAAGTGTTGTCAGTACGAATATGGAGTTGGTGTCATCCCTTCCTTTGCAGCTATTAAAGTTTCCAATCTTCTGAGAAGGCTTTCTACAAGATTTGAGTGTCGAATCTTTTGCCCATTCATTTTGAAGAGCATTGGTGAGGTCAGATACTGATGTTGGACGAAATCGCAATCTCCATTCTGGTTCATCTCAAAGGTGTTTGATGGGGTTGAAGTCAGGACTCTGTGTGGGCCAGTCAAGTTCTTTTACACCAGACTCACCCAACCATGCCTTCATGGGGCACAGTCATGCTGGAACAGAAGAGGACCTTCCCCAAACTATGCTCCCACAGTTAGGAGCATATATTTGTCCAAATTGTTTAGGTGTGCTAAAGCATTAATATTTCTCTTCACTGAACTATGGGGCCTTGGCCATCTTTGGCCACAAACAACCCCATAGCATTATCCCTCCTCCACCAAACCTTTCAGTTGGCACAAAACAATCAGGCAGGTAACTCTATTCTGGAATTTAAAACCCAGACTCATCCATCAGACTGCCAGAAGGAGAAGTGTGAGCCACAGTCCACAGACTGGAATTTCTAGGAGGAAAGAAATTTCATGAACTGACATGTTGCAATGGTGGTATTCTATTCAGTGTCCTCTTTAGAATGACCCATTCATTTATAAATGTTTGTAAAGCAGGCTGCATGCATAGGTGCTTGATATCAGTGGGACTGAATGAAACACCAGAATTCAATGATTAAGAGGCGTGTCCCAGTATTTTTGTCCATATATATATATATATATATATATATATATATATATATATATATATATATATATATATATATATATATATATATATATATATATATATATATATATATATATATATAAAATCTTATCTTCCCAAACTTGGCGTATTGCTTCATGTAGATAATCCTTTTTTTTTTTTTTGTCATCAACCTCAAATCCAAAGTGCAATTAGTGTTTTCCCTATAAGATTATATTTCCCTTTAAGATCAGTGGCCAACAATACAGGCTGCCACTGTAACCTTTCTCGCTCAGGTAGGCTAATGCAGGCCATAGAGTTGCAAACCTTCATGCAGTCGAGAGAGAAAACGTCTTGTGCTGACTCTTATGAGAAGGTGTTGTATGTGATGTACCATTCAAAACTATGTCTCTGTTTAAACATAAGGCTTTGATGTTGTTGTTATTATTGTTCAGATGAATTCATATAACTGTACATCATGCTGGAGAACTGCTGGCCTGTCTTTAACTGTCTCATTGTGGTCCTTCTGTCTTTGCTGTTCCCTGTATTAGGCAACATTCCTGAAGCTGGCAGGCCCTCAGCTGGTGCAGATGTTCATAGGAGACGGCGCAAAGCTGGTGCGTGACGCCTTTGCACTGGCTAAGGAGAAAGCCCCTTCCATCATCTTTATCGATGAGCTGGATGCCATCGGCACGAAGCGCTTTGACAGCGAGAAGGCTGGAGACAGAGAGGTGCAGAGGACCATGCTGGAGCTACTGAACCAGCTAGATGGCTTCCAGCCCAACATGCAAGTCAAGGTACAGGCACATGGTTAAGCACTCACACCAGCTGTGTGTTGATATAAGTACCTCATAAATGTCTAGATGTTGGCATCATCTGCTATTTGGTGTTTAGGAGTTGTGAGGTTCATTTATACTGTTTTGTGCATTTCTGATCCATATTTTAATTGATTGAGTGATTGATTAGCCAACTGGCAAATTTAAAGATGTAATTTTGTTAATTTAAGTAATTTAGCCTGAATCAGTATCATTACTTTAGGAATCAAACCATTTCAAAGGCTTGTCATTTGTCAGCAAATTTCAAAGAACATCAGTGCAACACAGATAAATGGTTTCCACGGCTTGCGTACCATCACACACTCTGTTTGGGGTCCATAGCTCATGTAGATTTTGGTCCTGATTGCACATCCTGCAAGTTTGTCATTTCAGGTCATCGCTGCCACTAACAGGGTTGACATTCTGGACCCTGCACTGCTGCGCTCTGGCCGGCTGGACCGCAAGATCGAGTTCCCAATGCCGAACGAAGAGGCCCGCGCTCGCATCATGCAGATCCACTCACGCAAAATGAACGTCAGGTACATGGTGATGATTCAGTGGGGCAAGAACACCAGAATGGGGCCCGCCGACAGTATTAATCAGATATGTTTAGCTATAAAAGACATCAATATTGCCTAAATCAGCAGTTTCTGAGAAACTCAGCAAATGTTTTCATTCAGAATTCTCTCTCTCTCTCTCTCTCTCTCTCCCCCCCCCCCGCTCTCTCTGCGTGCGTGCGTGCGTGCGTGCGTGCGTGCGTGTGTGTGTGTGTGTGTGTGTCCAGCCCTGATGTAAACTATGAGGAACTGGCCCGCTGCACAGATGACTTTAATGGAGCCCAGTGTAAAGCAGTATGTGTGGAGGCAGTAAGTACTCTTCAGATTTGGATTAAACCTACAGTGTAGCTGACACCCCACTTAAGTAGTCATTCAGTAATTGAAAATATTCTTATTTGAATAAAAAGGTTGGCCAAAGGTATAGTTATCACTTTTTATTAATGTTTTTCAGTAACTGCTGTGCCATCAGATCAATGGGCTTTAAATAAAAGTGTTTTTGAAATGGACATACATTTATTTTGCTTATTGAATGTTTTGGTGTGAAACAGCCAGCCTCTTGGTCATCTGTGAAAGATTTCCATTACATCAGTCTTGTATCATCATTCTCATCAGTATTTGTCATGTGTTTGTGTGTCATAGCAGGTTTTTAATGTGTGCGCGTACATTGTTTTCTAGGGCATGATTGCACTGCGTCGCGGTGCCACAGAGCTAAATCATGAAGACTACATGGAGGGTATTCTGGAGGTACAGGCTAAGAAGAAGGCGAACCTGCAGTACTATGCTTAAACGTGTGTGTGTGTGTGTGTGTGTGTGTGTGTGTGTGTGTGTGTGTGTGTGTGTGTGTGTGTGTGTGTGTGTGTGTGTGTGTGAGAAAAAATAATACACTGCTGAGTGTCCAGATAAACCATGTCTTCAGCCTATTGGAATCGATTGGCTAGTAATGACCACCTGGTGTTTTTCAGTTAGCTGTTTGTGAAAATCCATTAAAAAGTTACTTTTTTCCATGGATGCACTTCATGATTTATTTCACATGTAAATCTGATTTTCAAGCACAGTTGAATGTCCGTTATCAAACAATGACGAACAAGCACATTAAGCATATAGCATATATATTTTATGACTGTTGCAACAAATGTCTTCACATATGCTACAGTGGTTAAAAAAGGTCAAGCTTTGGAAATGTGGAAATCCCCTTTATTTAAACATGAATTTGTCTCAAGCAAAATGTGAAATTTACTTATACAAAATACTACTTAAGAGATGTTGAGAATAAGATATGTTCTATGTATCTACTCATCTTTCTGTAGAGGTGCACAAAAGGAACAAACACAGGTCTAGATCTTGGCCCACAGTTTCCTTCATCTTAAACACAGTAACCCATCACCTCGGTGTCTAGTCCCAATTGCTATGTTCTGAATATAGAAATACAGAATTAATCAGCATTACTTGCTGTTGTTTTTTTTCATGTAGTCCAAAATGTGGACTAAAGTCATTTAAAGTCCCTCCAAACAATACACTTTGGTGCTCTTTTACTATGCTGGAGCTGTGTCTCCCTGTCCCTCCATAACTCTGTCTCGCACTACCTCCTCTTCTGTCTCTCCCTTTGTCCCTGACTGTATGACGGAGCTTTTGCTGGGGGACTCTCTCCCCTGCCGCCTGCAGATGCGATGGGCAACGGCGCGGCAGTAGCGCCGGAAGGCTGGGTCACAGCAAGTGTAGAGCAGAGGGTTGAGGCAGCTGTTGGCGTAGCCCAGACAGATGGCGTATGGGTGTGCTCCCATCAGCCACTGGTCAAAGTCACAGGAGTAGGGCAGGAAGCCCAGTTCCACCAGTGCTGAGAGGGTTTTGTTGGTGTGAAAGGGCAGCCAGCAGAGGAAGAAGGCCAGGACAAGGGAGGTGATGACACGCAGGAGCCTGCGCTGCCGAGGCCGGTCGGGCCGGGGACCCAGGCTGAAGTGCTGGGAGAGGAGCCTCCCCAGCGAGCAGTAACATAGCAGCAGCACAGTGAGAGGAAGCAGGAAGCCCAGTAGGGTTGACTTCAAGCCCAGCACCGTGGACCACAGCAGCTCTGCCTGCTCCCGTGTGGCAGGGTCGAGGTCAGCAGACACCACACTGGAGTAGTCCATGTCACATAAGCAATGTGTGGCACCAGCCTCACCCTCCTCTGGCCAGTCACCGTCGGAGCCACCCTCCAAGTGCACCTCTCGCACGGTTCGTAGAAGCAGTGCAGGAAGTGCCAGGACACAGGCTGCTGTCCACACGCCTCCTACGACCTGCCGTGCCCTGGCAGCAGCTCTGCTACGTGCACCGTTGCTGTTGCGGCCCTGTACGATCACGCAGTAGCGCTCCACACTGAGGCTGGTCAGAGAGAACACGCTGGCATACATGTTCAGAGCCACCAGATAGCTGCTGATGCGACAGAGCACACTGCCGAAGGGCCAGTGGTAGTCCAGCGCCGTGTACACTGCCCACAGCGGGAGTGTCGTGACAAACACAAGGTCAGCCAAGGCCAGGCTGGCGATCAGTGACTCCGTAACGGAGCGGGAGGATCGAGAGGTGCTGTGAGACGCTTCCTGGGTCTGCTCAGAGTTGGAGCAGCTGCCTTTTCTCATGCGGCCTCTGGCACGACGGTCCAGGTACGCCCACAGCACTAGACCATTACCCAGTGTTCCAGCCACGAAGGCGAGGAGGTAAACAGCTGGAATCAGCACCCGCGTGGCACGCCACTCGCTGTAGTCGCACTGGGAGAGGGGGGAGGGAGAGGCAGCAGACCACTCCAGCTCAGACATGGAGAAACAACCAAGAGTAGAGGCTTATGCAGGCACAGTAATAGGCTTCTAGGTGTTCACAATTTGGTGTCATTAAAGAAGCACATCTTGACTTTGTCTTCCAGTGATTGTCTCCAAGATGATCAAATTGCTTCCTTCTTTTTTCTCACTGTCAACAAACTGATAAGGCATACATCCTGTTTCAGATCATTTTATCTAAAATCTCAGCCAAGCTTCCTGCAAAAAACAGGATATGAAGAGGTGTGAAATGTAGGAACTCATATTTAAGATAATACTGAATATTTAATTATATCCTTTAAAAATCCTTTAAATTATGTATTGCCTTTTTGCACTTAATACTTAATGCATTTACTGAGTTTACTGCATTTATTGATCAGTTACGTTTTTCCTTCAGTCTACCTATTAGGAGTCTAAACTCTGACTGTTATGAAGTTATATTATTTTTAATTGATAATGCACTTTATAAATAAAACAATGTATTATCATTATAAATGAAGCATTAGAAAAATGACACACAATCTTTTACTTTATCAGCATTTTTGAACCACATCTTGATCAGAGAAGTAATATATATCGCTGTATATAATTTTCTGCTCTGATATTTCATGAAGAGATTATACAAAACTCACCAAATCCTACCTGTGTTATTTTTTCTCTGTCAGCTGACTCTCAGATTAAGAATGTCAGGTCTGTTGCATGCTGAGAGATTGTCCTCAGTGAATCTCCTTTCCTTCAGAAACGCTATGGGCAGTAAAACACCTGTCTTGCCTAAATCAAGTGTCTATTAAAAATATCTTTCAGTTTTTCCAAAATTCCACACTGTATATATCTAGCCTTTTCTACACTTCCCCACATAAAGAGCCCTTGGAGATAACGAATGGGAATCCCGCCACTCTTCCTTAAGACCCCTTCTCTCACTCTATTCATCCCCTAATCTGCATGGCTATTGGACCCTCCCTGCCCCCACCCCCCTGCTGTTGGACCACCCCACTGGAGTTTTGTGAGATCCCCAAACAGGAGCCCTGGGTTTACAGGGTAAGTAAACTGGTCGCAGTGATAGTCACTGCTCTGTACACCTTAGCCATGAAAGGGACTGTGTGCACACATAACAAAGCCTTTAACGGTGCCACAGACAAACATTCTTACACAATCACTTCTCTCAAGCAACATACCAGTCTAAGTTTGTGAATGCAACACACAGCTGTGCTGCCACCAATTCTAAGAAATGGTAGGGGAACTTTAGGGAAGTGGCTCATAACAGAGAAAACCATTCATACAATCAATCGTGATGTATGACAGGTGAATGTGGAGGTCCTCTCAAACCGTGTACTTATTTCCCCTAATAAACTCTGTTTGCACTGCTGGTGTATTTTTGCACATTTGATGGACAATGATGCACAATGTAATGGAATCAAGTTTTTGTACACTTGTACACCAATACATTCATGTACTTCTGAAATCATTCTTTTCCAGTCGTTCATCATGCTACTGGAGTCACTCTGCTATAGATTGTCATGTTTTTATTAGCATTTTACCTGATATTTTAATACAATGTATTTTTCAAACTAAGGTGTGTTGTCTTTATTATTATGGATTACATGGTGGTTACAGGCAATCCTTAAAGGCTTGTACGAGTAAAACTTCAACATGTTTATGTTCTTTATATTTCAGTAGATTACTGATGAATTTAAATTTATAAAAAATAAACCAAGCGGCCCACTCCCTGCCCAAAACACATTTGGACTTCACCTGGTGTTCATGTGTAAATGGCAAAAATTATATATCCAATCCTTCTGAAGCAATATTAGATTACAAATATTACATGCAAATATAAACATATTCCAAATCGACAATAATGTTGTCATGTTGTGTGTTTGTTTTGAGTCCATGGTACTTTGTTTTGGATATGAGGAGAGGTTTCATATCTCATTGTGCAGTGTTTGAAAATGCACACAGTAAATGATAACTGTTAAATCATTGGTCACTTTGAGTGATTTGAACAATTTTTTTATTTAAAGTAATTTTGCTTAATCAGCCTTTCTATTTGCAGACATCACCAGTAGTTACTATCTTACCCATCATTTATTCTACACAATGTCGATGATCATAACATCCAAATTGCAGTTGCTTCTTCTAATTATTTTTGGTTTATATAATCCGACTGACTCCAAAATAGGACCCCAACATCTGAGATGGATCCAGCGCACATTTGTATTTTCTATGTGTAATCAGTGAACAGTCAAACTCTAATCAATGAAAAACGCCACCCATTCTACAAATTAAAACAATGGCCATCTTATCTTCTGCATCTAATTATTTACATGGTCTTTTTCTTAAATCATATTATATTTCAGCATCTAACTATTAAATAAATGACAGTTTGAGTTGCGTTTTCCATTTCCATCAGTAAACTTCTGAAACAAGGAGGGATAAAGTATAAGGACTATGGTAGGCAGAGCCAAACAGGACTGCCTTTTACAAGACTTCAGTGTGATACAATGTAAATGTTTAAAGATCAGCCCAGATGCTGACACAAATTTTACCTGCCACCCACTAACTTCACATGAAATGGTCTGTTTATCTGCAAGCTGAAGAGAAACCAGTAAACACAGTTTTTCTTTCATGGCGTATTTGACCAGGTGAATGGTCAAAAAATACAATGCCTCCACCAATGAGTTTCTATCGGGATCAAATGCAGTTTTTGGCTTTGAGTAAGCTAAAGGACTACTTTTTTTGACTGTAAAATGTACTGATTTAGCCCCATTTCCAAAAGCAGAATGACCCTGTGTTCCAGAGCCGTTAGTTCAGTGTGCAGAGACCTTGTCCCTCCATGCCTCCAGGAGCTGCCGATAACTCCTAAACTCGGAGATCCTGAACTTGACCGAATTTAATAATGGTGCTTTAGAACTATTTATCTTTCGACTTCAGACATATGTATGCAAAGTGTTGGATATCAAACATTTCTAATTGTATGATGTAACCAGGAGCGGCTGAATACAGCAGCCATACTATTTATTTATTTCTTTGTTTGTTTGTTATTGGATATAATCATAGTGATAATTGCACTTTTCATAAATAAGAACCTTAATGTCTTACAATTCTCATATTATGCACGACTTCTTCTGACGTTGTTATGCAATGAATGTTGATTGCCCAGTATAGAAAAGCCATCTCATTAGCCAAGCACATCAGTTTAGTAGCTAGCTAGCTAACTCATGTACATGTAATTAGCTAGCTATCAGTGAAATGTCAAGCTTATTAACTAAATTTAACTTGTTACACGGCAATAGTTCTGTTTTCTCTTGATTATTGTGTAGGGAGCACAGAAAGAGTTAAACTTACCAGTTCTGTCAGTAAATCCCCCAGCTGTATCACAGTAGGTATGAGTCCTTGATGGACTGTATCATTACGTGTGATGTCACAGTAGGTATGGGTTGTAATGGGTGAATGAGCTAAGCTGTCATGATGGCCCTGCAATCTCTGAATTGAAGAGTCTGAATGACTTTCAGGAGATGCACACATCACTCTTGTGACATATTTACATTAAAATATCATTTTCTGTCACACAGTTTACTTGGCAGTGAACTGATTGTTTTATATCCCCAAAATACAATTTACACTCTTTTGCTTGCACTATAGCTTAATCAGGAATGTTTCTTCCAGACCTTCAGTACCCACCTAGTAGTGATGATTTGGGTATTAAGAAGTACCACAGCTGACATCTTCTAGCTTCCTCAGACTGGAGCACACGTAACAGTTTATTCTCAAAATTCAGGAGGGAAGAAAGACCATGTCTAGTGAACAGCGTGCTGTCTGAGGAAAATGTGGCATCATACACCTGTCAAGAGTGCAGATTTACGATGTCAAGATCCTACGATGTCAAGACTGCTTACCACATTTATTCTCTTGTGCTGAACAAGACATCAAGGTACACACTAGGTATGTGCTTCATAACCGATGCCTTAACTTCAGTTTCTGAATGGATACCATGTGTTGCTGATTAAATTACAACCCCCCTATAACCTGTGAGTCAGTAGTAAGAGTGAACCATAGAACAACCACTGAGCAGATATGTTTGGGTGGGGTCCATTCTCAGCATAGTACTGCTGTTGTGGAAGAGAGTCTATCAATGCAAATGATAGATGAAACCACTAAGGGCTTCATATTAGCAGAATGAGATTTCTAACCTTGCAGGGATAGAGACAGGAGTTAGACATATGACCTTGTTCACCATTCTGGATGTCTGAAGGGGTGTGTGTGTGCAGCGTTGCAGAAGTACCTTTTAAAGCATAGCATTGCAAGCTACCAGTTACTTCACACTGGAAAAAGTTTAAGTACAGCAAAACTGCCCAAAGCAACTTAGAAAAAGTAGTTCAAACAACTTTGTAAAAAAAAAAAAAATCTAATTGACAGTGTACATATGATATGAAATTATAACAAAATGTAACACACAAAAGGTCAGATCTCCAGCAAAAAAACAACAACAAAAAAACCCCACACAATTGAGTTTATATTCATAAACCAAAACAATAAAATACCCCAGCATTCATAGGAAGGTGTAAGGAATGTCAACTTTTTAAGGCCCAATATTGTTTTAGTAACTACATAAAAATGGCAAAAAAAGAAAGGAGTTTGAATACTTGAATTACTAAGCAAATATACATGTAGCTGATTACATAGTGTGTTACATAGTGTATTACATATTGTGTGCAGATGTGTGTTAGTGTGTTAGTGTGTGATGTGTTACAGTGTGTTAGTGTGTGCAGATGTGTTACATAGTGTTACAGTGTGTGCGTTACATAGTGTGTGCAGATGTGTGTGTTAGAGTATGAGCATCCAACTATACTAACACAAATGACAGAACATGGACAGATAACTTTTCAAAGCTGCTGAGGGTGGAATTTCCAGGAAAACGATTGAGGGTGTGGTTTGCAGGAAATACACATATAATCAAAAACAGGGTGGGAATTCTGGGAGGGACAGAGTAAAATCCTCCCTTCCGAATGGCTAAAGTGGTGAGAAGTGGGCTAAAGGGACATTTGATGGCTAGTTGACAAATTAAGCCCTCCATTTCTCTCTAGTGACGGTCTAGACTATGACACAATGTCCAGGCATAATGGAAATCAATGAAATAGACTAAAAATACCATCTTGTATAATATTTATCTTCTACTAGTTTTACTCCTTTTAACCTAAATAATCAGGAAGTAAAATTTAATGAACAAAACCCATAACCAAGATTACATAAAAGATTATATACAGACCCCTTTGAACATTTGTTTCAATACCAGGTAGGATTATTTAACTAGGAAAACATCCAACAGTTACATAAAGTTGTGTTTTTTCCCTGTTCCAACTTTTGCTGGACTGACTTCCCCTTTAGGAGTGACTGAAAAAAACAAAGAGCTTTTGGTTTTTAAAATCGTTCTTTATTCGATTCACACACACCTAATGAGTATTAAGAGAATTATATATACAAAACCTCAATCAAACGTTATATAAAACAGGCCTCTGCACCTCTGCCTAATTTCTATAAAGCTTATTAAAACTATTACATTACACTCAAATGTATTAATACAAAACACCATGCTAAACAAAAATCCTTTTCTGCACTCTTAAAGGACTACCAAACTCTTCTGTTGGAAGCTCTGGTGACAAAGTCCACATGTTTGAGACCAACCTGCATGTCTCTAGCCAGAAAAAAAGAAAAAAGAAAAAAAAAAAGTGCTTCACCCATAATACTGTCTCAAAGTAAATGAACTAAAATGTAGAAACCTCATGCTCTACCCGTTAGCGCGCATACATGAGCACGCGGCTGCAGGTTAGACAGATGGGTTTTGTGGGGTTTTGTAAGAAGTGGCTATAAGCAGTGGCTGTTAAACTTGGTTAAACGTGCTGTGAAACTAGTGCTCCATTCTGGTTACCATGCTCACAATACAGTCACTTCCCACTGCCTGTCCCTTTATTGCACACACACACGTATATTGAGGAAGTGCTGTTGTTGTACAACCCACATATACAGTAGCTTGCAAAAGTATTGTCCCCTCTTGACATTTTTCCTGTTTTGGTATATTACAGACTAGAATTAAAGTGGATCTTAATAGACCTAACAAAATCCAAATTGTTGAAGGGGAATGAAAAAAAAACACCTTGTTTAAAAAAGAATTAAAAGCAGAAAAGTTGTGAGAATATATGTATTCATCCCCCTTTGCTATGAAAACCCTAAATAACAGCTGTTCCAATTAACTTCTGAAGTCACATGATCAGTTAATTAAGGCCCACCTGTGGAATCACATGTTCTGTCACATGATGTCTGTATAAATAAATCTGCTTTAAAAGCCCCTGAGTCTGTAACACCCCTAAGCACTAAGGGTTAAATAATTATGCACAGTAAGTATTTCTGGTTTTTGTATTATTGTCACAATACACAAAAACTGTTCTGCACCTTCAAAGTGGTAGGCACTTTGTGAAAATCAAATGGTACAAAAATCCAATTTAATTACAGTTTGTAATGCAGCAAAACAGAGACATGACCACAGATAGAGGATCCTTTCACAAGGAAATGTATAATTAAATAAACACATGGCCATTGCCGAAATTAAAGTTTAGCTGAAAAGGTTTGGTTCATCATCAGCTCCCTTACAGAGAGACACTCAGGCTTATAGACAGTATCTGCAGCAGCACAGAAAGGGCAGAGGGCAGACTTTGGTTTGTATGGGCTAGAATACGCTTAGAGCACACACCACCAGAACACTGCCAACGAGGCCAGTAAGCCCAGCACAGAGCTCTTGGCCATGTTCACGGGTGCGCTGTTACACAGGTCGGACATGCAGCAGGAGTATCTGAAGCTGGAGACGTGGGGAAACATCTGTGCCAGCATACTCTGGTCACAGTCCGAATACTTTATACACTGTCGGTATGTAGAACCACCTAGGACAGACAGTGTGTGTCAACAGACAATTCTGAGTCATTCAAGCAGGTATGTGTGTTTGAAAGTGTATCTGGATAAGTATAAGGGGAGTGTGTGTGAGTGTGTGTGAATCACCTCTCTCATAAAGCGACAGGCAGGCGTCCTCAAATCTGCAGTCCTGGGTTTTACTGCAGCTGCCGGTGTAGTCCTTACACTTGTAGCACTTAATTGCAGAGCCTTTGGGATTGGTAGAGCAGATAAAATGAGAGAGAGAGAGAGAATTATCACACAGATCGCAGAAAAAACACCTCCCATCCTTTCACTCCTGTGAGGACAGCAGAAGCCCTGGGGCTGTACATACCCAGGCCAAGCAGGGTCAGGCCAAACACCACACCAACTCCCATAAAGACTTTCATATTGCTCCCTGTGGACCTTCCAAACTGAAAGGAAAGACAAAGAGACAGTTACTTTTATAAAGTAGATAAAGTAATAACATAACACCCACTCACTTTAAAGTTAAATGATTTTGACAACTGCTATTCAAATACCATGTCACATATACCATATTGGACTCTAACCTACTGTACTGTACTAGGATGTATTCTATGAGTAAATGACAAAGCACTTTTGTAAGTCGCTCTGGATAAGAGCGTCTGCTAAATGCCGTAAATGTAAATGTAAATATCATTAGTATACAGAAGTATAGAAGGATAAGAATTTGTCCACAGCATATATCTTTATTATTAAAATATATAAATCCTTGCAGAGAAATTCAAACTGTAAAACATTACAGAGCATAGGATCCTTTATTTGGCCCAGTTGAAAAACAACAAAAAACAAAACACAAATACAACAATCATGAACCACTCTCCTCCAGTGCTGCACATTACTCACCAATACAGGACCTAGACATACAGTCATGGCCAAAAGTTTTGAGACTAGCATAAATTTTGGTTTTCACAAAGTTTGCTGCTTCAGTTTTTACGGTGGCGATTTGCATTATCTCTAGACTGTGAAGAGTCCACGTTTCTCCAAGAAAAACATCAAGCACAGACTGACATTCTGCTGGAAATATAGAAATTGGACTGCAGAGGACTGGGGTAAAGTTATTTTCTCTGATGAAGCCCCCTTCAGACTATTTGGGACATCTGGACAAATGATTGTCCAGGGAAGTAAAGGTGTGTGCTACCATGAGTCCTGTGTCATGCCAACAGGGAGGCATCCTGAGACCATTCATGTGTGAGGTTTCTTCTCATCCAAGGGGTTTGCTCAAAGTTTTGCCTAAGAACACTGCCATGAATAAGGAATTGTATCAAAACATCCTTTAAGTGCAACTTCTCCAAATGATCTAGGAGCAATGTGGTGACGAACAATGCTTTTTCCAGCATGACAGAGGACCATGTCACAGGGCAATCCCGATAACCAAGACAGACACTGTACACTGCTCATATGCATCACCTAGAAGACGTACAGAGTGATACCGGTCATAGACGTCACCTAAAAGATGTAGCGTGACTTCGCTCATCCGCATTACCTACACGATGTAGAGTGACGCTACTCATACACGTCATCTAAATAATGTAGAGTGATTCTGGTTATACACGTCACCTAGGAGAAATATAGTGACGCTGTTCATATGCGTCACCTAGAACAGGTACAGAGTGAGGCTTCTCATATACGTCACCTAGAAAATGCACGTTTATTTATTACAGAGGGGATAAAAACTACAGACAAATCTAGACTGATGAGATCCAACAGAAAAACAAAAGTCATCATCGCAACTTGGACACAGTCTAATTTACCGCATAGGCTACTGTCTCGCACATTTTGTGGCTAACGTCAAGTTGATGAATCTGGTCCAGTATGTTTCTTAGTTAACGTTAGGTGTTATATGTCAAATTTCACCGCACAATTAAATAATTTGGGGGGACGATAATCGGTAACTACCCTATTACTAGCTGGCTAACTAACCTACCTTGTGTCAACACACAGCTGTCGGAGCCTTGCAGCACTAGCAGCTCGGCGTTTAAAGGAATATCCCACATATTTTATGAACCGTTTCCACTTACCCGTTACGCGAGAGAGTCCAGCAGCCTGACCATCCACTTGACACGCCTTGACCAGTCTAACGGAGCTCAGCCTGGCAGGGGATTGTCTACTGAAGGTCACCACCCACAAACAAGGACGAGGGGGGTCTGTCTGTAGTGTGCAGATCAGATTAGGTTTACGTCTCCTCACTGGCGTTTATCGGGGTCCATGCCCGTTTGGCCTTACATGTCATATTAGTTACAGCGGAATCACTGAGATGTACTAATGTTTTTTGATGAGCTGTGCTCTGTTTATACTTAGCCTATAGGTGTAAAGGATTGGGATTTATACGCCCTACGTACCAACAAAGACGAAATTACAAAGTAGAGACGAGTACTGTGACTGATATTGTGAACACACAACGCTGAATGAATGAACAGATGTTTTGTTTTTTAAATGTCTCCAATTTTTTGTCATCTTTCTGCACCCGATAAGCCGAAGTCACACCACGTTTGCGTGTTGACTCATGCACACTGCAGAATCAATGATCTATTTTCCAGGAAGAGTAATCGCCATTAATCACGTATCTCTAGTCATTACTAACCTGACCTGCACTAGTGGACAAAGGCGGTTATTTCAAATAGACATTGGCTGATTTACCAATTTCAGCAAAATTATATTGGGTTCCCTGATGTTGACAAATAAAAGAGACAAAAAAAAAAATCGTGGTGTGTTAACTCTTTTATTACCAAGTAAAACAAGACACCATGGAATGTGCTTAAGAATTATTGTCAAGAAGTTCTTATTTTATTCAGAATTATTTTGGGAGGTACCAATAATTGTAAAATAGAGCCATTACAACCAATGCATTTAAGAAAGAAAATCATTCATTTTCTTTCAGTGTTTCCCAATCCTAGTTCGGAAGTACATCTGCACTATATGTTAGTGTCTACCCTGGTCCATCCAGCCAAATTCCGCATATGAAGGGCTTGTTCACGGTGTAGTGGAAATGCTGAAATGTGCAGTGCAGAGAGTCTCCAAAACCAACACAGCTTTAGGAAGAAATTTGCTGATTTGCACAGACATCTACAGCAATAAATGTTAATCCCATTACACAAAATGTTTAATGACTTAGTACAATGATCCAGAGTCTTGAGGCAAGTTTGAGTCTTCCTTTTGTACCATGTTTGGAAAGAATTAAATTGCACTCATATTTACTAGGGTAGTGGGATGACATACATATCACATCCTGCTTCATTGTGAAGCAGGAAACCTCTAATCTGTTTGAACATGAATCCATGGAGTTATATCCCAACACAACTGTGTTTGGGACAGATCATAACTCTCACATAACATATTCACATGACACTTAGACATTACTTAAAACAAGCTTCACTCACTTCTCTACAGAGTGGCAAGACCAGTGAATGCAAACTGCTTTTATGCTATAATGAATAATACAACTGTCACATACACATGTTGGAATTTTCTTATAAAGTTAATTATCAAAAGTTCACCTCTCCATTGCTGTAATATTAGAAACTTAATTTAAACTGGCAGACTATTCATACCATAATCAACACAAGCAGGGGGAGTTACATTTACAGCATTTAGTAGACACTTTTATCAAAAGCAGCTTACATTTATGTCTGAATACAATTGGAACAATTGAGGGTTAAGGGCCTTGCTCAGGGACCCAACACATGGTTGTAGTAGGGCTTGAACTGGCAACCTTCTGATTACTAGTCAAGTACCTTAACTACTGAGTTACCTCCATATGGAGTGCTAAATATTTATAACATAGGCTGTGTGAGCAGGTGTTCAACACGTGACTTCAGCCAGAGAATTAAGTGGCTGCTCCTCATAGTATGGAAAGTGTGGGCTGGGGAGAAGTGGGAGGCGCTTCAGTCCAAAACAAGCAGCAATACAAAGCGATGTCAGACAAATCAGAACAAAGCGCTCTTTATCTCTCATCCATTACAGCACAGAAACTGGCACCAACAGAGAGCAAAGAGAAAGCTAGAGAAAGCTGGAGAAAGCTGGGAGGAGACGAGGGCCTGTGTCTCCTACATTCTGTGTTGAGAACAATCCTCTTTTGAAACTTAAGTGTTCCACACCATTGGATTGTGCCTGGCCTTCTAAAAATATCCAAATAACTCAGACATTCTTTTGTAGAGAGAATAAAGCATCTTTTTATGTCTGAGAGTCAACAACATAAGCATCATTTGTAAAGAAATATACATAACGTCCTGTTTATTTACCCAAACTTAAAAAAAACACACATGTACAAAAAAGCCTCGATGAACAAAAACAAAGGTACTGAACTAATCTGAACAAATCAGAATAGCAGACAGCCCGAAAGTCCTATTGCACTGCATATTACAAGAGTAAAATAACTATTAATTACTAACAAAGATCAAAAATCTATACACCTTTAAGCAACTATTCACTCACATTGCCTTCATGAGAAGATTCACAGATGGTTACAGACACAGCAGAGCCTTATCTACACACCTGTCGGGGCATACTTGAGTCCAGTTTAACATTTGTGTGTGTGTGTAAACCCTGTTATGTTACTTGGAAACATTACTGCATGGTGGCAATACCACTAGAAATAGACATACACTTGACTTGTTGCAGCTTATGTAGTATGTTGTATTATTTCCATAATCCTGAGAGTTGCCAAATGTTTTAATTGTCAGAATAGTTTAATGTAGTGTACCAATGTCTAAGACTGTCTAATAGAGTTCACATGTGCCACATGTTTTTGAGTCACTAACCCCCAGTAATGTCTATAGCAGTATATTACGGTAAGTTTAGTTGCTGTCATTTTATTATCATTCCTATAGAAAGTCTTTTTTTTCCCCAAGGATTCCTGTCATTGGCGGAGGAGACATGACTGGTATAGCTAGTGTTATCCCGGCAGAGCTAGCGCTACGCAATGAAGATCTGCAAATAAATGGTTGATTCTGACTGGTGTACTTTCTTTCTGATTAAACCAAAAATGTATACACATACCCCACACTTTCCTACAATATTTGAGAGGGCTGGTTTGAGTGTTTAAACATTTTTATAAATAGTGGCAGTCTTTTTGTTTTTGGTTAAGTGTAAAGCTCCTAGCTGAGACCAGCATATACAAAACAAAAGCTCAATGAACAGCTCAATGCGTGCGTGTTTTCAGGTCATTACTTTTCTTTGAAAGTGAACACTGCAACTATAGTATCACACTGCCACTCTTTCTCTCTTTGCAGGACGTTACTGTGATAACACACACACACACACACACACACACACACACACACACACACACGCACACGCACACACATACACACGCACACACATACACACGCACACACATACATACGCACACACATACATACGCACACACATACGCACGCACACACATACGCACACACACACATACGCACACACACACATACGCACACACACACATACGCACACACACACATACGCACACACACACACACACACACATACACACACACACACACACACACACGCTGGAAGGTTCATGAGGGGGCAGACACAAAGCCTTCCGTATAATAAACAATGGAAGTCTAAATCTGTTGCTCTCATTTGCTCTTGGGCTTCTGTGCGCGTGCCTGTGTGTGTGTGCGTGTGTGAGAGCGGCCCCCGTGGCCGGCCACATTCATGTCGAGCTGCCCTTCCTCCTCGAAGTCATCAGTATCTGCAGAGTTGTCATTGTTGAAGAGGCCAACAGGTGCCTCACTCACAGCGTTGTGAGGGGAGGTGGACCTCAGGGGAGAGAGAGCACCCTGGGAGAGTAAGGCAAGAGAATCATACACAAAATATCTTAAAGATATGACAAATCAATTCTATTTTTTTCTCCAGAGAAGCCAGCCAAGCAATGTTTCCGACACACCTCAAGCCTGAGGTTTTTAGTAAAGATAGGAAAAGTGCCTGCATAAATCAAGACAAAAAACTTTCTTACTGACTCACAATCTGTAAGGACATGCAACCCCCCTAAAAGATTAATATAATAAACAATAAAATAAAGTAAAAAAAAATTAGAGAAAGTGCTGACATACCGATCGTACTGCAGACTCACGGAATGGTGGGCAGACCATGTAGAATCGGGGAATAGACACATCAAAGATCTCCTCCTTGTTTTTGAGCTGGTGAAAAGTGTAGTGACCCTCCATGTGCTCAGAGGTGGTGGAGAAGGTGGTGCAGCTAGCGTACTCATGCACTTTACCAGGGGTCATCACTGGAAACTCACCTACACACACATACACTCTTAATATTTTAGGGTAATATGTATTCACCTATCATACGTTTCCTAAGACTGGACTCGTAATAAATTAATTTGGTCTATTATGGCCCACTCAGGGTCTGTTAAGAGCCTGTTACGGCTACTCTGGGTCTGTTACGGTCCGCTCTGGGTGCCTCACCCACAACCCCGGGGCCTCGGACCTCCTCCACATTCCCATTGGCATTGGTGATCTTCCAGTAGCGGCTGTCCAACTGGCATGCACTTTCCGGCAGTGCCGACCGCGCCATCTCGATTCTGACACGGTGTGAGCAGGTGAGGGTCAAAGGTCAGTATTCAGAGACCTATCCAAAAACTTAACTACTGTAGGTTCAAAATCCTCTCCACCACTTAACTTGCAAACTTTTTAATTTTGGCATGTCATCGAAAACACAACATTGGATGACCAAGCAACATTTCAGTCATAGTGTAATGAGTCTGACGGATGTGTTTCAAAAATGAGACAGGCAGCCGACTTAAAAGAGTCACAAGAGAAGATACTGAAGTATCCACCTGCACCGCCCACCCTCACCGCCTACATGCAACTTCCACCCTCATCCCTGACCACACACACCCACCTTGCTAAGTAACGTTTGTTTTGATTTGTTTATAGGTCAAGCTCTCAATCAATTTGGGTGCATATTGCAATGCAGGGTTCAGATTTGACTGTCTAATTGAGATTCATATTTGTTAATATATTTGTTAAAATAACTCAATGTAAAAATAAAGAATTAACTGTGTTTTACCTGATTCTGTATGTGAAGAAGAAGTGTGGTGGATGGACAGAGCTGAGTTCAGGCAGAAAGGAGGTGGACACGGACACAGTGATGTCGCCAGTGGTGGCCACGCACTTCTTATCATGGACATACCTAAACAATATAAATATAAACATCAACATAAACATACCCAACAAACATCAACATAAACATCAACATAAACATACCTAACAAACATAGCTAACAAAGAAACATAGCTAACATACCTAACAAACAAACAACATAAACATACCTAACAATCATACCAAACATACCTAACAAACAAAACATCAGCGTGTAGTAATAACTGTTAAAACTTCTATCACTCATCATTCACCTGTTAGTATGCTGCTGACCCCTGCTTCTGAAAGGTTGTTTTAATTCATGAATCTGGACCTTACAATAAATTCATGCACTCAGTTATCTTTGCACAGTGGGACACATTTAACCATTAAGAAAGTTGTTAAACCTGTCTTCCCACTTTAACACATATGTGCCACAGGATAAAATAAATAAATATCTGTCTGGGATTGTAACACACCCGGAAGTGTGAAACCACAGCCACTTATGAATGCGTACAAGCACACTTACACATGCACACTTCTGTACACACACACTCAGGTACCTGAAGATCTGGTCTCGAATGATGGGGTATTCGCCAGTGACTACGTTTTGGACATATGAGGTAAACCATTCAGTAAAGTTAGATCCTGCAAGTGTGAGAGAGATCAATTATGCTTAAGTGAATTTAACAAATCTAGTTATATTACCCGCCAGGTACTTTCTGTAACACCACCCAGGGCTGTAACAGTTTTCTGTGGCATTTTCTGACTGAGCTACCAAGCCAAGCTCGGTCCCAGTGCTTTAACTCAGAGCCATTTTAAAAACCTCTCAAACCAAGAAGGCACTAATGAAAGATAATCTCTGTGCAGGAACTCATAAAACCCAGATAAGTCAGGAACTGTTCCAACTACAGTCCTAAAAGGCCCAGGCACAGTGCAGTGCTGTCACTGCTCTAGTATAAATAGGGCACCGAGTGACCTGAAGTATTACATTATGTGTGTTACAGTCTAATAAATTTAGAGGAACTCATTCTATTTTCCACTGTAAGGTCTATACTCTACCTGTGATGAACATATCAATAGCGGACGGATCTTGTGCAAGTTGATCCTGTGAAGAGAAAAACATCACAAAAAACAATAAGCCTGTAGTGTGGCATAATAAGCCTATAGTGTAATAGGCCTGTAGGGTAATAAGTCTGTATTGTGATGTAATAATCCTGTAGTGTAATAACCCTGTATTGTGGTGTAATAAGACAGTAGTGTGATGTACTAAACCTGTAATGTAGTGTAATAAGCCTGTAGTGTAGTGTAATGAGCGTGCAGTATGATGTGATAAGCCTGTAGTGTAGTGGCCAACAGAACAACATGTGAACTGCAGAGCCATCAACACTACGCTGTATATACACTATGCAGCATATAATCAGAGTAAACCTCTGTTTGTGTGTGTGTGTGGTACCATGTTAGAGCAGACTGGGCAACAGTAGAAGATCTTACTGTGTGCACAAACACTGATTAGTTTTTATAGTGCATGTGTGTGACTGAGTGTGGGTGGGTATGGGGGGTAGAGAGAGAGAGAGAGAAAAAAAGAGAGAGAGTACATGCTAACCGGACAGTGGTAGAAAATCTCACTGTGGACCCGTCCCTCTACACTCTCAAGGGCCATGTACTGGCTAAGGCCCGTGTGGAAGCAGAAGGTCAGTGGGAGACACTGCCGCATGCCCTTCCTCTGCTGGAACCCCCCTGCTGCTGTCTCAATGTCCAGCAGGTCCTCAGAGCGGTAGTGATTGGACAGAGCCATACTGCCCATCAACCTGGGAGGCAAGGCCAAACCCAGACATTAAAGTCCACATTTAGTAAATATACACTTATGGCTCCATAACAGAAGATAATATAGGGTCAACTGTTCATGCGGGTTAAGTGGGAAAGGCTTTACATACACACACTACACGTGTTTAATACGAAGGCTCTGTGATGTGTATGGTTTGCTCAGGTGTTATATTAATAGGACCAGTTTTTAACAGTGGTCAGTTCTGCTATATTAACAGGACCAGGGTTTTTAACAGTGGTCAGTTCTGAAGGCCTCAGTAAGCAGTGCCTCACCCGGGTACCACAAGTTTCTGTCCATTGTGTATCCTGTACGAGCAACGGTAGTCGTTGGGAAGCTTACAGCCAATCTGAGCCTCAATGGCATCCAGTTCCTCCTCTTTAGCGCCATCTATTGACAGACAAGAGGAAATGGTTTCAGCTATTTTTCTTCCATTTTGGTTTAATGACATTCATTGTGTGGGCAGTCACTGTATAGAGGATTTTTTCTGTCTTTTTCCTTATCAGAAAAACAGTCAAAATCTCATGAAAACTATTCAGCTGTAAACTGCTGTTAGCATGCAGGGTTATGCTGCTTACATGCAGGTCACCTGGGGAAACATTTGCATTGCAGGAATGCTTGGACACACCTTTGAGGGAGGCGATCATTCGTGGACATTTCTGGCCCAGATAGGATTTCAAATTTTCCCAGGATTCTTTCAGCATGCTGTAGTGA
This sequence comes from Electrophorus electricus, assembly GCF_041902795.1. Classification (NCBI taxonomy): domain Eukaryota; kingdom Metazoa; phylum Chordata; class Actinopteri; order Gymnotiformes; family Gymnotidae; genus Electrophorus; species Electrophorus electricus. The sequence continues at coordinate 964,718 of NC_137519.1, forward strand.
TCAATGTATCGACCCAGATCGATATAAAACTCCCGGAATAGCTCCTTCCAGCTCTGCCCTCTATGAGACTTATCCGCCCTGTATCAGTAAACCAGCACCATAACCATCACACACATTCTAAAAGACATGCAAAATTAACATGTTTGAATATGAATGGCTTAACGGGTGCTACACAGCGAAGCCTCTTGGTAAACTTACTCTGCGAGAAGCCAGTGCTTCTTGCAAAGCACCTTCCATAAAGGATTGTGGCCTGTAAGCTCATTCAGACGTCGACTTACAAGGCTGCAGCTGAGATTGAATTAGGCAGAAGAGCAGCAACAACTTAGCTACTTTTCATGACAGAGGTATTACTTCATAAAATATATAAATGAATACAGAATAAAAAGAAATTATAAATGATTAGAAAGTACACTACTAGCTTGCTACATTAGACAATTAAAAGTGCTTTAAAAAGTACTTTAATTAGGTACTGAAGTAGGACAGCACGTACCACTGCTCCATAATCAACAGTTAGCCTAGTTAACCTAGCTGTCTCACATTCATCAACACATTTAGCCTAGCTGTCTCACATTCATCAACACAGTTAACCTAGCTGTCCTACATTCATCAACACAGTTTACCTAGCTGTCTCATATTCATCAGCCTCAGCTGAATCCCAGCGCAGCTAAATTATCAAATATATTCCAATTGAATCCGCTCTTATTCTGAAATAAGCGGCTGTTTGCCTGTGGCTCAACGCAGCCCTCTTTTAAGTGCCGTAACACCAAAGTATTCTTTTCGACATTAAGTAGTCAGTTATGTATTGATTGATTCCATCTCCCCTCTGGCTGGATAATCAGACTGTAGGTTAGCTAGCCTGCTAGATACTGGCAGTAGCACCTTATACACAGAAGAGGATGTTTCTGCCGACAGTGACACAGCCATGACTGCAGTAAACACACACGCATCTACTATTCAGCACTTTAAATTAAGTGAAAATGTTTAACATTGTTACGGTATAGTGGTTTACTGACATATCCCGCTAGGTAACTAACATAACACACTAACCTAGTTAGCACAGCTAGCGATAGCTGTACAACAACACGAAACTTGTGTATTATTTTATATAAATATGTGGGAGGACATATGCTTAGATGTGCCTACTCGTAAATAATGTGACGTTGGTAATGATGTGATGAACATTCACCTGACCAAATCTCTGAAGTCAAGAAATGACAAAATCAACAGTAAAGGATCCGAAGGTAAACTGTCCAAGTTTAGCACTATGGACGCCGCCATCTTCACACCATCGGCGAAGCCCCGCCCACCTCACCGTGTCTGACGTAAATTGCATCACCGTGACGTAAATGACACGTTTACGTAAACATTGTCACGTCAACTACGAAATATAAAAAAAAATCAATGTTTCTTATTCAACTAATATACGCACATTGTTCATTAATCTACTAAACGAAAAATGTTACTTATACGTGCTGTGCAGTACACAAAGTTAAAACTATATTTGAAATTAAAGTCATTATGAGGGCATTTTTAGTACAAATCAAGTTGATGCGAGAAGTGTTTGAATTTTTTTTAACACCTCAAGGGGGCAGTGTATTCTTCCGGTATCAGAAAACAGTTGACAAGAAAAAAAATTACTTACATTTTTTTTAAGTGACCTTTTTATATTATTTTATTTTATTTTTACAAAAAAATATATATATTAAAAATTGCTTCATCTAGGTGCTTCTGATTGTGGTTCTATACAGTCAGGAGCTCATGTAGAAGAATGAATGTGTGTGAGACTGCTCTTGTATGAGGTAAAGCTTGATAGTTATTTCATTAAATCTTAAAGAAACCTGCCATCATGGAAATTGAGAGTGATACTTTAATCCACGTGAATATGTCATGCAGCCCAATACTTCAATTTAAGGTGATACAATCTCCAGAGATTAAGTGAAATTATACAGTGAGACCCAGTAATTATGGGCTCCAATGCATATTCAATTTATTTACATAATTTTCACACATACCCAACAAACTGAGTTAAGTTTCATAATGTATGTATTTGTGTGTGGCTGTTGTATTAAAGAGTAACTAAATCAGACAGCCTCAGCAACTCCCCACTGAGGGATTTCCAGGTGCTGTGAGTCATATTCAGTGCTCCTCTTCCTGGTCATATTAAGTAGTCCTCTTCCTGGTTATTTTCAGTACTCTTCTTCCTGTTTATATTCAGTACTCCTCTTCTGGTCATATTCAGTACTCCTCTTCCTGGTTATTTTCAGTGCTCTCTGACCTGAGGCATGTGTTTATACTCATAAAAGGAGCAGGAGGCACGAGGAGTGTATGGGGCAAGGGGCTGTTTCCATGGTAACATACTATCGATTCTCTAGTGGAAAGGATCTAAGATTGAAAGTGATAAATTATTTCTTAAAATAATTTTAAAATGAACAACATTTTAACCAATAAACTAACGTCTAATATAACATGTTTAAATAAAATAAATGAAACGAGTAGAATAAATCATGCAGATTATGTCTATATTTTTGGCTAGCACTGCATAAATGTTTTAAAGTGTGTGGTTTCATAGGACCTGTAGGGGCGGAACTCTGTGAAGGTGATAGCTCTGACATGCAGCTCTGACGTCAACACACACACACACACACACACACACACACACACACACACACACACACACACACACACACACACACACACACACTCACTCTGTCATATGTTCGAGAGAGTGGGGGTGGTAGTAGCAGACTCACTCTTATTGAGTATGGATAGCCAGTCGTCAAAACCCTCCCTCTTCATCACACCCCCGTCCTCACCCTCCAGTGCCATCTGCTTGGCTGAGTGCATATCACACAGAGGGCAGCACATCACACATGCATGCATGTGGTGCTTCCTTATCTCCTCCTCTCTCTTACAGCTGTTGAGCTCTCTACCTGTCCTCTCTCACTCTGCCTGTCCTCTCTCTCCTCTGGTCTCGGTCTCTCTCTCCTCGTCTGTCCCCTCTCACTCTGCCTGTCCTCTCTCTCCTCGTCTGTCCTCTCTCACTCTGCCTGTCCTCTCTCTCCTCTGGTCTCGGTCTCTCTCTCCTCGTCTGTCCCCTCTCACTCTGCCTGTCCTCTCTCTCCTCGTCTGTCCCCTCTCACTCTGCCCGTCCCTTCTCTCTCTGGTCTTGGTCTCTCTCTATGAAAAGAGAGACGTGATATAGCTCAGCTTGTCTCTCTTCTCCCGTTTTCTCAAACGGATCTGCACCAAGGCTTGAACGGATGTTCATCTCCGCGGCAACGCTCCTGGGAGCCACCCTGGGCACAGTGTCCGGAGCGATCACACTTTGCGGTCTCTCCCTGCTTTGCAGGAACTGCAAGAAGGGCCAGCTAGAACGAGAGGATGATACAGAACCTGAGAAAGCCAAAGCCAGCATCCTGCACACGCTCACACAGGTAAGAGGAACAGACACACACTAATGTGGTCAGACACCAGAACAAATGCAGATTAGTATGCTAAATAACCTCTAGGTAAGGGACACATACATACAGTATATGTGCACATACAGAGGATATCATTAATGAGGAACAGTGTGGATCTAGATGAACAGGACGAATAAACAGGGTGAAACAGATTAGTTAGCTGATGCTCTAGCAAATCAGACAGCTGACTGATCAGTGTTCTCTGTCTTCTTTTGATCAAGGACACTTCTAAAACTCTTTTTATGTGTTTCTATGTGACTATGGACATGTGTTGCCCTTTAAATAGTTGAAACATGAAGGGAGAGACAGCAATAAGCAATCAGATTTAGATTAGTAATGTTTGCTGTGTTGAATAACCTTTGAGACTAAGGTAATTAGATTCCTTGAAAGCTTGTGGTGATTTTGCATGAGAAACCACTCATTACATTGTCCTCGCTTGCTTCATGTGCTGTTTATAAATTTCTTATTGCTGGCTTTCACATTCAGTATTTGCTGTTGGCTGTAATTGCTTCACCCCTGTACAGGAAGGAAACAGAACAGGCTGGTTTATTGGAACACCTAAAAGACATGCAGACACTCTACTACTATACTGTACATACTGTACACTCTACTACTATACTGTACATACTGAAGCTAAGGCTAGCTTATGGTACCTAGTAGGGTGAATTGTTTATTCATTCAAGTTCATGTTGTCTCTCCAGGCTAAGGTTATTGTTAAGTGTTCAATTTTTGGCACAAAGAAAGTCTTGCTTAGGGACAAAGTTCAAATTGTTCTATTTTTTAGAACAAGTAAGCTTAACGGGTCTCCTCTTTACACCATCCTGAAAGCATCATCTGGACATAATTGCCTAGCAAGCACAAGTAGAGCTGTTCTGTTATTTTATGCCTCTCTCTGTTCCATAGCTGTCTCTCTGTTCCATAGCTGTCTCTCTGTTCCATAACTGTCTCTCTTTCCCAAAATTGTCTCTCTGTTCCATAGCTGTCTCTCTGTTCCATAACTGTCTCTCTTTCCCATAACTGTCTCTCTGTTCCATAGCTGTTTCTCTATTTCCACTTTGTGGCCATCTCGCTCTGTTACACTTAAATTAGCTCTTTGCTTAGCAGGGGATGTACAAACCCTCTATTTGCTCTGTTATTGAGCTGCAGTGTCAAAGATAATGATGAGCAGGAAACAGTCTGCATTCTTTTCCCCAGTCTGATTTTCCCCAGTCTGATTTTCTCTTACACACCAGTACACACCACAAGGCTTGGAGTATCTGTTTTCCTCCTTACTTTATACATCCATTTCACTATTTCAAAAGCTCTGCCATAATGTGTTGGAATAACCTGTTTCATAGAGATCCCATCCACAAGGGCTGGTCCGTGGCCTGGAAAAAAAGTAATCTTTATTATAGTTATGATAGAATTACACTGGCCCCTGCATCTGAAATGACTTCATGATTAAATGTCTCACCTTTGGAGCAAATGAGACCTCATAGCTTATTTGATAAGCCAGTGTATCTTTTGTTGTTTCCTCTGTGAGGCAATGGGTTAAGAAATAACTGAGCAACAAGCAGCCCTGCAGAATGTGTGTGTGTGTGTGGCTGTGTCTGTGTATCCATATGTAGGAGAACACAGATGCATAGGTCTATAATTAGACCTAGTCTGGAGGACACTGGTCTTGAATTCATCAATGGATTCTACAGTCATTTTCTCCCTCTCACCCCTCCAATGCTAAACAGCACATATTAACACATTACCCCGCCACCATACACACATACTCTTACTCATATATTACAAATCTTTTGCATTCACACACACTCATCACACACCTCACAGCCTACGCAGACACACAAAGATCCCAGTGATTTGATCTTGGTGCTATTTCAGTGCCTGTGCTAGTGCTGAGTATGAGTGCATGCCAGATTCACTGAGGCTGTCAACATACAGTCACGACTCTTTCTGACTCTCTCTCTCTCTCTCTCTCTCTCTCTCTCTCTCTCTCTCTCTCTCTCTCACACACACACACACACACACACACACACACACACAGTATAGGTGCACACCTTACTCTGAGACATTCATACACTCACACATATGCAGACATAATTATTTCAGTCCCTTTGTAAGGTGATTATATTCTATGTGCAGTCATGAATATTCATTACATGCTGAAGTCACAGATGGATGTGAGAGTGGAAAGGAGGTCTTTGTGTATGACACAAGAGAAAGAGAGAGAGAGAGAGAGAGACAGAGGGAGAGAGGGGGAGAGAGAGAAATAATTCTTCAGTATAATTCACAGTATAATTCATTCAGTGCTCTTCACACTGTATATCTCTATATTTAAGAGATTTGACAAAATCGGGGACAGATGTCTCCTGTAGTGAGGTATGCACTAGAAAGCCTAAAATGCAAAATCATCCTACCGTCATCTACATATTCCATCTCGTTTGAAACTGTAGAGGAGATTTTAAAACACATATCTTGTATGAATATCTACTGAAGGGTGATGTGGACTGTGTGGATTATGAAAGTATAAAATCGTGACCATGGCAAGCTGCCCCTTCTTAGCTTGTGTGTTGTTTTTGCTGTAGAATCACAGGCCTGTGGTTACATACATTTCCTTCCTATTATGAATTTCTGTGTTCTATATGTGTGTATTCTGTGTGTGTGTGTTCTGTATGTGTGTGTTCTGTGTGTATTTGTGTGTGTTCTGTATGTGTGTGTTCAGTATGTATGTTCAAGTTCAAGTTTGGTTTATTTGTCACATACATTGTCATACACAGTCATATGTCATACATATGCCATATGTCATATGTCATACATATGTCATACATAGTCATATGTGTTCTCTGTGTATATATGTGTGTTCTGTGTATGTGTGTGTGTGTTCTGGATGTGTGTGTTCTGTGTATGTGTGTTCTGCATGTGTGTTCTGTATGTGTGTTCTGTGTGTATGTGTTCTGTGTGTATTTGTGTGTGTTCTGTATGTGTGTGTTCAGTATGTGTGTGTTCTCTGTGTATGTGTGTGTGTGTGCGTGTGTTCTGTATGTGTGTGTTCTGTGTGTGCGTTCTGTGTGTGTGTTGTGTATGTGTGTATTCTGTATGTGTGTGCTCTGTATGTGCGTCCTGTATGTGTGTTCTGTATGTGCGTCCTGTATATATGTGTTCTGTATGTGTGTTCTGTATTTCTGTGTTCTGTATTTCCGTATTCTGTTTACATTCAGTTTACAGAGATGTGGCCAACGTTACATTTCTGAAACAAAGCATACAAATGTAATGACATTTTGGATTGTGGCTTCATTATGTACATGTACATTATGTAATGGCTCATGTCATCTCTTTCTCTTTTTCTCTTTCTTCTTTTTCCATGGTCATAATTAAGTTCAGCGTGCAGAAATCTACAGAGCCTATTCAGCCTCAAACTTCACTGAAGTTCCCCAAAATCTACAAACCTAAACCATGCGCCACGTCACCTGAGGTCATCAGCTACAACTCTAAACCATGCACCACATCACCTGAGGTGATCAACTACAAACCTAAGCCAAGAGCCAAATCACCTGAAGTCATCACGTCACCCGAAGTTGTCAGGTCGCACGAGGTTGTCAGGTCGCCCGAGGTTGTCAGGTCGCCCGAGATCATCAACTATGGCGAGTGTGCAGTTACTTCAGAACACCCAGCCGCTGAGCCTGGCTGCTGCAATCCAGGAGCGGAGGGAGATGAGGCCTTCACCTCCTCACGGCAAGGTGAAAACCCTTACATTACTGTCACCATGTGTAATCTTCACCATTCTTAACTCACTGAGAGACGTCACATGTCTCATTTACGCATTCCTGTGTTCCACTGAGCACCAGACGATAATTCCCTGTATTCAGCTCTGCGACATGAGAGATAACCTTTAACAAATCATTAACATTCACTTTAGTTATTTATATCTTTCCCCCAGGCATGGGCTAACCTTTCCGAAGGAACTGTTATCTTGTGCTGCAGCGATGGGTTAACTGGACACATGAGTGTTTGCTTTTGTCCAACCATCATCTGCATATTCTATCTCATCTGCATATTCCATCTCATCATAGACTGTAGTAGAGAGATGGCTGGGGAGAAAGAGAGAGAGAGAGAGAGAGAGAGAGAGAGAGAGAGAGAGAGTTCATGCTAATCCAACAGTGGTAGAAGACAGAGAGAGAAACTGAAAACATTTATAATATAAAAGCATAGCTTGTATGAATATGGGCATAAAATATCATGGAAATACCCTGATGTCAGTCAGAGCATACCTCTGTACTGTGTGTGTGTGTGTGAGAGAGAGAGAGAGAGAGAGATGCAATTTCAATAATGGTATTCTCTCAACAGTATCACTCCCTACATCTTGCACTCCATTCTCTCATTCCATATTGTCTTGTGACTTTAGATGAAGTCTTTGTAAGTATGAAGTGAAAAATTCACTTTGATTATTTCTCATTCCCAAAACAAGCAGTTATCTCCCCAGTTATATCTATGATGTCCATGTAGTGTGAGTACTGATTTCTCTCATGCTCTGCAGATGAGACCCCCTGTGTCACAGACCAATCCAGTGGTTTCTCCAGCAGCAGCACTGTCCTGCACCCAAAACTTCACTTCTCTGTTTGCCTGCACAGTGAGAGCAGAGAGCTACACATCACCATCATAGAGGGTAAACACACACATACACACATACACATAGCCACACACACACACATACACACACATGCTTAAACACATGCTTACATACACACAGGCACACACACACACACACACACACAGGCACACACACACACGCACAGGTACGTAAACACTGGCACACACACACACAGGTACACAAACACCGGCACATGCACACACACACACACACACACACACACAGGTACACAAACACCAGCACACACACACACACACAGACAGGCACATACATGCACACACACAGACACACACACAGACACACACACACACACACACACAGGCACATACATACGCACACACAAACACACACACACATGCATACACACACACAGGCACATACATATGCACACACAAACACACACACACAGGCACACGCATACACACTCACATACATGCACACACACTTGTTGTTGTGGTTACTGAGGTTAAGACATAATTATGGGATGCTTGGCGCATATTCACTGTATTCCTGTCATTTCCTGTTGTGTGAGCCAGAGCACTCATCTCCGGTCTGCTGCTGCCAGTAGAAAAGCCCTTTCTATATATACACTAGTGTGTTATTGCAGTAGCTGTGAAGGAGAATTTCACCTCTGAAGGTGTGGGTGATTGGCATTTTATTCAGTATTTTGAAAGGAAAATATAATAATTTACATGCTTTAAAGATTTGAAAAAGCCTAGGTTACATTTGCTCTGGTTGGAGATAATCCTCATCAGTTCATTAGCTCCAGGTATCCTATATGTGCTGAGCAGGGATGAGCTCTTTTATCTTAAAGGAGACACAGAGGAGGGGTAAGGGAGGATATGATGTGAAGTCATTGGGAAGGTTTATTAACTAATTCCTATTTCTCTTCTTCACTGCTCCTCATGGGTGTAGCGGAGCACGTTTGTGTGGAGGCAGGCAGCGAGGGGTACGTGTCGGGGTGCGTGACCGTGCATGGCGAGCGGAAGCTCTCGCAGACGGCAGTGCGTAAGCTGGCATCACGGGTCCACTGGGGTGAAGGCCTTGTGTTCGCCCTGCCCACTGCCTGTGTCAGCGCTGGTACAGAGGGCATGGATGGAGAGGTGGCACTGACCCTGCACAGCTGTGACCGATTCTCCCGAAACACAACTTTGGGCAATATGAGGTTCAAACTGGCTGACGTGGGCATGATGGCAGATGCTGACTGCAGTGTCGACCTGCAGCTACCAAAACAGGTAAGAGGTACAAGTTCATATTTCACTTCTCTCAGTGTGCGCGGAACACCTTATACAGACAAACACAGGTTGGAGATTGCTCTAAATGTAGGCTGCATTTCTATACTGTATTCGAAGGCTCCTTCACTTTGGAACAGACTTCTGTGATGTAGCCACTGAGAAATGCAGCCTAGGGTTTGGAACACAGCTAGTGCTGGGAAAATTTAGATCAAAATCACAGTGTGACTGCTCTTACAAGACTGATCAACAAGCCACCAATGATAGGACGTCATGACTTGATGTGAAACTCACGGGACAGTTACAGGATGTCATTGGGTGTTGTGGAACTCACAAAACCTCTACAAATATTGGCTGTGGCCAGACATAAATGAAACATAAGTTAAAGATGAGTGGTTTGTAGAATTCTAATTTTTGCTTCTTGAAGTGTGGTTTCGTGAGGCATAATATTGCCACTACTATGCTTGTTTTTGTTTTCGTGATCCTATGTTCTGCTGGTGTCCAGATCGCTCTCACTGATCATATAGGCCAAGTGTAATCATTTCCTATAATCACACATCTATTATTAAAGAATCTTTATCGTAAGGTCTAAAAACACAAGATATTGCACAGTTGGACATAAAATTGTCAAGATTTTACTGGCATCGTCTGGTAACAGTCTGATAAGACTGCTAAAGTAGATCACTGCAGGAGTCCAATCCTGAGTTCAAAGATGAGAGAAGACTAGTTTTGTAATATTACCTATATGTGCATGAAACATCAGGTAAGCAAGTCAGATTCTGATGGCAAGGTTCAGGTGCAACAAAAGGATTTACCATTAAATCAGCTTGTTTCTGGAAGCTTTCGGTAAAAGGACCTCTGTTTTGTATGGCTTTAGTAGAAGAATGTTTGTAAGGGCTAGGTATGTATAAATTTACTGTCATTTTAATGGTAATGTTCATTGGCTGTAAGGTGTCAGTAATGGATAAGTTTAACGTCACCTGTGCAACTTCCTGTTGTGTTGGAGAGGAGGTGTCTTCATCAGCATAGGTGTGGAAATTAATGTCTCTCATAACAGTTATATTTTCATATGAATAAGGAAGAAGGTACCATGTGTCATTTTGAGTACGGTATAAATACTCTTCCTCCAACACCTTCCTGATGTCTACAGTTTGCTTTAGATGAATAAATAGTGTCAGTGCACACACGCACACACACACACACACACACACACACACACACACACACACACACACACACACACAAGCTGGATGGGAAGGGCAAGAGATCTCTATCTGCGTCATCACATACCCTAGAGGAGCTTTAGCTACAGTGAGTACACACACACACACACACACACACACACACACACACACACACACACACACACACACACACACACACACAGAAAGACCTGCCAGGAATATTGTGATTATTATTTTAATAATTGTGATTATGACTTTTAATGTTATGTATTGTATTAATGTTACATATTTATTTAATGTTCGTTTCATTATACTTATATACTTATATTAGCAAAACAATAGGGAACCTGGAAGGCAATGAGGACATGTAAGAGAAATATAGAGGAGATGGAAGAAATGGAATAAAATAAGTGTGGTCTGAAGGTGCAGACTGCGTGTGCATGCATATATGTGCGTGAGTGTGTGACTACATGTATGACGCAGTTTGCACTGTGCTGTATGAGCACCTCTCTAAATGATTTATTTGTTCATGCAAAATGACACTTGCACACGAGCACAGTTGTAGACACTCTAACAGATGGGAAAGAGGAGGTAATAGATCATGCAGTCATATACAGGCAGACACTCATACACATGCCCCAGCATATACAGTAATACTGATCTGGCTCTTTGTCAACCCATGGTGTGAAATGATTCATATTTTGTCACAGTCACCAGACAGTGGTTTATGAATACACCAAAATAGTCTTTAGAGAAAGATGCAGAGATAGGCAGCATTGATTAGCTATGTCATTGATTAGATAGACATCATTGATTAGATTTGTCAGCTAGTGTCTCTCTGTTGTGGCCCATTTACCCACACATCCTCTGTAAAACATTATTCCTGATTATTATTGCAACATGATCATGATTATGGTAATGTGTGGTTATGGTTCAGATTAATTATTCAAGCTCAGGCATACCAAGCCCATCACTGTTGGTCCTATCAAAGCTGCTACCACAACAGAACAGAACAGAACAGAACCAGACATTTTAATCAAAGGTGATCATGGATCATAAGATGATCTATCAAAGAAATTGACAAATTATAATTTCACAGAAATATCAATAGTGTTAACTGTTGGGAATATTTTGGAAGATTGCTCACACCTAGTGACAGCACTGAAAATCATCAAATGTTGATCCAGTAAGCAGAACAGATCTAGTTATTTCCTTCTGTATGCACACCACCAGTGTCACTAAATTCTTAACATAGTTGGTTAAAAGTAATGGAAAATGCTGCTTTAGAGTCTGATCAATCATCTTACCTAAAGGAATGGTTATTATTATTAAAATTTTAAATTGACCATTATTCAGGTGAGTATGATGTAGTGGTGTTTAGTAATTGTTTATGCCTTTATATAAAATTTGTAATTATATATATGATATATAATATAATTATATAAATAATAATATTATAATATATATACTTATTTTCTGGAGCAGTATATATATATATATATATAGCTTCAGAAAAAAAGAGACCACTTCAAAATGATCAGAATTTATAGTTTTACAATTGATGGGTATGTTTGACCAGGCTGAGCAGTTTTGTTTTATTCTATAAACTACTGGCGACATTTCCTCCAAATTCCAGATAAAATTTTAGAGCATGTTTTTTAATGAAAATGACTAATGGTCAAAATAATAAAACAGTTACAGAAATTTTTCGGACCACAAATAATGCAATGAAAACATTTATAAACAACGCAGTACTAATATTTCAACTTAGGACGAGTCAAGAAATCAATATTTGGTGGGATTTCATGTGTCTTGGCATGCTTTCCACCAGTCTTTCATATTGCTGCTGGGTAACATTATGCCACTCCTGGCACAGAAATTTCAGGAGCTCAGCTATGTTTGATGGCTTGTGACCATCCATCTTCCTTTTGATCATATTCCAGAGGTTTTCAATGGGGTTCAGGTCTGGAGATTGGGCTGGCCATGATGGGGTCTTGATCTGGTGGTCCCTCATCCACACTTTGACTGACTTGGCTGTGTGACATGGAGCATTGTCCTGTTGAAAAAAACAATCATCATAGTTGGGGAACATTGTCAGAGCAGAAGAAAGCAAGTTTTCTTTCAGCACAGTTTTGTAAGTGGCTTGATTCATGCATCTTTCACAAAGACAAATCTGCCTTGCTGGAATCAGTCATCATTTGCTGGAATCAATCTGGAATCAATCATTCTTGCAGGAATCAATCATCCCTGATCCTGCACCAAATTTCACAGTGGGTGCGAGACACTCTGACTTGTAGACCTCTCCAGGTCTCTGTCTAACCATTACATGGCCAGGTGATGGACAAAGCTGAACATTGCACTCATCAGAGAAGATGACCTTACTCTAGTCCTGTATGGTCCAATACTTATGATCTTTTGCAAACTTCAGTCTGGTTCTTTGCTTCTCATTGACGAAGGGCTTTTTTCTTATGGTTGTTTAATTGACATTCGAATGAGGTGGCGATCATCACTGTCGATAGAGTCGTTTTCTACCTCTGCCAGTCTGTAGCTGTTGTTGTCCCATGTGTTTGCTGCTTGACCTTGTTCTTATGAACTGTAGTTTTTTTAAATTTCAAGACAGAAGTAACCTGATGCTCACTGTGTCAGTAAAGCTACAATTGAACCCTTCTTTTCCTCATTAAAAACCTTTTTTTTTTTCAACTCTTTTGGCAATGATCTGTTGCTGTATTTTGACTACACTTACTTTTTGGGTAGTCCTAGCACTGCTTTTCCCATCCAGCTGGTTCTTTAACTAGAGAACAGTGATGACATCAGCAGTGGTTATATACCGTTGCTTGTTAGAATAAGATTTTGTTAACCTATTCAGCATCTCATTAAGTAGAATGAGGTGTGTCTTTGAAGGAATTCAACAAACACTTGAATAGAATGGCTGCTGTACATGTGGAGATGCTGATTTAAGAAAAAAAATGGAGTGGTCTCTTATTTGTTTCCAGAGCTGTACAAGGAACCCCTAATGAAACATCCTTTTCCCCTTCAGTCCATGTCCACATTAGTTTTTGTTTCTTGCTATGACAGTGTGAACCTTTTAAAAGTAGAAAATAGACAAGATACCTACAACATTCATCTGAATTGATTATCACATTGCTGTATTCATCTGACATCATCATCACAGTGCTCTGTTTTCACCTGAAATCATCACAGTGCTCTGTTGTCATCTGACATCATCACAGTGCTCTGTTTTCACCTGAAATCATCACAGTGCCCTGTTGTCATCTGACATCATCATCACAGTGCTCTGTTTTCACCTGAAATCACAGTGCTCTGTTGTCATCTGACATCATCATGGTGCAGCCATTCTTAGATACATCATCACTGAGGATGACAAAGAAAGGCATAATGCTTCTTCCACTGTGTTTTATTGGTGTTATTTTAAATCAAATATTTCCATTCCGTTCATTTTTAATTTCACCCACACTGTATATGTCCCTACAGCACTCACACTACTGAACTACACTAAGATCATTTTAACACTATCCCCAATACTTAACAAGGATACAACATAAAAATCTGTACAAATACACAATGTACTCCACGTATGGCTTAATCAATATGGCTTCTCTTTCATGTCAAAAGGATTGATTTTTTTACCAAGAGAAGTGGTCTGAGCCAGTTTGACCTGGTGCTGAACCCTTGGTGAGTTAATCCAATGTCCTAGTGCCTCCTGAAGTGCCCAGAATATTACTAATATCCCATTTCCACACAGATGGAGGTGACGTCTTCGATGGGGGAGCTGCTGCTGTCACTGAGCTACCTGCCGGCAGCTAACAGGCTGGGGGTGGTGGTGATGAAAGCTCGAGGTCTGCAGTCTGACAAACTCAAAGACAACATAGGTACTGCATTCCCAGCAGAATGGTGATGCTCAAGATCAGCGAGCATGGGTCTGTGGGTATTTTCTACTGCTCTAGTTCACCTGACCCAAGTCAACAGCTAATTTGATAACTTCATCAGGTGAATCCAATGTGTTTTGGAGCAGTGATACGGGTGTATGGTCTGAGCTGAGCTAAACATTTCTTTGATTTCTGATCAAGGACACAGTATCATGGGAGAAGAGCATTGTTGTTACATAGATCCTTCATGTGCAGATTCTTAAGCGTGCAGATGCTAAAACTGTGTGAGTTTCAAACCAAGAGGCATGTTGTCTCTAATAAAACAATAGTATTTAATCAGGGCCACTTTGCATCACTACCCTAAACAGACACATTAAAGCTCAAAATGTTATATAATTGAAGTATTTTGGTGTTGTTTCTCAGACCTGTCAGTGAAGCTGACACTGAAGCACCAGAGTGCCACGCTGAAGAAGAAACACACGCGGCGGGTCAAGCACAAGATCAATGCTGTATGGAACGAGATGATGATGCTGGCGCTGCCCAGGGAGCTGCTGCCCAGGTCCAGCCTGCAGCTGGAGGTGCTCAACCAGGCCACACCCACTAACCATCTCCCGCTGGGCTGCTGCCTCCTGGGGCTCCAGGCATCTGGCACAGGCCTGCAGCACTGGCAGCAGATGTTAGAGAACCCTCGCAAGCAGACTGCCATGTGGCATTTACTGCATGCCTGAGGGAACACATGCTCACAACAGCAATGTGACTAACATATGCCAACTGCACCTACAATGCCGACAGGACTAACATATACCAACTGCACCCACAACGCCGACGCGACTAACACACACACACAACATTGACGCCACTAATGTACGCCAACCACGCCCACAATGCCGACGTGACTAATGTATGCCAACCTCACCCACAACACCGACACAACAATGCACACTCACAACACCAACGCTACTAACGTTTGCCAACTACTCTCACAATGCCAACGTGACTAACATAAGCCAAAAGCACCAGATAATTACTTTAATGCCTGGCCAGAGTGCTGCTTTAATCATGTATAATTATCTGTGCCAAGGTAAATAAGAATTTCAAAAATGGCCATTGACAATTACAGCACTGTTTGATGGATATGAATAACAGTGAGCAAAAGGGATGAACCTGGATTCTACACAAATGAAATGGTACAAATGTGAAATGAAATGAAACAGTATAAATGTTAAATGAAACAGTATAAATGTGAAATGAAATGGTATAAATGTGAAATGAAACGGTATATATATGTGTAATCAAATGAATAGGTATAAATGTGAAATGCTGCACTAGCCATAGTTTCAGCCCTTTGTGACCTGTGAATTAGTTGTGCTGCACAAATAAATTCGCTATTGTGGGATCATGTTGATTGTAGTTCAGTTTGAATACTAATACCTCCTACAGGACTCTGTGAGTGTAATCAGAGAATACATACTGTTTGTTTCTGGTACATATTATTACATACTGATTAGAGCACTTATTTAGCCATATTTAGCCTTGGTGATGTGAATGTGTCAAAGGAACTCTTAATGGGAAGTGTCAAGCTCATAGTTCCTCATGCACAGCCCAGACAGAGAGATGTTACTACACACCACTATGCATGTAGAGGGTTAAATGGATCATTAAGACTTAACCGGACTTTCATTTGCTTGAGCGGATGTCTCTTGATCTGTCTCTTGATCCAGGGTAATCATTTGCTACTGTAGATCCAGAACAATGTCAACATGTAAAATTTCTGCAAACTATGAATTTACAGCTGAGGTTAAAACTTCTCTCTGCTATTTTGCTTCATGACCTACAGCCAATCCTTCATATTTTAATACAGAATGGCCCAAATTAGGCCTAATGGAATCCACCTGCTATGTTCAGTATTCTTGAATTACATCAACATGTAACATTTCTGCAAACTATGAATTTACAGCTGAGGTTAAAACTTCTCTCTGCTATTTTGCCTCATGACCTACAGCCAATCCTTCATATATTAATACAGAATAGCCCAAATTAGGCCTAATGGAATCCACCTACTATGTTCAGTATTCTTGAATTACATCACTCTGCATGCTATACTTTGAACATCACATCACACATCATTACTCTGAACATGAGTATAGTAATGTACTCAACAAAGCGTATTATGTGTAGTGCATACAAATCAGACACAAATGTAACTGATATACACATGCATCAGCAATACATGTCATAAACCTCCACTAGTTTTGACTGCCATTCTGTTTTTAAACTATGGTATGCTTCATTAAGCAAACAAAATGCCCCATGGACACTTCCAGAAAATGTTTCTAGAGCTCAACCATTTAGCTCCCCGACATAATGAAACTAAACGTGAGGCATGATTAATGAGATTGGTTCTAGAAGAATACAGATTCTTTGTTGGATAAGAACAAGGCTTTTGTTTTGTGTAATCCTGTTATGCTATTTTATTTCACTTGTTTAATGCAACAGAGCAGTTTATACACTGCACATATTTAAATAGGTGAAATTCTAAAGCATTGTAAATTGCTTTAATAATCTCTCTTTATAAATGTAGATGGACAGTTATAACAATATGATGTGTGGTTCAAGTGGACTGTGGGTTTGTTTTATGTTCATATGACCATTCATGAATATTCATGATCGTTAGTAATTATCCATGTTGTACTGCTGGATCAGTGTCATTCTATATAGGCTATTACTTACTGCCACAACCTACTTAATAATAATGATCAAATAATTTGGGCTAAACTGTAGTTAACACCGTGATGATATGGATGTGCTGCTTATGTGTATTTATTATAAACCAAAGAGCATATATTACTAAACATGAGGTTTTCGTGTATTCATTATAAAGTGAATAGAATATATTACTAAACGTGATGTTTTTGCGTATTCATTATACACCAAAGAGCATATATTACCTCACTTTAGAAGGGTTGATAGATGGATAGTTGATAGTCGATATTCGATAGATAGTCAATAGATAGTTGACAGTCTATCTACTGATAGTTGATAGTCTATCTATTGATAGTTTATATCTGATGGTGCTGACGTTGCATTTCAAGGTTTTATTTTTAAAATGGGCTTACTCAGTAAGAACTGTTTAATTTACTGTTTGCCATAGCCCTAAGTGAGTCTCACTGGTTTTCTCAACTTATCTCCTTCATGTTGTTACATGCGTGGGTCAGGAAACATGGGAAACAAAACAGACTCCACCAGTATATCATGTACGTAGTCTACAAAACAATGTGAGGGCATAACATTGTTTTAAAATGTGCTAACATGCAGAAAATGCAGAGTAATACAGTGCAAATACCTTCTCATGCAAGGTTTTTTAAGTTTCATTTCAGTCATTCTTCAATGAGAACTTGAACCTTTTTAATGTCATTTGTTCATTTTCTGGTGTCAGTAGAAAGCTGAGCATGGCAGGGATAGTTTCACCAGCCATAGTTTGCACATTTCCACAACATATTTACAAAATTAGGGCCATACTACTCAGACCTGAGCATGCACACTGAGCAGCACATAGTGTATTACTGACAGAGCAGACCAGGCTGGACTTTCATTACTGATGAACGCATTTATAAAACATTATAGATTAAAGATTAAATGAGACTGCTCACAGCTTGGCTGAGTTCCATGTCTATTCATCCGTGACACTAACAAATCTAGACATCTGAAAAGATCTGTGAGCGAATGAAACTAACATTCTGCATAATGTTTATTGAATACTTTGGATGTAACCCGGTTTTAACATTTCAATGTCACTCACAGAAAGATGCTACTGAGTTTTGTATGTTGGACTTTTATAAAAACATATTTCATCTAAAGGGGGCATGCGGCACACAGGAGGCTTCTCTGCCTCTGGTCCAGGTTTTATATCCCATGTGTATTCTCTCATTTATATGCCATATGTATTTTATCATGGGCAGCACAGTGGCTTGCTGGTTAGCATGTTTGCATGTAGGGTCTTGGGTTTGAGTCCTTATCTAGGTGGTGTTTCCATGTTCTCCCTGTCTCTCTGTGGGTTTCCTTTGGGGTCTTTGCTTTCCTCCCATAGTCCAAAAACATGGAAGTTAGGATGACTGGATACTGTAAATTGTCCTGTATGAATGTGACCTCTATATGTGTATGTTTGTCCAGTGATGGTTGCTTCTCTGTCCTGGTCTTAATATTCTCCCCTGCACCTGGTGCAATCCCTCAGGGCCTGTGGTTTCTGATAGAGAGTATGCTGTGTGCAAATTGGCAGCTGTTTCTCACTGGTGTGTGAGTGATTGTAAAAGCTGACATCTGTCTGTAAAGTGTCCTTGAGTCTGAGAAAGGTACTAAGTAAATAATACTAATTTATATCCCATACATATCATTTGTCACTATTCCTCTTTTTCACTCCTGCATATGTTGTTGACACTCTGTTTAATTTATGATATTTATTTTGCTGACTTCCTAGCACTGCTGTTTTCTCTCCCATTCCATAAGCATATCTGTGCTTTTCCTCCCTTTGGCATAACAAACGTTTCAGTGAAAAACAGCTGTGATCCTGCTGATCAGAATGAAAGTGATGCTAAATATGAACTGTTGATGATGATCCCAGCTCAAACATGAACAGAAGGTCTACTCCTTCATTCTGTAGTCCAAACTGGGTGATGTTCCTGATTGTCTCTTACAAAAGGAGAGAGACAGACAGAGAGAGAGAGAGAGAGAGAGAGAGAGAGAGAGAGAGAGAGAGAGAGAGAGAGAGAGAGAGAGAGCATGAGAGTGAAAGAGAGGGCGCAGGAGAGAGAGAAAATAAACATTATCAAATATATTTGAATATCATTTTTATATTTGAAAAATTAAAAAGCATTAAAGCTTCACACTAAACCTTACCACAATATTCATATCTCAATTTTGCTTCTGTTTAGAAGCAACCTGTTAACACCATGGAAGGCCATGGATTTCTTTCAAAAACAATGGAAATCTATTTGAATAATATATGTATATAAATGGGATAAATGCATGAAAAAACCCTGTTGAATAGTGCTGAATATGAAATGGATGTGTGTAGAGGTACAGAATATGTATGCAGTTAAAGTGATATTTACTGTAAAACAAAACCTCACCTGCAAATCTGCATTTTATTATTATTCTACTTATACCTTATTATTCCACTGCTCTCTGTATAACTTCTGCCTCCTCTCTTCCATCTCCCCTGCTCTGACTGTAGTACTGACACCTTATCATAGCACTGACACTTCATTGTAGTACACAAACCTCATCATAGTACTGACACCTCACCGTAGTACTGAAGTCTTCATTAATATCATTCATATTATCATTCGTATTAATGAGTGCTAAGTAGGTTTAATAAGTGTGACAGCTGCAACTATCATGGAGCAACGAATGGAGTCCTGCCTGCAAATTCTGTGCCTTTAGGTAACAGTTATTTCGCATCTATTAAAGCTATGAAAACATTGCGTTGTCCCTCTTCCTTGACTGCAATGGGATAAACAGTTTGTACTTGAGTTTGGCACTGGAGTTTATCTTAGTTTGCGCACTCTTGTGTGGTATTATATATGTTGAGTCATTCTGAGTCATGTTCAAGTCTGGCACCTCTTGCTTTGTGAGGGCTACATCCACAGAGTCTTAAACCACTGGACAATAACTAAGAGATGTCTGTCATACACACTCTCTCTGTTTCAGGTGACGTCTCTCACAACACATTCTGTCTTAGGTGACATCTGTCACACACTCTCTCTTTCTCAGTAATAACACTTCTCTCCCATCTGTCGTGCTCATGATTAAAAAACTAGAGTTAGTCATTCTGGTTAACTTCCTCCATCACACACAGTGCTCAGATAGGGCAGAATAAGTGATAGTGCAGATCACCCAATTCAAGCAGGTTTTACTAAAGCTCTGAACTCTTGCAGTGAGTTCATTTATTCATGTTAAGGTAACAAATGTAATTTAAAAAAAAAAGGCATAAACTAGCCATTCCAATTGTATGACATATGTTTAATGGAATTACTTATAGCCATAATATTCATATTAACTGTTAATAGTAGTGCTGTGTATATGTTGTTATTGAAGGTATTTATAGTGTTGAAAATGTGTGAGTTCTGTTTAATAAACAGTGTTACATATTTGTGTTGTGTTTCCTTAAAGGGCCCTTATTATGGAAAACTGAACTTTCCTTGCTTTATTGAAATAAATAATAATATGTAAATATTGTTAAAAATTGTTTCAAAGCACGTTGTTCAATACCCCAGTCATACAGTTCATATATGGAATCTAAATTGCAAAAACACTCCATTTTGAAATCAGTGTTTTTGATGTCACAAGAACAGACTCATTTACATATCTTTGCCTCTTCAGCCAACAGCAGTTTAGCCATGCCCATTTACACTATATTTCACAGGTGTGTTTCAACTCAGAGTGCTTTGTGAAAGAAGCACAATACAGGGCAGCCAATCAGAACAGAGCTCATATATTATCTTATTATCTGTTATTGTCTTAAAGGTGCAATAACGGAAACGGCCTGTTTCATTATAAAGGATAAGAAAAAAGGTCACAAAAAAATGAATTATGACATAAACATAAGGCCACAGAAATGTATGTGGACATCAAGGATATCTATCTATCTATCTATCTATCTATCTATCTATCTATCTATCTATCTATCTATCTATCTATCTATCTATCTATCTATCTATCTATCTATCTATCTATCTATCTATCTATCTATCTATCTATCTATCTATCTATCTATCCTGTACATTTAGACAGTGTTTATATCACTGTAGAGTTTTGAAAAACTTACAAATATCCAAATATTTGGACAAATATTTTCAAACATTACAAATATAAATAATGAATACAAATGTTACATATCACTTGGGCTTGCTACATCTATCATTATGGCCCTCTTCTGCTGTTTGTCTACCACTACTATGTCCAGTTGGTTAGCCATTACCATCTTGTCTGTGTGTATCTGGAAGTCCCACAGGATCTTAGCACTGTCATTCTCCACCACCTTTGGGGATGTATCCAACTTAGACCTTGGCACTTCCAGCCTGTACTCAGCACAGATGTTTCTGTATACTATGCCAGCCACTTGGTTATGGTGTTCCATGTACAATCTGCCTGTGAGCATCTTGCATATGCTGTTATGTGCTGGATTGTCTCAGGGGCATCTTTGCACAGCCTGCATCTGGAGTCCTGGAGTTCTATACAAATATAACAGGGCCCAGTACTGAGCACTGGGGGACACTGGTGGAGAGTCGATGTGGATCCTCTTCATGTTACCTGATAGGACCGTCCCTCCAGATAGGACTGATCCATTTCTATGCAGAGCCAGTCACACTGAGACTGGAAAGAACAGAGAGGAGGATGTTGCGGTTTACTGTGTCCAAAGCTGCCAAAAGGTCCAGGAGAATCAAGATGGATGATAGTTTGGCAGCTTTGGCAGCATGGAGTATTTCTGTCACTGCTATGAGGGCTATTTCTGTTGAATGTTTCTGTTGTTTGTTAAAACAAACAAACAATTTCCTACTAATTTAAATAAAATCTGTTGTATAATAAATGCAATATTCATTACTTACATTTAACTGATCAGATGCATGTAGCCTGCTCTGGAATATGGAACTTGACACAGCCATGACTGCCTTAGCAGAGCACCAAACTCAGATCCTGGACGCAGCAACCTGACAGACAATGGACAGTACTCCCACCGTGTTTATCTACACAAACAGAAAAAATATATATGAAAAAGTAGATGTTTAAATGATAATGTGGTATGGAGTTTTTTTATGTGACCTGATCGTGGGGCTAAGTGTTTTTAAATGCTGATGTATTTGTTTATGATGTAATTCAGGAGCATGTCGCGTCCAGGATGAGAGGAGAGAGATTGGGAACTAAAAACATTTTTAAGTGGGCAAGCGAAATTTCTGGAAATTTGATGTGTTAATTGATTGTGTTTAACTTTTATGATGTGTGGGATAACCTGATTTTTATTTTTGTGCGCAGGGGGCCAGTCACATTTTTTGTTTCCGCTATGAGTGCTTTGTGATTCTAGTAGTTTCTGTGACGTAGAGTTTTATGGAAAAGGCGGGGTGTGGGAATTTTTTAAAAGGTTTATGAATTGTATTGATGAAGTGCTTTATGCACATGTTGGTGACTACGTTAAGTGTCGATGAAGCCTTCCGCAATTTAAACTCGAACAATATTCCCCACTCATTGTATTTGATTATTTTTAAATTGTATTAATAAACCCGTAGTTTACCCTGAACCTGGAGGTGATGTCTGTTACAGTATCCTTCTTTCCATGGGGTTCTAAAGTTCTAAGACATTCCAGGTTACATGAAGACATGAAGACCTGAAGACACAGGACCGGAATTAAGGAAATGCGTTTGATAGCATTTGGTCTGCCATAAAAATTCATCCCATTGTAACGTTCATTCTGTTGAACCTAGCTCAAAATGATCGTAGCCGTATATAAACTGCTCTCAGTGAAACGTACGCTAATTGTTTTGATCAGTATAAAACTTACATAGATTACATCCGCTTTCGACTGAAAGCCGTACCTTTAGTTCTGCTCTGTAACGCGGCGATTTCCATCACTGTTGACTGAAATGTGCGATCTTTGCCTTACTCATTTGAGCGAGAGAGGACTAAATTAAACGGGGATTGCATCCGCTTTAAAGTCGTGCCGCTCCCGAGAGTGGCATGCGTCTCGCGGCGGAGGTGCTGAATTCTGCACAACACCGGCGTTCAGTTAACGGTGAGGTGTTGCACAAGCAAAGTCACACTACTTCAGTTAGTGTTTTCTCGTGCTCTAGATGAAAAGGCCTTTGTTAGGTATCGTGTCATCAGGTTAGAGATCCCTTTTATTGTCTAGGATCACACAGCATAGACAATAAACCCTTGTTACTGGCAAATACAAGCTCAAAATATGCACCCCCAAATACAAGATAGATTTTAAGTCTCTCACACACAAATACAGAGACACAGTCACTTGTATTATGCCATCGTGATCTGATGGCATAATTTTTTGCAGAATGACCTCAGCCTGGTGAGTCACACTTGGAGACGAAGGGCAAGTGAGGGGATTAGTGTGATTAGATTGAAGTCATTTCTATAATCCTTTCTTCTCCTTACGTGCACTGAGACTGACAGGAACCGCTTCTCATGTTAAAATTACCAAAAAAGAAAGGAATATCTAACACACAAGTACTGTTGCAAACAACATAATTTTTATCTTGATATGAGAGTGTCTGGTACACATTACCATCAAATTAAAATGTTTTTGTTAAGTGCTGAACTTGTAGCTCGTCTACTGTCGCAATTCAAGATCATTTGGGGCTTGGCAGTGTCACTGCAGTAAGTGTGTGTATGTCGCTATAGGTCCACCTGGTGGTAGAGCTCGTTTGATCCAAGCCAGTTCATCTGAACAGTAAATTCTTCTTGCTCTGGGTGAGAGAAAAAGGCACGTCTTACTTTCCTCTTGCTGTCTTATGAAAAGCTGCTAAATGCAGACATTTCTAGCTAAAGAAAAAGGTGTGCTGTATTAAGTGTAGAGTTTTAATCAGAGTTGTACTCAAGAATTAATGCACATATACGTACTCTGAGGACACCATGTAACTAATATCTTGGTGTTGGATCCTTATAGTCATTTTAAATATAATGACAACTGTTTCTCTCTCTAGTGATGTACTTCAAAGCCCATTTACATGTCACTCACTTCACAATCAAATCACTGGACTATATATTATGTAAATTGGGTAAAAGTTAGAGTTCCATTGTATACTGTGTAAAAAAAAAAATTACTGTGTTATATATATATATATATATATATATATATATATATATATATATATATATATATATATATATATATATATATATATAATTATGCCAAACAAACTTATATTAAATATTCAGCACATTTTAATAAAAAATATGTTGAAACTCTTAAAGTGTTGCCAAAAAATGTATCAAAATCCAGCTGAAATTGTTTACCAGATCTAAGCACTGTCTGGGAGAGTCCGTAATATTCCAGTGAGAACTATGGATGGAGCAGCACAGACAATTCATCAAAGTGTCATTCCAGAGCGAATTTTCTCCATTTCTGGATTGGCTTCTCCCAGTTCTGGATGGAATTCCTCCAGTTTGCAGGGAAACTCATTAAGCCTTAACAGCTGTTACAGCCTCTCTTGGAGTGGTCTATAAGACATAAAGTTTGTCTTATAGAGAGGATTAGTTATACTATAAACCCAATGTGAGGGAAGGAGAGTGTGAGGCCTAGTTATACTGTAAACCCAATATGAGGGAAGGAGAGTGTGAGGACTAGTTATACTGTAAACCCAATGTGAGGAAAGGAGACTGTGAGGACTAGTTATACTGTAAACCCAATGTGAGGGAAGGAGAGTGTGAGGACTAGTTATACTGTAAACCCAATATGAGGGAAGGAGACTGTGAGGACTAGTTATACTGTAAACCCAATGTGAGGGAAGGAGAGTGTGAGGTTACACTGTAAACCCAAGGTGAGGGAAGGAGAGTGTGAGGACAGGTTACACTGTAAACCCAATATGAGGGAAGGACAGTGTGAGTGTGAGGTTACACTGTATGGACCCCTCTTTGAGTCTTGGTTTCTCTCAAGGTTTCGTCTTCAGACTTTAGAGTTTTTCCTTGCCACTTCATCCATTACCAGTACACCACTAGCTAGCAGCCATTCACATTTTACAGCCTAGCTATCGCTAGTATGATTTGCGCCTAAATTTGCCTTGGACTTTATCTACTTGAATATTGTGGCTGCAGGCTATTTTCTTCATTTGAAATCGTGAGAGAGAGTTGGTTCAGCACCATCACCATCAAGTTTGTTTTTATTGCAACCAGTAGTGAAATGGATGCTACAAATGCATGTCATGTTGTACAGTATTTCGCTGTGGCCATGTGCCACTAAAACCTTATCCAGCTTTTATGTGACAAGCCCATAAAAAAAAGGTTCTCATTCACTTTACTAACGTTACTGGATGTGCATCCTGGGAACTCACACACCCGAAAAGCTGGCATGGCTGGCTATACAACAGCAACAGCAACAGACAGATCGGGAAAAAGAATTAGGACTAAGAGACTCACTCAGTTGTGTTGTGATTAAGACACGATCGGTAGTTAGGCTGCTCAAAGTCGAAACACCAATTCAAGAGGGAACGCAATTTAGATACAGGGGGCATCGGAAAGGGAAAGATGGAGTACATGTAGAAACTGCAAAGTCTTTTTAAAAATACTTTGTTCATACATACACTGCCTGGCCAAAAAAAAAATGGTCACCACCTGGATTTAACTAAGCAAATAGGTAAGAGCCTCCCATTGGATAATTACTGCATGGGTGATTATGTTTCAGCTGGTAACAAGTTATTTAACCATAACTGATGCAGTGAGTAGCTTCTCATTTGTTAAACAACCATGTTGAAAGACACATCCTGTGGTCATGGAAAAGATGTACATCTGTTTCAGAAGGGTCAAATTATTGCCATGCATCAAGCAGAGAAAACATCTAAGGAGATTGCTGAAACTTCTCAAATTGTGTTAAGAACTGTCCAACGCATTATTAAAAAGTGGAAGGACAGTGGGGAAACATCATCTTTGAGGAAGGAATGTGGTTGGAAAAAAATCATGAATGATTGTGACTGGCGATCACTTAAACATGTGGTGAAATCAAATCATAGAAAAACAACAGTAAAACTCAGGGATATGTTTAATAGTGAAAGATAATTTCCACACACACACAATGTGAAGGGAACTCAAGGGATTGGGACTAAACAGCTGTGTAGCCTTAAGAAAACCACTTGTCAGTGAAGCTAACCCGCAAAAGCAGCTTCAATTTGCTGGAAGCATAAAGATTGGACTCTGGAGCAATGGAAGAAGGTCATGTGGTCTGATGTGTCCAGATTTACCCTGTTTCAGAGTGATGGGTGCATCAGGGTAAGAAGAGAGGCAGCTGAAGCGATGCACCCATCATGCCTAGTGCCTCCCGTACAAGCCTGTGGGGGCAGTGCTATGATCTGGGATTGCTGCAGTTGGTCAGGTCTAGGTTCAGCAACGTTATGTGCCCAAAGAATGAGGTCAGCTGACTACCTGAATATACTGAATGACCAGGTTATTCCATCAATGCATATTCCAAGATGACAATGCAGAATTCATCGGGCTCAAATTGTGAAAGAGTGGTTCAGGGAGCATGAGACATTTTCACACATGGACTGGCCACCACAGAGTCCAGACTTCAACCCAATTGAGAATCTTTGGGATGTGCTGGAGAAGACTACGCAGTGGTCTAAATATCCCATCATCAATACAAGATCTTGGTGAAAAATTAATGCAACTCTGGACAGAAATAAATGATGTGACATTGCAGAAGCTTGTGGAAACAATGCCACAGCAAATGCGTGCTGTAATCAAAGCTGAAGGTGGTCCAACGAAATATTAGAATGTGACTTTGTTTTTGGCCAGGCAGTGTATTTTGAGTCACAGAACCAACATTAATTCAAGTAAGAGGCAATCGCTGGTGTATGTTTCTTGGAGGTTACGTAGTGAATGTTTCTGGACGGACGGGTTAGACGGTAACAACCGTTTCTGTTGACTTCCGTATTGTAGGCTTGTTAGTTGGAGAACGATGATTTTCCCGGAGTTTTGGCTGGACAAGGAAAACACTCGAGTGGCCAATACGCAAAGGAACCACAGCCCTGAGTTGGTTGAATTTGTAATCACGCTATATATGTGAACTACTCTGCAAAAACGGACCGAATAGTGAAGACAGTGCGCGTTAACTATCGTAGCTATAGTTACAAGTGTACCTTATAACCCACATTTTCCTACATTATTTACGTAATTTAAAGAAAAAGATTAATACATAGCCATTTATGTTTTACTATTGTCTGAATTGCCAGAGTATTAATGGTTGGTAGTAACCGTGGGATACTAAAGGGTATAGTATTGCTAACGTCAATCTGTTCTGCTTTTATGGTAGTTATACCTTTGCGTTTATCAATATAATGTTAGACTGACTAACTTGATTTATCTTCTGTGACAAAAAAACAAAACAAACGTATCTCGGCTCACCTGTTTTGATAAATTCTAGCTATGGAGGCGAAAGCGGTCTGTAGTGAAGCTTCACACTAAATTAGTGGGAGCCACAGAATCCCAGGCGCGCATGCGCGAGTGGTGTACGCTTGCTCGGGGAGGTCTATAATTCCTAAACGATCATACAGTGGAGATTTGGGATTAGAATTTGTTTTGTTACTCATTCAGCGTTGCTATTAACTTTAAGTCTGAATGTTCTTTCTTCATTTAGTGGCTACACAAAATAGAAACGAGGGCTCCCTGGAGAATGTGAAGGAGTCTTTCAATAGTGTGCTCAGACTGCTGCCTCGTGGGTTGACCCTGGGACCGTCCCTGGCTAAAGATGGGCAGACAGGGTTGTGGTGCGTAGGACGGACATTAAAGAATGGCACCTTTCTGGGCATGGAGGACTCAGACAGAGTGCCTAGCTATGGGAAAGTAGAAGAGGTGGAGTACATGATTGCATTTGCTACTTTCTGACCAAACATTTTTAGGATATAACAGCATAACACCTGGTTTCTTAAACATACTTTCTTATGATTCAGGGAATGGAAACATGCCAAAAAACAGCCAAAGAAACATCAGTCAAAAAGTACTGGATGAGGTATGATATCTGATAAGGGATATGATATAGTTCCCTATTTTGGTGCCCTGGATAAAGGTTAGTAGATAATAAAGAAATGATAACATAGTAACAGCCAATTCAGTTCTATAACAACAGAAGCCTTTGAACTGGAGTTACACTACAAGATAACAACCACTAAGTCACTAAATGTATGAAGACATGCCCATCCGGGTGTTTAAGTGCTCTGTTTCTGTCTGTCTCTTTGTCTCTTCTCGGTCTCTCCAGGTTTGCCTGCACTGCTCCGTGTGAAGTTGAGAGGAATGTTACTGTGCATGAGGTGGATGGAAAGCTGTGTCTCAGGACCTGTAGGGACATCAGTCCAGGAACAGAGCTCCTGGTCTTGGAAGAACAGTGGGACATTCTTCCTGTACCTGTGGAGCTTGACCAGATAGATGTGACTGATTCTGGAAAACCCCTCAAACTGGACACACCATTCAAAGTAAAAGACAAGGACTCTATTCAGCCTGACCAGACTGAACAGGGTTCTGGAGAGTCAGGTAGGCTCATTTTCACTGCTCATGCTCTGCATTAGGAGTGCCAGGAGCCAGGTGCTGCCTGGCATGTCATCATCCTCTGCCTACCCTTCCCTCAGCACTGAAAATATTAAAGAAAGCCGCTGACCCCATGGCATAAAAAGACTTGTGGAAATGGCCTGTGAAGTGCAGTGTTTAATTCTGTGACCAGATTATGCTCTGGATGCCTGGACACGTTTAGATATCTTTCCTATTGTATTATTCATTGTTAATGACAATGGAAAGTTTTTTAAAACAAAATTATACTCTAGTAATCCTCCATTTACTGGGGTCCCCAGATTTTGTGTGTGTTTTTTTGTTTGTTGTGTTGTTTTTGTTTACTTACTCTGACCTGTTATGGTATAGTAAGGAAAACACAGCAATGTGCAGTGTACAGTGTTTCCATGGCTAAGAATGTTATAGCCATGTGCATTTTTGTATCTGTATTCTTGTGCATCGTTAACAGTTTATATTTAATGTGTGGTATTTGTATCTCATAGCAAAACACCTGAAGGATAAATTCCCGGTTAACAACCTAGGAGGTCAGGAAGCAAGCAGACCTCACAGGGTGGAGAAGAGTCCTGCAGACAGTTCTCAAACCCAGAAGACTGGCGACCTTGAGCAGAGGGGTTTGTATGGGGGCTGTGAAGAGCAAGCTCAGGAGGCTGTGGAAGTGTCAAGTACTCAAGAGATGGCTAATGTCAGTGGAGACTTAGTGCAAGAGCTCCCAAACTTGTGTGAAGAGCTCAGAGGAGCAGTGAGCAAGCGAGCAAGCTCTCGCTTGGCAGCCAAACCTCGCAAGGTACACTCACTACGCAGCCACATCCATCGGCGACCGCAAGAGCCAAGAATTAGTACTGCAGCATGTCTTATGCAAAAGTCTGTGAGAACAGAGACCAGCCAAGAGAATAAAGAGAGCTCACTGCACAGCAAGGACACTACATCAGATAATAAGCCAAAGGAACTGCCCCGTGAGGAGCAGAGAGGAGGAAAGGATTCTCTCGACTCCTTTCAGTTCAGCCTGCGAGAGCGGAAATACAAGTGTGACAAGTGTGGCAAAAGCTTCTTCCAGCTGTGCCACCTGAAGAAGCACAACTTCACGCACTTGGAGCTGAAGCCGTACGCCTGCATGGAATGTGGCAAGCGCTACAGCTCGCAGGAGAGCTACCGTGCCCACGCGCTCATGCATCGGGGACAGCGGCCCTTCAAGTGCCCACAGTGCGACAAGAGCTATGGCCTCAAGCGGGACCTTAAGGAGCACATGGTGCTCCACACGGGCGAGAAGCCCTTTGTCTGTGATGTGTGTGGCAAAGCGTTTGCCCGCCGACCCTCGTTGCGTGTCCACAGGGAGTCCCACGAGGCCCAGGGTGCAGAGCCGACCAGGATCAAATGCCCTGAATGTGGCAGGGAGCTGGCCAGCGCAGGGTCGCTGAGGAACCACTTGCGGCTGCACACGGGTGAGCGGCCGTACGCGTGCGAGCACTGTGGCCGGCGCTTTCGTCAGCGCGGCAACCTGCAGGGCCACCTGCGTCTGCACACAGGCGAACGGCCACATGTGTGCGAGCACTGCGGCCGGTGCTTTGCGCAGGCGCCTGACCTTCGCCGCCACCTGATCGCACACACGGGTGAGGCGTACCTGTGCCCCGTGTGCGGCAAGGCCCTGCGGGACCCCCACACACTGCGAGCACATGAGCGCCTCCACACGGGAGACAGGCCCTACAAGTGCGAGCGCTGTGGCAAAGGGTACACCATGGCAACCAAGCTACGCCGCCACATGAAGTCTCACCTGGATGAGAAGCCACACAGGTGTGAGACATGTGGCGCCAGGTACACGCTGATGCAGAGCCTCCAGCGACATCTGCAGTCGCACGCGGTACGCACGCAGAGTGGACACCCGCCACCGGCCAGAGGCCGGCCCAGGAAGGAGATGCAGAGAGAGAGTGCGAGGTGGAAGGATGACCATGGCGAAGATGAGGAGGAGCGAGCTGTGGTTTATGTTCAGGCCATGGAGGATATCAGCATGGTGCCTCACTCCGAGGATGTCACAGCATGCTCCTTGGCAGTAGTCCCCACCGACGTTATGGAAGAGGCTGAAGAAATTACAGAACGGGTCGAGCTCAGCGAAGATGTTATAGAGATCATTGTGTCAGATGGCACTGCTAAGTGCATTGTGGTTCAAGAACAGGATGGTAATGATAAATGTATAATTTTCCAGGACCACATTGCTAATGAAAAAGGTCTGGCAGTGCAGGAACAGGCTGAGAATGCTGAATGCATTGTAGTAGAAGAGGAGGTTGTGAACAGCAGAGTGGTCATACTACAGAGTCAGGATGGACTACATTCGGTGGCACAGACCATTGAAATAGAGTCAGGTATGCAGGACTGAATATGTTTATATGCTTATCAAGATTTGGAACATAATACAGTATAACTGCTTAAGTAAGAAATGAAAATTAGCAATAATAATTAAAAGAAAATGCTTATTATTAAAAGAAAATGTTTATTATTGCTATTAAAAATGTAATAGACTTTTTGTAAGCTGTAGGCTTTTTTTGTCATAGCAGAGTTAAATGCAGTGGTAAATATTGATTCACCTCCATTTTGACCTGTGTGTCATCACTGTTTGTACCAGATCTGTTCAGGCTCTTGTACAAAACAGAACTGCTGGGAAATGATCTAATCTGTAAATCCTTTAAGCAAATCTGCATCCATGTTGTGTGATTTATTATTCAAAACATAACTAGAAGACGTAGTTTTGTTAGTCATTATCACAATATGATATTCAACGTTACTTCACCAAAAACAGACAGAAAGAGCCGACCTCAGTTCCTGATGAGGTTAAGTACTTTGTCTAATAACAGCCATTCGCTATTTTTGTGTGGGTTTCTTTTTATCCTAACTTTTAAATCACTTCATGGTCTCATACTAACTTACTCCATCTGTACTTACCATCTCGAACATTAAGGTCCTCTGATTCAGGTCTCCTCACTGTCCCCAGGTTTAGACTGTCCACCAAAGGTGGCAGGTCATTTAGTGTTGCTACGCCTTCTCTCTGGAACTCCCTCCCTACACCTGTTCGGGCCTGTTCCCCTTTTTTCTACCTTTAAAAATCTTTTCTCCCAGTACTTCCACTCACTGTGTTTGTAAAGTGACCTTGTGGCATTAT
This sequence comes from Electrophorus electricus, assembly GCF_041902795.1. NCBI lineage: Eukaryota > Metazoa > Chordata > Actinopteri > Gymnotiformes > Gymnotidae > Electrophorus > Electrophorus electricus. The sequence continues at coordinate 996,540 of NC_137519.1, forward strand.
GAAAGGCGCTATACAAGTCCGACTTATTCAGAAACAGCAGCATGTACTATTTAAAGGTCCACTCTAATTTTAGAAAAAGTCACATGATTTACTAAGAGAGGCTGGACATTTATTTTGCTTTCCTCACTTTTCTAGATAGAGGCCTTCATACAAGAGTAAATGCCACGCTGTGTCACACCATCAATTACAGTGGTTCTTTTTTTGTTTCATGATAATCAGTCTTTTATCATAGTGGAATTTCTCCTCCCAGGCTTCCCAGTACTGATTTGTGTTTTGGAACCAATACACACAATTTTTCTTCATTCCTAATATTGTCCCGTGCTCCACTCCCTCCTGCATGCTGAAGAACCCTGTGGTCGTTTAACTCTGATTCTGGCCTGTGGTCGTGTGACCCTGATTCTGGCCTGTGGTAGTGTAACCTTGATTCTATCCTGAGACCACAGGTTAAATCAGGGTTAAACATCCGTGCTGATTATGGGCTGGAAGTTCCAAGGTTTAAGTCTGATATACCTCTAAAGGTGGTGAAAAATAACCATGCTAAGCTCCTTTGGGACTTCCAGATACTGACAGACAAGGTGGTAATGGTGGATAAACAGCAGAAGAGGGCCATAGAGGTAGATGTAGCAAACCCAAGTAATAATGTCAGGAACAAGGAACACGAGAAGCTTGAGAAATACCAAGGGCTGGAGGAAGAGCTAGAAAAGATGTGGAAGGTGAAGGCAACCATGGTTCCTGTAGTCATCAGTGCACTAGGGGTTGTAACCCTTAGAATTGCTTCAGCAGATCCCAAGAACAATATCTGAGATCTCAGTCCAGAAGAGTGTAGTCCTTGGAAAATATATTACTAATAATATCTTATTAATAAGATATTACGCAGGACTCTCAAGATCCCAGGCCTCTGGTAGAGGGCACAAGCTTGAAGAAGGAAACCACAGGAAAGTGAGTGGGGAATTTATATAAATCCAAAAAAGATTCTAGGTGAGTAACTACAGTGTACAGCTGATGAAGGACCTCTGTCCACAATGTTCTGTTTCTCTGGAATATGTACTTTGTACTTTACTACAATTTTGAATATATATATATATATATATATATATATATATATATATATATATATATATATATATATATATATATATAGTGTCACTCCTTTGCTCTCTGTCTTAGATTTAACTATTACCCTGTCTACTAATAAAACAATAACCTATGAATAACTAATAATAACTAACCCTGTTATTCTTTTAAGTCTTTGCATACAAAGTATTATATTTTTAACTCCCAGATATTTTAGCTATTTTCAGTTCTGAGAGTATGCAGAAACTTTTCCCTCATTCCCTACTCTTCCAAGTAAGCTCCCAGGGATCTACAATCTGATATTTTCAATTTCATTTCAACATTAAAAAGTTACAACACGCCCTCTATTGCTTTACAAGATATGACAAAAAAGTGATGACTAAACAAGTAATTCACATCCACCAGCATATCATAATAAGAGTCTATGAAGAATGTTCTGGAATGTCCTAAGCCTGTTTTGGAAGAACACGGGTGAATCACTGTCCGGACTGATATGCATTATGAGGACTATGCAAGGTTGGATCAGGCACAATCTGTGCTCTGTTTGAACTCCAGTAGTTCAATATTAACTCAGGAGCTGCAGTAGTAGGTTTTGGAGGTTTGCTAGCAGCCTGTGTGTTCTAGGTCTTTTCAGTTGTAGTCACTTTATAGAATGGGAGCCGCACCAGTGTCTTTCCTCATAACTCTTCTCCTCAGCCAAGCCCTTCAGTTGACACTCTGCTATGATGGTAAGCTACCTTTTCTGGTTACATTCAACATCAAATGGTTGCTTGTGTCATTCATTTTTAAATTAATCCACAATGTCTGATGTAGTCTATCGATAAGGGATGGGAGACAGTTGCTGTTTTTTTTGCTCAGTTTTTATCGACGGTCCGCGGGCTGCTCAGGTTATCCGAGCAAGGAGAGCGAACTGGCACTTTGAAGAAATGAAGCAGGGAAATCTAGAGAGGGAATGTATGGAGGAGATCTGCAGTCATGAGGAGGCTCGCGAGGTGTTTGAGAAGACCGATGCAACGGTGGGGACAGCAACACTACCACAGAGAAGATCTTACACCTGAATACCTAAAGCATAGGACACTATGTAACTGTTTACTGTTTACTATGTAACCGTTTTCTATGAACACTGCCATAGCTTTAGTAAAGGATAGTTCCAGTAGAGTTGGATTTGTGAATGCGTCTCTCTTAAAAGGAAAGTGGACTTTATCATTTCATCATCATAACTTTGGGTTATTTTGTGTTTTATGGCAATTTGTTTCTCTTTCTTTTAGAATCAATTTTGGGAGAAATACTTAGGTAAGGCTCAAAAAAGTTAAGTGCACTAGGGTTTGAATTAAGACTGCCAAGTCAGCGTTGACCTTATTTTATGTAAATATGTGATATTGAACGGGGAGCCAAAGTGCAAATCACCCCCAGACTTTCCTGAGTAATCACCACATCAAAGTCTGACAAAGTCAGACAGCCAGTTTCAGTGCCTGGGTCCTTCTACTTCAAAATGGTTCATCCCTGCTCAACGTTTCATTAACATTAGTCAATGCCAGTTAAGTCTGAAGACATGCTAATTTGGGTTCTTAAAAACTGCCAACAATTTTAATGAATACATCATTAAATGCTAAGATTACTAATGATGAACAAAAATGAGAGAAAACTAGCTATCATTTAATTTTCAGAATGATAACAAGCCCATACTAATTTTTAGTCATGATTTTTACATATATAGCACATATATCGTGTCTGTACATGTGTACAAGACATTTAGGTTAGGATATCAAGTCAGAAGTCATTTTTATTTATACTAACAGCAGCATAACCATTCAGGATGTAATCTGTGTGAAATACACATTTACGGTATTTAGCTGATGCTTTTATCCAAAGACTTACAATTATGACTCAGTACAACTTGCGCAATTGAGGGTTAAGGGCCTTGCTCAGGGGTCCAACAGTGGCAACTTGGCAGTCTTAGGGCTTAAATCAGCAACCTTCCAATTACAAGTCAAGTGCCTTAACCACTGAGCTACCACTGCCCAATACATGGTGTGAGACTGCAGTCACTGGTCAGCAGTGGAAAAAATGATCAAATGGAACATAAGCTTTGTAAGACCTATAGTGATAGTCCAAAGGAAACTGACTGCTGAATACGTCTCTTCTGCTTTAAAAGTCAACATGGCCAAAACACCTTTATAAAAGAACCAGGATACTGTCCAGCTAATTCTGCATGCTCGGTGTCCAGGACACAACTCAAGCCTTGGACCCAGCAGCACTATCACTGTAGCATCTCCATTTAAAATCTGTCTCAGTGAATACGTGGTCTTAATCTGTCTCAGTGAATACGTGGTCTTAATCTGTCTCAGTGGAGACGTGGTCTTAATCTGTCTCAGTGGAGACGTGGGTTTAATCTGTCTCAGTGGAGATGTGGGCTTAATCTGTCTCAATGAAGACATGGTCTTAATCTGTCTCAGTGAAGACGTGGTCTTAATTTGTCTCAGTGAAGACGTGGTCTTAATTTGTCTCAGTGAAGACGTGGGCTTAATCTGTCTCACTGAAGACGTGGGCTTAATCTGTCTCAGTGGAGACGTGGGCTTAATCTGTCTCGGTGGAGACGTGGTTTTAAACAGTCCAGCAAACTGGGACTAAGCTGAGCATTCTTTTCCTGATTGTTCTCTCATAGGATGTATGATGTATGATATATCACATTCTCCCACACAGGTTGTGAAGGCAACACATTAAAGAGGACTCTGGACAGTGTGGGCAAAGTTAGAACTTGTGTAGAAAGAAAAGGTAAGGTTCATATAGGCTATTTTAATGTTCAGAGAATTCTATAGGTGTTTCTGATGTATGGTGAATAACACTGATTCAGAGACAGACATGAATATTGGTTGTAAAAAAAAAAAAAAGAAGAAATTACTGTTATGACTTAGTTTCTGAGCAGCCAGTTCACTTTTAGTCAGATCCTTGGCAAGTTGCAGAATACAACTTAAAATGTATTTGAAATGTGAAATAAACCGGTTCCTGTAGCTTACCTGGTAGATCAGGTTGGTGTTAATTACACCAACACCATAGGTATTGAGTTACAGGGTGCAAACACTGTCAGACTGATAAATAAATGTGCCACTCCACATGAAAGCATCTGTCAAATGTGAAAATGTATTGATAAAGACTGAAAAATTATAACACCCCTCTCAAGTTAAATAATTTAGATCATTTAAGATGGAAAAGCAATGTTTTTATGTTACAGCTTGGCCTTTTTGTGCTTGACAGATCTGTGCTACCATGGCATTGGTGAAGACTATTCTGGTAATGTTAGCATTACTATTTCTGGAAAGCAATGTCAGTACTGGAAAAGCAACTTCCCTCACAAAATCACGTATGTACAACTTCCTCTGCGCTTCTTTAGTCGTGGTACTTTTTTTGTCTTTAATTTAATTAATTCTGTTATTTGTTTCCAGTGAGTTCAATACTACAGTGCTGAAATTGCCGAAGAATTTCTGCAGGAACCCAGATAAGAGTCCCAATGGGCCTTGGTGTTTCACCCGGGACCCCACAGTCAGGAGAGAGAAGTGCTGGGTGGCAAAATGCGGTATTTCCCTTAAAACACTAAATACTAGTCAGGTCGTAAAGCACTAAAGAATTCTATATTCAGGTCCTAAAAGTCTCATTGAACTGCAATGTAAGTGCTAAACTCCTGTAGGCTGAATAGGCTGAGATATTTAGAGTTTGTTCTTGTGAAATCAGAGAAACAGTAATTTCTAAAGTTTATTCATCAAAACTGCACTACCAAAGAGAGAGACAAGTGATTAGATTACTAACGTTATTCTATAATAGCAGTAGTAGTGCTAATGTTTTTTAAAAATCTTTTTTAATGCCTTAACTTTCTTTAATGCAACTAGAGGTGCAGATATATTTGAACAGCTGTGTTTTCCTGTCCACACAGGTCAGGTCTTAGGACCTCTCCCTACTCCGCCGGCACAGACTATAGCTGAGCACTACACTAAGACCGACTGCCTGACTGACCAAGGGGAGACGTATACTGGAAATCTGTCTGTGAGTCTGCTTGGCTACACCTGCCTAGAGTGGAGCCTGTCCAAAGTAAAGGCCCTGAGTGTGGGGAAGGAGTTTATACCTGAAGTGTCACTGGTGAAGAACCACTGCAGGAACCCAGATGGTGATCTAGAGGGTCCGTGGTGCTATGTGAAGAACAAGGCTGGAAACATAACCATGGACTACTGTAACCTTGAGCTGTGTGGTGAGTGCAACCATGCCATGCATGTCCTTCTGTCATTTATGAAGGATTATGTTGCCCTAAAATGACTGCAGATGCCTAATGAACATTAGAAAACTTAAATTAGTGGCCCTCTGAAATGTGTCCCCTCTGTCTATAAGATGATCCGCTGGACGGGAAAGTGGAGGAGACAGGTGAGATACACCAAAGAGCAGATCTGGGAAAAAGGACGACTTTCTTTAGCCCACGCAGCTTCGGCCATGGAGAACTGGGTAAGACATGTCCACCTACATATGTTGATATTTTTAAACAAGTAATGCAAGCATGAAGCAAGCACATTAATTACAATTTACTCTCTCTCATGTATGTATATATGTATGTATGTACACTGGAGATCAAAATTAGAGAACAATTTATGAACCCTTGATTTTTCCAGAAATAATGTAATCTTCATTGGTCAACATTTGAAGGATTTTTTGTTGGGGGTAAACCATGCCACTAGAACAGTGTTTTACAAAATAACCAAGGTATTTCAACATAAAACCTTTATTTTGCAAAAAACACAATGATCAAAATTAGAGAACAATGACTGTAGCACAGAGACAGATTACAACTAAATTTTCTGAAGGTTACAACAGTCACCAATCAGTAGGAAGTGTACAGGCTGTTGCTTTGAATGACTTCAGCACATCTGCAACCACAGGACATCACTAGTCTCTCACACTGCTCTGGTGTGATTTTGGTCCACTCTTCTTACAGTCTCTTCCACAGTTCGGTGGTGACTGTTGTGGGTTTCTTGGCCATAACTTTGTCACCAAGGATTTTCCAGAGGTTTTCTATTGGGTTTAGATCAGGATTCTGAGCTGGCCATTTCTTTGTTTCAATGTTTTCAGTTTCAAGGAACTGCTTTACCCATTTTGCTGTGTGACAGGGGGCATTGTCCTGCATGAAAATTGCTGGCTGATTTGAGTGATAAACGCAAGGAATACCTATATTTTATAATAGCTATATTTCATAATGCCTATGTTCTATAATACATATATTCTATTAATACCCATGTTCTATAATACCCATGTTCCATAATACCTATATTTGATAATCCCTATACTCTAAAATACATATATTCTATAAAACCTATATTCTATAATGCATCTTTTGTATAATACCTATATTGTATAATACATTACCTTAACTAATCAGAGGATAATCTAAGAGAAAAAAACAAACAAAGGACACTAAATTTATGTATGCATATATTCTATAATACCCATGTTCTATAATACATACATTCTAATACCCATGTTCTATAATACATACATTCTATAATACCCATGTTCTATAATACATATATACTACAATACCTATGTTCTATCATGCCTGTTGTATAATACCTATATTCTATAATACATATTTGTATAATACTTATATACTGTAGTACATATTGTAAGGTGGGCTTGAACCCAGGTAATGACACGGAGAGCCTACTGGGTGAGCAACCACACTCTAATGATGGTGGGCCCATGTGCAGAACAGTTAGATCTTGGATCAGGTAAAATAAGAGGAAAAACTAACCACCACACCGAGCGTGAAAAAAGGGAGAACGGAGGATGCCACAGAAGAACGGCAACCCCAGTGCACTGGGGAAAACCAAATGAAAACTTCCCAAACCAAACCAGAAAATGAGGAGGAACTTTAATGGCTAAGGGAAGCCTTAGGAGAGAGACAGACTCGAGAGGGGAAAACTGGAGAGGGGAGGGGATGTGTAAAAACACAGACACCCTTGCAGGGTAGAAATGAGGTGTACCATGAGGGCTCACAGACCTCAATACCTGAAGTTACCGGCTAGGAACTTGGCTTGAAACTTTAGCAAAGACCCAGCACTGAATGACTGGGTCACTGGGCTTATATAAGGTCTAGCCCTGCTGTTGGGCATCAAGCCTGATTAGTAGTGTGGTTGACATGAGGCCTCCCTCTGGTGGCCGGAGGAGGCCTTGGCCTGGTGCCAACCTATACACACATATTCTATATGTTCTATAATACATATATTCTATAATACCTATGTTCTATAATAACTATATTCTAGAATATCTATATTCTAGAATATGTATATACTACAATACCTATGTTCTATCATGCCTGTTTTATAATACCTATAATCTATAACACAGTGGTAGCTTAGGTAAGGTAATTCTATAATACAGTGGTAGCTCAGTGGTTAAGGCACTTGACTTGTAATTGGAAGATTGTGGGTTCAGTCCCTAATACTGCCAAGGTGCTACTGTTGGGTCCTTGAGCAAAGCCCTTAACCCTCAGTTGTAATCAGTCATAACTGTAAGTTGCTTTGGATAAAAGTGTCAGGTAAATGTAATCCGTATATTCTATAATATCTGTATTCTATTAATACCTATGTTCTACTAATGCATATATTATTTAATACCTATATTCTATAATACCTATGTTTTATATTACATATGTTCTATATTACCTATGTTCTACCTAGGTATAATACCTAGGTATTATAGAACATAAAATATATGTATAAAATATATGTATTATATAGAATGTCTATGTATAGAATTTTTATAATACCTATATTCTATAATACATATATTCTATTAATACCTATGTTCTGTAATATCTGTGTTTAATACATTTATTCTATAATAGCTATGTTCTGTAATACCTATATTCCATTAATACCTGTTTATTAATACCTGTTCTTTAATACACCTATTCTATAATACCTATGTTCTTTAATATATCCGTTCTATTAATACCTATGTTCTGTAATAACTATATTCTATTAATACCTATGTTCTTTAACACCTATATTCTATAATACATTTGTCCTCTAATACCTATGTTCTATAATACCTATTCTCTAATACATATATTCTATAATACCTATATTCTATATCTATGTTCTTTAATACATATATTCTTAATACTTATGTTCTATAATACCTATATTCTATAATACCTATTTTCTATAATACCCATGTTCTATAATATCTCTATAATACAGTTATTCTATAATACCTATGTTGTATATTACCTATTTTCTATAATACCCATGTTATATATTATCTCTAGTCTATAATACAGCTATTCTATAATACTTATATTCTATAATACCTATGTTTTATAATACCTATACATTTACATTTACTGCATTTGGCAGACACTCTTATCAATGAACTAGAATGCTGTACTGTGTAAATACATGGAATATGTTCAGATCATACTGTACAGTTATGTTACTTGTTTTAACTAAATGTGCATTTTCACTGTAATGTTAGTCTCTCCAGAGGGTTATTCAATGACCGACAAAGTAATGTTATTCTTTCCTGAGGGTTATGCAATGACTGGGGCTGTAATGTTAGTCTCTCCAGAGGGTTACGCAATGACTGAGGCTGTATGGCCTGGAATCAATGCTGGAATTAATGTATTCCAGGTTGTACGGCCAGGCTGTATGGCCTGGAATCAATATAGGAATCAATGCTGATACCTAGAAGTGAGCAAACAAGCAACTAGGTTGAGACAAGAAGCCTCGAATTTAACAGAATCTAATGCAAAAGATAGTAAACTCAGAGCCAAAGGATACTAAATGTATGTATGTATATATTCTATAATACCTATGTTCTATAATAACTATATTCTATAATGCATATATTTTATAATACCTATAGTCTATAATACCCATGTTGTATAATACATATATTATACAATCTTTACTTTAAAGACTGTTTCTCTTTACTTTAAAGGATAATTCTGGTATTGAGGCAGCCTCAGTCATTGAATAACCCTCTGTAGAGACTAAAATTACAGTGAAAATACAAATTTAGTTAAAACAAATAACATAACTGTACTGTATGATCTGAACATATTCCATGCATTTATACAGTACATAACTACAGAATAGCGAACCTATACTCAATGCTGTACCACACCGTTAAAAGTCTGGTAATGCATTCAACTTAAAAAAAAAAATCTAACGTTTTAATGCTTTTTTTGGCTGTCAGAATGTGGAGTACGTCCCCTGTTCGAGAAAATACACAAAACTGATTCAACAGAGCAAGATCTAACTGAGTCATATTCAAAGAGAATTGTAGGAGGGGTCTCTGCTGAAGTAGGAAGTGCACCATGGTAATTACAGCACTTTACTGCACCTCATAAACCTTGTTCACAGTCATGACACTCAGTCCCACATCTGATTTGCAAACATGTAGTGTTTGTGTTATTGATGTTCATACTCGGCTGTTGCAGGCAGGTGATGCTATACAAGCGTAGTCCTCAGGAGCTGTTGTGTGGGGCCAGTTTGATCAGTGATGAGTGGATCCTCACTGCTGCTCACTGCATCCTGTACCCACCATGGAACAAAAATTTCACCATCGACGACATCCTTGTGCGTCTTGGAAAACACTATCGTGCCAAGTGAGTGTCATATAACACAAAGTGCTTACCAACCATACAAGGCACCAGCATTTGTCAACAACATTGGCAGCAAGTTAAAATATTGAGTTAAATGAGTTTAAAAGTAAAGGTGCTATACTAACATGGAATGTCTTAGAGGTCTTTTTTTGTAATAATACCTGATTAGGTGGGATGGTGGGGTCAGATTGTGGGTACAGCCCTTGATTGGTTGTGATGGTGGGCTCAATGTGTGTACAAGCCCTTGATTGTTCTCTCTGTGGCAGGTATGAAAAGGGCACTGAGAAGATTGTGGCAATTGATGAGATCATTGTTCATCCGAAGTACAACTGGAAAGAAAATCTGAATAGGGACATTGCTCTGCTCCACATGAAAAAACCCATCAGCTTCACTGATGAGATCCATCCCATCTGCATGCCGACCAAGAGTATTGCAAATACGTAAGCTAGGCTATTACAATAGCTTAGCGTGACGCTGTTCTAAGTTCTAATAAATGGAGCTTTTGTAATGTTACAATCTTAATATAGCCTATTATACTATTCCTTTCATACTCAAACGATCTTCAAAAGTTTAGACTATTCAGAGTTATGTATTGAAATCCATTTATTGTTTACCATATGTATAACTAATACATAACATGCAGAAAGTAAGAGCCTCCCTTACTCTGTGTAGCTTGATGACTGAAGGGTTCAAAGGTCGTGTGACCGGCTGGGGCCTCCTGAAGGAGTCATGGACGTCGAATCCTCAGAACCTGCCATCAGTACTGCAGCAGATCCACCTGCCCATCGTCAAGCAGGAAGAGTGTCGCAAATCCACATCCATCCGTATCACTGACAACATGTTCTGTGCAGGTGAGGGGACAGTAGGATAATGTAGTGTTCACGCCTTAGGACAGTAGGACAGTGTAGTGCTCACTCCTTAGGACAATAGGGCAGTGAAGTGCTCACTCCTTAGGACAGTAGGACAGTGAAGTGCTCACTCCTTAGGACAATAGGACAGTGAAGTGCTCACTCCTTAGGACAATAGGACAGTGCAGTGCTCACTCCTTAGGACAGTAGGATAGTGCAGTGCTCACTCTTTAGATATGAGCACTGCTGCTCACTGCTCCACTGCTACACCTGACTGTTGGTAGGATCCCAAACTAGAAACCACTCCCAAACTCCCAGAGAGTTTATTTTCTGCAGAGAAAGAAAGGTAATCGTGTGTGATTCTCTTAGGTTACAGCCCAGATGATACGCAAAGAGGCGACGCCTGTGAAGGAGACAGCGGGGGACCTTTTGTAATGAAGGCAGGCTTATTGTTTTTGCTTTTATTCACTGTTTCATTCAGGTCTGTATATATGTATTCTGAGCTGTAACCTCTTACCCTCTGCAGAGCCCTCTTGATCAGCGCTGGTATCAGCTCGGTATTGTGTCTTGGGGCGAGGGCTGCGATCGGGACGGCAAATATGGATTCTACACTCACCTGTTCCGCATGCGTCGCTGGATGAGGAAGATTATTGAAAAATCAGATGGGGCTGATGATGAGTAATGATGATTGATATACTTGTGTTTTCACAAGAATTAAAGATCTCTCTCTCTCTCTCTCTCTAAAGTACAAATAAACTTTGACTATTTCATGTTTACCTTGGAGATTTATTTATTTATTTACATTATTTCTTGATGCAACATTGTTCCTAATTGTAAAAATAGGATTAAACTACAGTATAAAGTTTGTGAACAAACTGTGCAGTGGCTTGACAAAGCTCATTATAAGAGTATGAAAGATAAGAATACGGGAGTCATCATGTACAATAGGTCTAAAGATGGATCTTTTTAAGAAAATTTATGATGCATTTTGAAAGCCTGAGAAGCAGTGAATTCAGTACATTTTGTGGAAAGAGGAAGGGACACCTTTATTATATAGCTTAGAACAACTTGTGTTGGCTGGGAAACTAGAGGAAAGAAGACATGGGAGCAATTAAACATGAACCAACCGCAACTCACGACAGTACTGCTGCTTTTGGCTGGTGTATCTTTTTCAATTCTGCAGTGTTACCCCTCAACCCCTACAAACGCAACCGTCTGTGTGAGTAGTTTCTTAATATACATGCGCAATAAAAATAACCATTTATTATCTTTAACTCAGACTTTTATGATGAAATAAGTGTTGAACGGTTGTTAACCGGAAGTGCTGCACTGAATTAGCTAGTTAGTCACAGTTACGAAATCTTCAGTAAACAGCATCGAACGTCAGGTAAGGTTAAGGTTTTTCCTTTTGATTTTACAATTACGAATAAGTTTTGAGTTCAGCGTTTACTATTTCACCTCGGAGCTATTTCTAGTGCAGTGAAAAACTATTGTTGGATGCATTTGAGCCAACTTGAAGTTAAAGCAAAACTGGTTCCTAGCTCTCTGTCCAGTATCTAGGTTAGCTAACGTTAGCCTTGGTTACCTCTGGTGAGCGATAGCTAATGTTAGCTATAAGTGTCACGATAGCTAGCGGTTAGCAAACAGAGAATTATCTTCCTGCGGCGTAATGGCATTGATTTAAAACAAATAGCTAGATAACGACAGTTTAGTATAATGTAGGTAGTGATAATATTCTGACGGACAGACGTCTAAAACTCACTTATCTGCATTAGTTAAATGTCTGGTTAGCAACGTAAGAGTCAAAAGGCTTTACTTTTAGAAGCTGGCCAATGTTACTTAAAGTTTAAGGTGGCACCAGTACTAAGGTTTTGTTGACGCAATGCTTTGCAGTTGCAGCCAGTTCTGAAGTTTAATGGTTTTGTTTATTTAAACGCAGTATTTAAGAGTACACGGTTAAATCGTAAATAACAGGTCATGTGTTGATGGAAATATTGCTAGGTGTCTACGACATTAATTAATATTGCCTTAAGTCTATAGCACACCTGAAACAATAGCTGCATATTTCACATTACTCACGTTAAATAGAGCTAATTTAACTTAATATATCTGTATATGATCTTAGATTACTGTTGATTAAGGAAGCAGGCGGTAGTAAAAAGAGCTTGCTGACAGGCCTGTTACATTTTAGCCGTCCTGTTTGGTAACTGCTCAGTGACACGCTTGTTGACTCGAGGGGGACGTGGTTTCAGCGGCTCCCGGTTTCTTCTTATCTTGCTTTAGATGGCCAGCAAAGTGCAGGCCCAACCACTGCGGAGTCAGATTTCCGCTTCTGAGGTGTGCACGACACGCAGCTACAGCACGTCCACCGCCCTTCTGTTTATTTACATCCACTGCCGGATGACACATGATGGTATCAGCTTTGATGAGCACCTTTGATAAGCATCATGTGAAGCGCTATGGACTGTGCTTAAGTGGGACTGGCTTCGCGAGGTAGCGGAGCAGTAGCGTGCCATGCTGCCATGCCGCTCTGTAGCTCGAGCCCTGTATTTAAAGAAACGTCATTGCAGATGAGCATCTGCACAAAGCAAGCGCTCGTGCAGTTATCCTTACGGATTTAAAGGTGCCTCCACTCACTCTGCACACTCACGTTTACATTGGCTCATATTCTTGAAGATGGGTTCTCTGCTGATTTTATTTATGATTATTTCATATTGCGCTTTAACAGTATAAGAAGTTATTATACTGTTGAAGGTATTTGTACTAAATGTTGGCATTTCTTATACATTAAGTGTATATTGCTACCAGATTTAGAAAAAGCTCAGTGAAGCTGTTCCCTGTTGTCATCCTTTATGGGGAGTGAGGGGGGTGGGGCTTGGCTGGGTTGGCAGGCATCCAGGCAGCAAAGAGACTACTGGTATAAGACATGGGAAGTACTTAGCCAAGCCACCATTCATGAATGTTGTGTGGAAAATGCCTCCTCCCCCTTTTGCTGAAAGGGGGTGTGCTTCATACAGAGGTAGTATGCACATGTTTTGGTGTGTTTATAAGCATAGCCAATGGTTTGATATTCATCTAATGTGACTGAGAGATGTGTGTGCTTGTGTGAGCATGGAAATGCCTGCATGTATCTTACAGTGCATCTTTGGCAGGATCTTGTGTGTAGCAGTGCTGGTGTAGAGGACCATCATGTCCTCAGATCTGCTGGTGGACCTCCACGATGAGTTGGGTGGGGACGACTCGCCCAGTGCCGCCCTGGACCAGCTCAAATTGGTGCCCGACAAGCAGTGGCCACCGGATGACCCAGTGAGCGTCAGCAAGTCAGGTGAGCAGCATTCAGTAGGGAGCTGTAAGTGTGTTCATGGGTGGGTATGGGTGTGTGTGATTTGGCTACTTTAATTAGTTGTTTGAATGGAAGGGCAGATCAATGCTTATGGGGCTGCAGAAATTGGCAGAAGCACTGGTCCACTGTATTGGTGAATCAGAAGCACTGGTCCAGTCTATTGGTGAATCAGTTGGTATGTGGAGAGAAATGCACTGGGAAAGATTAGCTTGTACACATACACAGCTTTTATCACTTCCATGCTACTTACCTGTCAGGCTTTATTGAGGCTTATCCATTACCATGGGTTGCTATAGTTCTTCATAGTTTGCCAGATGTCATTCAGACATGCACAGCCAGAACTTCAAAAGTTTTAATTTCCATGCAAATGTGTCTGTTATGTAGACTGTTGGTATAACATTCATTTGTATTGCTTCACATTTGCTTCACACTTTTATTCTATTGATTAATCAGGGTAGGCTGGTGTGGTCTGTTAATCTGAAGAAATTCAGCCAAGGTGTTGTTAACAATAAGGTCATTACATGTGTGTCATGAAAAGTCACATCGTTTTGTGAGGCTACAATAAGAGGATATGGGTCAGGATACATGCAGGGTGTGTCCCTTAAATTAATTATTGCAAAATTCTCTCTCCTGACCTGTTTACTTACAGTTAATTTCTAGCACAAATTAACCTATTATATTATTAACTGCTCTGTAGCTACAGACATTAAGAGCCTCAGTCAAGGTTTTCACTTGGCATGGGATGACCCATTTTACGACATAGCAAGGCATCAGATAGTGGAAGTGGCAGGTAAGCTCTCTGGTATGTTTATTACCTAAAATTGATACAGGCAGTAAACAAGGATATTTTAAACAGTAAAGTCTGAACTCTCCCTCCCTCCTGTGCATTCTCACTGCAGGCGATGATAACTTTGGCCGAAAGGTGATAGTGTTTAGCGCGTGTCGCATGCCCCCTTCACATCAGCTGGACCACCACAAGCTACTCATGTAAATATCTGTTTTTCCTAAACCAGCACTTCAGCCACTCTGAGCAAAGTCAGCTAGTTTTGGTTTTGCTTCTGAGACTTACTTAAGTGTTTTGCGGAAACACCACTTCATCCAAGCCACTCATGTTTTCTGCATACAGAAAGTTTAATTACACTGCAGTTCTTTCTTCTTAGGAGGAAGAAATGCCAGATAGCAGCTCTTAGCAAGCAACACTGCAAGTGTTCCTGTACTGATATATGTAAAGACGATGATGTTCTGTACTCGTATGTAAAGTTGATGTTGAAGTTTGTTAATGATCATTGATGATTATTGCTCGTTGTTGACACGAAGGAGCTTAACAGGTTTCCTGATATGAATGTATGACAGCCAGTTTTTGCTATTAATCTAATGTTGACTTGCGTCAAGTCAAATTTATTTATATAGGACTTTTTACAACACGTCACAAAACAGCTTTATAAATGTAAGGGTTCAGATCCATAATGCACAAGCCAGAGATGACAGTGGCAGTGAAAAAACATGGGATTTAGGAAGAAACCTTTGGAATGATTTATTACATTATGTTTAATCCAAGTAGCCAGTAAAGATGTGGGAGTCTCAGCTACTCCAGTGGGTCTAGGGTGGGTGAGCTGGTTCTACATCCATTGGAGTTGATGGAGTGGGTGGATTGATATGGCAGCATCAGTTCATCTACTGGCAGTACTGGGACATTTTCTGGTGTCATCATAGATGCTTAGTCAGTGATGAGCAGTACTAGTACAGTGTTGGCATCATCTCCACAGTAACATGCAAATAAAACAGAAGGTATCATTAGATCACTAAAGATGAACAATGCATGGCCATATACAGTTCATAAACAGTTAGTGAACCATCCATATACAGTAGATGTGCCAGTGAATACCACGCAGCTCTGGCAGGTTTATCTGTAGCAGCAGAACTAAAAGGGAGGACCACAGTCCTGAGGGCTCTCTGAGAATGTGTTTAAATGGGCACTGCAACCATCTGAGTTTGTGTGGCTGATTGTGAAGTGTGCATTTATCATTCAGCTGTGTACATCAGTTAACTATGACATTGCAGGTACCTGAAGCAGACCTTAGATAATTATGTGGAGAGTGACTACACGCTAATCTACTTCCACCACGGCATGACCAGCGAGAACAAGCTCTCCCTCAGTTGGCTGCGAGATGCCTACCGCGAGTTTGAGAGGAAGTATGTAGCAATGATTGTTTGACCATGAGAAAAAGGACCATAAAACCATACTCTAATGTTCCAAACTCTCTACATCTTTTTGAAAGATATCTACAGAAATGCATTGTGAACTTTCCTGTTTTTGTGTGTTCTTGTCAGGTATAAGAAGAACATAAAAGCCTTTTACATTGTCCATCCCACCATGTTTATCAGAACGGTTCTCATCTTCTTTAAACCACTTATCAGGTTGACACTAAATATCATTATATTGATTATATTAATACACTGCCTGGCCAAAAAAAGGTCACACACACTAATATTTTGTTGGACCGCCTTTAGCTTTGATTACAGCACGCATTCACTGTGGCATTGTTTCCACAAGCTTCTGCAATGTCACAACATTTATTTCTGTCCAGAGTTGCATTAATTTTTCCCCAAAATCTTGTATTGATGATGGGGAATTTGGACCACTGTGCAAACTCTTCTCTAGCACAAAGATTCTCAGAGGGTTCAGGCCTGGACTCTGTGGTGGCCAATCCATGTGTGAAAATGATGTCTCATGCTCCCTGAACCACTCTTTCACAATTTGAGCCCGATGAATCCTGGCATTGTCATCTTGGAATATGCCCATGCCATCAGGGAAGAAAAGATCCATTGATGGAATAGCCTGGTCGTTCAGTATATTCAGGTAGTCAGCTGAGCTCATTCTTTGGGCACATAACGTTGATGAACCTAGACCTGACCAACTGCAGCAACCCCAGATCATAGCACTGCCCCCACAGGCTTGTACGGTAGGCACTAGGCATGATGGGTTGCATCGCTTCAGCCGCCTCTTTTCTTACCCTGATGCACCCATCACTCTGGAACAGGGTAAATCTGGACTCATCAGAACACATGACCTTCTTTCATTGCTCCAGAGTCCAATTTTTATGCTCCCTAGCAAATTGAAGCCGTTTTTGCTGGTTAGCCTCACTGACAAGTGGTTTTCTTAAGGCTACACAGCTGTTTAGTCCCAATCCCTTGAGTTCCCTTCGCATTGTATGTGTGGAAATGCTCTTACTTTCACTATTAAACATATCCCTGTGTTCTACTGTTGTTTTACTACAATTTGATTTCACCACATGTTTAAGTGATCACCGATCACGATCATTCAAGATTTTTTCTGACCAAATTCCTTCCTTGAAGATGATGTTTCCCCACTGTCTTTCCATTTTTTAATAATGCGTTGTACAGTTCTTAACACAATTTGAGTAGTTTCAGCAATCTCCTTAGATTTTTTCTCTGCTTGATGCATGCCAATAATTTGACCCTTCTGAAACAAATTAACATCTTTTCCATGACCACAGGATGTGTCTTTCGACATGGTTGTTTAACAAATGAGAAGCTACTCACTGCATCAGTTATGGTTAAATAACTTGTTACCAGCTGAAACATAATCACCCATGCAGTAGTTATCCAATGGGAGGCTCTTAACTAAGCAAATAGGTAAATCCAGGTGGTGACCTTTTTTGGCCAGGCAGTGTATAATGTATAATATTTCACTATACACAGGCAATAGAATACTTTTTTTCTGTACTATCTTAGCATACATGTGTATATGTGTACATAAATATCTTAAATATACTTTATGGAAATACTTAATGTGTCTGATTAAAATGGGAGTAAATTAGTGTATGTCTCTTACATGTGTGTGTGTGTGTTATCCACAGCTTTAAATTTGGCCGTAAATTACACTATGTGAACTACCTAAGTGAGCTGGAGGAGATTGTCAAGTGTGACCAGCTGGTCATTCCCAGTCGAGTCCGAGCGTAAGAGTGAATTTTGTCCCAGTGAAATCAAAGCTTTACCCACACTCACAATGGCATAGGAAGCATATCATAAACTACAATGATATTCTGAAGAACGTTCATGATGCGTAACCCACTGCACATCTGCCTGTAGGTATGATGATAAGATCCGTCTGAACCTGAAGCCGTCTGTTGTGTCTGGACACATGTACCCTCCACACAGCCCCCCCCTCCCCTCTCAGCAGTTTGGAGTGCCTCTGTCATTGTAAGTGCCTCTGTTGGTGTAAGGTGTGTCTGTCCAGTTACCCTTATGGCAGGTTCTGCTTTCATAAGCAGTTGTTTTAGTTTGACTGGTGTGAAGGTGAGTGCATTGTGTGTGTTTATGCTGAGAGGTAGGGGATCTGAATATGAGACTATTCCCCTGTGTGTGTTTAGGATGAGAAGTAGTGGGCAGTGGGAGCTCAGTGGTTAAAGTACTTGACTGATAATCGGAAGGTTGCTGGTTCAAGCTCCACCACTGCCAAGTTGCCACTGTTGGGTCCCTAAGCAAGACCCTTAACCCTCAATTGCTCAAGTTGTACTCACTCATAATTGTAAGTCACTTTGTAAAATGGAAGTAGGGGTTCTGACTCTGAGGGTGTTCCACTGTGTGTGTTTAGACTGACAGGTATGGGGTCTGACTCTGAGGGTGTTCCACTGTGTGTGTTTAGACTGAGAGGTAGGGGGTCTGACTCTGAGACTGTTCCCCTATGTGTTTAGACTGAGAGGTAAGGGGTCTGACTCTGAGGGTGTTCCACTTGTGATGCGAGACACCATTAGTTTCCTCCGGGAGCAGGGTGAGCACCATCTCTTCTACCATTTGTCCATTCACTTTCTCGTGTTAGTTTTCAGGAGGTCATTCATTCAGTGTATATCTGTATTTCAAAGGCAGGATTATCTATTAAAAATGACTTACTATAGGCAGATATCTAAGTTTAATTTTAGGCTTAAATGTGTAGTAGTCTAGTCTAATACTAGTCTTCATTTCTGGTAAGCCAGCTGTGTGATTTGTAAAGAAAGGTTTGAGGTTAAGTGATACAGTTAACCTTCAGCCACAATGAAACTTTCCCAAGTAACCAAGCCAGAAGATTTGGCCTTTGTCCTCATGAGGTTTCTCTCTGCCCCTGTCTGTCAGGTCTGCAGACAGAGGGAATATTCCGGCGTTCTGCTAATGTGAGCCTGGTGAAGAACATCCAGCACAAATACAATTCAGGTACCATCTGGACACGTTTGAGAAGCTGCTGCTCAGGCTGTGCTTTGTCAGTTCAGAGCAACTACTGCCCTGATTTCAGCAGCCAGCTGCTGTTGTGAAGTGGGTGTGTGTGGGTGTCTAGGTGAGGAGATGACTATTATAAATACTGATGTGAAGTGTGTGTGTCTAGGTGAGGAGGTGAATTTCTTTCAGCTGGAGGATGTGCATTTGGCTGCTGTCATCCTGAAGACGTTCCTTCGTGAGCTACCAGAGCCTCTACTCACCTTTAAACTATACAACGATGTGGTAAACTTTCAGAGTGAGAGCACACCACGTTTACCAGCTCCACCACACCACCAATAACACTGAATACACCTTTAGATGAGAAGCACCATGGTGAACATGATAATCTCCACAAGGGGGCAGTATTTTCACTTTATTATCCTTTATGTGCACTGGAACCACCAGAATGCTGTATGTTTGCACTTACAAATCAATATTTGCTACATTATAATATTAAGCAAAACAACCTAATCAACCATTATGTAAGTTCACAAATGCAGGGAGTAATCAATGGTGCTGCTGTTGCAGTACCAAAACAACTTTTAAGTAACTTAATCAGAAATATTCACTTGAACAGACTCGCATAATAAAGTTCTGTTCGCCTGGCTACTTATGGCTGGTTGTTGCTCTTAGTCACATGACTAAAATATGCCTGCTAACAACCATTTAGCACACATATGAACAACGATATAGTACACTCATTAACTAAATAACTAGTAGCACTGTGTGTTCATCTACTTTGCTAGGTTGGGCAACTTGCCTGAAATCTGTTGTACTGCATTATACTGTTTTCTTTTGTAAAAACTAAAGTATATATGACCTTAGTAAATATAGCTACAGCTTAAGACTGTAATGGCTACAGCTTTAGAAGGGCTTCATTTGTTCCCCATTATTGGGCTGTAGCCTACACACATTATCTTCATTGTGGAAATGTCTACTGTGGGGAAAAATACACCAGTGGTACTATGTCAGAGTGACGTGTGTGTGTGTGTGATTGTGATTCTGATTCTGATTCTGATTTGATTTGAATATATGAGACTGATAAGTTGAGACTGATTTAATGAGACTGATTGATTAATAATGGATACATAGTAAATCATGTATTGTAAAGAATTAGCAGAGGAAGCAAAGGAATCAGTGTTATTTTACTTTATACAGTATCTTATCTGAGTGCTCTGTTCAGGAGAGGTCTTTGGACACTGTACAGTCTGAACACCTCTGTTTAGTGTGAGAGGTCAGGAGCTAACACTGCCCAGTCTGACCATCTGCAATTGTTCTGACAAGAAGCCCAGTATCCAGTGATATATGGAGTGATTTAGACCCAGTTAGTGTAGTTTCTTGTCTAGTGTGGAAGGAACTATTGTGTTGAATGCACAGCTGTAGTCTACAAACAGCATTTTTACATATACTGCAGTGTGCAGTGGGTGAAGGCACTGGAGCTTTTTATTTTAATGTCTACCTATAGGAGAGGAGAAGAATGGAGCTGTGATCTGATTTGCTGAATGGTGCAGGGAGGGGCTTTGTAAATTTCTCGGAAGGGAGAGTTGCAGTGACCTAGTGCAGTGGTTCTCAAACTTTGTGGATGGTAATTACCACTGCCCCCCCCCCCCCCCACCCCCCCCCCCACACACACACACACTCTAGAAAAAATCTTTACTTTTAGTTGCATGTTCAGGATGAACTGTGATAAGATGGCATTGAGGGTTTGTTTCAGAACCTTATTAGATGAAATCAAGCATTGTAGCATGTCATTGTTGTTTTCCAAACCATATTTTACAGAAGTTTTATCTTATTTTCAGATTTTGGATTTCATCATTACTTGCACTTGATGAAACAGACCTTTTCTTACCATAAACTTGCCCATATTGCTAGCTTTATAAACAGCTATTGCTGACCTAAGCATAGCTACAAGCGGTGTAGTGCTATTCAGGTGACAGACGATCTAATAAGTTGCCGCAGAATGGCCGTGAACTGTGATTAGTTGGCCCCTTTTAAAAATTTTAATAATGTTTAATAATCCCCATTCAGTTTTTGTTTAAACACGTACCACTTTTTAGACATTGCTGAAGCAGATTTAATTTTAAAAAGTAAAGTTATACAGAAGATATACAACAGCTGATATATTTCTGTGCCCCCCCAACACCTCCTTGTAGCCTCCAGTTTGAGAAGCACTGGTAGTAATGTGCAGCTCTTCCTTCTGCTACAAGTTATTTTCTGGAAGCATTCCAGCAGAACTGTATTCAGGGTTGCCTTTATCAAAGTCCCCCAGCACAATAAAAACAACCTCCACATGCCTGGTTTCCTGTTTGCTAATGGTGTCATACAAGTGCTGCAGTTCCAGGTCATTGTCTGCTAGTGGAGGAATAAACACTGCAGTAGTGATTTATAGAGGAATAACCAGAACGGGTGACTTATGATTGTGGTGTCACACACTGTGTTTATATGTTTTGCTGTTTAATGTAACTGTGTTTCTACTTCTACCTTTTCCAGTTGTGTGTGAGCTATAGCTACAGTAAAAGCATTACCTTTAGAAGTACACATTGTATTTAAACATATTGTATTGAATTGAGTATTGAAACAATGGAAGGGTTTCAGATAAAGCCCCACTGACGCCTACACGTTTATGAACTGTCACTCTAAACACTTTATCCTGGTGTCGCTTTCCCTCAGATGTAGACAGTGTGTCTCAAGCCATAACGATCCGGAACATGCTGTTGTCCCTTCCTGAGGAGAACTACTCTTCACTGCGCTACTTGTTTCAGTTTCTTGCTCAGGTGAGGAAAACTTCAGACATGCAGGCTAAAAACAAAATGCGCTGGTCAGTTATTTTTGGTGTAATCCCATTAATCTATTTGTGAAATAGCACCACCGTGACTGCCTGAAGAAACAAGGCATATTGATCTTGTCTTAGCACATAATCACATTTATTTGATTTGCTAGAAGACAATTAGCAGTTTTCCCCAGATGAGGGTGCTGACTTCATAGATGTGTCTGGAAGTGCAGGCTTGTGATAGCACACTGATGATCATATGTGTAAACTCGCCATACCACTGATTATTTTCTTCTGTTACTGTTGTGCAGTTCTACAGATTTGCCTTGAAAGCAAAATATCAACATTTTCAATGTAGTGTTTTTATGCTTAAATGTGACTCTTTAAATTATTAACCATGAGTTTCGTGTAGGTGTCAGCAGAGAGCGAGGTGAATAAGATGACCAACATGAACCTGGCTGTGGTGTTTGGACCTAACCTGCTGTGGGGTCAGGATGCTGCCATGACACTTAGCTCCATTGGACCAATCAACAACTTCACACGTATCCTGCTTGACCTGCACGAACAGGTCTTCACTCAGTAAGGAGCGGTGGACATCCCATTCCACCCCGTTTGTGCCCCTCCTGCTCTCTGTAACTCCTACTTCTCCTGATGTGTCATCCACACCCTGCCCCCCCCCCGTCCTGTACTGTTTCTTTTTTACTCTGGGGTGAGGCTCTGTAGGAGGGAAACTGCCAGGTACAGAATTTGACTTCTTGTATAAGACTGAGGGCCTTTTTTCAAGATGATATTTTCAGACAATACAGACAATCAGTAATTTTTCATTTCTGCTATGATGTATCATAACAGTACTGTTGTGACAGAGAATCTTTATGTAGGTTTTGATCAGAGACTGAAATCAGTCACATTCACATAAATGTAGCTCAGTTTTTAACATCATCTTTGTAAGGTTTGGGGTGGGGTGATTATTTTGCTATGATATTGGCCCTTTTCAGTGGTTTTCAGTTGAGTCAGTGTATAAGCTTTGCTGTGAAAAAGAAAAGCCCTTTCTACTATGGACCATAGTCACTGCTATGGATCAATATAAAGCACTACTACAACTTGAGACACTTGTTTTAAACTTATGATACTGCCTTTAAAATTTCTGTTATACTTTTTTTGTTTATTTTTTTTATTCTTGTATATCATTTGTATTATCTTTTCTACTGTATTGCTGTCAGTCATTTTGTTTCATGCTGTAGATAAATGCAGTATGATGCTTGTTTTACATATCCATTCTGTATACCACATACATTTCATTTACCTTATCACATTGAGTAATCATAATCCACATGGTAATCTCAGAGTTACTGGCATACCTGAAAATGAGTAAAGTGACAGGGGGAGGAGTTAACCCTTAATCACCACTCTTCATAGGACCATTCATACATCTGGAGCTGGAGAATAAGGCTCTGGGTCATTAGGTTGTTCTGTTGCTGAGAGACCAGCATATTACAGCTAAACATGCTAATGCCTTGAATTGTTAATGATCCCGGAGTGGAGAGCATTCAGAGTAGTACTTATGCTCTTCCTGCAAAACCACTCATCTGAGCTGCCATTGTCCTGCCTGACAGCCTCGGATGTCTTTCTCTCTCTTTTCTCACCTTAATTATGTATGGGTATATCATATGTGGGTATGTTTGTTGGGTTGCTTGTGTATCTTGATCTGCAGTGCTGTACACTTTAAAAAAAAAAAAAAAAGGGTAAACACCCAAAGTTCAAGTTGTTGTTCATTCCGTAGAGCAGGTTTCTCGCAATCTGCCCTAAAGGACAGTGCTTCTGTTGGCTGTTCTGTCTGTCATGGGCTTTGGGGATTGTACAGAGAGCTGGAGTTCCTGCCGCTCAGTAAGGACTCCTCGTGGTGTCTTTGTTTTCTTGTACATTTTTAGGAAACCTACAGATCTGAAGTTGTTATATGTGTTGATACTGTAGGGTGAAGTACAGCATTGTTATTATAGGAGGGCTATGAACCAACAGGGACTATGATTTTTCTTAATTTCCGCAATAAGAAGAAATTAAGATGGCTGACTATTTCACACAGTATGCAGTTCTTCCCTGTGAGATATAATGTACAGAACAACAGGACTCCAGGGGTGCAGCAGGGTTCAGGAGAGTGTGGGTCTACCCAAGTGATGTGTTTTAAATTTCAATATGGAGGTATATCTGTTTACTCTGTATGTATGTCAGTCTAAAATCCACATTGATATGTGAACCGGTGACTTAAATCATCTAGTGAACCTACAGAAAATTTTAATCATTAAGCCTACCCTGTGTTTGTGTGCCTTATTAAGGTCAACAGGCTATTAGATTCGCTTGTTTAAGATTAAAGCTCTGACCTTTGCTCAGATCTTTAACCATTGTGTCATCCTATTGTATATTATAATCCATTGCCAAACAGTTTACCTGTGCTGTGGATATGTGTATTTCTGGTTTTGGGGTGAATGTTGTTTTCTTCTTGAAGGTTCTTTATTTTCATCTTGGCTGTTTAAATCCAGTTATTTTGCTTTTTGAGATCTGTACTTTTGTAAATGTGGTTATACATGGTATATGAGTAATAAATGGTATATGATGGTATATAGTATTTGTGCTATTTTGTATAAAACACTAAACTTGGAGGAAATAACCTGAATTTGTAAAAGGTTAATATAGACATTCAACAGGTATGTACAATGTCAGGCATTCAGTTACCAAACAAAAGGTGATGCTATTTTTTTTTTTAATCTGACTGGCTGTTTTCTCAAATCTGTCCTCTGGATCCAGTAGATGGTTGACTTTAGCTGTGTCTCAGTATCCAGCACCTGTGGATACAGTATCCAGCTCAGTGGTTAAGGTACTTGACTTGTAATTGGAAGGTTGCTGGTTCAACCTTGCCACTGTTGGGCCTTTGAGCAAGGCCCTTAACCCTCAGTTGCTCAAGTTGTACTCACTCATAATTGTAAATTGCTTTGGATGAAAGTGTCAGCTAAATGCCATAAATGTAGCAGTTATTCTGTGTTCTTAATGGTGTGATTCAGGTATTTTGGGAGCTAAGAAGGAGAGAGAAATGTACACTCTCAGGACTGAACTGAGAAACACCATTCAGGAGCTCTCTGGAGTCTGGGCTGAGAAACTCCACCCTGGAGCTCTTTGAGGACTGCACACCAAAAACGCCGTATTTTAAGGCGTTTATATGTTTTTAAATGGCGCTAAAGGCGCCGCTTTATAGTAATATAACGCGCTCCACCTACCGGTTTTAACGATCAATAGACTATGGAAAGCCGAAGTGGTCAAAGTTTGCCTCAAACGAAATACCTTTTATTTGTAAAACGGCAAAAAGCAGCATTTTAGACGTTTTTATGCTGCAAAATACACCGTTATTTTTCACTACATTTTACAATGAACATATGCTCTTCAGTAGATCGACCATATCAATTTTGATTACATAACTTCTTCAGGCACAAACGTCCAATCAAAGTGTACAGTCCCACTTTCTGACCACATGTATTCATCTGACATGTTCCCAGCCAGTTGAACAGCAGCAGAAGAGGAATATCTTGGATTAAAGAGTTGCCAACTTTAAAATCTTGAGTTTACAATGAATAAATTGCATGTAATGAAAGAAAAAAAAGAAAAAAACGCTATACCAGTAAGCACTGCTATTGTGTCAGATTGCAGAGATCATCTTACTGACCAGTTGAATTTTTTTGAAGCGAGTTTCTCCTTTTCAGCAAGCACATTTGAAAAGATTGGGTGATGTAGAAGAAGCGGACATGATTAAAAAAACTCAATCACTGTTTAAGTACTGTCAAATACACACCCTTTGTACAAAATGTGCCTCAACAACAGTAAGTATTTGTATAAATTGTACTTGGGCTACATTTGTTATTGTTTAACCAAAATATTAAATTCAATAAGTTGGTGTTTTTCAGAACTCCCTCAAATGCCATAATGTCTAAAATAAGTGTAAAGGGCAGAGCTGGGAAGCTGCCATTTTCCCAGTGGTTAAAGCACTTAAGCCTCAATTTTTTAAACTAGTGAGTTTAGTCCTAATTTGGCATATAGTCTGGAGAAGGCACCCTACATCATTTGATTATCAGTCAGTCATTACTTTTGAACTTGTTGCACACTGTCCTAGAGAGACTGTCCTCTGCCTATCCAAGTTTCAGATCAACAATAAATCCTTTGTTAGCCAAATGATATACTTTAATGTAACATGCTTTTATAGTAAAAACAAAGTGGATTTTCTGGCTTCACAAATCAAGTGTCTTAACACGCAAGGTGTGATCAAAATGTGATGCTGCTTAAATACAAATCTAGAAAATTGTTGGTAATGTATTTGTTATACATTAGCTAAAATGTACAGTATTTGAGACCATAATCTAACCTGTGGTTTGTTCCTCTTTAGACGCTGTCATCAGTAAATGTAAAACCACACACACAAAGATTATGGAGACCATGGCAAAATACCTCAGAGGGCGGGTGGTGGTAGCTGAAAGAAATTGCATTTTTTAATTGCCTGGCTTATTCAGTTTCCTGTTGTACTCTACTAGTTATCTGAGTGAAATATTCTAATAAGTGGGCTGTTTTAATTTTTCATTCTGGCATCTTTTACAGTGATTTCTTTCCCCTCTCATACAATGTGGAAAATCATAACTGGAAATTTCACTGTACCATTTGATTACATTCAAGTTCACTTGTATGTATGCTATGGCAAGTAAGTTAAACGTGAGCAACATTGTACTGAAACCATTAAATATATAAATGATTCAATTCCAAATGAGCATATAGAATAACTGAATGCCCAATTGTGTGTGGTGTGGAATGGAAAGGAAATGCAGTGCATTCAGTGTTTAAAAAGACTTCTGACAACGCGATATCAATGATGCTTCACTTTTATAAATGGAAACAAACGGTGGTATGTTGATACAATTGTGACGTTGGAACTTTGAAATGCTTTTCAGTCTTTGAAAACAAGATGCTGAAGCAATGTTGCTGAAGCAATGTTGCTGTATCAATGACGATTCACTTTTTGAACTTGAAACAAAATTCAACGATTATTCCACCTCGATCCATGACATTGATTCAACAGTGAATAAAACACAGTTGATTCAACAGTGCCAGCTGGTATCATGGCAGCTGATCTTAACAGTTTTCCAGGCTTTTTTAACCGTGTTCTCTACACGCTTATTTGTGGAAGTACTTAACAGTGCAGAGTTTTCAGGAGAATCGCTAAAATGCGAAAAACATCTTTCACAAGGGGACTGAACAGGCATACGTTATATGACCCCATAGTATAGTGTGCGTTTGTCTTATATTAGACACTATAATTCATACTACAATGGGTACTTATGTGCAGTACTCAGTGTAAAGTACGTAGTAGGCCATTTCCAACATACCAACAAACACTTAGACTCCTAACAACATTCTCCTATCTCTGTAACATGCTTGAAATGTTGAAATGGTATTCTCTGGTTAAGAGTGTCTTGTAAATGTAATAACAACACCAGTATGTAGGTTGGGCTATATATATATATATATATATATATATATATATATATATATATATATATATATATATATATATATATATATAGAGAGAGAGAGAGAGAGAGAGAGAGAGCAGTATAACACTGGATGATTGTAATGCACAGACTGCTTATATTTTCAGTGTAATACCTGTGCATGTAAAACAATTAGTGTGATTTATCATATTATTAATTATTTATGATTACTCTTTAAACATGAGGTTGGCCAGGCCTTACAAATTGCTTATTTTAGATTTTCTTTGTAACATATTCCAATGTTTTTTTTTACTTAGTTATTAATCATTTTCTCAAATATAATACAAATCACCTACTTTTTTAAACAGTGTAGATTATATGACATTATTGGCTTTCCACATTCTGCTAACCAACAATCAGTTGTGAACTTCATATCTGAGTATCCCACAAGGTCATGAGCAACATGAATTCCCAAGAGACAGAGATTAAAGCAGGGCATTCATTCTGTGGTACAAAGGATGGGCATTGTTAAAAGAATTACTTAAAAAGGCAGCCACTTTTTAAATTTAATTAATCGTTAGTGTCTACCTTATTTCCTTAATTCATAATATATGACCCTAGACAGATACAGAGTATGTTTACAGGCCTACATTTCTTCAGTTTCCAAGTAAAGAATTTCAGAGTTATGCAAATTTTCATTATGGGGAAAAGATCCATCAGAAAAACAGAGCATGTGTTTCCAGTGAACCTGACAACACTATGTGCTGCAGGGTGAGTGCCTCCACCTTCTCCTTTCTAGTTTGATTGGATTTGCTCACTTCTGCAGAACTCTGCAGAATCAATCACTGGTTAACTCCTGACATAATTAGCCAATTGTAATCCAGCCCTTTTTTCATGATAATATTAATAGTCACGAGACAAAAAACAAACAAAAAAACCTACATTGGTAAACCTCTGTGGGATTTGAGTACTTGTATAGTTTCTTATCTACTTTTTTAAAACATAGGACTCTTCTTGGATCTACTCATGTTTTTTTTGTTGGTTTTTTTTTTTTTAATGGGTTCAAGCACACAAGTGCCTGCAAAACCTATTTTCTTAGTTACAGAGTTTTAGGGGTTCACCCACTAAGTGATGGGACACTGTTGTAATTGAAAGGATGTTTTTCTTTTGATCCCAGAATGTGTGTAAAGTTATATTTCATATATTTCATTTGCCAGATGGCTTTTATCCAGATTGAATTACAGTTTTCAATCATGTTACAGAAGTGTTGTGTTAGGAGTCTTACCTGAGGACTCTCACTGGTGTAGCACAGAGCACTTAAAACCCAGTCCCCCACAGGGTAAATTGTTACCTACTACACCATGACAACCATCACATAAGTACTCAGAAACCCCACTCTCTTAGTTACAGTGTGTTAGGGGTTCATATACAAAGTGCTGGGAGACATTTGGTAATTGTAATTGTAAGGATGTTTTTCTCTTGGGCGGTGCTATAAAAAATTTACATGAAAACAGAAAAATGAATCATTCCCATTATCTTTTAAACTACAGAGCTTCCAGTCTATAAGCTACACACACACACACACACACACACACACACACACACACACACACACACACATATAAAGCATAAACAAAAGTCATCAGCTGTACCATCAAAATAAAAGAATACACAACATAGTACTGAGGTGTACACTGGATCAGGCACTGACAACAGCTCTGTGAAGATTGTGCAGTGTCGATGGTAGGAACCTGTGGGTATATATAGGGAGAAAAAGAAAGAGGTGTGTATATGCTAATAGGCAGGAGAGTGGGAACATGGCAAGTAAGCAGCTAGAACACCAGCCCCACTGCTCTCCTGTCTTTCACTCATATGATCTAAAGCAGCTACCTTTTATGAGATTGCTGTCTAAGCAGATATGCAAACAGAAAAAGGCTAAAATCATTAACATCTCCGTGTGTGTGTGTTCTTTAGTCGGTCACGCCACGCCCTCTCGTGTCGTCCACCTGATCCTTGTTGTGTGTGATCGTCTTGAATGCATATATATGTCTCGTGTGTTGTTGTGCGTTTGTCGGTGTTTGATGCATGTGTGCTAAATGTAGGTGTTTTGTGGTAATAAAACGTTTGTCTTAAGGTGCCTCGTACCTGCATCCTGCTTAAGCCTCATTCTGTCACATTTATTAGACAAACACGAACGATAAACACCATAAATGACCAAATTAGGCCTTAGTGGCTAGTCTGGAATTGAGGCCAGGATAACACTTAAAGATACAATATTATTGTGATGGGTACCCAGTGGAATGAATAAAGTCATAGTTTTTAAAAAAAAATACTGCAAACTTGATTTGGAGATAATAGTATCAACTTGGGTTATTGCGTTGTGATCTATTTTGAACATAATGGTGGAAAATTTGAGGAATACTGTGTAATAATAAATAATAAATGTAATTGACCTTGATGAAAATGTCTAAAGATTTACCCCACCTGAGGCTGTTAGACAAACTCCGGACTATGCCTCGTTTGTGTGTAACATTGAGCTCATCAATAAATATTGAACCAGCTATTCTCTTCAATCAAGTCCAGAGTCTGCATGTTTATTTCTATTTAGTGTGTATTATACAAAACAATTTGATTTTTTCGGAAAAGCAAGGAATGAAACAAAAATAATGACAATAAACCAGGTGCAGGTGTATGTTAACAACAGGGGCTTTGTTACAAATAAGACTCCCATGCGACAGGCCGTATCACCTGAACAGTGGGAAGGGGAGCGTTCTGTGACAAATACACATTGTATAACGTTTGTTGTTCTACTTACTATTTGGACGTTTGTAAACTGATACAATCAGATATTGTTAGTGGAGCTACGTCTGATGACGCAGTTTAGGTTTTAAAACAGTAAATAACTGTACATGCCCAGTACATGCATAAGAAAAGTCCATATGAGCCATATTCTTCCAGAATTTGCATATCCATAACATGCTTTCAATGCAGAAATCCAAAAAAAAAACAAAAAACAATCCAACACGCCAGCACAGCTGTTGGCATTTTCCAAATAAGTCCACAATTATGGCTCCACAGTTACATCAGTGTACACAATGGAGGAAACTATGATACTGGGGTAATAAAAAGAATGTTAACAGCGAAAAGAGGCCTAATAGTGCATTAGACATATTAATAACATAAAACATAAGGGAGTATAGAGATTCTATGTCCTTTCAGAAGATTTGTGTACAAGGCAGTGGCCTCTGTAGATACTTCTGCAGGCTTCAGCAAAAGATCCTGGTTAAGCTTTGGTGGACCTCAGGATAAGATATATGACCTCTCCACCAGAGACAGGACTATATAGTAAAACAATCTTCTTTAGGACAATGTTAAGAGAAGTCTTCTCTTGGAATGTGGTGGTAACGGGTTGCAACTGGTGGCTGCGTTGAATATCAGTTTTCATATGTTGAATAATTTAAGATTTGGATGAAATGATGGTGAATGCAAACACTATTGTGTAAAAAGGTGGGGTGAATACATAATCACTTCTGACCAAATGTGTATAAAAATGTGGAATCTTTGTTTGGTTGTTAGATATTCTCCGGATGTCCGTGGTTCCGCCAAAAATGTGTCTGTAATATGTACCGAAGCTGAAGGCAGTTCTGGTCCCTTAGATCTTCCACTCTACAAAGTGTAGTCGCAAGGCTAATCTAATTTGATTGTTACAGTTAAGACAGCATATTTAAATAGCCTGTGAAAAAACACTCCTAAGTCTAGCGCACTAATACTTTGACTCAGCAAAATGCACTTTTTAAAAATCAATCTCTAAGCCTCCGTGCCAACCCTTTAACCTATCTTCAGCAAACTCACTGGCTATAAACTAGGCCTTAGTCTCATAGAGCCCAGTGAGTTGCTTAGCCTGTGAAAACCACACTGGCAATGACATGGCAAAACACACTTTAAAAAAAAACCCCACAATGCATGTGCATCAATGACTTGACCTAGCCGTACAAAACTCAAGGGATTTAATCCAGGCATTGGACAGATGGATGACATTCAGTTTAAAAGCCCTAGCTTTAAAGTTGCTGGATGGGTGACACTGTGCATTTCACTGTAAAAATAGACGTCTGATAGAGCCCACTGCTTGTTGTGACCTTCCACGTGTTAAGCTCACTTAGGCATTCTTGGGAGGCCTTAACATCAAAGGTATGATCATTTCAGCCCTTTGCACTGTTTTTGGCTATGTTGTGGTCCCGCCAGAGCTAATTTTCCAACTTCACCACACATGGTACTAAAATATGTGTCTCTAATATTTACCAAAGCTCAAGCCAGTTCCGGTCCCTTAGATCTTCCACCATACAAAGGTTAGTCGCAAGGCTAATCTAATTTGATTGTTACAGTTAAGACAGCATATTTAAATAGCCTGTTAAAAAACACTCCTAAGTCTAGCGCACTAATACTTTGACTCAGCAAAATTCACTTTTTAAAAATCACTCTCGAAGCCTCCGTGCCAACCCTTTAACCTATCTCCAGCAAACTCATTGGCTATAAACTAGTCCTTAGTCTCATAGAGCCCACTGAGTTGCTTAGCCTGTGAAAACCTCACTGGCAATGACATGGCAAAACACACATTAAAAAAAACCCCACACAATGCATGTGCATCAGTGAGTTGACCTAGCCGTACAAAACTCAAGGACTTTAATCCAGGCATTGGACAGATGGATGATATTAAGTTTGAAATCCCTAGCTTTAAAGTTGCTGGTTGGGTGTCACTGTGCATTTCACTGTAAAAATAGACATCTGATAGAGCCCACTGCTCGTTGTGACCTTCCACCTGCTAAGCTCTCTTAGGCATTCTTGAGAGGCCTTAACATCAAATGTATAATCATTTCAGCCCTTTGCAATGTTTTTGGCTATGCTCTCGTTCCGCCAGAGCTGATTTTCCAACTTCACCACACATGGTACTAAAATATGTGTCTCTAATATTTACCAAAGCTCAAGCCAGTTCCGGTCCCTTAGATCTTCCACCCTACAAAGGTTAGTCTCAAGGCTAATCTAATTTGATTGTTACAGTTAAGACAGCATATTTAAATAGCCTGTGAAAAAACACTCCTAAGTCTATCGCACTAATACTTTGACTCAGCAAAATTCACTTTTTAAAAATCACTCTCGAAGCCTCCGTGCCAACCCTTTAACCTATATCCAGCAAACTCACTGGCTGTAAACTAGGCCTTTGTCTCATAGATCCCAGTGAGTTGCTTAGCCTGTGAAAACCACACTGGCAATGACATGGCAAAACACACTTTAAAAAAAAACCCCACACAATGCATGTGCATCGATGAGTTGACCTAGCCGTACAAAAATCAAAAACTTTAATCCAGGCATTGGACAGATGGATGACATTAAGTTTGAAAGCCCTAGCTTTAAAGTTGCTGGTTGGGTGACACTGTGCATTTCTCTATAAAAATAGATGTCTGATACAGCCCACTGCTCGTTGTGACCTTCCACGTGTTAAGCTCACTTAGGCATTCTTGGGAGGCCTTAACATCAAAGGTATGATCATTTCAGCCCTTTGCAATGTTTTTGGCTATGTTGTGGTCCCGCCAGAGCTAATTTTCCAACTTCACCACACATGGTACTAAAATATGTATCTCTAATATTTACCAAAGCTCAAGCCAGTTCCGGTCCCTTAGATCTTCCACCATACAAAGGTTAGTCGCAAGGCTAATCTAATTTGATTGTTACAGTTAAGACAGCATATTTAAATAGCCTGTTAAAAAACACTCCTAAGTCTAGCGCACTAATACTTTGACTCAGCAAAATTCACTTTTTAAAAATCACCCTCGAAGCCTCCGTGCCAACCCTTTAACCTATCTCCAGCAAACTCATTGGCTATAAACTAGTCCTTAGTCTCATAGAGCCCACTGAGTTGCTTAGCCTGTGAAAACCTCACTGGCAATGACATGGCAAAACACACATTAAAAAAACCCCCACACAATGCATGTGCATCAGTGAGTTGACCTAGCCGTACAAAACTCAAGGACTTTAATCCAGGCATTGGACAGATGGATGATATTAAGTTTGAAATCCCTAGCTTTAAAGTTGCTGGTTGGGTGACACTGTGCATTTCTCTGTAAAAACAGACGTCAGGTTTAGGTGATTGTTACCTAAGTAAATTCCTTAAAACCTAACAAGCAAATTCTGGCTTAGATCACCAGGACAGGAAGTGTGCACTCTTGTATTGTCTGAAGTTGGACACTACTTAGCATAATCTTAAAGGAGTTTCCTCGCTCTAACATCAGTCAGAGATTTGAGGTGAAGGCGGGCTTGTCCGGGAATTGAACCCGGGACC
Source organism: Electrophorus electricus (assembly GCF_041902795.1). Classification (NCBI taxonomy): domain Eukaryota; kingdom Metazoa; phylum Chordata; class Actinopteri; order Gymnotiformes; family Gymnotidae; genus Electrophorus; species Electrophorus electricus. Next base: position 1,030,328 of record NC_137519.1, read on the forward strand.
TCTCACACCCGAAGCGAGAATCATACCTCTAGACCAACAAGCCTTTTCACACCCCCCTATAGTCCCCTTTTTACTGGACATTTGAAAGAAACAGAAGTCAGGGGCCCAGCACTTTTCAGAAAGGGCCACTAATAAATGGTGCCAGACACCTGTGGATCTAAAGTAAGGAAATGGGGCTCGTCCGGGATTTGAAACCGGGACCTCTCGCACCCTAACCAAGAATCATACGCCTAGACCAACCAGCCCGTGTTGGCAGTTTCCATTGATTGATTTTTCGATTTCTGGCTGAAGTCCACATTTGGACACCTTCTGCTAGCCGGCACGCCATTGAAGGCCGAAAGAATGCAAGCCATCTGCTCGTTGTGACCTTCCATATGCTGATATCCCTTAGGCATTCTTGAGAGGCCTTAACATCAAAGGTATAATAATTTCAGCCCATTGCATTGTTTTTGGCTATGCTGTGGTTCCGCCAAAGCTGAATCAAGGCCATGGCCAGATGGAGCATGCCGAGATTTGTGATGCTGCATCAAATGGCTTAGATTTTATTCACCTTTGAAAAGAAGCATTGGCAATGACTCATCAAAATGCACTTTTTAAAAATCGCTGTGGAAGCCGGGGCGCGCCAGCCCTTTAACCTATCTCTAGCAAATTCACTGGCTATAAACTAGGCCTTGGTCTGATGGAGCCCACTGAGTTGCTTAGCCTGTGAAAACCACACTGGCAATGACATGGGAAAACACACTTAAAAAACCCCCCACAATGCATGTGCATCAATGAGTAGAGCTAGCCGTACAAATCTCAAGGACATTAATACAGGCATTGGACAGATGGTTGACATTAAGTTTGAAAGCTCTAGTAAATTGGTAAATATTTGAGAAACATATTTTAGTACCAGATGTGGGGAAGTTGGAAAATCAGATCTGGCGGATGATCATTTCAGCGCTTTGCAATGTTTTTGGCTATGCTGTGGTTCCGCCAGAGCTGATTTTCCAACTTCACCACACATGGTACTAAAATATGTGTCTCTAATATTTACCGACGCTCAAGCCATTTCCGGTCCCTTAGATTTTCCACCCTACAAAGTTTAGTCGCAAGCCTAATCTAATTTGATTGTTACAGTTAAGACAGCATATTTAAATAGCCTGTTAAAAAACACTCCTAAGTCTAGCGCACTAATACTTTAACTCAGCAAAATGCACTTTTTAAAAATCACTCTCGAAGCCTGCATGCCAACCCTTTAACCTTTCTCCAGCAAACTCACTGGCTATAAACTAGGTCTTAGTCTCATAGAGCCCAGTGAGTTGCTTAGCCTGTGAAAACCACACTGGCAATGACATGGCAAAACAGACTTAAAAAATAAAACCCGACAATGCATGTGCATCAATGATTTGACCTAGCCTTACAAAAATCAAGGACTTTAATCCAGGCATTGGACAGATGGATGACATTCAGTTTAAAAGCCCTAGCTTTAAAGTTTCTGGTTGGGTGACACTGTGCATTTCACTGTAAAAATAGACATCTGATAGACCCCACTGCTCGTTGTGACCTTCCACATGCTAAGCGCTCTTAGGCATTCTTGAGAGGCCTTAACATCAAAGGTATGATCATTTCAGCCCTTTGCACTGTTTTTGGCTATGCTGTGGTTCCGCCAAAGCTGAATCAAGGCCATGGCCAGATGGAGCATGCCGAGGTTTGTGATGCTGCATCAAATGGCTTAGATTTTATTCACCTTTGAAAAGAAGCATTGGCAATGACTCAGCAAAATGCACTTTTTAAAAATCACTGTGGAAGCCGGGGCGCGCCAGCCCTTTAACCTATCTCTATCAAATTCACTGGCTATAAACTAGGCCTTGATCTGATAGAGCCCACTGAGTTGCTTAGCCTGTGAAAACCACACTGGCAATGACATGGGAAAACACACTTAATAAAAACCCCACAATGCATGTGCATCAATGAGTAGAGCTAGCCGTACAAATCTCAAGGACATTAATACAGGCATTGGACAGATGGTTGACATTAAGTTTGAAAGTTCTAGTAAATTGGTAAATATTTGGTACATATTAGAGACACATATTTTAGTACCATGTGTGGGGAAGTTGGAAAATCAGCTCTGGCGGATGATCATTTCAGCGCTTTGCAATGTTTTTGGCTATGCTGTGGTTCCGCCAGAGCTGATTTTCCAACTTCACCACACATGGTACTAAAATATGTGTCTCTAATATTTACCAAAGCTCAAGCCAGGTCTGGTCCCTTAAATCTTCCACCCTACAAAGTTTAGTCGCAAGGCTAATCTAATTTGATTGTTACAGTTAAGACAGCATATTTAAATAGCCTGTGAAAAAACACTCCTAAGTCTAGCGCACTAATACTTTGACTCAGCAAAATGCACTTTTTAAAAATCACTCTTGAAGCCTGCATGCCAACCTTTTAACCTTTCTCCAGCAAACTCACTGGCTATAAACTAAGTCTTAGTCTCATAGAGCCCAGTGAGTTGCTTAGCCTGTGAAAACCACACTGGCAATGACATGGCAAAACAGACTTAAAAAATAAAACCCGACAATGCATGTGCATCAATGATTTGACCTAGCCTTACAAAAATCAAGGACTTTAATCCAGGCATTGGACAGATGGATGACATTCAGTTTAAAAGCCCTAGCTTTAAAGTTGCTGGTTGGGTGACACTGTGCATTTCACTGTAAAAATAGACATCTGATAGACCCCACTGCTCGTTGTGACCTTCCACATGCTAAGCGCTCTTAGGCATTCTTGAGAGGCCTTAACATCAAAGGTATGATCATTTCAGCCCTTTGCACTGTTTTTGGCTATGCTGTGGTTCCGCCAAAGCTGAATCAAGGCCATGGCCAGATGGAGCATGCCGAGGTTTGTGATGCTGCATCAAATGGCTTAGATTTTATTCACCTTTGAAAAGAAGCATTGGCAATGACTCAGCAAAATGCACTTTTTAAAAATCACTGTGGAAGCCGGGGCGCGCCAGCCCTTTAACCTATCTCTATCAAATTCACTGGCTATAAACTAGGCCTTGATCTGATAGAGCCCACTGAGTTGCTTAGCCTGTGAAAACCACACTGGCAATGACATGGGAAAACACACTTAATAAAAACCCCACAATGCATGCGCATCAATGAGTAGAGCTAGCCGTACAAATCTCAAGGACATTAATACAGGCATTGGACAGATGGTTGACATTAAGTTTGAAAGTTCTAGTAAATTGGTAAATATTTGGTACATATTAGAGACACATATTTTAGTACCATGTGTGGGGAAGTTGGAAAATCAGCTCTGGCGGATGATCATTTCAGCGCTTTGCAATGTTTTTGGCTATGCTGTGGTTCCGCCAGAGCTGATTTTCCAACTTCACCACACATGGTACTAAAATATGTGTCTCTAATATTTACCAAAGCTCAAGCCAGTTCTGGTCCCTTAAATCTTCCACCCTACAAAGTTTAGTCGCAAGGCTAATCTAATTTGATTGTTACAGTTAAGACAGCATATTTAAATAGCCTGTGAAAAAACACTCCTAAGTCTAGCGCACTAATACTTTGAATAAGCAAAATGCACATTTTAAAAATCACTCTCGAAGCCTCCGTGCCAACCCTTTAACCTATCTCCAGCAAACTCACTAGCTATAAACTAGGACTTAGTCTCATAGAGCCCAGTGAGTTGCTTAGCCTGTGAAAACCACACTGGCAATGACATGGCAAAACACACTTTAAAAAAAAAAACCCACAATGCATATGCATCGATGAGTTGACCTAGCCGTACAAAAATCAAGGACTTTAATCCAGGCATTGGACAGATGGATGACATTAAGTTTGAAAGCCCTAGCTTTAAAGTTGCTGGTTGGGTGACACTGTGCATTTCTCTATAAAAATAGATGTCTGATACAGCCCACTGCTCGTTGTGACCTTCCACGTGTTAAGCTCACTTAGGCATTCTTGGGAGGCCTTAACATCAAAGGTATGATCATTTCAGCCCTTTGCACTGTTTTTGGCTATGTTGTGGTCCCGCCAGAGCTAATTTTCCAACTTCACCACACATGGTACTAAAATATGTGTCTCTAATATTTACCAAAGCTCAAGCCAGTTCCGGTCCCTTAGATCTTCCACCATACAAAGGTTAGTCGCAAGGCTAATCTAATTTGATTGTTACAGTTAAGACAGCATATTTAAATAGCCTGTTAAAAAACACTCCTAAGTCTAGCGCACTAATACTTTGACTCAGCAAAATTCACTTTTTAAAAATCACTCTCGAAGCCTCCGTGCCAACCCTTTAACCTATCTCCAGCAAACTCATTGGCTATAAACTAGTCCTTAGTCTCATAGAGCCCACTGAGTTGCTTAGCCTGTGAAAACCTTACTGGCAATGACATGGCAAAACACACATTAAAAAAAACCCCACACAATGCATGTGCATCAGTGAGTTGACCTAGCCGTACAAAACTCAAGGACTTTAATCCAGGCATTGGACAGATGGATGATATTAAGTTTGAAATCCCTAGCTTTAAAGTTGCTGGTTGGGTGACACTGTGCATTTCTCTGTAAAAACAGACGTCAGGTTTAGGTGATTGTTACCTAAGTAAATTCCTTAAAACCTAACAAGCAAATTCTGGCTTAGATCACCAGGACAGGAAGTGTGCACTCTTGTATTGTCTGAAGTTGGACACTACTTAGCATAATCTTAAAGGAGTTTCCTCGCTCTAACATCAGTCAGAGATTTGAGGTGAAGGCGGGCTTGTCCGGGAATTGAACCCGGGACCTCTCACACCCGAAGCGAGAATCATACCTCTAGACCAACAAGCCTTTTCACACCCCCCTATAGTCCCCTTTTTACTGGACATTTGAAAGAAACAGAAGTCAGGGGCCCAGCACTTTTCAGAAAGGGCCACTAATAAATGGTGCCAGACACCTGTGGATCTAAAGTAAGGAAATGGGGCTCGTCCGGGATTTGAAACCGGGACCTCTCGCACCCTAACCAAGAATCATACGCCTAGACCAACCAGCCCGTGTTGGCAGTTTCCATTGATTGATTTTTCGATTTCTGGCTGAAGTCCACATTTGGACACCTTCTGCTAGCCGGCACGCCATTGAAGGCCGAAAGAATGCAAGCCATCTGCTCGTTGTGACCTTCCATATGCTGATATCCCTTAGGCATTCTTGAGAGGCCTTAACATCAAAGGTATAATAATTTCAGCCCATTGCATTGTTTTTGGCTATGCTGTGGTTCCGCCAAAGCTGAATCAAGGCCATGGCCAGATGGAGCATGCCGAGATTTGTGATGCTGCATCAAATGGCTTAGATTTTATTCACCTTTGAAAAGAAGCATTGGCAATGACTCATCAAAATGCACTTTTTAAAAATCGCTGTGGAAGCCGGGGCGCGCCAGCCCTTTAACCTATCTCTAGCAAATTCACTGGCTATAAACTAGGCCTTGGTCTGATGGAGCCCACTGAGTTGCTTAGCCTGTGAAAACCACACTGGCAATGACATGGGAAAACACACTTAAAAAACCCCCCACAATGCATGTGCATCAATGAGTAGAGCTAGCCGTACAAATCTCAAGGACATTAATACAGGCATTGGACAGATGGTTGACATTAAGTTTGAAAGCTCTAGTAAATTGGTAAATATTTGAGAAACATATTTTAGTACCAGATGTGGGGAAGTTGGAAAATCAGATCTGGCGGATGATCATTTCAGCGCTTTGCAATGTTTTTGGCTATGCTGTGGTTCCGCCAGAGCTGATTTTCCAACTTCACCACACATGGTACTAAAATATGTGTCTCTAATATTTACCGACGCTCAAGCCATTTCCGGTCCCTTAGATTTTCCACCCTACAAAGTTTAGTCGCAAGCCTAATCTAATTTGATTGTTACAGTTAAGACAGCATATTTAAATAGCCTGTTAAAAAACACTCCTAAGTCTAGCGCACTAATACTTTAACTCAGCAAAATGCACTTTTTAAAAATCACTCTCGAAGCCTGCATGCCAACCCTTTAACCTTTCTCCAGCAAACTCACTGGCTATAAACTAGGTCTTAGTCTCATAGAGCCCAGTGAGTTGCTTAGCCTGTGAAAACCACACTGGCAATGACATGGCAAAACAGACTTAAAAAATAAAACCCGACAATGCATGTGCATCAATGATTTGACCTAGCCTTACAAAAATCAAGGACTTTAATCCAGGCATTGGACAGATGGATGACATTCAGTTTAAAAGCCCTAGCTTTAAAGTTTCTGGTTGGGTGACACTGTGCATTTCACTGTAAAAATAGACATCTGATAGACCCCACTGCTCGTTGTGACCTTCCACATGCTAAGCGCTCTTAGGCATTCTTGAGAGGCCTTAACATCAAAGGTATGATCATTTCAGCCCTTTGCACTGTTTTTGGCTATGCTGTGGTTCCGCCAAAGCTGAATCAAGGCCATGGCCAGATGGAGCATGCCGAGGTTTGTGATGCTGCATCAAATGGCTTAGATTTTATTCACCTTTGAAAAGAAGCATTGGCAATGACTCAGCAAAATGCACTTTTTAAAAATCACTGTGGAAGCCGGGGCGCGCCAGCCCTTTAACCTATCTCTATCAAATTCACTGGCTATAAACTAGGCCTTGATCTGATAGAGCCCACTGAGTTGCTTAGCCTGTGAAAACCACACTGGCAATGACATGGGAAAACACACTTAATAAAAACCCCACAATGCATGTGCATCAATGAGTAGAGCTAGCCGTACAAATCTCAAGGACATTAATACAGGCATTGGACAGATGGTTGACATTAAGTTTGAAAGTTCTAGTAAATTGGTAAATATTTGGTACATATTAGAGACACATATTTTAGTACCATGTGTGGGGAAGTTGGAAAATCAGCTCTGGCGGATGATCATTTCAGCGCTTTGCAATGTTTTTGGCTATGCTGTGGTTCCGCCAGAGCTGATTTTCCAACTTCACCACACATGGTACTAAAATATGTGTCTCTAATATTTACCAAAGCTCAAGCCAGGTCTGGTCCCTTAAATCTTCCACCCTACAAAGTTTAGTCGCAAGGCTAATCTAATTTGATTGTTACAGTTAAGACAGCATATTTAAATAGCCTGTGAAAAAACACTCCTAAGTCTAGCGCACTAATACTTTGACTCAGCAAAATGCACTTTTTAAAAATCACTCTTGAAGCCTGCATGCCAACCTTTTAACCTTTCTCCAGCAAACTCACTGGCTATAAACTAAGTCTTAGTCTCATAGAGCCCAGTGAGTTGCTTAGCCTGTGAAAACCACACTGGCAATGACATGGCAAAACAGACTTAAAAAATAAAACCCGACAATGCATGTGCATCAATGATTTGACCTAGCCTTACAAAAATCAAGGACTTTAATCCAGGCATTGGACAGATGGATGACATTCAGTTTAAAAGCCCTAGCTTTAAAGTTGCTGGTTGGGTGACACTGTGCATTTCACTGTAAAAATAGACATCTGATAGACCCCACTGCTCGTTGTGACCTTCCACATGCTAAGCGCTCTTAGGCATTCTTGAGAGGCCTTAACATCAAAGGTATGATCATTTCAGCCCTTTGCACTGTTTTTGGCTATGCTGTGGTTCCGCCAAAGCTGAATCAAGGCCATGGCCAGATGGAGCATGCCGAGGTTTGTGATGCTGCATCAAATGGCTTAGATTTTATTCACCTTTGAAAAGAAGCATTGGCAATGACTCAGCAAAATGCACTTTTTAAAAATCACTGTGGAAGCCGGGGCGCGCCAGCCCTTTAACCTATCTCTATCAAATTCACTGGCTATAAACTAGGCCTTGATCTGATAGAGCCCACTGAGTTGCTTAGCCTGTGAAAACCACACTGGCAATGACATGGGAAAACACACTTAATAAAAACCCCACAATGCATGCGCATCAATGAGTAGAGCTAGCCGTACAAATCTCAAGGACATTAATACAGGCATTGGACAGATGGTTGACATTAAGTTTGAAAGTTCTAGTAAATTGGTAAATATTTGGTACATATTAGAGACACATATTTTAGTACCATGTGTGGGGAAGTTGGAAAATCAGCTCTGGCGGATGATCATTTCAGCGCTTTGCAATGTTTTTGGCTATGCTGTGGTTCCGCCAGAGCTGATTTTCCAACTTCACCACACATGGTACTAAAATATGTGTCTCTAATATTTACCAAAGCTCAAGCCAGTTCTGGTCCCTTAAATCTTCCACCCTACAAAGTTTAGTCGCAAGGCTAATCTAATTTGATTGTTACAGTTAAGACAGCATATTTAAATAGCCTGTGAAAAAACACTCCTAAGTCTAGCGCACTAATACTTTGAATAAGCAAAATGCACATTTTAAAAATCACTCTCGAAGCCTCCGTGCCAACCCTTTAACCTATCTCCAGCAAACTCACTAGCTATAAACTAGGACTTAGTCTCATAGAGCCCAGTGAGTTGCTTAGCCTGTGAAAACCACACTGGCAATGACATGGCAAAACACACTTTAAAAAAAAAAACCCATAATGCATATGCATCGATGAGTTGACCTAGCCGTACAAAAATCAAGGACTTTAATCCAGGCATTGGACAGATGGATGACATTAAGTTTGAAAGCCCTAGCTTTAAAGTTGCTGGTTGGGTGACACTGTGCATTTCTCTATAAAAATAGATGTCTGATACAGCCCACTGCTCGTTGTGACCTTCCACGTGTTAAGCTCACTTAGGCATTCTTGGGAGGCCTTAACATCAAAGGTATGATCATTTCAGCCCTTTGCACTGTTTTTGGCTATGTTGTGGTCCCGCCAGAGCTAATTTTCCAACTTCACCACACATGGTACTAAAATATGTGTCTCTAATATTTACCAAAGCTCAAGCCAGTTCCGGTCCCTTAGATCTTCCACCATACAAAGGTTAGTCGCAAGGCTAATCTAATTTGATTGTTACAGTTAAGACAGCATATTTAAATAGCCTGTTAAAAAACACTCCTAAGTCTAGCGCACTAATACTTTGACTCAGCAAAATTCACTTTTTAAAAATCACTCTCGAAGCCTCCGTGCCAACCCTTTAACCTATCTCCAGCAAACTCATTGGCTATAAACTAGTCCTTAGTCTCATAGAGCCCACTGAGTTGCTTAGCCTGTGAAAACCTTACTGGCAATGACATGGCAAAACACACATTAAAAAAAACCCCACACAATGCATGTGCATCAGTGAGTTGACCTAGCCGTACAAAACTCAAGGACTTTAATCCAGGCATTGGACAGATGGATGATATTAAGTTTGAAATCCCTAGCTTTAAAGTTGCTGGTTGGGTGACACTGTGCATTTCTCTGTAAAAACAGACGTCAGGTTTAGGTGATTGTTACCTAAGTAAATTCCTTAAAACCTAACAAGCAAATTCTGGCTTAGATCACCAGGACAGGAAGTGTGCACTCTTGTATTGTCTGAAGTTGGACACTACTTAGCATAATCTTAAAGGAGTTTCCTCGCTCTAACATCAGTCAGAGATTTGAGGTGAAGGCGGGCTTGTCCGGGAATTGAACCCGGGACCTCTCACACCCGAAGCGAGAATCACACCTCTAGACCAACAAGCATTTTCACACCCCCCTATAGTCCCCTTTTTACTAGACATTTGAAAGAAACAGAAGTCAGGGGCCCAGCACTTTTCAGAAAGGGCCACTAATAAATGGTGCCAGACACCTGTGGATCTAAAGTAAGGAAATGGGGCTCGTCCGGGATTTGAAACCGGGACCTCTCGCACCCTAACCAAGAATCATACGCCTAGACCAACCAGCCCGTGTTGGCAGTTTCCATTGATTGATTTTTCGATTTCTGGCTGAAGTCCACATTTGGACACCTTCTGCTAGCCGGCACGCCATTGAAGGCCGAAAGAATGCAAGCCATCTGCTCGTTGTGACCTTCCATATGCTGATATCCCTTAGGCATTCTTGAGAGGCCTTAACATCAAAGGTATAATAATTTCAGCCCATTGCATTGTTTTTGGCTATGCTGTGGTTCCGCCAAAGCTGAATCAAGGCCATGGCCAGATGGAGCATGCCGAGATTTGTGATGCTGCATCAAATGGCTTAGATTTTATTCACCTTTGAAAAGAAGCATTGGCAATGACTCATCAAAATGCACTTTTTAAAAATCGCTGTGGAAGCCGGGGCGCGCCAGCCCTTTAACCTATCTCTAGCAAATTCACTGGCTATAAACTAGGCCTTGGTCTGATAGAGCCCACTGAGTTGCTTAGCCTGTGAAAACCACACTGGCAATGACATGGGAAAACACACTTAAAAAACCCCCCACAATGCATGTGCATCAATGAGTAGAGCTAGCCGTACAAATCTCAAGGACATTAATACAGGCATTGGACAGATGGTTGACATTAAGTTTGAAAGCTCTAGTAAATTGGTAAATATTTGAGAAACATATTTTAGTACCAGATGTGGGGAAGTTGGAAAATCAGATCTGGCGGATGATCATTTCAGCGCTTTGCAATGTTTTTGGCTATGCTGTGGTTCCGCCAGAGCTGATTTTCCAACTTCACCACACATGGTACTAAAATATGTGTCTCTAATATTTACCGACGCTCAAGCCATTTCCGGTCCCTTAGATTTTCCACCCTACAAAGTTTAGTCGCAAGCCTAATCTAATTTGATTGTTACAGTTAAGACAGCATATTTAAATAGCCTGTTAAAAAACACTCCTAAGTCTAGCGCACTAATACTTTAACTCAGCAAAATGCACTTTTTAAAAATCACTCTCGAAGCCTGCATGCCAACCCTTTAACCTTTCTCCAGCAAACTCACTGGCTATAAACTAGGTCTTAGTCTCATAGAGCCCAGTGAGTTGCTTAGCCTGTGAAAACCACACTGGCAATGACATGGCAAAACAGACTTAAAAAATAAAACCCGACAATGCATGTGCATCAATGATTTGACCTAGCCTTACAAAAATCAAGGACTTTAATCCAGGCATTGGACAGATGGATGACATTCAGTTTAAAAGCCCTAGCTTTAAAGTTGCTGGTTGGGTGACACTGTGCATTTCACTGTAAAAATAGACATCTGATAGACCCCACTGCTCGTTGTGACCTTCCACATGCTAAGCGCTCTTAGGCATTCTTGAGAGGCCTTAACATCAAAGGTATGATCATTTCAGCCCTTTGCACTGTTTTTGGCTATGCTGTGGTTCCGCCAAAGCTGAATCAAGGCCATGGCCAGATGGAGCATGCCGAGGTTTGTGATGCTGCATCAAATGGCTTAGATTTTATTCACCTTTGAAAAGAAGCATTGGCAATGACTCAGCAAAATGCACTTTTTAAAAATCACTGTGGAAGCCGGGGCGCGCCAGCCCTTTAACCTATCTCTATCAAATTCACTGGCTATAAACTAGGCCTTGATCTGATAGAGCCCACTGAGTTGCTTAGCCTGTGAAAACCACACTGGCAATGACATGGGAAAACACACTTAATAAAAACCCCACAATGCATGTGCATCAATGAGTAGAGCTAGCCGTACAAATCTCAAGGACATTAATACAGGCATTGGACAGATGGTTGACATTAAGTTTGAAAGTTCTAGTAAATTGGTAAATATTTGGTACATATTAGAGACACATATTTTAGTACCATGTGTGGGGAAGTTGGAAAATCAGCTCTGGCGGATGATCATTTCAGCGCTTTGCAATGTTTTTGGCTATGCTGTGGTTCCGCCAGAGCTGATTTTCCAACTTCACCACACATGGTACTAAAATATGTGTCTCTAATATTTACCAAAGCTCAAGCCAGGTCTGGTCCCTTAAATCTTCCACCCTACAAAGTTTAGTCGCAAGGCTAATCTAATTTGATTGTTACAGTTAAGACAGCATATTTAAATAGCCTGTGAAAAAACACTCCTAAGTCTAGCGCACTAATACTTTGACTCAGCAAAATGCACTTTTTAAAAATCACTCTTGAAGCCTGCATGCCAACCTTTTAACCTTTCTCCAGCAAACTCACTGGCTATAAACTAAGTCTTAGTCTCATAGAGCCCAGTGAGTTGCTTAGCCTGTGAAAACCACACTGGCAATGACATGGCAAAACAGACTTAAAAAATAAAACCCGACAATGCATGTGCATCAATGATTTGACCTAGCCTTACAAAAATCAAGGACTTTAATCCAGGCATTGGACAGATGGATGACATTCAGTTTAAAAGCCCTAGCTTTAAAGTTGCTGGTTGGGTGACACTGTGCATTTCACTGTAAAAATAGACATCTGATAGACCCCACTGCTCGTTGTGACCTTCCACATGCTAAGCGCTCTTAGGCATTCTTGAGAGGCCTTAACATCAAAGGTATGATCATTTCAGCCCTTTGCACTGTTTTTGGCTATGCTGTGGTTCCGCCAAAGCTGAATCAAGGCCATGGCCAGATGGAGCATGCCGAGGTTTGTGATGCTGCATCAAATGGCTTAGATTTTATTCACCTTTGAAAAGAAGCATTGGCAATGACTCAGCAAAATGCACTTTTTAAAAATCACTGTCGAAGCCGGGGCGCGCCAGCCCTTTAACCTATCTCTATCAAATTCACTGGCTATAAACTAGGCCTTGATCTGATAGAGCCCACTGAGTTGCTTAGCCTGTGAAAACCACACTGGCAATGACATGGGAAAACACACTTAATAAAAACCCCACAATGCATGTGCATCAATGAGTAGAGCTAGCCGTACAAATCTCAAGGACATTAATACAGGCATTGGACAGATGGTTGACATTAAGTTTGAAAGTTCTAGTAAATTGGTAAATATTTGGTACATATTAGAGACACATATTTTAGTACCATGTGTGGGGAAGTTGGAAAATCAGCTCTGGCGGATGATCATTTCAGCGCTTTGCAATGTTTTTGGCTATGCTGTGGTTCCGCCAGAGCTGATTTTCCAACTTCACCACACATGGTACTAAAATATGTGTCTCTAATATTTACCAAAGCTCAAGCCAGTTCTGGTCCCTTAAATCTTCCACCCTACAAAGTTTAGTCGCAAGGCTAATCTAATTTGATTGTTACAGTTAAGACAGCATATTTAAATAGCCTGTGAAAAAACACTCCTAAGTCTAGCGCACTAATACTTTGAATAAGCAAAATGCACATTTTAAAAATCACTCTCGAAGCCTCCGTGCCAACCCTTTAACCTATCTCCAGCAAACTCACTAGCTATAAACTAGGACTTAGTCTCATAGAGCCCAGTGAGTTGCTTAGCCTGTGAAAACCACACTGGCAATGACATGGCAAAACACACTTTAAAAAAAAAACCCCACAATGCATATGCATCGATGAGTTGACCTAGCCGTACAAATCTCAAGGACATTAATACAGGCATTGGACAGATGGTTGACATTAAGTTTGAAAGCTCTAGTAAATTGGTAAATATTTGAGAAACATATTTTAGTACCAGATGTGGGGAAGTTGGAAAATCAGATCTGGCGGATGATCATTTCAGCGCTTTGCAATGTTTTTGGCTATGCTGTGGTTCCGCCAGAGCTGATTTTCCAACTTCACCACACATGGTACTAAAATATGTGTCTCTAATATTTACCGACGCTCAAGCCATTTCCGGTCCCTTAGATTTTCCACCCTACAAAGTTTAGTCGCAAGCCTAATCTAATTTGATTGTTACAGTTAAGACAGCATATTTAAATAGCCTGTTAAAAAACACTCCTAAGTCTAGCGCACTAATACTTTAACTCAGCAAAATGCACTTTTTAAAAATCACTCTCGAAGCCTGCATGCCAACCCTTTAACCTTTCTCCAGCAAACTCACTGGCTATAAACTAGGTCTTAGTCTCATAGAGCCCAGTGAGTTGCTTAGCCTGTGAAAACCACACTGGCAATGACATGGCAAAACAGACTTAAAAAATAAAACCCGACAATGCATGTGCATCAATGATTTGACCTAGCCTTACAAAAATCAAGGACTTTAATCCAGGCATTGGACAGATGGATGACATTCAGTTTAAAAGCCCTAGCTTTAAAGTTGCTGGTTGGGTGACACTGTGCATTTCACTGTAAAAATAGACATCTGATAGACCCCACTGCTCGTTGTGACCTTCCACATGCTAAGCACTCTTAGGCATTCTTGAGAGGCCTTAACATCAAAGGTATGATCATTTCAGCCCTTTGCACTGTTTTTGGCTATGCTGTGGTTCCGCCAAAGCTGAATCAAGGCCATGGCCAGATGGAGCATGCCGAGGTTTGTGATGCTGCATCAAATGGCTTAGATTTTATTCACCTTTGAAAAGAAGCATTGGCAATGACTCAGCAAAATGCACTTTTTAAAAATCACTGTGGAAGCCGGGGCGCGCCAGCCCTTTAACCTATCTCTATCAAATTCACTGGCTATAAACTAGGCCTTGATCTGATAGAGCCCACTGAGTTGCTTAGCCTGTGAAAACCACACTGGCAATGACATGGGAAAACACACTTAATAAAAACCCCACAATGCATGTGCATCAATGAGTAGAGCTAGCCGTACAAATCTCAAGGACATTAATACAGGCATTGGACAGATGGTTGACATTAAGTTTGAAAGATCTAGTAAATTGGTAAATATTTGGTACATATTAGAGACACATATTTTAGTACCATGTGTGGGGAAGTTGGAAAATCAGCTCTGGCGGATGATCATTTCAGCGCTTTGCAATGTTTTTGGCTATGCTGTGGTTCCGCCAGAGCTGATTTTCCAACTTCACCACACATGGTACTAAAATATGTGTCTCTAATATTTACCAAAGCTCAAGCCAGGTCTGGTCCCTTAAATCTTCCACCCTACAAAGTTTAGTCGCAAGGCTAATCTAATTTGATTGTTACAGTTAAGACAGCATATTTAAATAGCCTGTGAAAAAACACTCCTAAGTCTAGCGCACTAATACTTTGACTCAGCAAAATGCACTTTTTAAAAATCACTCTTGAAGCCTGCATGCCAACCTTTTAACCTTTCTCCAGCAAACTCACTGGCTATAAACTAAGTCTTAGTCTCATAGAGCCCAGTGAGTTGCTTAGCCTGTGAAAACCACACTGGCAATGACATGGCAAAACAGACTTAAAAAATAAAACCCGACAATGCATGTGCATCAATGATTTGACCTAGCCTTACAAAAATCAAGGACTTTAATCCAGGCATTGGACAGATGGATGACATTCAGTTTAAAAGCCCTAGCTTTAAAGTTGCTGGTTGGGTGACACTGTGCATTTCACTGTAAAAATAGACATCTGATAGACCCCACTGCTCGTTGTGACCTTCCACATGCTAAGCGCTCTTAGGCATTCTTGAGAGGCCTTAACATCAAAGGTATGATCATTTCAGCCCTTTGCACTGTTTTTGGCTATGCTGTGGTTCCGCCAAAGCTGAATCAAGGCCATGGCCAGATGGAGCATGCCGAGGTTTGTGATGCTGCATCAAATGGCTTAGATTTTATTCACCTTTGAAAAGAAGCATTGGCAATGACTCAGCAAAATGCACTTTTTAAAAATCACTGTGGAAGCCGGGGCGCGCCAGCCCTTTAACCTATCTCTAGCAAATTCACTGGCTATAAACTAGGCCTTGATCTGATAGAGCCCACTGAGTTGCTTAGCCTGTGAAAACCACACTGGCAATGACATGGGAAAACACACTTAATAAAAACCCCACAATGCATGTGCATCAATGAGTAGAGCTAGCCGTACAAATCTCAAGGACATTAATACAGGCATTGGACAGATGGTTGACATTAAGTTTGAAAGTTCTAGTAAATTGGTAAATATTTGGTACATATTAGAGACACATATTTTAGTACCATGTGTGGGGAAGTTGGAAAATCAGCTCTGGCGGATGATCATTTCAGCGCTTTGCAATGTTTTTGGCTATGCTGTGGTTCCGCCAGAGCTGATTTTCCAACTTCACCACACATGGTACTAAAATATGTGTCTCTAATATTTACCAAAGCTCAAGCCAGGTCTAGTCCCTTAAATCTTCCACCCTACAAAGTTTAGTCGCAAGGCTAATCTAATTTGATTGTTACAGTTAAGACAGCATATTTAAATAGCCTGTGAAAAAACACTCCTAAGTCTAGCGCACTAATACTTTGACTCAGCAAAATGCACTTTTTAAAAATCACTCTTGAAGCCTGCATGCCAACCTTTTAACCTTTCTCCAGCAAACTCACTGGCTATAAACTAAGTCTTAGTCTCATAGAGCCCAGTGAGTTGCTTAGCCTGTGAAAACCACACTGGCAATGACATGGCAAAACAGACTTAAAAAATAAAACCCGACAATGCATGTGCATCAATGATTTGACCTAGCCTTACAAAAATCAAGGACTTTAATCCAGGCATTGGACAGATGGATGACATTCAGTTTAAAAGCCCTAGCTTTAAAGTTGCTGGTTGGGTGACACTGTGCATTTCACTGTAAAAATAGACATCTGATAGACCCCACTGCTCGTTGTGACCTTCCACATGCTAAGCGCTCTTAGGCATTCTTGAGAGGCCTTAACATCAAAGGTATGATCATTTCAGCCCTTTGCACTGTTTTTGGCTATGCTGTGGTTCCGCCAAAGCTGAATCAAGGCCATGGCCAGATGGAGCATGCCGAGGTTTGTGATGCTGCATCAAATGGCTTAGATTTTATTCACCTTTGAAAAGAAGCATTGGCAATGACTCAGCAAAATGCACTTTTTAAAAATCACTGTGGAAGCCGGGGCGCGCCAGCCCTTTAACCTATCTCTATCAAATTCACTGGCTATAAACTAGGCCTTGATCTGATAGAGCCCACTGAGTTGCTTAGCCTGTGAAAACCACACTGGCAATGACATGGGAAAACACACTTAATAAAAACCCCACAATGCATGTGCATCAATGAGTAGAGCTAGCCGTACAAATCTCAAGGACATTAATACAGGCATTGGACAGATGGTTGACATTAAGTTTGAAAGTTCTAGTAAATTGGTAAATATTTGGTACATATTAGAGACACATATTTTAGTACCATGTGTGGGGAAGTTGGAAAATCAGCTCTGGCGGATGATCATTTCAGCGCTTTGCAATGTTTTTGGCTATGCTGTGGTTCCGCCAGAGCTGATTTTCCAACTTCACCACACATGGTACTAAAATATGTGTCTCTAATATTTACCAAAGCTCAAGCCAGTTCTGGTCCCTTAAATCTTCCACCCTACAAAGTTTAGTCGCAAGGCTAATCTAATTTGATTGTTACAGTTAAGACAGCATATTTAAATAGCCTGTGAAAAAACACTCCTAAGTCTAGCGCACTAATACTTTGAATAAGCAAAATGCACATTTTAAAAATCACTCTCGAAGCCTCCGTGCCAACCCTTTAACCTATCTCCAGCAAACTCACTAGCTACAAACTAGGACTTAGTCTCATAGAGCCCAGTGAGTTGCTTAGCCTGTGAAAACCACACTGGCAATGACATGGCAAAACACACTTTAAAAAAAAAACCCCACAATGCATATGCATCGATGAGTTGACCTAGCCGTACAAAAATCAAGGACTTTAATCCAGGCATTGGACAGATGGATGACATTAAGTTTGAAAGCCCTAGCTTTAAAGTTGCTGGTTGGGTGACACTGTGCATTTCTCTATAAAAATAGATGTCTGATACAGCCCACTGCTCGTTGTGACCTTCCACGTGTTAAGCTCACTTAGGCATTCTTGGGAGGCCTTAACATCAAAGGTATGATCATTTCAGCCCTTTGCACTGTTTTTGGCTATGTTGTGGTCCCGCCAGAGCTAATTTTCCAACTTCACCACACATGGTTCTAAAATATGTGTCTCTAATATTTACCAAAGCTCAAGCCAGTTCCGGTCCCTTAGATCTTCCACCATACAAAGGTTAGTCGCAAGGCTAATCTAATTTGATTGTTACAGTTAAGACAGCATATTTAAATAGCCTGTTAAAAAACACTCCTAAGTCTAGCGCACTAATACTTTGACTCAGCAAAATTCACTTTTTAAAAATCACTCTCGAAGCCTCCGTGCCAACCCTTTAACCTATCTCCAGCAAACTCATTGGCTATAAACTAGTCCTTAGTCTCATAGAGCCCACTGAGTTGCTTAGCCTGTGAAAACCTTACTGGCAATGACATGGCAAAACACACAGTAAAAAAAAACCCACACAATGCATGTGCATCAGTGAGTTGACCTAGCCGTACAAAACTCAAGGACTTTAATCCAGGCATTGGACAGATGGATGATATTAAGTTTGAAATCCCTAGCTTTAAAGTTGCTGGTTGGGTGTCACTGTGCATTTCACTGTAAAAATAGACATCTGATAGAGCCCAATGCTCGTCGTGACCTTCCACCTGCTAAGCTCTCTTAGGCATTCTTGAGAGGCCTTAACATCAAATGTATAATCATTTCAGCCCTTTGCAATGTTTTTGGCTATGCTCTCGTTCCGCCAGAGCTGATTTTCCAACTTCACCACACATGGCACTAAAATATGTGTCTCTAATATTTACCAAAGCTCAAGCCAGTTCCGGTCCCTTAGATCTTCCACCATACAAAGGTTAGTCTCAAGGCTAATCTAATTTGATTGTTACAGTTAAGACAGCATATTTAAATAGCCTGTGAAAAAACACTCCTAAGTCTATCGCACTAATACTTTGACTCAGCAAAATTCACTTTTTAAAAATCACTCTCGAAGCCTCCGTGCCAACCCTTTAACCTATATCCAGCAAACTCACTGGCTGTAAACTAGGCCTTTGTCTCATAGATCCCAGTGAGTTGCTTAGCCTGTGAAAACCACACTGGCAATGACATGGCAAAACACACTTTAAAAAAAAAACCCACACAATGCATGTGCATCGATGAGTTGACCTAGCCGTACAAAAATCAAGAACTTTAATCCAGGCATTGGACAGATGGATGACATTAAGTTTGAAAGCCCTAGCTTTAAAGTTGCTGGTTGGGTGACACTGTGCATTTCTCTATAAAAATAGATGTCTGATACAGCCCACTGCTCGTTGTGACCTTCCACGTGTTAAGCTCACTTAGGCATTCTTGGGAGGCCTTAACATCAAAGGTATGATCATTTCAGCCCTTTGCAATGTTTTTAGCTATGTTGTGGTCCCGCCAGAGCTAATTTTCCAACTTCACCACACATGGTACTAAAATATGTGTCTCTAATATTTACCAAAGCTCAAGCCAGTTCCGGTCCCTTAGATCTTCCACCATACAAAGGTTAGTCGCAAGGCTAATCTAATTTGATTGTTACAGTTAAGACAGCATATTTAAATAGCCTGTTAAAAAAACACTCCTAAGTCTAGCGCACTAATACTTTGACTCAGCAAAATTCACTTTTTAAAAATCACCCTCGAAGCCTCCGTGCCAACCCTTTAACCTATCTCCAGCAAACTCATTGGCTATAAACTAGTCCTTAGTCTCATAGAGCCCACTGAGTTGCTTAGCCTGTGAAAACCTCACTGGCAATGACATGGCAAAACACACATTAAAAAAACCCCCACACAATGCATGTGCATCAGTGAGTTGACCTAGCCGTACAAAACTCAAGGACTTTAATCCAGGCATTGGACAGATGGATGATATTAAGTTTGAAATCCCTAGCTTTAAAGTTGCTGGTTGGGTGACACTGTGCATTTCTCTGTAAAAACAGACGTCAGGTTTAGGTGATTGTTACCTAAGTAAATTCCTTAAAACCTAACAAGCAAATTCTGGCTTAGATCACCAGGACAGGAAGTGTGCACTCTTGTATTGTCTGAAGTTGGACACTACTTAGCATAATCTTAAAGGAGTTTCCTCGCTCTAACATCAGTCAGAGATTTGAGGTGAAGGCGGGCTTGTCCGGGAATTGAACCCGGGACCTCTCACACCCGAAGCGAGAATCATACCTCTAGACCAACAAGCCTTTTCACACCCCCCTATAGTCCCCTTTTTACTGGACATTTGAAAGAAACAGAAGTCAGGGGCCCAGCACTTTTCAGAAAGGGCCACTAATAAATGGTGCCAGACACCTGTGGATCTAAAGTAAGGAAATGGGGCTCGTCCGGGATTTGAAACCGGGACCTCTCGCACCCTAACCAAGAATCATACGCCTAGACCAACCAGCCCGTGTTGGCAGTTTCCATTGATTGATTTTTCGATTTCTGGCTGAAGTCCACATTTGGACACCTTCTGCTAGCCGGCACGCCATTGAAGGCCGAAAGAATGCAAGCCATCTGCTCGTTGTGACCTTCCATATGCTGATATCCCTTAGGCATTCTTGAGAGGCCTTAACATCAAAGGTATAATAATTTCAGCCCATTGCATTGTTTTTGGCTATGCTGTGGTTCCGCCAAAGCTGAATCAAGGCCATGGCCAGATGGAGCATGCCGAGATTTGTGATGCTGCATCAAATGGCTTAGATTTTATTCACCTTTGAAAAGAAGCATTGGCAATGACTCATAAAAATGCACTTTTTAAAAATCGCTGTGGAAGCCGGGGCGCGCCAGCCCTTTAACCTATCTCTAGCAAATTCACTGGCTATAAACTAGGCCTTGGTCTGATAGAGCCCACTGAGTTGCTTAGCCTGTGAAAACCACACTGGCAATGACATGGGAAAACACACTTAAAAAACCCCCCACAATGCATGTGCATCAATGAGTAGAGCTAGCCGTACAAATCTCAAGGACATTAATACAGGCATTGGACAGATGGTTGACATTAAGTTTGAAAGCTCTAGTAAATTGGTAAATATTTGAGAAACATATTTTAGTACCAGATGTGGGGAAGTTGGAAAATCAGATCTGGCGGATGATCATTTCAGCGCTTTGCAATGTTTTTGGCTATGCTGTGGTTCCGCCAGAGCTGATTTTCCAACTTCACCACACATGGTACTAAAATATGTGTCTCTAATATTTACCAAAGCTCAAGCCAGGTCTAGTCCCTTAAATCTTCCACCCTACAAAGTTTAGTCGCAAGGCTAATCTAATTTGATTGTTACAGTTAAGACAGCATATTTAAATAGCCTGTGAAAAAACACTCCTAAGTCTAGCGCACTAATACTTTGACTCAGCAAAATGCACTTTTTAAAAATCACTCTTGAAGCCTGCATGCCAACCTTTTAACCTTTCTCCAGCAAACTCACTGGCTATAAACTAAGTCTTAGTCTCATAGAGCCCAGTGAGTTGCTTAGCCTGTGAAAACCACACTGGCAATGACATGGCAAAACAGACTTAAAAAATAAAACCCGACAATGCATGTGCATCAATGATTTGACCTAGCCTTACAAAAATCAAGGACTTTAATCCAGGCATTGGACAGATGGATGACATTCAGTTTAAAAGCCCTAGCTTTAAAGTTGCTGGTTGGGTGACACTGTGCATTTCACTGTAAAAATAGACATCTGATAGACCCCACTGCTCGTTGTGACCTTCCACATGCTAAGCGCTCTTAGGCATTCTTGAGAGGCCTTAACATCAAAGGTATGATCATTTCAGCCCTTTGCACTGTTTTTGGCTATGCTGTGGTTCCGCCAAAGCTGAATCAAGGCCATGGCCAGATGGAGCATGCCGAGGTTTGTGATGCTGCATCAAATGGCTTAGATTTTATTCACCTTTGAAAAGAAGCATTGGCAATGACTCAGCAAAATGCACTTTTTAAAAATCACTGTGGAAGCCGGGGCGCGCCAGCCCTTTAACCTATCTCTATCAAATTCACTGGCTATAAACTAGGCCTTGATCTGATAGAGCCCACTGAGTTGCTTAGCCTGTGAAAACCACACTGGCAATGACATGGGAAAACACACTTAATAAAAACCCCACAATGCATGTGCATCAATGAGTAGAGCTAGCCGTACAAATCTCAAGGACATTAATACAGGCATTGGACAGATGGTTGACATTAAGTTTGAAAGTTCTAGTAAATTGGTAAATATTTGGTACATATTAGAGACACATATTTTAGTACCATGTGTGGGGAAGTTGGAAAATCAGCTCTGGCGGATGATCATTTCAGCGCTTTGCAATGTTTTTGGCTATGCTGTGGTTCCGCCAGAGCTGATTTTCCAACTTCACCACACATGGTACTAAAATATGTGTCTCTAATATTTACCAAAGCTCAAGCCAGTTCTGGTCCCTTAAATCTTCCACCCTACAAAGTTTAGTCGCAAGGCTAATCTAATTTGATTGTTACAGTTAAGACAGCATATTTAAATAGCCTGTGAAAAAACACTCCTAAGTCTAGCGCACTAATACTTTGAATAAGCAAAATGCACATTTTAAAAATCACTCTCGAAGCCTCCGTGCCAACCCTTTAACCTATCTCCAGCAAACTCACTAGCTACAAACTAGGACTTAGTCTCATAGAGCCCAGTGAGTTGCTTAGCCTGTGAAAACCACACTGGCAATGACATGGCAAAACACACTTTAAAAAAAAAACCCCACAATGCATATGCATCGATGAGTTGACCTAGCCGTACAAAAATCAAGGACTTTAATCCAGGCATTGGACAGATGGATGACATTAAGTTTGAAAGCCCTAGCTTTAAAGTTGCTGGTTGGGTGACACTGTGCATTTCTCTATAAAAATAGATGTCTGATACAGCCCACTGCTCGTTGTGACCTTCCACGTGTTAAGCTCACTTAGGCATTCTTGGGAGGCCTTAACATCAAAGGTATGATCATTTCAGCCCTTTGCACTGTTTTTGGCTATGTTGTGGTCCCGCCAGAGCTAATTTTCCAACTTCACCACACATGGTACTAAAATATGTGTCTCTAATATTTACCAAAGCTCAAGCCAGTTCCGGTCCCTTAGATCTTCCACCATACAAAGGTTAGTCGCAAGGCTAATCTAATTTGATTGTTACAGTTAAGACAGCATATTTAAATAGCCTGTTAAAAAACACTCCTAAGTCTAGCGCACTAATACTTTGACTCAGCAAAATTCACTTTTTAAAAATCACTCTCGAAGCCTCCGTGCCAACCCTTTAACCTATCTCCAGCAAACTCATTGGCTATAAACTAGTCCTTAGTCTCATAGAGCCCACTGAGTTGCTTAGCCTGTGAAAACCTTACTGGCAATGACATGGCAAAACACACAGTAAAAAAAAACCCACACAATGCATGTGCATCAGTGAGTTGACCTAGCCGTACAAAACTCAAGGACTTTAATCCAGGCATTGGACAGATGGATGATATTAAGTTTGAAATCCCTAGCTTTAAAGTTGCTGGTTGGGTGTCACTGTGCATTTCACTGTAAAAATAGACATCTGATAGAGCCCAATGCTCGTCGTGACCTTCCACCTGCTAAGCTCTCTTAGGCATTCTTGAGAGGCCTTAACATCAAATGTATAATCATTTCAGCCCTTTGCAATGTTTTTGGCTATGCTCTCGTTCCGCCAGAGCTGATTTTCCAACTTCACCACACATGGCACTAAAATATGTGTCTCTAATATTTACCAAAGCTCAAGCCAGTTCCGGTCCCTTAGATCTTCCACCATACAAAGGTTAGTCTCAAGGCTAATCTAATTTGATTGTTACAGTTAAGACAGCATATTTAAATAGCCTGTGAAAAAACACTCCTAAGTCTATCGCACTAATACTTTGACTCAGCAAAATTCACTTTTTAAAAATCACTCTCGAAGCCTCCGTGCCAACCCTTTAACCTATATCCAGCAAACTCACTGGCTGTAAACTAGGCCTTTGTCTCATAGATCCCAGTGAGTTGCTTAGCCTGTGAAAACCACACTGGCAATGACATGGCAAAACACACTTTAAAAAAAAAACCCACACAATGCATGTGCATCGATGAGTTGACCTAGCCGTACAAAAATCAAGAACTTTAATCCAGGCATTGGACAGATGGATGACATTAAGTTTGAAAGCCCTAGCTTTAAAGTTGCTGGTTGGGTGACACTGTGCATTTCTCTATAAAAATAGATGTCTGATACAGCCCACTGCTCGTTGTGACCTTCCACGTGTTAAGCTCACTTAGGCATTCTTGGGAGGCCTTAACATCAAAGGTATGATCATTTCAGCCCTTTGCAATGTTTTTAGCTATGTTGTGGTCCCGCCAGAGCTAATTTTCCAACTTCACCACACATGGTACTAAAATATGTGTCTCTAATATTTACCAAAGCTCAAGCCAGTTCCGGTCCCTTAGATCTTCCACCATACAAAGGTTAGTCGCAAGGCTAATCTAATTTGATTGTTACAGTTAAGACAGCATATTTAAATAGCCTGTTAAAAAAACACTCCTAAGTCTAGCGCACTAATACTTTGACTCAGCAAAATTCACTTTTTAAAAATCACCCTCGAAGCCTCCGTGCCAACCCTTTAACCTATCTCCAGCAAACTCATTGGCTATAAACTAGTCCTTAGTCTCATAGAGCCCACTGAGTTGCTTAGCCTGTGAAAACCTCACTGGCAATGACATGGCAAAACACACATTAAAAAAACCCCCACACAATGCATGTGCATCAGTGAGTTGACCTAGCCGTACAAAACTCAAGGACTTTAATCCAGGCATTGGACAGATGGATGATATTAAGTTTGAAATCCCTAGCTTTAAAGTTGCTGGTTGGGTGACACTGTGCATTTCTCTGTAAAAACAGACGTCAGGTTTAGGTGATTGTTACCTAAGTAAATTCCTTAAAACCTAACAAGCAAATTCTGGCTTAGATCACCAGGACAGGAAGTGTGCACTCTTGTATTGTCTGAAGTTGGACACTACTTAGCATAATCTTAAAGGAGTTTCCTCGCTCTAACATCAGTCAGAGATTTGAGGTGAAGGCGGGCTTGTCCGGGAATTGAACCCGGGACCTCTCACACCCGAAGCGAGAATCATACGCCTAGACCAACCAGCCCGTGTTGGCAGTTTCCATTGATTGATTTTTCGATTTCTGGCTGAAGTCCACATTTGGACACCTTCTGCTAGCCGGCACGCCATTGAAGGCCGAAAGAATGCAAGCCATCTGCTCGTTGTGACCTTCCATATGCTGATATCCCTTAGGCATTCTTGAGAGGCCTTAACATCAAAGGTATAATAATTTCAGCCCATTGCATTGTTTTTGGCTATGCTGTGGTTCCGCCAAAGCTGAATCAAGGCCATGGCCAGATGGAGCATGCCGAGATTTGTGATGCTGCATCAAATGGCTTAGATTTTATTCACCTTTGAAAAGAAGCATTGGCAATGACTCATAAAAATGCACTTTTTAAAAATCGCTGTGGAAGCCGGGGCGCGCCAGCCCTTTAACCTATCTCTAGCAAATTCACTGGCTATAAACTAGGCCTTGGTCTGATAGAGCCCACTGAGTTGCTTAGCCTGTGAAAACCACACTGGCAATGACATGGGAAAACACACTTAAAAAACCCCCCACAATGCATGTGCATCAATGAGTAGAGCTAGCCGTACAAATCTCAAGGACATTAATACAGGCATTGGACAGATGGTTGACATTAAGTTTGAAAGCTCTAGTAAATTGGTAAATATTTGAGAAACATATTTTAGTACCAGATGTGGGGAAGTTGGAAAATCAGATCTGGCGGATGATCATTTCAGCGCTTTGCAATGTTTTTGGCTATGCTGTGGTTCCGCCAGAGCTGATTTTCCAACTTCACCACACATGGTACTAAAATATGTGTCTCTAATATTTACCGACGCTCAAGCCATTTCCGGTCCCTTAGATTTTCCACCCTACAAAGTTTAGTCGCAAGCCTAATCTAATTTGATTGTTACAGTTAAGACAGCATATTTAAATAGCCTGTTAAAAAACACTCCTAAGTCTAGCGCACTAATACTTTAACTCAGCAAAATGCACTTTTTAAAAATCACTCTCGAAGCCTGCATGCCAACCCTTTAACCTTTCTCCAGCAAACTCACTGGCTATAAACTAGGTCTTAGTCTCATAGAGCCCAGTGAGTTGCTTAGCCTGTGAAAACCACACTGGCAATGACATGGCAAAACAGACTTAAAAAATAAAACCCGACAATGCATGTGCATCAATGATTTGACCTAGCCTTACAAAAATCAAGGACTTTAATCCAGGCATTGGACAGATGGATGACATTCAGTTTAAAAGCCCTAGCTTTAAAGTTGCTGGTTGGGTGACACTGTGCATTTCACTGTAAAAATAGACATCTGATAGACCCTACTGCTCGTTGTGACCTTCCACATGCTAAGCGCTCTTAGGCATTCTTGAGAGGCCTTAACATCAAAGGTATGATCATTTCAGCCCTTTGCACTGTTTTTGGCTATGCTGTGGTTCCGCCAAAGCTGAATCAAGGCCATGGCCAGATGGAGCATGCCGAGGTTTGTGATGCTGCATCAAATGGCTTAGATTTTATTCACCTTTGAAAAGAAGCATTGGCAATGACTCAGCAAAATGCACTTTTTAAAAATCACTGTGGAAGCCGGGGCGCGCCAGCCCTTTAACCTATCTCTATCAAATTCACTGGCTATAAACTAGGCCTTGATCTGATAGAGCCCACTGAGTTGCTTAGCCTGTGAAAACCACACTGGCAATGACATGGGAAAACACACTTAATAAAAACCCCACAATGCATGTGCATCAATGAGTAGAGCTAGCCGTACAAATCTCAAGGACATTAATACAGGCATTGGACAGATGGTTGACATTAAGTTTGAAAGTTCTAGTAAATTGGTAAATATTTGGTACATATTAGAGACACATATTTTAGTACCATGTGTGGGGAAGTTGGAAAATCAGCTCTGGCGGATGATCATTTCAGCGCTTTGCAATGTTTTTGGCTATGCTGTGGTTCCGCCAGAGCTGATTTTCCAACTTCACCACACATGGTACTAAAATATGTGTCTCTAATATTTACCAAAGCTCAAGCCAGGTCTGGTCCCTTAAATCTTCCTCCCTACAAAGTTTAGTCGCATGGCTAATCTAATTTGATTGTTACAGTTAAGACAGCATATTTAAATAGCCTGTGAAAAAACACTCCTAAGTCTAGCGCACTAATACTTTGACTCAGCAAAATGCACTTTTTAAAAATCACTCTTGAAGCCTGCATGCCAACCTTTTAACCTTTCTCCAGCAAACTCACTGGCTATAAACTAGGTCTTAGTCTCATAGAGCCCAGTGAGTTGCTTAGCCTGTGAAAACCACACTGGCAATGACATGGCAAAACAGACTTAAAAAATAAAACCCGACAATGCATGTGCATCAATGATTTGACCTAGCCTTACAAAAATCAAGGACTTTAATCCAGGCATTGGACAGATGGATGACATTCAGTTTAAAAGCCCTAGCTTTAAAGTTGCTGGTTGGGTGACACTGTGCATTTCACTGTAAAAATAGACATCTGATAGACCCCACTGCTCGTTGTGACCTTCCACATGCTAAGCGCTCTTAGGCATTCTTGAGAGGCCTTAACATCAAAGGTATGATCATTTCAGCCCTTTGCACTGTTTTTGGCTATGCTGTGGTTCCGCCAAAGCTGAATCAAGGCCATGGCCAGATGGAGCATGCCGAGGTTTGTGATGCTGCATCAAATGGCTTAGATTTTATTCACCTTTGAAAAGAAGCATTGGCAATGACTCAGCAAAATGCACTTTTTAAAAATCACTGTCGAAGCCGGGGCGCGCCAGCCCTTTAACCTATCTCTATCAAATTCACTGGCTATAAACTAGGCCTTGATCTGATAGAGCCCACTGAGTTGCTTAGCCTGTGAAAACCACACTGGCAATGACATGGGAAAACACACTTAATAAAAACCCCACAATGCATGTGCATCAATGAGTAGAGCTAGCCGTACAAATCTCAAGGACATTAATACAGGCATTGGAAAGATGGTTGACATTAAGTTTGAAAGTTCTAGTAAATTGGTAAATATTTGGTACATATTAGAGACACATATTTTAGTACCATGTGTGGGGAAGTTGGAAAATCAGCTCTGGCGGATGATCATTTCAGCGCTTTGCAATGTTTTTGGCTATGCTGTGGTTCCGCCAGAGCTGATTTTCCAACTTCACCACACATGGTACTAAAATATGTGTCTCTAATATTTACCAAAGCTCAAGCTAGTTCTGGTCCCTCAAATCTTCCACCCTACAAAGTTTAGTCGCAAGGCTAATCTAATTTGATTGTAACAGTTAAGACAGCATATTTAAATAGCCTGTGAAAAAACACTCCTAAGTCTAGCGCACTAATACTTTGACTCAGCAAAATGCACTTTTTAAAAATCACTCTTGAAGCCTGCATGCCAACCTTTTAACCTTTCTCCAGCAAACTCACTGGCTATAAACTAGGTCTAAGTCTCATAGAGCCCAGTGAGTTGCTTAGCCTGTGAAAACCACACTGGCAATGACATGGCAAAACACACTTAAAAAATAAAACCCGACAATGAATGTGCATCAATGATTTGACCTAGCCTTACAAAAATCAAGGACTTTAATCCAGGCATTGGACAGATGGATGACATTCAGTTTGAAAGCCCTAGCTTTAAAGTTGCTGGTTGGGTGACACTGTGCATTTCTCTATAAAAATAGATGTCTGATACAGCCCACTGCTCGTTGTGACCTTCCACGTGTTAAGCTCACTTAGGCATTCTTGGGAGGCCTTAACATCAAAGGTATGATCATTTCAGCCCTTTGCAATGTTTTTGGCTATGTTGTGGTCCCGCCAGAGCTAATTTTCCAACTTCACCACACATGGTACTAAAATATGTGTCTCTAATATTTACCAAAGCTCAAGCCAGTTCCGGTCCCTTAGATCTTCCACCATACAAAGGTTAGTCGCAAGGCTAATCTAATTTGATTGTTACAGTTAAGACAGCATATTTAAATAGCCTGTTAAAAAACACTCCTAAGTCTAGCGCACTAATACTTTGACTCAGCAAAATTCACTTTTTAAAAATCACTCTCGAAGCCTCCGTGCCAACCCTTTAACCTATCTCCAGCAAACTCATTGGCTATAAACTAGTCCTTAGTCTCATAGAGCCCACTGAGTTGCTTAGCCTGTGAAAACCACACTGGCAATGACATGGCAAAACACACATTAAAAAAAACCCCACACAATGCATGTGCATCAGTGAGTTGACCTATCCGTACAAAACTCAAGGACTTTCATCCAGGCATTGGACAGATGGATGATATTAAGTTTGAAATCCCTAGCTTTAAAGTTGCTGGTTGGGTGACACTGTGCATTTCTCTGTAAAAACAGACATCAGGTTTAGGTGATTGTTACCTAAGTAAATTCCTTAAAACCTAACAAGCAAATTCTGGCTTAGATCACCAGGACAGGAAGTGGGCACTCTTGTATTGTCTCAAGTTGGACACTACTTAGCATAATCTTAAAGTAGTTTCCTCGCTCTAACATCAGTCAGAGATTTGAGGTTAAGGCGGGCTTGTCCGGGAATTGAACCCGGGACCTCTCACACCCAAAGCGAGAATCATACCTCTAGACCAACAAGCCTTTTCACACCCCCCTATAGTCCCCTTTTTACTGGACATTTGAAAGAAACAGAAGTCAGGGGCCCAGAACTTTTCAGAAAGGGCCACTAATAAATGGTGCCAGACACCTGTGGATCTAAAGTAAGGAAATGGGGCTCGTCCGGGATTTGAAACCGGGACCTCTCGCACCCTAACCAAGAATCATACGCCTAGACCAACCAGCCTGTGTTGGCAGTTTCCATTGATTGATTTTTCGATTTCTGGCTGAAGTCCACATTTGGACACCTTCTGCTAGCCGGCACGCCATTGAAGGCCGAAAGAATGCAAGCCATCTGCTCGTTGTGACCTTCCATATGCTGATATCCCTTAGGCATTCTTGAGAGGCCTTAACATCAAAGGTATAATAATTTCAGCCCATTGCATTGTTTTTGGCTATGCTGTGGTTCCGCCAAAGCTGAATCAAGGCCATGGCCAGATGGAGCATGCCGAGTTTTGTGATGCTGCATCAAATGGCTTAGATTTTATTCACCTTTGAAAAGAAGCATTGGCAATGACTCATTAAAATGCACTTTTTAAAAATCGCTGTGGAAGCCGGGGCGCGCCAGCCCTTTAACCTATCTCTAGCAAATTCACTGGCTATAAACTAGGCCTTGGTCTGATAGAGCCCACTGAGTTGCTTAGCCTGTGAAAACCACACTGGCAATGACATGGGAAAACACACTTAAAAAAAACCCCAAAATGCATGTGCATCAATGAGTAGAGCTAGCCGTACAAATCTCAAGGACATTAATACAGGCATTGGACAGATGGTTGACATTAAGTTTGAAAGTTCTAGTAAATTGGTAAATTCTTGAGACACATATTTTAGTACCAGGTGTGGGGAAGTTGGAAAACAGCTCTGGCGGATGATCATTTCTGCGCTTTGCAATGTTTTTGGCTATGCTGTGGTTCCGCCAGAGCTGATTTTCCAACTTCACCACACATGGTACTAAAATATGTGTCTCTAATATTTACCAAAGCTCAAGCCAGTTCTGGTCCCTCAAATCTTCCACCCTACAAAGTTTAGTCACAAGGCTAATCTAATTTGATTGTTACAGTTAAGACAGCATATTTAAATAGCCTGTGAAAAAACACTCCTAAGTCTAGCGCACTAATACTTTGACTCAGCAAAATGCACTTTTTAAAAATCACTCTTGAAGCCTGCATGCCAACCTTTTAACCTTTCTCCAGCAAACTCACTGGCTATAAACTAGGTCTAAGTCTCATAGAGCCCAGTGAGTTGCTTAGCCTGTGAAAACCACACTGGCAATGACATGGCAAAACACACTTAAAAAATAAAACCCGACAATGCATGTGCATCAATGATTTGACCTAGCCTTACAAAAATCAAGGACTTTAATCCAGGCATTGGACAGATGGATGACATTCAGTTTGAAAGCCCTAGCTTTAAAGTTGCTGGTTGGGTGACACTGTGCATTTCTCTATAAAAATAGATGTCTGATACAGCCCACTGCTCGTTGTGACCTTCCACGTGTTAAGCTCACTTAGGCATTCTTGGGAGGCCTTAACATCAAAGGTATGATCATTTCAGCCCTTTGCAATGTTTTTGGCTATGTTGTGGTCCCGCCAGAGCTAATTTTCCAACTTCACCACACATGGTACTAAAATATGTGTCTCTAATATTTACCAAAGCTCAAGCCAGTTCCGGTCCCTTAGATCTTCCACCATACAAAGGTTAGTCGCAAGGCTAATCTAATTTGATTGTTACAGTTAAGACAGCATATTTAAATAGCCTGTTAAAAAACACTCCTAAGTCTAGCGCACTAATACTTTGACTCAGCAAAATTCACTTTTTAAAAATCACTCTCGAAGCCTCCGTGCCAACCCTTTAACCTATCTCCAGCAAACTCATTGGCTATAAACTAGTCCTTAGTCTCATAGAGCCCACTGAGTTGCTTAGCCTGTGAAAACCACACTGGCAATGACATGGCAAAACACACATTAAAAAAAGCCCCACACAATGCATGTGCATCAGTGAGTTGACCTATCCGTACAAAACTCAAGGACTTTCATCCAGGCATTGGACAGATGGATGATATTAAGTTTGAAATCCCTAGCTTTAAAGTTGCTGGTTGGGTGACACTGTGCATTTCTCTGTAAAAACAGACATCAGGTTTAGGTGATTGTTACCTAAGTAAATTCCTTAAAACCTAACAAGCAAATTCTGGCTTAGATCACCAGGACAGGAAGTGGGCACTCTTGTATTGTCTCAAGTTGGACACTACTTAGCATAATCTTAAAGTAGTTTCCTCGCTCTAACATCAGTCAGAGATTTGAGGTTAAGGCGGGCTTGTCCGGGAATTGAACCCGGGACCTCTCACACCCAAAGCGAGAATCATACCTCTAGACCAACAAGCCTTTTCACACCCCCCTATAGTCCCCTTTTTACTGGACATTTGAAAGAAACAGAAGTCAGGGGCCCAGAACTTTTCAGAAAGGGCCACTAATAAATGGTGCCAGACACCTGTGGATCTAAAGTAAGGAAATGGGGCTCGTCCGGGATTTGAAACCGGGACCTCTCGCACCCTAACCAAGAATCATACGCCTAGACCAACCAGCCTGTGTTGGCAGTTTCCATTGATTGATTTTTCGATTTCTGGCTGAAGTCCACATTTGGACACCTTCTGCTAGCCGGCACGCCATTGAAGGCCGAAAGAATGCAAGCCATCTGCTCGTTGTGACCTTCCATATGCTGATATCCCTTAGGCATTCTTGAGAGGCCTTAACATCAAAGGTATAATAATTTCAGCCCATTGCATTGTTTTTGGCTATGCTGTGGTTCCGCCAAAGCTGAATCAAGGCCATGGCCAGATGGAGCATGCCGAGTTTTGTGATGCTGCATCAAATGGCTTAGATTTTATTCACCTTTGAAAAGAAGCATTGGCAATGACTCATTAAAATGCACTTTTTAAAAATCGCTGTGGAAGCCGGGGCGCGCCAGCCCTTTAACCTATCTCTAGCAAATTCACTGGCTATAAACTAGGCCTTGGTCTGATAGAGCCCACTGAGTTGCTTAGCCTGTGAAAACCACACTGGCAATGACATGGGAAAACACACTTAAAAAAAACCCCAAAATGCATGTGCATCAATGAGTAGAGCTAGCCGTACAAATCTCAAGGACATTAATACAGGCATTGGACAGATGGTTGACATTAAGTTTGAAAGTTCTAGTAAATTGGTAAATTCTTGAGACACATATTTTAGTACCAGGTGTGGGGAAGTTGGAAAACAGCTCTGGCGGATGATCATTTCTGCGCTTTGCAATGTTTTTGGCTATGCTGTGGTTCCGCCAGAGCTGATTTTCCAACTTCACCACACATGGTACTAAAATATGTGTCTCTAATATTTACCAAAGCTCAAGCCAGTTCTGGTCCCTCAAATCTTCCACCCTACAAAGTTTAGTCACAAGGCTAATCTAATTTGATTGTTACAGTTAAGACAGCATATTTAAATAGCCTGTGAAAAAACACTCCTAAGTCTAGCGCACTAATACTTTGACTCAGCAAAATGCACTTTTTAAAAATCACTCTTGAAGCCTGCATGCCAACCTTTTAACCTTTCTCCAGCAAACTCACTGGCTATAAACTAGGTCTAAGTCTCATAGAGCCCAGTGAGTTGCTTAGCCTGTGAAAACCACACTGGCAATGACATGGCAAAACACACTTAAAAAATAAAACCCGACAATGCATGTGCATCAATGATTTGACCTAGCCTTACAAAAATCAAGGACTTTAATCCAGGCATTGGACAGATGGATGACATTCAGTTTGAAAGCCCTAGCTTTAAAGTTGCTGGTTGGGTGACACTGTGCATTTCTCTATAAAAATAGATGTCTGATACAGCCCACTGCTCGTTGTGACCTTCCACGTGTTAAGCTCACTTAGGCATTCTTGGGAGGCCTTAACATCAAAGGTATGATCATTTCAGCCCTTTGCAATGTTTTTGGCTATGTTGTGGTCCCGCCAGAGCTAATTTTCCAACTTCACCACACATGGTACTAAAATATGTGTCTCTAATATTTACCAAAGCTCAAGCCAGTTCCGGTCCCTTAGATCTTCCACCATACAAAGGTTAGTCGCAAGGCTAATCTAATTTGATTGTTACAGTTAAGACAGCATATTTAAATAGCCTGTTAAAAAACACTCCTAAGTCTAGCGCACTAATACTTTGACTCAGCAAAATTCACTTTTTAAAAATCACTCTCGAAGCCTCCGTGCCAACCCTTTAACCTATCTCCAGCAAACTCATTGGCTATAAACTAGTCCTTAGTCTCATAGAGCCCACTGAGTTGCTTAGCCTGTGAAAACCACACTGGCAATGACATGGCAAAACACACATTAAAAAAAGCCCCACACAATGCATGTGCATCAGTGAGTTGACCTATCCGTACAAAACTCAAGGACTTTCATCCAGGCATTGGACAGATGGATGATATTAAGTTTGAAATCCCTAGCTTTAAAGTTGCTGGTTGGGTGACACTGTGCATTTCTCTGTAAAAACAGACATCAGGTTTAGGTGATTGTTACCTAAGTAAATTCCTTAAAACCTAACAAGCAAATTCTGGCTTAGATCACCAGGACAGGAAGTGGGCACTCTTGTATTGTCTGAAGTTGGACACTACTTAGCATAATCTTAAAGTAGTTTCCTCGCTCTAACATCAATCAGAGATTTGAGGTTAAGGCGGGCTTGTCCGGGAATTGAACCCAGGACCTCTCACACCCAAAGCGAGAATCATACCTCTAGACCAACAAGCCTTTTCACACTCCCCTATAGTCCCCTTTTTACTGGACATTTGAAAGAAACAGAAGTCAGGGGCCCAGAACTTTTCAGAAAGGGCCACTAATAAATGGTGCCAGACACCTGTGGATCTAAAGTAAGGAAATGGGGCTCGTCCGGGATTTGAAACCGGGACCTCTCGCACCCTAACCAAGAATCATACGCCTAGACCAACCAGCCCGTGTTGGCAGTTTCCATTGATTGATTTTTCGATTTCTGGCTGAAGTCCACATTTGGACACCTTCTGCTAGCCGGCACGCCATTGAAGGCCGAAAGAATGCAAGCCATCTGCTCGTTGTGACCTTCCATATGCTGATATCCCTTAGGCATTCTTGAGAGGCCTTAACATCAAAGGTATAATAATTTCAGCCCATTGCATTGTTTTTGGCTATGCTGTGGTTCCGCCAAAGCTGAATCAAGGCCATGGCCAGATGGAGCATGCCGAGTTTTGTGATGCTGCATCAAATGTCTTAGATTTTATTCACCTTTGAAAAGAAGCATTGGCAATGACTCATCAAAATGCACTTTAAATAGCCTGTGAAAAAACAATCCTAAGTCTAGCGCACTAATACTTTGACTCAGCAAAATGCACTTTTTAAAAATCACTCTTGAAGCCTGCATGCCAACCTTTTAACCTTTCTCCAGCAAACTCACTGGCTATAAACTAGGTCTTAGTCTCATAGAGCCCAGTGAGTTGCTTAGCCTGTGAAAACCACACTGGCAATGACATGGCAAAACAGACTTAAAAAATAAAACCCGACAATGCATGTGCATCAATGATTTGACCTAGCCTTACAAAAATCAAGGACTTTAATCCAGGCATTGGACAGATGGATGACATTCAGTTTAAAAGCCCTAGCTTTAAAGTTGCTGGTTGGGTGACACTGTGCATTTCACTGTAAAAATAGACATCTGATAGACCCCACTGCTCGTTGTGACCTTCCACATGCTAAGCGCTCTTAGGCATTCTTGAGAGGCCTTAACATCAAAGGTATGATCATTTCAGCCCTTTGCACTGTTTTTGGCTATGCTGTGGTTCCGCCAAAGCTGAATCAAGGCCATGGCCAGATGGAGCATGCCGAGTTTTGTGATGCTGCATCAAATGGCTTAGATTTTATTCACCTTTGAAAAGAAGCATTGGCAATGACTCAGCAAAATGCACTTTTTAAAAATCACTGTCGAAGCCGGGGCGCGCCAGCCCTTTAACCTATCTCTATCAAATTCACTGGCTATAAACTAGGCCTTGATCTGATAGAGCCCACTGAGTTGCTTAGCCTGTGAAAACCACACTGGCAATGACATGGGAAAACACACTTAATAAAAACCCCACAATGCATGTGCATCAATGAGTAGAGCTAGCCGTACAAATCTCAAGGACATTAATACAGGCATTGGACAGATGGTTGACATTAAGTTTGAAAGTTCTAGTAAATTGGTAAATTCTTGAGACACATATTTTAGTACCAGGTGTGGGGAAGTTGGAAAACAGCTCTGGCGGATGATCATTTCAGCGCTTTGCAATGTTTTTGGCTATGCTGTGGTTCCGCCAGAGCTGATTTTCCAACTTCACCACACATGGTACTAAAATATGTGTCTCTAATATTTACCAAAGCTCAAGCCAGTTCTGGTCCCTCAAATCTTCCACCCTACAAAGTTTAGTCACAAGGCTAATCTAATTTGATTGTTACAGTTAAGACAGCATATTTAAATAGCCTGTGAAAAAACACTCCTAAGTCTAGCGCACTAATACTTTGACTCAGCAAAATGCACTTTTTAAAAATCACTCTTGAAGCCTGCATGCCAACCTTTTAACCTTTCTCCAGCAAACTCACTGGCTATAAACTAGGTCTAAGTCTCATAGAGCCCAGTGAGTTGCTTAGCCTGTGAAAACCACACTGGCAATGACATGGCAAAACACACTTAAAAAATAAAACCCGACAATGCATGTGCATCAATGATTTGACCTAGCCTTACAAAAATCAAGGACTTTAATCCAGGCATTGGACAGATGGATGACATTCAGTTTGAAAGCCCTAGCTTTAAAGTTGCTGGTTGGGTGACACTGTGCATTTCTCTATAAAAATAGATGTCTGATACAGCCCACTGCTCGTTGTGACCTTCCACGTGTTAAGCTCACTTAGGCATTCTTGGGAGGCCTTAACATCAAAGGTATGATCATTTCAGCCCTTTGCAATGTTTTTGGCTATGTTGTGGTCCCGCCAGAGCTAATTTTCCAACTTCACCACACATGGTACTAAAATATGTGTCTCTAATATTTACCAAAGCTCAAGCCAGTTCCGGTCCCTTAGATCTTCCACCATACAAAGGTTAGTCGCAAGGCTAATCTAATTTGATTGTTACAGTTAAGACAGCATATTTAAATAGCCTGTTAAAAAACACTCCTAAGTCTAGCGCACTAATACTTTGACTCAGCAAAATTCACTTTTTAAAAATCACTCTCGAAGCCTCCGTGCCAACCCTTTAACCTATCTCCAGCAAACTCATTGGCTATAAACTAGTCCTTAGTCTCATAGAGCCCACTGAGTTGCTTAGCCTGTGAAAACCACACTGGCAATGACATGGCAAAACACACATTAAAAAAAGCCCCACACAATGCATGTGCATCAGTGAGTTGACCTATCCGTACAAAACTCAAGGACTTTCATCCAGGCATTGGACAGATGGATGATATTAAGTTTGAAATCCCTAGCTTTAAAGTTGCTGGTTGGGTGACACTGTGCATTTCTCTGTAAAAACAGACATCAAGTTTAGGTGATTGTTACCTAAGTAAATTCCTTAAAACCTAACAAGCAAATTCTGGCTTAGATCACCAGGACAGGAAGTGGGCACTCTTGTATTGTCTGAAGTTGGACACTACTTAGCATAATCTTAAAGTAGTTTCCTCGCTCTAACATCAATCAGAGATTTGAGGTTAAGGCGGGCTTGTCCGGGAATTGAACCCAGGACCTCTCACACCCAAAGCGAGAATCATACCTCTAGACCAACAAGCCTTTTCACACTCCCCTATAGTCCCCTTTTTACTGGACATTTGAAAGAAACAGAAGTCAGGGGCCCAGAACTTTTCAGAAAGGGCCACTAATAAATGGTGCCAGACACCTGTGGATCTAAAGTAAGGAAATGGGGCTCGTCCGGGATTTGAAACCGGGACCTCTCGCACCCTAACCAAGAATCATACGCCTAGACCAACCAGCCCGTGTTGGCAGTTTCCATTGATTGATTTTTCGATTTCTGGCTGAAGTCCACATTTGGACACCTTCTGCTAGCCGGCACGCCATTGAAGGCCGAAAGAATGCAAGCCATCTGCTCGTTGTGACCTTCCATATGCTGATATCCCTTAGGCATTCTTGAGAGGCCTTAACATCAAAGGTATAATAATTTCAGCCCATTGCATTGTTTTTGGCTATGCTGTGGTTCCGCCAAAGCTGAATCAAGGCCATGGCCAGATGGAGCATGCCGAGTTTTGTGATGCTGCATCAAATGTCTTAGATTTTATTCACCTTTGAAAAGAAGCATTGGCAATGACTCATCAAAATGCACTTTAAATAGCCTGTGAAAAAACAATCCTAAGTCTAGCGCACTAATACTTTGACTCAGCAAAATGCACTTTTTAAAAATCACTCTTGAAGCCTGCATGCCAACCTTTTAACCTTTCTCCAGCAAACTCACTGGCTATAAACTAGGTCTTAGTCTCATAGAGCCCAGTGAGTTGCTTAGCCTGTGAAAACCACACTGGCAATGACATGGCAAAACAGACTTAAAAAATAAAACCCGACAATGCATGTGCATCAATGATTTGACCTAGCCTTACAAAAATCAAGGACTTTAATCCAGGCATTGGACAGATGGATGACATTCAGTTTAAAAGCCCTAGCTTTAAAGTTGCTGGTTGGGTGACACTGTGCATTTCACTGTAAAAATAGACATCTGATAGACCCCACTGCTCGTTGTGACCTTCCACATGCTAAGCGCTCTTAGGCATTCTTGAGAGGCCTTAACATCAAAGGTATGATCATTTCAGCCCTTTGCACTGTTTTTGGCTATGCTGTGGTTCCGCCAAAGCTGAATCAAGGCCATGGCCAGATGGAGCATGCCGAGTTTTGTGATGCTGCATCAAATGGCTTAGATTTTATTCACCTTTGAAAAGAAGCATTGGCAATGACTCAGCAAAATGCACTTTTTAAAAATCACTGTCGAAGCCGGGGCGCGCCAGCCCTTTAACCTATCTCTATCAAATTCACTGGCTATAAACTAGGCCTTGATCTGATAGAGCCCACTGAGTTGCTTAGCCTGTGAAAACCACACTGGCAATGACATGGGAAAACACACTTAATAAAAACCCCACAATGCATGTGCATCAATGAGTAGAGCTAGCCGTACAAATCTCAAGGACATTAATACAGGCATTGGACAGATGGTTGACATTAAGTTTGAAAGTTCTAGTAAATTGGTAAATATTTGGTAAATATTAGAGACACATATTTTAGTACTATGTGTGGGGAAGTTGGAAAATCAGCTCTGGCGGATGATCATTTCAACGCTTTGCAATGTTTTTGGCTATGCTGTGGTTCCGCCAGAGCTGATTTTCCAACTTCACCACAGATGGTACTAAAATATGTGTCTCTAATATTTACCAAAGCTCAAGCCAGTTCTGGTCCTTAAATCTTCCACCCTACAAAGTTTAGTCGCAAGGCTAATCTAATTTGATTGTTACAGTTAAGACAGCATATTTAAATAGCCTGTGAAAAAACACTCCGAAGTCTAGCGCACTAAAACTTTGACTCAGCAAAATGCACTATTTAAAAATCACTTTCGAAGCCTGCATGCCAACCCTTTAACCTAGCTCCAGCAAACTCACTGGCTGTTAACTAGGCCTTAGTCTCATAGATCCCACTGAGTTGCTTAGCCTGTGAAAACCGCACTGGCAATGACATGGGAAAACACACTAAAAAAAAAACGCACAATGCATGTGCATCGATGAGTTGACCTAGCCGTACAAAAATCAAGGACTTTAATCCAGGCATTGGACAGATGGATGACATTAAGTTTGAAAGCCCTAGCTTTAAAGTTGCTGGTTGGGTGACACTGTGCATTTCTCTTTAAAAATAGATGTCTGATAGAGCCCATTGCTCGTTGTGACCTTCTACGTGTTAAGCTCACTTAGGCATTCTTGAGAGGCCTTAACATCAAAGGTATAAACATATCAGCCCATTGCAATGTTTTTGGCTATGTTGTGGTCCCGCCAGAGCTGATTTTCCAAATTCACCACACATGGTACTAAAATATGTGTCTCTAATATTTAGCAAAGCTCAAGCTAGTTCCGGTCCCTTAGATCTTCCACAATACAAAGGTTAGTCACAAGGCTAATCTAATTTGATTGTTACAGTTAAGACAGCATATTTAAATAGCCTGTGAAAAAACACTCCTAAGTCTAGCGCACTAATCCTTTGACACAGCAAAATGCACTTTTTAAAAATCACTCTTGAAGCCTGCATACCATCCCTTTAACCTCTCTCCAGCAAACTCACTGGCTATAAACTAGGCCTTAGTCTCATAGAGCCCAGTGAGTTGCTTAGCCTGTGAAAACCACAATGGCAATGACATGGCAAAACACACTTTAAAAAAAACCCCACAATGCATGTGCATCAATGAGTTGACCTAGCCATACAAAAATGAAGGACTTTAATCCAGGCATTGGACAGATGGATGACATTAAGTTTGAAAGCCCTAGCTTTAAAGTTGCTGGTTGGGTGACACTGTGCATTGCTCTTTAAAAATAGATGTCTGTTAGAGCCCACTGATTGTTGTGAGCTTCCACGTGTTAAGCTCTCTTAGGCATTCTTGAGAGGCCTTAACATCAAAGGTATGATCATCTCAGCCCTTTGCAACGTTTTTGGCTATGCTGTTGTTCCTGCAGAGTTGATTTTCCAACTTCACCACACATAGTACAAAAATATGTGTCTCTAATATTTACCAAAGCTCAAGCCAGTTCCCGTCCCTTAGATCTTCCTCCATACAAAGCTTAGTCGCAAGGCTAATCTAATTTGATTGTTACAGTTAAAACAGCATATTTAAATAGCCTGTGAAAAAACACTCCTAAGTCTAGCACACTAATCCTTTGACTTAGCAAAATGTACTTTTTAAAAATCACTCTTGAAGCCTGCATGCCAACCCTTTAACCTCTCTCCAGCAAACTCACTGGCTATAAAATAGGCCTTAGTCTCAAAGAGACCAGTGAGTTGCTTAGCCTGTGAAAACCACACTGGCAATGACATGGCAAAACACACTTTAAAAAAAAAACCCACAATGCATGTGCATCGATGAGTTGACCTAGCCGTACAAAAATCAAGGACTTTAATCCAGGCATTGGACAGATGGATGACATTAGTTTGAAAGCCCTAGCTTTAAAGTTGCTGGTTGGGTGACACTGTGCATTTCTCTTTAAAAATAGATGTCTGATAGAGCCCACTGCTCGTTGTGACCTTCTACGTGTTAAGCTCACTTAGGCATTCTTGAGAGGCCTTAACATCAAAGGTATAAACATTTCAGCCCTTTGCAATGTTTTTGGCTATGTTGTGGTCCCGCCAGAGCTGATTTTCCAAATTCACCACACATGGTACTAAAATATGTGTCTCTAATATTTAGCAAAGCTCAAGCTAGTTCCGGTCCCTTAGATCTTCCACAATACAAAGGTTAGTCGCAAGGCTAATCTAATTTGATTGTTACAGTTAAGAGAGCATATTTAAATAGCCTGTGAAAAAACACTCCTAAGTCTAGCGCACTAATCCTTTGACACAGCAAAATTCACTTTTTAAAAATCAATCTCTAAGCCTCCGTGCCAACCCTTTAACCTATCTTTAGCAAACTCACTGGCTATAAACTAGGCCTTAGTCTCATAGAGCCCAGTGAGTTGCTTAGCCTGTGAAAACCACACTGGCAATGACATGGCAAAACACACTTTAAAAAAAAAACCCACAATGCATGTGCATCAATTACTTGACCTAGCCGTACAAAACTCAAGGGATTTAATCCAGGCATTGGACAGATGGATGACATTCAGTTTAAAAGCCCTAGCTTTAAAGTTGCTGGATGGGTGACACTGTGCATTTCACTGTAAAAATAGACGTCTGATAGAGCCCACTGCTTGTTGTGACCTTCCACATGCTAAGCTCTCTTAGGCATTCTTGGGAGGCCTTAACATCAAAGGTATGATCATCTCAGCCCTTTGCAACGTTTTTGGCTATGCTGTTGTTCCTGCAGAGTTGATTTTCCAACTTCACCACACATGGTACAAAAATATGTGTCTCTAATATTTACCAAAGCTCAAGCCAGTTCCCGTCCCTTAGATCTTCCTCCATACAAAGCTTAGTCGCAAGGCTAATCTAATTTGATTGTTACAGTTAAGACAGCATATTTAAATAGCCTGTGAAAAAACACTCCTAAGTCTACTGCACTAATACTTTGAATAAGCAAAATGCACATTTTAAAAATCACTCTCGAAGCCTCCGTGCCAACCCTTTAACCTATCTCCAGCAAACTCACTAGCTATAAACTAGGCCTTAGTCTCATAGAGCCCAGTGAGTTGCTTAGCCTGTGAAAACCACATTGGCAATGACATGGCAAAACACACTTTAAAAAAAAAAACCCACAATGCATATGCATCGATGAGTTGACCTAGCCGTACAAAAATCAAGGACTTTAATCCAGGCATTGGACAGATGAATGACATTAAGTTTGAAAGCCCTAGCTTTAAAGTTGCTGGTTGGGTGACACTGTGCATTTCTCTTTAAAAATAGATGTCTGATAGAGCCCACTGCTCGTTGTGACCTTCTACGTGTTAAGCTCACTTAGGCATTCTTGAGAGGCATTAACATCAAAGGTATAAACATTTCAGCCCTTTGCAAT
The DNA here is from genome assembly GCF_041902795.1 of Electrophorus electricus. Classification (NCBI taxonomy): domain Eukaryota; kingdom Metazoa; phylum Chordata; class Actinopteri; order Gymnotiformes; family Gymnotidae; genus Electrophorus; species Electrophorus electricus. The sequence goes on from NC_137519.1 coordinate 1,072,477, forward strand.
GTTTTTGGCTATGTTGTGGTCCCGCCAGAGCTGATTTTCCAACTTCACCACACATGGTACTAAAATATGTGTCTCTAATATTTAGCAAAGCTCAAGCCAGTTCCGGTCCCTTAGATCTTCCACAATACAAAGGTTAGTCGCAAGGCTAATCTAATTTGATTGTTACAGTTAAGACAGCATATTTAAATATCCTGTGAAAAAACACTCCTAAGTCTAGCGCACTAATCCTTTGACACAGCAAAATTCACTTTTTAAAAATCACTCTTGAAGCCTGCATGCCATCCCTTTAACCTCTCTCCAGCAAACTCACTGGCTATAAACTAGGCCTTAGTCTCATAGAGCCCAGTGAGTTGCTTAGCCTGTGAAAACCACAATGGCAATGACATGGCAAAACACACTTTAAAAAAAAACAAAATACAATGCATGTGCATCAATGAGTTGACCTAGCCGTACAAAAATCAAGGACTTTAATCCAGGCATTGGACAGATGGATGACATTAAGTTTGAAAGTCCTAGCTTTAAAGTTGCTGGTTGGGTGACACTGTGCATTTCACTGTAAAAATAGACGTCTGATAGAGCCCACTGCTCGTTGTGACCTTCCACATGCTAAGCTCTCTTAGGCATTCTTGAGAGGTCGTTACCTTCAAAGGTATGATCATTTCAGCCCTTTGCACTGTTTTTGGCTATGCTGTGTTTCCGCCAGATCTGATTTTCCAACTTCACCAGACATGGCACTAAAATATGTGTCTCCACTATTTACCGAAGCTCAAGCCAGTTCCGGTCCCTTAGATCTTCCACCCTACAAAGTTTATTCGCAAGGCTAATCTAATTTGATTGTTACAGTTAAGACAGCATATTTAAATAGCCTGTGAAAAAACACTCTTAAGTCTAGCGCACTAAAACATTGACTCAGCAAAATGCACTTTTTAAAAATCACTCTCGAAGCCTGCATGCCAACCCTTTAACCTATCTCCAGCAAACTCACTGGCTATGAAATAAGCCTTAGTCTCATAGAGCCCACTGAGTTGCTTAGCCTGTGAAAACCACACTGGCAATGACATGGCAAAACACACTTTAAAAAAAACCCCCCACAATGCATGTGCATCAATGAGTTGACCTAGCCATACAAAAATCAAGGACTTTAATCCAGGCATTGGACAGATGGATGACATTAAGTTTGAAAGCCCTAGCTTTAAAGTTGCTGGTTGGGTGACACTGTGCATTTCTCTATAAAAATAGATGTCTGATAGAGCCCACTGCTCGTTGTGGCCTTCCACGTGTTAAGCTCACTTAGGCATTCTTGGGAGGCTTTAACATCAAAGGTATGATCATTTCAGCCCTTTGCAATGTTTTTGGCTATGTTGTGGTCCCGCCAGAGATAATTTTCCAACTTCACCACACATGGTACTAAAATATGTGTCTCTAATATTTACCGACGTTCAAGCCATTTCCGGTCCCTTAGATTTTCCACCCTACAAAGTTTAGTCGCAAGGCTAATCTAATTTGATTGTTACAGTTAAGAAAGCATATTTAAATAGCCTGTGAAAAAACACTCCTAAGTCTAGCGCACTAATACTTTGACTCAGCAAAATTCACTTTTTAAAAATCACTCTCGAAGCCTCCGTGCCAACCCTTTAACCTATCTCCAGCAAACTCACTAGCTATAAACTAGGCCTTAGTCTCATAGAGCCCAATGAGTTGCTTAACCTGTGAAAACCACAATGGCAATGACATGGCAAAACACAATTTAAAAAAAAAAACCCACAATGCATGTGCTTCAATGATTTGACCTAGTCATACAAAAATCAAGGACTTTAATCCAGGCATTGGACACATGGATGACATTAAGTTTGAAAGTCCTAGCTTTAAAATTGCTGGTTGGGTGACATTGTGCATTTCACTGTAAAAATAGACGTCTGATAGAGCCCACTGCTCGTTGTGACCATCCACATGCTAAGCTCTCTTAGGCATTCTTGAGAGGTCGTAACATCAAAGGTATGATCATCTCAGCCCTTTGCAACGTTTTTGGATTTGCTGTGGTTCGGCCATAGCTGATTTTCCAACTTCACAACACATGGTACTAAAATATGTGTCTCTAATATTTACCAAAGCTCAAGCCAGTTCCGGTCCCTTAGATCTTCCACCATACAAAGGTTAGTCGCAAGGCTAATCTAATTTGATTTTTACAGTTAAGACAGCATATTTAAATAGCCTGTGAAAAAACACTCCTAAGTCTAGCGCTCTAATCCTTTGACTCAGCAAAATTCACTTTTTAAAAATCACTCTTGAAGCCTGCATGCCATCCCTTTAACCTATCTCCAGCAAACTCATTGGCTATAAACTAGGCCTTAGTGTCATAGAGCCCAGTGAGTTGCTTAGCCTGTGAAAACCACACTGGCAATGATATGGTAAAACACACTTTAAAAAAAAAAAACTCACAATGAATGTGCATCGATGAGTTGACCTAGTCGTACAAAAATGAAGGACTTTAATCCAGGCATTGGACAGATGGATGACATTAAGTTTGAAAGTCCTAGCTTTAAAGTTGCTGGTTGGTTGACACTGTGTATTTCACTGTAAAAATAGACGTCTGATAGAGCCCACTGCTCGTTGTGACCTTCCACATGCTAAGCTCTCTTAGGCATTCTTGAGAGGTCGTAACATCAAAGGTATGATCATTTCAGCCCTTTGCAATGTTTTTGGCTATGCTGTGGTTCCGCCAGAGCTGATTTTCCAACATCACCACACATGGTACTAAAATATGTGTCTCTAATATTTACCAAATCTCAAGCCAGTTCCGGTCCCTTAGATCTTCCACCATAGAAACGTTAGTCGCAAGGCTAATCTAAGTTGATTGTTACAGTTAAGAAAGCATATTTAAATAGCCTGTGAAAAAACACTCCTAAGTCTAGCGCACTAATCCTTTGACTTAGCAAAATGTACTTTTTAAAAATCACTCTTGAAGCCTGCATGCCATCCCTTTAACCTCTCTCCAGCAAACTCATTGGCTATAAACTAGTCCTTAGTCTCATAGAGCCCACTGAGTTGCTTAGCCTGTGAAAACCACACTGGCAATGACATGGCAAAACACACTTAAAAAAAAAAACCCACAATGCATGTGCATCGATGAGTTGACCTAGCCGTACAAAACTCAAGGGCTTTAATCCAGGCATTGGACAGATGGATGACATTAAGTTTGAAAGCCCTAGCTTTAAAGTTGCTGGTTGGGTGACACTGTGCATTTCTCTATAAAAATAGATGTCTGATAGAGCCCACTGCTCGTTGTGACCTTCCACGTGTTAAGCTCACTTAGGCATTCTTGAGAGGCCTTAACATCAAAGGTATGATCATTTCAGCCCTTTGCAATGTTTTTGGCTATGTTGTGGTCCCGCCAGAGCTAATTTTCCAACTTCACCACACATGGTACTAAAATATGTGTCTCTAATATTTACGAAAGCTCAAGCCAGGTTCCGGTCCCTTAGATCTTCCACCATACAAAGGTTAGTCGCAAGGCTAATCTAATTTGATTGTTACAGTTAAGACAGCATATTTAAATAGCCTGTGAAAAAACACTCCTAAGTATAGCGCACTAATCCTTTCACTCAGCAAAATTCACTTTTTAAAAATCACTCTTGAAGCCTGCATGCCATCCCTTTAACCTCTCTCCAGCAAGATCACTGGCTATAAACTAGGCATTAGTCTCATAGAGCCCAGTGAATTGCTTTGCTTGTGAAAACCACACTGGCAATGACATGGGAAAACACACTTTAAAAAAAAAAACCCACAATGCATGTTCATCAATGAGTTGACCGAGTCATACAAAAATCAAGGACTTTAATCCAGGCATTGGACAGATGGATGACATTAAGTTTGAAAGCCCTAGCTTTAAAGTTGTTGGTTGGGTGACACTGTGCATTTCACTGTAAAAATAGACGTCTGATAGAGCCCACTGCTCGTTGTGACCTTCCACATGCTAAGCTCTCTTAGGCATTCTTGAGAGGCTTTAACATCAAAGGTATGATCATTTCAGCCCTTTGCAATGTTTTTGGCTATGTTGTGGTCCCGCCAGAGCTGATTTTCCAACTTCACCACACATGGTACTAAAATATGTGTCTCTAATATTTACCAACGCTCAAGCCATTTCCGGTCCCTTAGATTTTCCACCCTACAAAGATTAGTCACAAGCCTAATCTAATTTGATTGTTACAGTTCAGACAGCATATATAAATAGCCTGTGAAAAAACACTACTAAGTCTAGTGCACTAATCCTTTCACTCAGCAAAATTCACTTTTTAAAAATCACTCTCGAAGACTCCGTACCAACCCTTTAACCTATCTCCAGCAAACTCACTGGCTGTAAACTAGGCCTTAGTCTCATAGATCCCACTGAGTTGCTTAGCCTGTGAAAACCACACTGGCAATGACATTGCAAAACACACTTAAAAAAAAAAAACCCACAATGCATGTGCATCAATGACTTGACCTAGCCGTACAAAACTCAAGGGTTTAATCCAGGCATTGGCCAGATGGATGACATGCAGTTTAAAAGCCCTAGCTTTAAAGTTGCTGGTTGGGTGACACTGTTCATTTCACTGAAAAAATAGACATCTGATAGAGCCCACTGCTTGTTGTGACCTTCCACAGGCTTAGCTCTCTTAGGCATTCTTGGGAGGCCTTAACATCAAAGGTATGATCATTTCAGCCCTTTGCAATATTTTTGGTTATGCTGTGGTTCCGCCAGAGCTGATTTTCCAACTTCACCACACATGGTACTAAAATATGTGTCTCTAATATTTAACGAAGCTCAAGCCATTTTTGTTCCCTTAGATTTTCCACCTTACAAAGTTTAGTCACAAGGCTGATCTAATTTGATTGTTACAGTTAAGACAGAATATTTAAATAGCCTGTGAAAAAACACTCCTAAGTCCAGCGCACTAATACTTTGACTCAGCAAAATTCACTTTTTAAAAATCACTCTCGAAGCCTCCGTGCCAACCCTTTAACCTATCTCCAGCAAGCTCACTGGGAATAAACTAGGCCTTAGTCTCATAGAGTCCAGTGAGTTGCTTAGCCTGTGAAAACCACACTGGCAATGACGTGGCAAAACACACTTTAAAAAAAAACCCCACAATGCATGTGCATCGATGAGTTGACCTAGCCGTACAAAAATCAAAGGACTTTAATCCAGGCATTGGACAGATGGATGACATTAAGTTTGAAAGCCCTAGCTTTAAAGTTGCTGGTTGGGTGACACTGTGCATTTCTCTATAAAAATAGATGTCTGATAGAGCCCACTGCTCGTTGTGACCTTCCACGTGTTAAGCTCACTTAGGCATTCTTGGGAGGCCTTAACATCAAAGGTATGATCATTTCAGCCCTTTGCAATGTTTTTGGCTATGTTGTGGTCCCGCCAGAGTAAATTTTCCAACTTAACCACACATGGTACTAAAATATGTGTCTCTAATATTTACCAAAGCTCAAGCCAGTTCCGGTCCCTTAGATCTTCCACCATACAAAGGTTAGTCGCAAGGCTAATCTAATTTGATTGTTACAGTTCAGACAGCATATTTAAATAGCCTGTGAAAAAACACTACTAAGTCTAGTGCACTAATCCTTTCACTCAGCAAAATTCACTTTTTAAAAACCACTTTCGAAGCCTCCGTACCAACCCTTTAACCTATCTCCAGCAAACTCACTGGCTGTAAACTAGGCCTTAGTCTCATAGATCCCACTGAGTTGCTTAGCCTGTGAAAACCATACTGGCAATGACATTGCAAAACACACTTAAAAAAAAAAAAACCCACAATGCATGTGCATCAATGACTTGACCTAGCCGTACAAAAATCAAAGGAATTTAATCCAGGCATTGGACAGATGGATGACATTAAGTTTGAAAGCCCTAGCTTTAAAGTTGCTGGTTGGGTGACACTGTGCATTTCTCTATAAAAATAGATGTCTGATAGAGCCCACTGCTCGTTGTGACCTTCCACGTGTTAAGCTCACTTAGGCATTCTTGGGAGGCCTTAACATCAAAGGTATGATCATTTCAGCCCTTTGCAATGTTTTTGGCTATATTGTGGTCCCGCCAGAGCAAATTTTCCAACTTAACCACACATGGTACTAAAATATGTGTCTCTAATATTTACCAAAGCTCAAGCCAGTTCCGGTCCCTTAGATCTTCCACCATACAAAGGTTAGTCGCAAGGCTAATCTAATTTGATTGTTACAGTTCAGACAGCATATTTAAATAGCCTGTGAAAAAACACTACTAAGTCTAGTGCACTAATCCTTTCACTCAGCAAAATTCACTTTTTAAAAACCACTTTCGAAGCCTCCGTACCAACCCTTTAACCTATCTCCAGCAAACTCACTGGCTGTAAACTAGGCCTTAGTCTCATAGATCCCACTGAGTTGCTTAGCCTGTGAAAACCATACTGGCAATGACATTGCAAAACACACTTAAAAAAAAAAACCCACAATGCATGTGCATCAATGACTTGACCTAGCCGTACAAAAATCAAAGGAATTTAATCCAGGCATTGGACAGATGGATGACATTAAGTTTGAAAGCCCTAGCTTTAAAGTTGCTGGTTGGGTGACACTGTGCATTTCTCTATAAAAATAGATGTCTGATAGAGCCCACTGCTCGTTGTGACCTTCCACGTGTTAAGCTCACTTAGGCATTCTTGGGAGGCCTTAACATCAAAGGTATGATCATTTCAGCCCTTTGCAATGTTTTTGGCTATATTGTGGTCCCGCCAGAGCAAATTTTCCAACTTAACCACACATGGTACTAAAATATGTGTCTCTAATATTTACCAAAGCTCAAGCCAGTTCCGGTCCCTTAGATCTTCCACAATAAAAAGGTTAGTCGCAAGGCTAATCTAATTTGATTGTTACAGTTCAGACAGCATATTTAAATAGCCTGTGAAAAAAACTCCTAAGTCTAGCGCACTAATACTTTGACTCAGCAAAATTCACTTTTTAAAAATTACTCTCGAAGCCTCCGTGCCAACCCTTTAACCTATCTCCAGCAAACTCACTGGCTGTAAACTAGGCCTTAGTCTCATAGATCCCACTGAGTTGCTTAGCCTGTGAAAACCACACTGGCAATGACATGGCAAAACACACTTTAAAAAAAAAAACCCACAATGCATGTGCATCAATGACTTGACCTAGCCGTACAAAACTCAAGGGCTTTAATCCAGGCATTGGACAGATGGATGACATTCACTTTAAAAGCCCTAGCTTTAAAGTTGCCGGTTGGGTTACATTGTGCATTTCACTGTAAAAATAGATGTCTGATAGAGCGCACTGCTCGTTGTGACCTTCCACATGTTAAGCTCACTTAGGCATTCTTGGGGGGCCTTAACATCAAAGGTATGATCATTTCAGCCCTTTGCAATGTTTTTGGCTATGCTTTCGTTCCACCAGAGCTGATTTTCCAACTTCACCACACATGGTACTAAAATATGTGTCTCTAATATTTACCAACGCTCAAGCCATTTCCGGTCCCTTAGATTTTCCACCCTACAAAGATTAGTCACAAGCCTAATCTAATTTGATTGTTACAGTTCAGACAGCATATATAAATAGCCTGTGAAAAAACACTACTAAGTCTAGTGCACTAATCCTTTCACTCAGCAAAATTCACTTTTTAAAAATCACTCTCGAAGCCTCCGTACCAACCCTTTAACCTATCTCCAGCAAACTCACTGGCTGTAAACTAGTCCTTAGTCTCATAGATCCCACTGAGTTGCTTAGCCTGTGAAAACCACACTGGCAATGACATTGCAAAACACACTTAAAAAAAAAAAACCCACAATGCATGTGCATCAATGACTTGACCTAGCCGTACAAAACTCAAGGGCTTTAATCCAGGCATTGGCCAGATGGATGACATGCAGTTTAAAAGCCCTAGCTTTAAAGTTGCTGGTTGGGTGACACTGTTCATTTCACTGAAAAAATAGACATCTGATAGAGCCCACTGCTTGTTGTGACCTTCCACAGGCTAAGCTCTCTTAGGCATTCTTGGGAGGCCTTAACATCAAAGGTATGATCATTTCAGCCCTTTGCAATATTTTTGGTTATGCTGTGGTTCCGCCAGAGCTGATTTTCCAACTTCACCACACATGGTACTAAAATATGTGTCTCTAATATTTAACGAAGCTCAAGCCATTTCTGTTCCCTTAGATTTTCCACCTTACAAAGTTTAGTCACAAGGCTGATCTAATTTGATTGTTACAGTTAAGACAGAATATTTAAATAGCCTGTGAAAAAACACTCCTAAGTCCAGCGCACTAATACTTTGACTCAGCAAAATTCACTTTTTAAAAATCACTCTCGAAGCCTCCGTGCGAACCCTTTAACCTATCTCCAGCAAGCTCACTGGGAATAAACTAGGCCTTAGTCTCATAGAGTCCAGTGAGTTGCTTAGCCTGTGAAAACCACACTGGCAATGACGTGGCAAAACACACTTTAAAAAAAAACCCCACAATGCATGTGCATCGATGAGTTGACCTAGCCGTACAAAAATCAAAGGACTTTAATCCAGGCATTGGACAGATGGATGACATTAAGTTTGAAAGCCCTAGCTTTAAAGTTGCTGGTTGGGTGACACTGTGCATTTCTCTATAAAAATAGATGTCTGATAGAGCCCACTGCTCGTTGTGACCTTCCACGTGTTAAGCTCACTTAGGCATTCTTGGGAGGCCTTAACATCAAAGGTATGATCATTTCAGCCCTTTGCAATGTTTTTGGCTATGTTGTGGTCCCGCCAGAGTAAATTTTCCAACTTAACCACACATGGTACTAAAATATGTGTCTCTAATATTTACCAAAGCTCAAGCCAGTTCCGGTCCCTTAGATCTTCCACCATACAAAGGTTAGTCGCAAGGCTAATCTAATTTGATTGTTACAGTTCAGACAGCATATTTAAATAGCCTGTGAAAAAACACTACTAAGTCTAGTGCACTAATCCTTTCACTCAGCAAAATTCACTTTTTAACAATCACTTTCGAAGCCTCCGTACCAACCCTTTAACCTATCTCCAGCAAACTCACTGGCTGTAAACTAGGCCTTAGTCTCATAGATCCCACTGAGTTGCTTAGCCTGTGAAAACCACACTGGCAATGACATTGCAAAACACACTTAAAAAAAAAAAAACCCACAATGCATGTGCATCAATGACTTGACCTAGCCGTACAAAACTCAAGGGCTTTAATCCAGGCATTGGCCAGATGGATGACATGCAGTTTAAAAGCCCTAGCTTTAAAGTTGCTGGTTGGGTGACACTGTTCATTTCACTGAAAAAATAGACATCTGATAGAGCCCACTGCTTGTTGTGACCTTCCACAGGCTAAGCTCTCTTAGGCATTCTTGGGAGGCCTTAACATCAAAGGTATGATCATTTCAGCCCTTTGCAATATTTTTGGCTATGCTGTGGTTCCGCCAGAGCTGATTTTCCAACTTCACCACAAATGGTACTAAAATATGTGTCTCTAATATTTAACGAAGCTCAAGCCATTTCTGTTCCCTTAGATTTTCCACCTTACAAAGTTTAGTCACAAGGCTAATCTAATTTGATTGTTACAGTTAAGACAGAATATTTAAATAGCCTGTGAAAAAACACTCCTAAATCCAGCGCACTAATACTTTGACTCAGCAAAATTCACTTTTTAAAAATCATTCTCGAAGCCTCCGTGCCAACCCTTTAACCTATCTCCAGCAAGCTCACTGGGAATAAACTAGGCCTTAGTCTCATAGAGCCCAGTGAGTTGCTTAGCCTGTGAAAACCACACTGGCAATGACATGGCAAAACACACTTTAAAAAACCCCCCCACAATGCATGTGCATCGATGAGTTGACCTAGCCGTACAATAATCAAAGGACTTTAATCCAGGCATTGGACAGATGGATGACATTAAGTTTGAAAGCCCTAGCTTTAAAGTTGCTGGTTGGGTGACACTGTGCATTTCTCTATAAAAATAGATGTCTGATAGAGCCCACTGCTCGTTGTGACCTTCCACGTGTTAAGCTCACTTAGGCATTCTTGGGAGGCCTTAACATCAAAGGTATGATCATTTCAGCCCTTTGCAATGTTTTTGGCTATGTTGTGGTCCCGCCAGAGCAAATTTTCCAACTTAACCACACATGGTACTAAAATATGTGTCTCTAATATTTACCAAAGCTCAAGCCAGTTCCGGTCCCTTAGATCTTCCACCATACAAAGGTTAGTCGCAAGGCTAATCTAATTTGATTGTTACAGTTAAGACAGCATATTTAAATAGCCTGTGAAAAAACACTCCTAAGTCTAGAGCACTAATACTTTGACTCAGCAAAATGCACTTTTTAAAAATCACTCTCGAAGCCTCCGTGCCAACCCTTTAACCTATCTCCAGCAAACTCACTGGCTGTAAACTAGGCCTTAGTCTCATAGATCCCACTGAGTTGCTTAGCCTGTGAAAACCACACTGGCAATGACATGGCAAAACACACTTTAAAAAAAAAAAACCACAATGCATGTGCATCAATGACTTGCCCTAGCCGTACAAATCTCAATGGCTTTAATCCAGGCATTGGACAGATGGATGACATTCACTTTAAAAGCCCTAGCTTTAAAGTTGCCGGTTGGGTTACATTGTGCATTTCACTGTAAAAATAGACGTCTGATAGAACCCACTGCTCGTTGTGACCTTCCACATGCTAAGCTCTCTTAGGCATTCTTGGGAGGCCTTAACATCAAAGGTATGATCATTTCAGCCCTTTGCAATGTTTTTGGCTATGCTGTGGTTCCGCCAGATGTGATTTTCCAACTTCACCACACATGGTACTAAAATATGTCTAATATTAAGCGACGCTCAAGCCATTTCCGGTCCCTTAGATTTTCCACCATACAAAGTTTAGTCGCAAGCCTAATCTAATTTGATTGTTACAGTTAAGACAGCATATTTAAATAGCCTGTTAAAAAACACTCCTAAGTCTAGCGCACTAATACTTTGACTCAGCAAAATGCACTTTTTAAAAATCACTCTCGAAGCCTCCGTGCCATCCCTTTAACCTCTCTCCAGGAAACTCACTGGCTACAAACTAGTCCTTAGTCTCATAGAGCCCAGTGAGTTGCTTAGCCTGTGAAAACCACACTGGCAATGACATTTCAAAACACACTTTAAAAAAAAAAACCCACAATGCATGTGCATCAATGAGTTGACCTAGCCGTACAAAAATCAAGGACTTTAATCCCGGCATTGGACAGATGGATGACATTAAGTTTGAAAGCCCTAGCTTTAAAGTTGCTGGTTGGGTGACATTGTGCATTTCTCTTTAAAAATAGATGTCTGATAGAGCCCACTGCTCGTTGTGACCTTCTACGTGTTAAGCTCACTTAGGCATTCTTGAGAGGCCTTAACATCAAAGGTATAAACATTTCAGCCCTTTGCAATGTTTTTGGCTATGTTGTGGTCCCGCCAGAGCTGATTTTCCAACTTCACCACACATGGTACTAAAATATGTGTCTCTAATATTTAGCAAAGCTCAAGCCATTTCCGGTCCCTTAGATTTTCCACCCTACAAACTTTAGTCGCAAGCCTTATCTAATTTGATTGTTACAGTTAAGACAGCATATTTAAATAGCCTGTGAAAAAACACTCCTAAGTCTAGCGCATTAATACTTTGACTTAGCAAAATTCACTTTTTAAAAATCACTCTCGAAGCCTCCGTGCCAACCCTTTAACCTATCTCCAGCAAATTCACTGGCTGTAAACTAGGCCTTAGTCTCATAGATCCCAATGAGTTGCTTAGCCTGTGAAAACCACACTGGCAATGACATGGCAAAACACACTTTAAAAAAAAAAACCCACAATGTATGTGCATCAATGACTTGACCTAGCCATACAAAACTCAAGGGCTTTAATCCAGGCATTGGAGAGATGGATGACATTCACTTTAAAAGCCCTAGCTTTAAAGTTGCCGGTTGGGTTACATTGTGCATTTCACTGTAAAAATAGATGTCTGATAGAGCCCACTGCTCGTTGTGACCTTCCACATGCTAAGCTCTCTTAGGCATTCTTGGGAGGTCTTAACATCAAAGGTATTATCATTTCAGCCCTTTGCAATGTTTTTGGCTATGCTTAGGTTCCGCCAGAGCTGATTTTCCAACTTCACCACACATGGTACTAAAATATGTGTCTCTAATATTTACCGACGCTCAAGCCTTTTCCGGTCCCTTAGATTTTCCACCCTACAAAGATTAGTCACAAGCCTAATCTAATTTGATTGTTACAGTTAAGACAGCATATTTAAATAGCCTGTGAAAAAACACTCTTAAGCCTAGTGCACTAATACTTTGACTCAGCAAAATTCACTTTTTAAAAATCACTCTCGAAGCCTCTGTGCCAACCCTTTAACCTATCTCCAGCAAGCTCACTGGGAATAAACTAGGCCTTAGTCTCATAGAGTCCAGTGAGTTGCTTAGCCTGTGAAAACCACACTGGCAATGAAATGGCAAAACACACTTTAAAAAACCACCCCACAATGCATGTGCATCGATGAGTTGACCTAGCCGTACAAAAATCAAAGGAATTTAATCCAGGCATTGGACAGATGGATGACATTAAGTTTGAAAGCCCTAGCTTTAAAGTTGCTGGTTGGGTGACACTGTGCATTTCTCTATAAAAATAGATGTCTGATAGAGCCCACTGCTCGTTGTGACCTTCCACGTGTTAAGCTCACTTAGGCATTCTTGGGAGGCCTTAACATCAAAGGTATGATCATTTCAGCCCTTTGCAATGTTTTTGGCTATGTTGTGGTCCCGCCAGAGCAAATTTTCCAACTTAACCACACATGGTACTAAAATATGTGTCTCTAATATTTACCAAAGCTCAAGCCAGTTCCGGTCCCTTAGATCTTCCACCATACAAAGGTTAGTCGCAAGGCTAATCTAATTTGATTGTTACAGTTCAGACAGCATATTTAAATAGCCTGTGAAAAAACACTACTAAGTCTAGTGCACTAATCCTTTCACTCAGCAAAATTCACTTTTTAAAAATCACTCTCGAAGCCTCCGTACCAACCCTTTAACCTATCTCCAGCAAACTCACTGGCTGTAAACTAGGCCTTAGTCTCATAGATCCCACTGAGTTGCTTAGCCTGTGAAAACCACACTGGCAATGACATTGCAAAACACACTTAAAAAAAAAAACCCCACAATGCATGTGCATCAATGACTTGACCTAGCCGTACAAAAATCAAAGGAATTTAATCCATGCATTGGACAGATGGATGACATTAAGTTTGAAAGCCCTAGCTTTAAAGTTGCTGGTTGGGTGACACTGTGCATTTCTCTATAAAAATAGATGTCTGATAGAGCCCACTGCTCGTTGTGACCTTCCACGTGTTAAGCTCACTTAGGCATTCTTGGGAGGCCTTAACATCAAAGGTATGATCATTTCAGCCCTTTGCAATGTTTTTGGCTATATTGTGGTCCCGCCAGAGCAAATTTTCCAACTTAACCACACATGGTACTAAAATATGTGTCTCTAATATTTACCAAAGCTCAAGCCAGTTCCGGTCCCTTAGATCTTCCACAATAAAAAGGTTAGTCGCAAGGCTAATCTAATTTGATTGTTACAGTTCAGACAGCATATTTAAATAGCCTGTGAAAAAAACTCCTAAGTCTAGCGCACTAATACTTTGACTCAGCAAAATTCACTTTTTAAAAATTACTCTCGAAGCCTCCGTGCCAACCCTTTAACCTATCTCCAGCAAACTCACTGGCTGTAAACTAGGCCTTAGTCTCATAGATCCCACTGAGTTGCTTAGCCTGTGAAAACCACACTGGCAATGACATGGCAAAACACACTTTAAAAAAAAAACCCCACAATGCATGTGCATCAATGACTTGACCTAGCCGTACAAAACTCAAGGGCTTTAATCCAGGCATTGGACAGATGGATGACATTCACTTTAAAAGCCCTAGCTTTAAAGTTGCCGGTTGGGTTACATTGTGCATTTCACTGTAAAAATAGATGTCTGATAGAGCGCACTGCTCGTTGTGACCTTCCACATGTTAAGCTCACTTAGGCATTCTTGGGGGGCCTTAACATCAAAGGTATGATCATTTCAGCCCTTTGCAATGTTTTTGGCTATGCTTTCGTTCCACCAGAGCTGATTTTCCAACTTCACCACACATGGTACTAAAATATGTGTCTCTAATATTTACCAACGCTCAAGCCATTTCCGGTCCCTTAGATTTTCCACCCTACAAAGATTAGTCACAAGCCTAATCTAATTTGATTGTTACAGTTCAGACAGCATATATAAATAGCCTGTGAAAAAACACTACTAAGTCTAGTGCACTAATCCTTTCACTCAGCAAAATTCACTTTTTAAAAATCACTCTCGAAGCCTCCGTACCAACCCTTTAACCTATCTCCAGCAAACTCACTGGCTGTAAAATAGGCCTTAGTCTCATAGATCCCACTGAGTTGCTTAGCCTGTGAAAACCACACTGGCAATGACATTGCAAAACACACATAAAAAAAAAAAAACCCACAATGCATGTGCATCAATGACTTGACCTAGCCGTACAAAACTCAAGGGCTTTAATCCAGGCATTGGCCAGATGGATGACATGCAGTTTAAAAGCCCTAGCTTTAAAGTTGCTGGTTGGGTGACACTGTTCATTTCACTGAAAAAATAGACATCTGATAGAGCCCACTGCTTGTTGTGACCTTCCACAGGCTAAGCTCTCTTAGGCATTCTTGGGAGGCCTTAACATCAAAGGTATGATCATTTCAGCCCTTTGCACTATTTTTGGTTATGCTGTGGTTCCGCCAGAGCTGATTTTCCAACTTCACCACACATGGTACTAAAATATGTGTCTCTAATATTTAACGAAGCTCAAGCCATTTCTGTTCCCTTAGATTTTCCACCTTACAAAGTTTAGTCACAAGGCTGATCTAATTTGATTGTTACAGTTAAGACAGAATATTTAAATAGCCTGTGAAAAAACACTCCTAAGTCCAGCGCACTAATACTTTGACTCAGCAAAATTCACTTTTTAAAAATCACTCTCGAAGCCTCCGTGCCAACCCTTTAACATATCTCCAGCAAGCTCACTGGGAATAAACTAGGCCTTAGTCTCATAGAGTCCAGTGAGTTGCTTAGCCTGTGAAAACCACACTGGCAATGACGTGGCAAAACACACTTTAAAAAAAAACCCCACAATGCATGTGCATCGATGAGTTGACCTAGCCGTACAAAAATCAAAGGACTTTAATCCAGGCATTGGACAGATGGATGACATTAAGTTTGAAAGCCCTAGCTTTAAAGTTGCTGGTTGGGTGACACTGTGCATTTCTCTATAAAAATAGATGTCTGATAGAGCCCACTGCTCGTTGTGACCTTCCACGTGTTAAGCTCACTTAGGCATTCTTGGGAGGCCTTAACATCAAAGGTATGATCATTTCAGCCCTTTGCAATGTTTTTGGCTATGTTGTGGTCCCGCCAGAGTAAATTTTCCAACTTAACCACACATGGTACTAAAATATGTGTCTCTAATATTTACCAAAGCTCAAGCCAGTTCCGGTCCCTTAGATCTTCCACCATACAAAGGTTAGTCGCAAGGCTAATCTAATTTGATTGTTACAGTTCAGACAGCATATTTAAATAGCCTGTGAAAAAACACTACTAAGTCTAGTGCACTAATCCTTTCACTCAGCAAAATTCACTTTTTAAAAATCACTTTCGAAGCCTCCGTACCAACCCTTTAACCTATCTCCAGCAAACTCACTGGCTGTAAACTAGGCCTTAGTCTCATAGATCCCACTGAGTTGCTTAGCCTGTGAAAACCACACTGGCAATGACATTGCAAAACACACTTAAAAAAAAAAAAACCCACAATGCATGTGCATCAATGACTTGACCTAGCCGTACAAAACTCAAGGGCTTTAATCCAGGCATTGGCCAGATGGATGACATGCAGTTTAAAAGCCCTAGCTTTAAAGTTGCTGGTTGGGTGACACTGTTCATTTCACTGAAAAAATAGACATCTGATAGAGCCCACTGCTTGTTGTGACCTTCCACAGGCTAAGCTCTCTTAGGCATTCTTGGGAGGCCTTAACATCAAAGGTATGATCATTTCAGCCCTTTGCAATATTTTTGGCTATGCTGTGGTTCCGCCAGAGCTGATTTTCCAACTTCACCACAAATGGTACTAAAATATGTGTCTCTAATATTTAACGAAGCTCAAGCCATTTCTGTTCCCTTAGATTTTCCACCTTACAAAGTTTAGTCACAAGGCTAATCTAATTTGATTGTTACAGTTAAGACAGAATATTTAAATAGCCTGTGAAAAAACACTCCTAAATCCAGCGCACTAATACTTTGACTCAGCAAAATTCACCTTTTAAAAATCATTCTCGAAGCCTCCGTGCCAACCCTTTAACCTATCTCCAGCAAGCTCACTGGGAATAAACTAGGCCTTAGTCTCATAGAGCCCAGTGAGTTGCTTAGCCTGTGAAAACCACACTGGCAATGACATGGCAAAACACACTTTAAAAAACCCCCCCACAATGCATGTGCATCGATGAGTTGACCTAGCCGTACAATAATCAAAGGACTTTAATCCAGGCATTGGACAGATGGATGACATTAAGTTTGAAAGCCCTAGCTTTAAAGTTGCTGGTTGGGTGACACTGTGCATTTCTCTATAAAAATAGATGTCTGATAGAGCCGACTGCTCGTTGTGACCTTCCACGTGTTAAGCTCACTTAGGCATTCTTGGGAGGCCTTAACATCAAAGGTATGATCATTTCAGCCCTTTGCAATGTTTTTGGCTATGTTGTGGTCCCGCCAGAGCAAATTTTCCAACTTAACCACACATGGTACTAAAATATGTGTCTCTAATATTTACCAAAGCTCAAGCCAGTTCCGGTCCCTTAGATCTTCCACCATACAAAGGTTAGTCGCAAGGCTAATCTAATTTGATTGTTACAGTTAAGACAGCATATTTAAATAGCCTGTGAAAAAACACTCCTAAGTCTAGAGCACTAATACTTTGACTCAGCAAAATGCACTTTTTAAAAATCACTCTCGAAGCCTCCGTGCCAACCCTTTAACCTATCTCCAGCAAACTCACTGGCTGTAAACTAGGCCTTAGTCTCATAGATCCCACTGAGTTGCTTAGCCTGTGAAAACCACACTGGGAATGACATTGCAAAACACACTTTAAAAAAAAAAACCCACAATGCATGTGCATCAATGACTTGACCTAGCCATACAAAACTCAAGGGCTTTAATCCAGGCATTGGAGAGATGGATGACATTCACTTTAAAAGCCCTAGCTTTAAAGTTGCCGGTTGGGTTACATTGTGCATTTCACTGTAAAAATAGATGTCTGATAGAGCCCACTGCTCGTTGTGACCTTCCACATGCTAAGCTCTCTTAGGCATTCTTGGGAGGTCTTAACATCAAAGGTATTATCATTTCAGCCCTTTGCAATGTTTTTGGCTATGCTTAGGTTCCGCCAGAGCTGATTTTCCAACTTCACCACACATGGTACTAAAATATGTGTCTCTAATATTTACCGACGCTCAAGCCATTTCCGGTCCCTTAGATTTTCCACCCTACAAAGATTAGTCACAAGCCTAATCTAATTTGATTGTTACAGTTAAGACAGCATATTTAAATAGCCTGTGAAAAAACACTCTTAAGCCTAGTGCACTAATACTTTGACTCAACAAAATTCACTTTTTAAAAATCACTCTCGAAGCCTCTGTGCCAACCCTTTAACCTATCTCCAGCAAGCTCACTGGGAATAAACTAGGCCTTAGTCTCATAGAGTCCAGTGAGTTGCTTAGCCTGTGAAAACCACACTGGCAATGAAATGGCAAAACACACTTTAAAAAACCCCCCCACAATGCATGTGCATCGATGACTTGACCTAGCCATACAAAAATCAAGGACTTTAATCCAGGTATTGGACAGATGGATGACATTAAATTTTCCAACTTCACCACACATGGTACTAAAATATGTGTCTCTAATATTTACCAACGCTCAAGCCATTTCCGGTCCCTTAGATTTTCCACCCTACAAAGATTAGTCACAAGCCTAATCTAATTTCATTGTTACAGTTCAGACAGCATATATAAATAGCCTGTGAAAAAACACTATTAAGTCTAGTGCACTAATCCTTTCACTCAGCAAAATTCACTTTTTAAAAATCACTCTCGAAGCCTCCGTGCAAACCCTTTAACCTATCTCCAGCAAACTCACTGGCTGTAAACTAGGCCTTAGTCTCACAGATCCCACTGAGTTGCTAAGCCTGTGAAAGCCACACTGACTATGACATGGCAAAACACACTTTAAAAAAAAAAACCCACAATGCATGTGCATCAATGAATTGACCTAGCCGTACAAAACTCAAAGGCTTTAATCCAGGCATTGGACAGATGGATGACATTCAGTTTAAAAGCCCTAGCTTTAAAGTTGCTGGTTGGGTGACACTGTGCATTTCACACTAAAAATAGACATCTGATAGAGCCCACTGCTCCTTTTGACCGTCCACATGCTAAGCTCTCTTAGGCATTCTTGGGAGGCCTTAACATCAAAGGTATGATCATTTCAGCCCTTTGCAATGTTTTTGGCTATGCTGTGGTTCCGCCAGAGCTGATTTTCCAACTTCACCACACATGGTACTAAAATATGTGTCTCTAATATTTACCGAAGCTCAATCCATTTCCGGTCTAGCGCACTAATACTTTGAATCAGCAAAATTCACTTTTTAAAAATCACTCTCGAAGCCTCCGTACCAACCCTTTAACCTATCTCCAGCAAACTCACTGGCTGTAAACTATGCCTTAGTCTCATAGATCCCACTGAGTTGCTTAGCCTGTGAAATCCACACTGGCAAGGACATTGCAAAACACACTTAAAAAAAAAAACCCACATTGCATGTGCATCAATGACTTGACCTAGCCGTACAAAACTCAAGGGCTTTAATCCAGGCATTGGACAGATGGATGACATGCAGTTTAAAAGCCCTAGCTTTAAAGTTGCTGGTTGGGTGACACTGTGCATTTCACTGTAAAAATAGACATCTGATAGAGCCCACTGCTTGTTGTGACCTTCCACATGCTAAGCTCTCTTAGGCATTCTTGGGAGGCCTTAACATCAAAGGTATGATCATTTCAGCCCTTTGCAATGTTTTTGGCTATGCTGTGGTTCCGACAGAGCTGATTTTCCAACTTCACCACACATGGTACTAAAATATGTGTCTAATATTTACCGACGCTCAATCCATTTCCGGTCCCTTAGATTTTCCACCCTACAAAGTTTAGTCGCAAGGCTAATCTAATTTGATTGTTACAGTTAAGACAGCATATTTAAATAGCCTGTTAAAAAACACTCCTAAGTCTAGCGCACTAATACTTTGACTCAGCAAAATTCACTTTTTAAAAATCACTCTCGAAGCCTCCGTTCCATCCCTTTAACCTCACTCCAGCAAACTCACTGGCTACAAACTATTCCTTAGTCTCATAGAGCCCATTGAGTTGCTTAGCCTGTGAAAACCACACTGGCAATGACATTTCAAAACACACTTTAAAAAAAAAACCCCACAATGCATGTGCGTCAATGACTTGACCTAGCCGTACAAAAATCAAGGACTTTAATCCAGGCATTGGACAGATGGATGACATTAAGTTTCAAAGCCCTAGCTTTAAAGTTGCTGGTTGGGTGACATTGTGCATTTCTCTTTAAAAATAGATGTCTGATAGAGCCCACTGCTCGTTGTGACCTTCTAGGTGTTAAGCTCACTTAGGCATTCTTGAGAGGCCTTAACATCAAAGGTATAAACATTTCAGCCCTTTGCAATGTTTTTGGCTATGTTGTGGTCCCGCCAGAGCTGATTTTCCAACTTCACCACACATGGTACTAAAATATGTGTCTCTAATATTTAGCAAAGCTCAAGCCAGTTCCTGTCCCTTAGACCTTAGACAATACAAAGGTTAGTCGCAAGGATAATCTAATTTGATTGTTACAGTTAAGACAGCATATTTAAATAGCCTGTTAAAAAACACTTCTAAGTCTAGCGCACTAATCCTTTGACACAGCAAAATTCAGTTTTTAAAAATCACTCTTGAAGCCTGCATGCCATCCCTTTAACCTCTCTCCAGCAAACTCACTGCCTATAAACTAGGCCTTAGTCTCATAGAGCCCAGTGAGTTGCTTAGCCTGTGAAAACCACAATGGCAATGACATTTCAAAACACACTTTAAAAAAAAAAACACAATGCATGTGCATCAATGAGTTGACCTAGCCATACAAAAATCAAGGACTTTAATCCAGGTATTGGACAGATGGATGACATTAAGTTTGAAAGCCCTAGCTTTAAAGTTGCTGGTTGGGTGACACTGTGCATTTCACTGTAAAAATAGACATCTGATAGAGCCCACTGCTCGTTGTGACCTTCCACATGCTAAGCTCTCTTAGGCATTCTTGGGAGGGCTTAACATCAAAGGTATGATCATTTCAGCCCTTTGCAATGTTTTTGGCTATGCTGTGGTTCCGCCAGATCTGATTTTCCAACTTCACCACACATGGTACTAAAATATGTGTCTAATATTAAGCGACGCTCAAGCCATTTCCGGTCCCTTAGATTTTCCACCCTACAAAGTTTAGTCGCAAGCCTAATCTAATTTGATTGTTACAGTTAAGACAGCATATTTAAATAGCCTGTTAAAAAACACTCCTAAGTCTAGCGCACTAATACTTTGACTCAGCAAAATTCACTTTTTAAAAATCACTCTCGAAGCCTCCGTGCCATCCCTTTAACCTCTCTCCAGGAAACTCACTGGCTACAAACTAGTCCTTAGTCTCATAGAGCCCAGTGAGTTGCTTAGCCTGTGAAAACCACACTGGCAATGACATTTCAAAACACACTTTAAAAAAAAAACCCCACAATGCATGTGCATCAATGACTTGACCTAGCTGTACAAAAATCAAGGACTTTAATCCAGGCATTGGACAGATGGATGACATTAAGTTTGAAAGCCCTAGCTTTAAAGTTGCTGGTTGGGTGACATTGTGCATTTCTCTTTAAAAATAGATGTCTGATAGAGCCCACTGCTCGTTGTGACCTTCTACGTGTTAAGCTCACTTAGGCATTCTTGAGAGGCCTTAACATCAAAGGTATAAACATTTCAGCCCTTTGCAATGTTTTTGGCTATGTTGTGGTCCCGCCAGAGCTGATTTTCCAACTTCACCACACATGGTACTAAAATATGTGTCTCTAATATTTAGCAAAGCTCAAGCCATTTCCGGTCCCTTAGATTTTCCACCCTACAAAGTTTAGTGGCAAGGCTAAACTAATTTGATTGTTACAGTTAAGACAGCATATTTAAATAGCCTGTGAAAAAACACTCCTAAGTCTAGCGCACTAATACTTTAAATCAGCAAAATGCACATTTTAAAAATCACTCTCGAAGCCTCCGTGCCAACCCTTTAACCTCACTCCAGCAAATTCACTAGCTATAAACTAGGCCTTAGTCTCATAGAGCCCAGTGAGTTGCTTAACCTGTGAAAACCACAATGGCAATGACATGGCAAAACACAATTAAAAAAAAAAAAACCCACAATGCATGTGCTTCAATGTGTTGACCTAGTCATAGAAAAATCAAGGACTTTAATCCAGGCATTGGACACATGGATGACATTCAGTTTAAAAGCCCTAGCTTTAAAGTTGCCGGTTGGGTGACACTGTGCATTTCACTGTAAAAATAGACGTCTGATTGAGCCCACTGCTCCTTTTGACCTTCCACATGCTAAGCTCTCTTAGGCATTCTTGGGAGGCCTTAACATCAAAGGTATGATCATTTCAGCCCTTTGCAATGTTTTTGGCAATGCTGTGGTTCCGCCAGAGCTGATTTTCCAAATTCACCACACATGGTACTAAAATATGTGTCTCTAATATTTACCGAAGCTCAAGCCATTTCCGGTAGAGCGCACTAATACTTTGACTCAGCAAAATTCACTTTTTAAAAATCACTCTCGAAGCCTCCGTGCCAACGCTTTAACTATCTCCAGCAAACTCACTGGCTGTAAACTAGGCCTTAGTCTCATAGATCCAACTGAGTTGCTTAGCCTGTGAAAACCACACTGGCAATGACATGGTAAAACACACTTAAAAAAAAAAAACCCCACAATGCATGTGCATCAATGAGTTGACCTAGCTATACAAAAATCAAGGACTTTAATCCATGTATTGGACAGATGGATGACATTAAGTTTGAAAGCCCTAGCTTTAAAGTTGCTGGTTGGGTGACATTGTGCATTTCTCTTTAAAAATAGATGTCTGATAGAGCCCACTGCTCGTTGTGACCTTCTACGTGTTAAGCTCACTTAGGCATTCTTGAGAGGCCTTAACATCAAAGGTATAAACATTTCAGCCCTTTGCAATGTTTTTGGCTATGTTGTGGTCCCGCCAGAGCTGATTTTCCAACTTCACCACACATGGTACTAAAATATGTGTCTCTAATATTTAGCAAAGCTCAAGCCATTTCCGGTCCCTTAGATTTTCCACCCTACAAACTTTAGTCGCAAGGCTAAACTAATTTGATTGTTACAGTTAAGACAGCATATTTAAATAGCCTGTGAAAAAACACTCCTAAGTCTAGCGCACTAATACTTTAAATCAGCAAAATGCACATTTTAAAAATCACTCTCGAAGCCTCCGTGCCAACCCTTTAACCTCACTCCAGCAAATTCACTAGCTATAAACTAGGCCTTAGTCTCATAGAGCCCAGTGAGTTGCTTAACCTGTGAAAACCACAATGGCAATGACATGGCAAAACACAATTTAAAAAAAAAACCCCCACAATGCATGTGCTTCAATGAGTTGACCTAGTCATAGAAAAATCAAGGACTTTAATCCAGGCATTGGACACATGGATGACATTCAGTTTAAAAGCCCTAGCTTTAAAGTTGCCGGTTGGGTGACACTGTGCATTTCACTGTAAAAATAGACGTCTGATTGAGCCCACTGCTCCTTTTGACCTTCCACATGCTAAGCTCTCTTAGGCATTCTTGGGAGGCCTTAACATCAAAGGTTTGATCATTTCAGCCCTTTGCAATATTTTTGGCTATGCTGTGGTTCGGCCAGAGCTGATTTTCCAATTTCACCACACATGGTACTAAAATATGTGTCTCTAATATTTACCGAAGCTCAAGCCATTTCCGGTCTAGGGCACTAATACTTTGACTCAGCAAAATTCACTTTTCAAAAATCACTCTCGAAGCCTACGTGCCAACCCTTTAACCTATCTCCAGCAAACTCACTGGCTGTAAACTAGGCCTTAGTCTCATAGATCCCACTGAGTTGCTTAGCCTGTGAAAACCACACTGGCAATGACATGGCAAAACACACTTTAAAAAAAAAAAACCACAATGCATGTGCATCAATGACTTGCCCTAGCCGTACAAATCTCAATGGCTTTAATCCAGGCATTGGACAGATGGATGACATTCACTTTAAAAGCCCTAGCTTTAAAGTTGCCGGTTGGGTTACATTGTGCATTTCACTGTAAAAATAGACGTCTGATAGAACCCACTGCTCGTTGTGACCTTCCACATGCTAAGCTCTCTTAGGCATTCTTGGGAGGCCTTAACATCAAAGGTATGATCATTTCAGCCCTTTGCAATGTTTTTGGCTATGCTGTGGTTCCGCCAGATGTGATTTTCCAACTTCACCACACATGGTACTAAAATATGTCTAATATTAAGCGACGCTCAAGCCATTTCCGGTCCCTTAGATTTTCCACCATACAAAGTTTAGTCGCAAGCCTAATCTAATTTGATTGTTACAGTTAAGACAGCATATTTAAATAGCCTGTTAAAAAACACTCCTAAGTCTAGCGCACTAATACTTTGACTCAGCAAAATGCACTTTTTAAAAATCACTCTCGAAGCCTCCGTGCCATCCCTTTAACCTCTCTCCAGGAAACTCACTGGCTACAAACTAGTCCTTAGTCTCATAGAGCCCAGTGAGTTGCTTAGCCTGTGAAAACCACACTGGCAATGACATTTCAAAACACACTTTAAAAAAAAAAACCCACAATGCATGTGCATCAATGAGTTGACCTAGCCGTACAAAAATCAAGGACTTTAATCCCGGCATTGGACAGATGGATGACATTAAGTTTGAAAGCCCTAGCTTTAAAGTTGCTGGTTGGGTGACATTGTGCATTTCTCTTTAAAAATAGATGTCTGATAGAGCCCACTGCTCGTTGTGACCTTCTACGTGTTAAGCTCACTTAGGCATTCTTGAGAGGCCTTAACATCAAAGGTATAAACATTTCAGCCCTTTGCAATGTTTTTGGCTATGTTGTGGTCCCGCCAGAGCTGATTTTCCAACTTCACCACACATGGTACTAAAATATGTGTCTCTAATATTTAGCAAAGCTCAAGCCATTTCCGGTCCCTTAGATTTTCCACCCTACAAACTTTAGTCGCAAGCCTTATCTAATTTGATTGTTACAGTTAAGACAGCATATTTAAATAGCCTGTGAAAAAACACTCCTAAGTCTAGCGCATTAATACTTTGACTTAGCAAAATTCACTTTTTAAAAATCACTCTCGAAGCCTCCGTGCCAACCCTTTAACCTATCTCCAGCAAATTCACTGGCTGTAAACTAGGCCTTAGTCTCATAGATCCCAATGAGTTGCTTAGCCTGTGAAAACCACACTGGCAATGACATGGCAAAACACACTTTAAAAAAAAAACCCCACAATGCATGTGCATCAATGACTTGACCTAGCCGTACAAATCTCAATGGCTTTAATCCAGGCATTGGACAGATGGATGACATTCACTTTAAAAGCCCTAGCTTTAAAGTTGCCGGTTGGGTTACATTGTGCATTTCACTGTAAAAATAGACGTCTGATAGAGCCCACTGCTCGTTGTGACCTTCCACATGCTAAGCTCTCTTAGGCATTCTTGGGAGGCCTTAACATCAAAGGTATGATAATTTCAGTCCTTTGCAATGTTTTTCGCTATGCTGTGGTTCTGCCTGAGCTGATTTTCCAACTTCACCACACATGGTACTAAAATATGTGTCTCTAATATTTACCGAAGCTCAAGCCATTTCCGGTACCTTAGATTTTCCACCCTACAAAGTTTAGTGGCAAGGCTAAACTAATTTGATTGTTACAGATAAGACAGCATATTTAAATAGCCTGTGAAAAAACACTCCTAAGTCTAGCGCACTAATACTTTAAATCAGCAAAATGCACATTTTAAAAATCACTCTCGAAGCCTCCGTGCCAACCCTTTAACCTCACTCCAGCAAATTCACTAGCTATAAACTAGGCCTTAGTCTCATAGAGCCCAGTGAGTTGCTTAACCTGTGAAAACCACAATGGCAATGACATGGCAAAACACAATTTAAAAAAAAAAACCCACAATGCATGTGCTTCAATGAGTTGACCTAGTCATAGAAAAATCAAGGACTTTAATCCAGGCATTGGACACATGGATGACATTCAGTTTAAAAGCCCTAGCTTTAAAGTTGCCGGTTGGGTGACACTGTGCATTTCACTGTAAAAATAGACGTCTGATTGAGCCCACTGCTCCTTTTGACCTTCCACATGCTAAGCTCTCTTAGGCATTCTTGGGAGGCCTTAACATCAAAGGTATGATCATTTCAGCCCTTTGCAATGTTTTTGGCAATGCTGTGGTTCCGCCAGAGCTGATTTTCCAACTTCACCACACATGGTACTAAAATATGTGTCTCTAATATTTACCGAAGCTCAAGCCATTTCCGGTAGAGCGCACTAATACTTTGACTCAGCAAAATTCACTTTTTAAAAATCACTCTCGAAGCCTCCGTGCCAACCCTTTAACTATCTCCAGCAAACTCACTGGCTGTAAACTAGGCCTTAGTCTCATAGATCCCACTGAGTTGCTTAGCCTGTGAAAACCACACTGGCAATGACATGGTAAAACACACTTTAAAAAAAAAACCCCACAATGCATGTGCATCAATGACTTGACCTAGCCATACAAAACTGAAGGGCTTTAATCCAGGCACTGGACAGATTGATGACATTCAGTTTGAAAGCCCTATCTTTAAAGTTGCTGGTTGGGTGACACTGTGCATTTCTCTGAAAAAATAGAAGTGTGATAGAGCCCACTGCTCGTTGTGACCTTCCACATGCTAAGCTCTCTTACGCATTCTTGGGAGGCCTTAACATCAAAGGTTTGATCATTTCAGCCCTTTGCAATATTTTTGGCTATGCTGTGGTTCGGCCAGAGCTGATTTTCCAACTTCACCACACATGGTACTAAAATATGTGTCTCTAATATTTACCGAAGCTCAAGCCATTTCCGGTCTAGTGCACTAATACTTTGACTCAGCAAAATTCACTTTTCAAAAATCACTCTCGAAGCCTACGTGCCAACCCTTTAACCTATCTCCAGCAAACTCACTGGCTGTAAACTAGGCCTTAGTCTCATAGATCCCACTGAGTTGCTTAGCCTGTGAAAACCACACTGGCAATGACATGGCAAAACACACTTTAAAAAAAAAAAACCACAATGCATGTGCATCAATGACTTGCCCTAGCCGTACAAATCTCAATGGCTTTAATCCAGGCATTGGACAGATGGATGACATTCACTTTAAAAGCCCTAGCTTTAAAGTTGCCGGTTGGGTTACATTGTGCATTTCACTGTAAAAATAGACGTCTGATAGAGCCCACTGCTCGTTGTGACCTTCCACATGCTAAGCTCTCTTAGGCATTCTTGGGAGGCCTTAACATCAAAGGTATGATCATTTCAGCCCTTTGCAATGTTTTTGGCTATGCTGTGGTTCCGCCAGATCTGATTTTCCAACTTCACCACACATGGTACTAAAATATGTCTAATATTAAGCGACGCTCAAGCCATTTCCGGTCCCTTAGATTTTCCACCATACAAAGTTTAGTCGCAAGCCTAATCTAATTTGATTGTTACAGTTAAGACAGCATATTTAAATAGCCTGTTAAAAAACACTCCTAAGTCTAGCGCACTAATACTTTGACTCAGCAAAATGCACTTTTTAAAAATCACTCTCGAAGCCTCCGTGCCATCCCTTTA
The DNA here is from genome assembly GCF_041902795.1 of Electrophorus electricus. Taxonomy (NCBI): domain Eukaryota; kingdom Metazoa; phylum Chordata; class Actinopteri; order Gymnotiformes; family Gymnotidae; genus Electrophorus; species Electrophorus electricus. Next base: position 1,099,610 of record NC_137519.1, read on the forward strand.
ACCTCTCTCCAGGAAACTCACTGGCTACAAACTAGTCCTTAGTCTCATAGAGCCCAGTGAGTTGCTTAGCCTGTGAAAACCACACTGGCAATGACATTTCAAAACACACTTTAAAAAAAAACCCCACAATGCATGTGCATCAATGAGTTGACCTAGCCGTACAAAAATCAAGGACTTTAATCCCGGCATTGGACAGATGGATGACATTAAGTTTGAAAGCCCTAGCTTTAAAGTTGCTGGTTGGGTGACACTGTGCATTTCTCTATAAAAATAAATGTCTGATAGAGCCCACTGCTCGTTGTGACCTTCCACGTGTTAAGCTCACTTAGGCATTCTTGGGAGGCCTTAACATCAAAGGTATGATCATTTCAGCCCTTTGCAATGTTCTTAGCTATGCTGTGGTTCCGCCAGAGCTGATTTTCCAACTTCACCACACATGGCACTAAAATATGTGTCTCTAATATTTACCGAAGCTCAAGCCAGTTCCGGTCCCTTAGATCTTCCACCCTACAAAGTTTAGTCGCAAGGCTAATCTAATTTGATTGTTACAGTTAAGACAGCATATTTAAATAGCCTGTGAAAAAATACTCCTAAGTCTAGCGCACTAAAAGTTTGACTCAGCAAAATGCACTTTTTAAAAATCACTCTCGAAGCCTGCATGCCAACCCTTTAACCTATCTCCAGCAAACTCACTGGCTATGAAATAAGCCTTATTCTCATAGAGCCAACTGAGTTGCTTAGCCTGTGAAAACCACACTGGCAATGACATGGCAAAACACACTTAAAAAAAAAACCCCACAATGCATGTGCATCAATGAGTTGACCTAGCCGTACAAAACTCAAGGACTTTAATCCAGAAATTGGACAGATGGTTGACATTAAGTTTGAAATCCCTAGCTTTAAAGTTCGTGGTTGGGTGACACTGTGCATTTCTCTGTAAAAACAGACGTCAGGTTTAGATGATTGTTACCTAAGTAAATTCCTTAAAACCTAACAAGCAAACTCTGGCTTAGATCACCAGGCCAGGAAGTGGGCACTCTTGTATTGTCTGAAGTTGGACACTACTTAGCATAATCTTAAAGGAGTTTCATCGATCTAACATCAGTCAGAGATTTGAGGTGAAGGCGGGCTTGTCCGGGAATTGAACCTGGGACCTCTCACACCCAAAGCGAGAATCATACCTCTAGACCAACAAGCCTTTTCACACCACCCTATAGTCCCCTTTTTACTGGACATTTGAAAGAAACAGAAGTCAGGGGCCCAGCACTTTTCAGAAAGGGCCACTAATAAATGGTGCCAGACACCTGTGGATCTAAAGTAAGGAAATGGGGCTCGTCCGGGATTTGAAACCCGGACCTCTCGCACCCTAACCAAGAATCATACGCCTAGACCAACCAGCCCGTGTTGGCAGTTTCCATTGATCGACTTTTCGATTTCTGGCTGAAGTCCACATTTGGACACCTTCTGCAGGCCGGCACGCCATTGAAGGCCGAAAGAATGCAAGCCATCTGTTCGTTGTGACCTTCCACATGGTGAAATCCCTTAGGCATACACTAGCAATGACATGGCAAAACACACTTAAAAAAAAAAAACACAATTCATGTGCATCGATGAGTTGACCTAGCCGTACAAAAATCAAGGACTTTAATCCAGGCATTGGACAGATGGATGACATTAAGTTTGAAAGCCCTAGCTTTAAAGTTGCTGGTTGGGTGACACTGTGCATTTCTCTATAAAAATAAATGTCTGATAGAGCCCACTGCTCGTTGTGACCTTCCACGTGTTAAGCTCACTTAGGCATTCTTGGGAGGCCTTAACATCAAAGGTATGATCATTTCAGCCCTTTGCAATGTTTTTGGCTATGCTGTGGTTCCGCCAGAGCTGATTTTCCAACTTCACCACACATGGTACTAAAATATGTGTCTCTAATATTTACCAAAGCTCAAGCCAGTTCTGGTCCCTTAGATCTTCCACCCTAGAAAGTTTAGTCGCAAGGCTAATCTAATTTGATTGTTACAGTTAAGACAGCATATTTAAATAGCCTTTGAAAAAACACTCCTAAGTCTAGCGCACTAATACTTTCACTCAGCAAAATGCACTTTTTAAAAATCACTCTCGAAGCCTCCGTGCCAACCCTTTAACCTATCTCCAGCAAACTCACTGGCTATAACCTAGGCCTTAGTCTCATAGAGCCCATTGAGTTGCTTAGCCTGTGAAAACCACACTGGCAATGACATGGTAAAACACACTTTAAAAAAAAACACCCACAATGCATGTGCATCAATGACTTGACCTAGCCGTACAAAACTCAAGGGCTTTAATCCAGGCATTGGACAGATGGATGACATTCAGTTTAAAAGCCCTAGCTTTAAAGTTGCTGGTTGGGTGACACTGTGCATTTCACTGTAAAAATAGACGTCTGATAGAGCCCACTGCTCGTTGTGACCTTCCACAAGCTAAGCTCTCTTAGGCATTCTTGGGAGGCCTTAACATCAAAGGTATGATCATTTCAGCCCTTTGCAATGTTTTTGGCTATTCTGTGGTTCCGCCAGAGCTGATTTTCCAACTTCACTACACATGGTACTAAAATATGTGTCTCTAATATTTACCAAAGCTCAAGCAATTTACGGTCCCTTAGATTTTCCACACTACAAAGTTTAGTCGTAAGGCTAATATAATTTGATTGTTACAGTTAAGACAGCATATTTAAATAGCCTGTGAAAAAACACTCCTAAGTCTAGCACACTAATACTTTGACTCAGCAAAATGCACTTTTTAAAAATCACTGTCGAAGCCGGGGCGCGCCAGCCCTTTAACCTATCTCCAGCAAACTCACTGGCTATAAACTAGGTCTTAGACTCATAGAGCCCACTGAGTTGCTTAGCCTGTGAAAACCACACTGGCAATGACATGGCAAAACACACTTAAAAAAAAAAACCCCACAATGCATATGCATCAATGAGTTGACCTAGCCGTACAAAACTCAAGGACTTTAATCCAGACATTGGACAGATGGTTGACATTAAGTTTGAAATCCCTAGTTTTAAAGTTCGTGGTTGGGTGACACTGTGCATTTCTCTATAAAAATAGATGTCTGATAGAGCCCACTGCTCGTTGTGACCTTCCACGTGTTAAGCTCACTTAGGCATTCTTGGGAGGCCTTAACATCAAAGGTATGATCATTTCAGCCCTTTGCAATGTTTTTGGCTATGCTGTGGTTATGCCAGAGCTGATTTTCCAACTTCACCACACATGGTACTAAAATATGTGTCTCTAATATTTACCAAAGCTCAGGCCAGTTCCGGTCCCTTAGATCTTCCAGCCTTCAAAGTTTAGTCGCAAGGCTAATCTAATTTGATTGTTACAGTTAAGACAGCATATTTAAATAGCCTGTGAAAAAACACTCCTAAGTCTAGCGCACTAATACTTTCACTCAGCAAAATGCACTTTTTAAAAATCACTCTCGAAGCCTCCGTGCCAACCCTTTAACCTATCTCCAGCAAACTCACTGGCTGTAAACTAGGCCTTATTCTCATAGATCCCAAAGAGTTGCTTAGCCTGTGAAAACCGCACTGGCAATGACATGGGAAAACACACTTAAAAAAAAAACCCCACAATGCATGTGCATCAATGAGTTGACCTAGCCGTACAAAACTCAAGGACTTTAATCCAGAAATTGGACAGATGGTTGACATTAAGTTTGAAATCCCTAGCTTTAAAGTTCGTGGTTGGGTGACACTGTGCATTTCTCTGTAAAAACAGACGTCAGGTTTAGATGATTGTTACCTAAGTAAATTCCTTAAAACCTAACAAGCAAATTCTGGCTTAGATCACCAGGCCAGGAAGTGGGCACTCTTGTATTGTCTGAAGTTGGACACTACTTAGCATAATCTTAAAGGAGTTTCATCGATCTAACATCAGTCAGAGATTTGAGGTGAAGGCGGGCTTGTCCGGGAATTGAACCTGGGACCTCTCACACCCAAAGCGAGAATCATACCTCTAGACCAACAAGCCTTTTCACACCACCCTATAGTCCCCTTTTTACTGGACATTTGAAAGAAACAGAAGTCAGGGGCCGAGCACTTTTCAGAAAGGGCCACTAATAAATGGTGCCAGACACCTGTGGATCTAAAGTAAGGAAATGGGGCTCGTCCGGGATTTGAAACCCGGACCTCTCGCACCCTAACCAAGAATCATACGCCTAGACCAACCAGCCCGTGTTGTCAGTTTCCATTGATCGACTTTTCGATTTCTGGCTGAAGTCCACATTTGGACACCTTCTGCAGGCCGGCACGCCATTGAAGGCCGAAAGAATGCAAGCCATCTGTTCGTTGTGACCTTCCACATGCTGAAATCCCTTAGGCATACACTAGCAATGACATGGGAAAACACACATTAAAAAAAAAAAACACAATTCATGTGCATCGATGAGTTGACCTAGCCGTACAAAAATCAAGGACTTTAATCCAGGCATTGGACAGATGGATGACATTAAGTTTGAAAGCCCTAGCTTTAAAGTTGCTGGTTGGGTGACACTGTGCATTTCTCTATAAAAATAAATGTCTGATAGAGCCCACTGCTCGTTGTGACCTTCCACGTGTTAAGCTCACTTAGGCATTCTTGGGAGGCCTTAACATCAAAGGTATGATCATTTCAGCCCTTTGCAATGTTTTTGGCTATGCTGTGGTTCCGCCAGAGCTGATTTTCCAACTTCACCACACATGGTACTAAAATATGTGTCTCTAATATTTACCAAAGCTCAAGCCAGTTCTGGTCCCTTAGATCTTCCACCCTAGAAAGTTTAGTCGCAAGGCTAATCTAATTTGATTGTTACAGTTAAGACAGCATATTTAAATAGCCTTTGAAAAAACACTCCTAAGTCTAGCGCACTAATACTTTCACTCAGCAAAATGCACTTTTTAAAAATCACTCTCGAAGCCTCCGTGCCAACCCTTTAACCTATCTCCAGCAAACTCACTGGCTATAACCTAGGCCTTAGTCTCATAGAGCCCATTGAGTTGCTTAGCCTGTGAAAACCACACTGGCAATGACATGGTAAAACACACTTTAAAAAAAAACACCCACAATGCATGTGCATCAATGACTTGACCTAGCCGTACAAAACTCAAGGGCTTTAATCCAGGCATTGGACAGATGGATGACATTCAGTTTAAAAGCCCTAGCTTTAAAGTTGCTGGTTGGGTGACACTGTGCATTTCACTGTAAAAATAGACGTCTGATAGAGCCCACTGCTCGTTGTGACCTTCCACAAGCTAAGCTCTCTTAGGCATTCTTGGGAGGCCTTAACATCAAAGGTATGATCATTTCAGCCCTTTGCAATGTTTTTGGCTATTCTGTGGTTCCGCCAGAGCTGATTTTCCAACTTCACTACACATGGTACTAAAATATGTGTCTCTAATATTTACCAAAGCTCAAGCAATTTACGGTCCCTTAGATTTTCCACACTACAAAGTTTAGTCGTAAGGCTAATATAATTTGATTGTTACAGTTAAGACAGCATATTTAAATAGCCTGTGAAAAAACACTCCTAAGTCTAGCACACTAATACTTTGACTCAGCAAAATGCACTTTTTAAAAATCACTGTCGAAGCCGGGGCGCGCCAGCCCTTTAACCTATCTCCAGCAAACTCACTGGCTATAAACTAGGTCTTAGACTCATAGAGCCCACTGAGTTGCTTAGCCTGTGAAAACCACACTGGCAATGACATGGCAAAACACACTTAAAAAAAAAACCCCCACAATGCATATGCATCAATGAGTTGACCTAGCCGTACAAAACTCAAGGACTTTAATCCAGACATTGGACAGATGGTTGACATTAAGTTTGAAATCCCTAGTTTTAAAGTTCGTGGTTGGGTGACACTGTGCATTTCTCTATAAAAATAGATGTCTGATAGAGCCCACTGCTCGTTGTGACCTTCCACGTGTTAAGCTCACTTAGGCATTCTTGGGAGGCCTTAACATCAAAGGTATGATCATTTCAGCCCTTTGCAATGTTTTTGGCTATGCTGTGGTTATGCCAGAGCTGATTTTCCAACTTCACCACACATGGTACTAAAATATGTGTCTCTAATATTTACCAAAGCTCAGGCCAGTTCCGGTCCCTTAGATCTTCCAGCCTTCAAAGTTTAGTCGCAAGGCTAATCTAATTTGATTGTTACAGTTAAGACAGCATATTTAAATAGCCTGTGAAAAAACACTCCTAAGTCTAGCGCACTAATACTTTCACTCAGCAAAATGCACTTTTTAAAAATCACTCTCGAAGCCTCCGTGCCAACCCTTTAACCTATCTCCAGCAAACTCACTGGCTGTAAACTAGGCCTTATTCTCATAGATCCCAAAGAGTTGCTTAGCCTGTGAAAACCGCACTGGCAATGACATGGGAAAACACACTTAAAAAAAAAACCCCACAATGCATGTGCATCAATGAGTTGACCTAGCCGTACAAAACTCAAGGACTTTAATCCAGAAATTGGACAGATGGTTGACATTAAGTTTGAAATCCCTAGCTTTAAAGTTCGTGGTTGGGTGACACTGTGCATTTCTCTGTAAAAACAGACGTCAGGTTTAGATGATTGTTACCTAAGTAAATTCCTTAAAACCTAACAAGCAAATTCTGGCTTAGATCACCAGGCCAGGAAGTGGGCATTCTTGTATTGTCTGAAGTTGGACACTACTTAGCATAATCTTAAAGGAGTTTCATCGATCTAACATCAGTCAGAGATTTGAGGTGAAGGCGGGCTTGTCCGGGAATTGAACCTGGGACCTCTCACACCCAAAGCGAGAATCATACCTCTAGACCAACAAGCCTTTTCACACCACCCTATAGTCCCCTTTTTACTGGACATTTGAAAGAAACAGAAGTCAGGGGCCCAGCACTTTTCAGAAAGGGCCACTAATAAATGGTGCCAGACACCTGTGGATCTAAAGTAAGGAAATGGGGCTCGTCCGGGATTTGAAACCCGGACCTCTCGCACCCTAACCAAGAATCATACGCCTAGACCAACCAGCCCGTGTTGTCAGTTTCAATTGATCGACTTTTCGATTTCTGGCTGAAGTCCACATTTGGACACCTTCTGCAGGCCGGCACGCCATTGAAGGCCGAAAGAATGCAAGCCATCTGTTCGTTGTGACCTTCCACATGCTGAAATCCCTTAGGCATACACTAGCAATGACATGGGAAAACACACATTAAAAAAAAAAAACACAATTCATGTGCATCGATGAGTTGACCTAGCCGTACAAAAATCAAGGACTTTAATCCAGGCATTGGACAGATGGATGACATTAAGTTTGAAAGCCCTAGCTTTAAAGTTGCTGGTTGGGTGACACTGTGCATTTCTCTATAAAAATAAATGTCTGATAGAGCCCACTGCTCGTTGTGACCTTCCACGTGTTAAGCTCACTTAGGCATTCTTGGGAGGCCTTAACATCAAAGGTATGATCATTTCAGCCCTTTGCAATGTTTTTGGCTATGCTGTGGTTCCGCCAGAGCTGATTTTCCAACTTCACCACACATGGTACTAAAATATGTGTCTCTAATATTTACCAAAGCTCAAGCCAGTTCTGGTCCCTTAGATCTTCCACCCTAGAAAGTTTAGTCGCAAGGCTAATCTAATTTGATTGTTACAGTTAAGACAGCATATTTAAATAGCCTTTGAAAAAACACTCCTAAGTCTAGCGCACTAATACTTTCACTCAGCAAAATGCACTTTTTAAAAATCACTCTCGAAGCCTCCGTGCCAACCCTTTAACCTATCTCCAGCAAACTCACTGGCTATAACCTAGGCCTTAGTCTCATAGAGCCCATTGAGTTGCTTAGCCTGTGAAAACCACACTGGCAATGACATGGTAAAACACACTTTAAAAAAAAACACCCACAATGCATGTGCATCAATGACTTGACCTAGCCGTACAAAACTCAAGGGCTTTAATCCAGGCATTGGACAGATGGATGACATTCAGTTTAAAAGCCCTAGCTTTAAAGTTGCTGGTTGGGTGACACTGTGCATTTCACTGTAAAAATAGACGTCTGATAGAGCCCACTGCTCGTTGTGACCTTCCACAAGCTAAGCTCTCTTAGGCATTCTTGGGAGGCCTTAACATCAAAGGTATGATCATTTCAGCCCTTTGCAATGTTTTTGGCTATTCTGTGGTTCCGCCAGAGCTGATTTTCCAACTTCACTACACATGGTACTAAAATATGTGTCTCTAATATTTACCAAAGCTCAAGCAATTTACGGTCCCTTAGATTTTCCACACTACAAAGTTTAGTCGTAAGGCTAATATAATTTGATTGTTACAGTTAAGACAGCATATTTAAATAGCCTGTGAAAAAACACTCCTAAGTCTAGCACACTAATACTTTGACTCAGCAAAATGCACTTTTTAAAAATCACTGTCGAAGCCGGGGCGCGCCAGCCCTTTAACCTATCTCCAGCAAACTCACTGGCTATAAACTAGGTCTTAGACTCATAGAGCCCACTGAGTTGCTTAGCCTGTGAAAACCACACTGGCAATGACATGGCAAAACACACTTAAAAAAAAAAAAACCCACAATGCATATGCATCAATGAGTTGACCTAGCCGTACAAAACTCAAGGACTTTAATCCAGACATTGGACAGATGGTTGACATTAAGTTTGAAATCCCTAGTTTTAAAGTTCGTGGTTGGGTGACACTGTGCATTTCTCTATAAAAATAGATGTCTGATAGAGCCCACTGCTCGTTGTGACCTTCCACGTGTTAAGCTCACTTAGGCATTCTTGGGAGGCCTTAACATCAAAGGTATGATCATTTCAGCCCTTTGCAATGTTTTTGGCTATGCTGTGGTTATGCCAGAGCTGATTTTCCAACTTCACCACACATGGTACTAAAATATGTGTCTCTAATATTTACCAAAGCTCAGGCCAGTTCCGGTCCCTTAGATCTTCCAGCCTTCAAAGTTTAGTCGCAAGGCTAATCTAATTTGATTGTTACAGTTAAGACAGCATATTTAAATAGCCTGTGAAAAAACACTCCTAAGTCTAGCGCACTAATACTTTCACTCAGCAAAATGCACTTTTTAAAAATCACTCTCGAAGCCTCCGTGCCAACCCTTTAACCTATCTCCAGCAAACTCACTGGCTGTAAACTAGGCCTTAGTCTCATAGATCCCAATGAGTTGCTTAGCCTGTGAAAACCGCACTGGCAATGACATGGGAAAACACACTTAAAAAAAAACCCCCACAATGCATGTGCATCAATGAGTTGACCTAGCCGTACAAAACTCAAGGGCTTTAATCCAGGCATTGGACAGATGGATGACATTAAGTTTGAAATCCCTAGCTTTAAAGTTGCTGGTTGGGTGACACTGTGCATTTCTCTGTAAAAACAGACGTCAGGTTTAGGTGATTGTTACCTAAGTAAATTCCTTAAAACCTAACAAGCAAATTCTGGCTTAGATCACCAGGACAGGAAGTGGGCACTCTTGTATTGTCTGAAGTTGGACACTACTTAGCATAATCTTAAAAGAATTTCCTGGCTCTAACATCAGTCAGAGATTTGAGGTGAAGGCGGGCTTGTCCGGGAATTGAACCCGGGACCTCTCACACCCAAAGCGAGAATCATACCTCTAGACCAACAAGCCTTTTCACACCACCCTATAGTCCCCTTTTTACTGGACATTTGAAAGAAACAGAAGTCAGGGGCCCAGCACTTTTCAGAAAGGGCCACTAATAAATGGTGCCAGACACCTGTGGATCTAAAGTAAGGAAATGGGGCTTGTCCGGGATTTGAAACCCGGACCTCTCGCACCCTAACCAAGAATCATACGCCTAGACCAACCAGCCCGTGTTGGCAGTTTCGATTGATCGACTTTTCGATTTCTGGCTGAAGTCCACATTTGGACACCTTCTGCAGGCCGGCACGCCATTGAAGGCCGAAAGAATGCAAGCCATCTGTTCGTTGTGACCTTCCACATGCTGAAATCCCTTAGGCATACACTAGCAATGACATGGGAAAACACACATTAAAAAAAAAATCCACAATGCATGTGCATCAATGAGTTGACCTAGCCGTACAAAACTCAAGGACTTTATTCCAGGCATTGGACAGATGGATGATATTCAGTTTAAAAGCCCTAGCTTTAAAGTTGCTGGTTGGGTGACACTGTGCATTTCTCTATAAAAATAGATATCTGATAGAGCCCACTGCTCGTTGTGACCTTCCACGTGTTAAGCTCACTTAGGCATTCTTGGGAGGCCTTAACATCAAAGGTATGATCATTTCAGCCCTTTGCAATGTTTTTGGCTATGCTGTGGTTCCGCCAGAGCTGATTTTCCAACTTCACCACACATGGTACTAAAATATGTGTCTCTAATATTTACCAAAGCTCAAGCCAGTTCTGGTCCCTTAGATCTTCCACCCTAGAAAGTTTAGTCGCAAGGCTAATCTAATTTGATTGTTACAGTTAAGACAGCATATTTAAATAGCCTTTGAAAAAACACTCCTAAGTCTAGCGCACTAATACTTTCACTCAGCAAAATGCACTTTTTAAAAATCACTCTCGAAGCCTCCGTGCCAACCCTTTAACCTATCTCCAGCAAACTCACTGGCTATAACCTAGGCCTTAGTCTCATAGAGCCCATTGAGTTGCTTAGCCTGTGAAAACCACACTGGCAATGACATGGTAAAACACACTTTAAAAAAAAACACCCACAATGCATGTGCATCAATGACTTGACCTAGCCGTACAAAACTCAAGGGCTTTAATCCAGGCATTGGACAGATGGATGACATTCAGTTTAAAAGCCCTAGCTTTAAAGTTGCTGGTTGGGTGACACTGTGCATTTCACTGTAAAAATAGACGTCTGATAGAGCCCACTGCTCGTTGTGACCTTCCACAAGCTAAGCTCTCTTAGGCATTCTTGGGAGGCCTTAACATCAAAGGTATGATCATTTCAGCCCTTTGCAATGTTTTTGGCTATTCTGTGGTTCCGCCAGAGCTGATTTTCCAACTTCACTACACATGGTACTAAAATATGTGTCTCTAATATTTACCAAAGCTCAAGCAATTTACGGTCCCTTAGATTTTCCACACTACAAAGTTTAGTCGTAAGGCTAATATAATTTGATTGTTACAGTTAAGACAGCATATTTAAATAGCCTGTGAAAAAACACTCCTAAGTCTAGCGCACTAATACTTTGACTCAGCAAAATGCACTTTTTAAAAATCACTGTCGAAGCCGGGGCGTGCCAGCCCTTTAACCTATCTCCAGCAAACTCACTGGCTATAAACTAGGTCTTAGACTCATAGAGCCCACTGAGTTGCTTAGCCTGTGAAAACCACACTGGCAATGACATGGCAAAACACACTTAAAAAAAAAAAACCTAACAAGCAAATTCTGGCTTAGATCACCAGGACAGGAAGTGGGCACTCTTGTATTGTCTGAAGTTGGACACTACTTAGCATAATCTTAAAAGAATTTCCTCGCTCTAACATCAGTCAGAGATTTGAGGTGAAGGCGGGCTTGTCCGGGAATTGAACCCGGGACCTCTCACACCCAAAGCAAGAATCATACCTCTAGACCAACAAGCCTTTTCACACCTCCCTATAGTCCCCTTTTTACTGGACATTTGAAAGAAACAGAAGTCAGGGGCCCAGCACTTTTCAGAAAGGGCCACTAATAAATGGTGCCAGACACCTGTGGATCTAAAGTAAGGAAATGGGGCTTGTCCAGGATTTGAAACCCGGACCTCTCGCACCCTAACCAAGAATCATACGCCTAGACCAACCAGCCCGTGTTGGCAGTTTCGATTGATCGACTTTTCGATTTCTGGCTGAAGTCCACATTTGGACACCTTCTGCAGGCCGGCACGCCATTGAAGGCCGAAAGAATGCAAGCCATCTGTTCGTTGTGACCTTCCACATGCTGAAATCCCTTAGGCATACACTAGCAATGACATGGGAAAACACACATTAAAAAAAAAATCCACAATGCATGTGCATCAATGAGTTGACCTAGCCGTACAAAACTCAAGGACTTTAATCCAGACATTGGACAGATGGTTGACATTAAGTTTGAAAGCCCTAGCTTTAAAGTTCGTGGTTGGGTGACACTGTGCATTTCTCTATAAAAATAGATGTCTGATAGAGCCCACTGCTCGTTGTGACCTTCCACGTGTTAAGCTCACTTAGGCATTCTTGGGAGGCCTTAACATCAAAGGTATGATCATTTCAGCCCTTTGCAATGTTTTTGGCTATGCTGTGGTTCCGCCAGAGCTGATTTTCCAACTTCACCACACATGGTACTAAAATATGTGTCTCTAATATTTACCAAAGCTCAAGCCAGTTCTGGTCCCTTAGATCTTCCACCCTAGAAAGTTTAGTCGCAAGGCTAATCTAATTTGATTGTTACAGTTAAGACAGCATATTTAAATAGCCTTTGAAAAAACACTCCTAAGTCTAGCGCACTAATACTTTCACTCAGCAAAATGCACTTTTTAAAAATCACTCTCGAAGCCTCCGTGCCAACCCTTTAACCTATCTCCAGCAAACTCACTGGCTATAACCTAGGCCTTAGTCTCATAGAGCCCATTGAGTTGCTTAGCCTGTGAAAACCACACTGGCAATGACATGGTAAAACACACTTTAAAAAAAAACACCCACAATGCATGTGCATCAATGACTTGACCTAGCCGTACAAAACTCAAGGGCTTTAATCCAGGCATTGGACAGATGGATGACATTCAGTTTAAAAGCCCTAGCTTTAAAGTTGCTGGTTGGGTGACACTGTGCATTTCACTGTAAAAATAGACGTCTGATAGAGCCCACTGCTCGTTGTGACCTTCCACAAGCTAAGCTCTCTTAGGCATTCTTGGGAGGCCTTAACATCAAAGGTATGATCATTTCAGCCCTTTGCAATGTTTTTGGCTATTCTGTGGTTCCGCCAGAGCTGATTTTCCAACTTCACTACACATGGTACTAAAATATGTGTCTCTAATATTTACCAAAGCTCAAGCAATTTACGGTCCCTTAGATTTTCCACACTACAAAGTTTAGTCGTAAGGCTAATATAATTTGATTGTTACAGTTAAGACAGCATATTTAAATAGCCTGTGAAAAAACACTCCTAAGTCTAGCACACTAATACTTTGACTCAGCAAAATGCACTTTTTAAAAATCACTGTCGAAGCCGGGGCGCGCCAGCCCTTTAACCTATCTCCAGCAAACTCACTGGCTATAAACTAGGTCTTAGACTCATAGAGCCCACTGAGTTGCTTAGCCTGTGAAAACCACACTGGCAATGACATGGCAAAACACACTTAAAAAAAAAAAAACCCACAATGCATATGCATCAATGAGTTGACCTAGCCGTACAAAACTCAAGGACTTTAATCCAGACATTGGACAGATGGTTGACATTAAGTTTGAAATCCCTAGTTTTAAAGTTCGTGGTTGGGTGACACTGTGCATTTCTCTATAAAAATAGATGTCTGATAGAGCCCACTGCTCGTTGTGACCTTCCACGTGTTAAGCTCACTTAGGCATTCTTGGGAGGCCTTAACATCAAAGGTATGATCATTTCAGCCCTTTGCAATGTTTTTGGCTATGCTGTGGTTATGCCAGAGCTGATTTTCCAACTTCACCACACATGGTACTAAAATATGTGTCTCTAATATTTACCAAAGCTCAGGCCAGTTCCGGTCCCTTAGATCTTCCAGCCTTCAAAGTTTAGTCGCAAGGCTAATCTAATTTGATTGTTACAGTTAAGACAGCATATTTAAATAGCCTGTGAAAAAACACTCCTAAGTCTAGCGCACTAATACTTTCACTCAGCAAAATGCACTTTTTAAAAATCACTCTCGAAGCCTCCGTGCCAACCCTTTAACCTATCTCCAGCAAACTCACTGGCTGTAAACTAGGCCTTAGTCTCATAGATCCCAATGAGTTGCTTAGCCTGTGAAAACCGCACTGGCAATGACATGGGAAAACACACTTAAAAAAAAACCCCCACAATGCATGTGCATCAATGAGTTGACCTAGCCGTACAAAACTCAAGGGCTTTAATCCAGGCATTGGACAGATGGATGACATTAAGTTTGAAATCCCTAGCTTTAAAGTTGCTGGTTGGGTGACACTGTGCATTTCTCTGTAAAAACAGACGTCAGGTTTAGGTGATTGTTACCTAAGTAAATTCCTTAAAACCTAACAAGCAAATTCTGGCTTAGATCACCAGGACAGGAAGTGGGCACTCTTGTATTGTCTGAAGTTGGACACTACTTAGCATAATCTTAAAAGAATTTCCTGGCTCTAACATCAGTCAGAGATTTGAGGTGAAGGCGGGCTTGTCCGGGAATTGAACCCGGGACCTCTCACACCCAAAGCGAGAATCATACCTCTAGACCAACAAGCCTTTTCACACCACCCTATAGTCCCCTTTTTACTGGACATTTGAAAGAAACAGAAGTCAGGGGCCCAGCACTTTTCAGAAAGGGCCACTAATAAATGGTGCCAGACACCTGTGGATCTAAAGTAAGGAAATGGGGCTTGTCCGGGATTTGAAACCCGGACCTCTCGCACCCTAACCAAGAATCATACGCCTAGACCAACCAGCCCGTGTTGGCAGTTTCGATTGATCGACTTTTCGATTTCTGGCTGAAGTCCACATTTGGACACCTTCTGCAGGCCGGCACGCCATTGAAGGCCGAAAGAATGCAAGCCATCTGTTCGTTGTGACCTTCCACATGCTGAAATCCCTTAGGCATACACTAGCAATGACATGGGAAAACACACATTAAAAAAAAAATCCACAATGCATGTGCATCAATGAGTTGACCTAGCCGTACAAAACTCAAGGACTTTATTCCAGGCATTGGACAGATGGATGATATTCAGTTTAAAAGCCCTAGCTTTAAAGTTGCTGGTTGGGTGACACTGTGCATTTCTCTATAAAAATAGATATCTGATAGAGCCCACTGCTCGTTGTGACCTTCCACGTGTTAAGCTCACTTAGGCATTCTTGGGAGGCCTTAACATCAAAGGTATGATCATTTCAGCCCTTTGCAATGTTTTTGGCTATGCTGTGGTTCCGCCAGAGCTGATTTTCCAACTTCACCACACATGGTACTAAAATATGTGTCTCTAATATTTACCAAAGCTCAAGCCAGTTCTGGTCCCTTAGATCTTCCACCCTAGAAAGTTTAGTCGCAAGGCTAATCTAATTTGATTGTTACAGTTAAGACAGCATATTTAAATAGCCTTTGAAAAAACACTCCTAAGTCTAGCGCACTAATACTTTCACTCAGCAAAATGCACTTTTTAAAAATCACTCTCGAAGCCTCCGTGCCAACCCTTTAACCTATCTCCAGCAAACTCACTGGCTATAACCTAGGCCTTAGTCTCATAGAGCCCATTGAGTTGCTTAGCCTGTGAAAACCACACTGGCAATGACATGGTAAAACACACTTTAAAAAAAAACACCCACAATGCATGTGCATCAATGACTTGACCTAGCCGTACAAAACTCAAGGGCTTTAATCCAGGCATTGGACAGATGGATGACATTCAGTTTAAAAGCCCTAGCTTTAAAGTTGCTGGTTGGGTGACACTGTGCATTTCACTGTAAAAATAGACGTCTGATAGAGCCCACTGCTCGTTGTGACCTTCCACAAGCTAAGCTCTCTTAGGCATTCTTGGGAGGCCTTAACATCAAAGGTATGATCATTTCAGCCCTTTGCAATGTTTTTGGCTATTCTGTGGTTCCGCCAGAGCTGATTTTCCAACTTCACTACACATGGTACTAAAATATGTGTCTCTAATATTTACCAAAGCTCAAGCAATTTACGGTCCCTTAGATTTTCCACACTACAAAGTTTAGTCGTAAGGCTAATATAATTTGATTGTTACAGTTAAGACAGCATATTTAAATAGCCTGTGAAAAAACACTCCTAAGTCTAGCGCACTAATACTTTGACTCAGCAAAATGCACTTTTTAAAAATCACTGTCGAAGCCGGGGCGCGCCAGCCCTTTAACCTATCTCCAGCAAACTCACTGGCTATAAACTAGGTCTTAGACTCATAGAGCCCACTGAGTTGCTTAGCCTGTGAAAACCACACTGGCAATGACATGGCAAAACACACTTAAAAAAAAAAAACCTAACAAGCAAATTCTGGCTTAGATCACCAGGACAGGAAGTGGGCACTCTTGTATTGTCTGAAGTTGGACACTACTTAGCATAATCTTAAAAGAATTTCCTCGCTCTAACATCAGTCAGAGATTTGAGGTGAAGGCGGGCTTGTCCGGGAATTGAACCCGGGACCTCTCACACCCAAAGCAAGAATCATACCTCTAGACCAACAAGCCTTTTCACACCTCCCTATAGTCCCCTTTTTACTGGACATTTGAAAGAAACAGAAGTCAGGGGCCCAGCACTTTTCAGAAAGGGCCACTAATAAATGGTGCCAGACACCTGTGGATCTAAAGTAAGGAAATGGGGCTTGTCCAGGATTTGAAACCCGGACCTCTCGCACCCTAACCAAGAATCATACGCCTAGACCAACCAGCCCGTGTTGGCAGTTTCGATTGATCGACTTTTCGATTTCTGGCTGAAGTCCACATTTGGACACCTTCTGCAGGCCGGCACGCCATTGAAGGCCGAAAGAATGCAAGCCATCTGTTCGTTGTGACCTTCCACATGCTGAAATCCCTTAGGCATACACTAGCAATGACATGGGAAAACACACATTAAAAAAAAAATCCACAATGCATGTGCATCAATGAGTTGACCTAGCCGTACAAAACTCAAGGACTTTAATCCAGACATTGGACAGATGGTTGACATTAAGTTTGAAAGCCCTAGCTTTAAAGTTCGTGGTTGGGTGACACTGTGCATTTCTCTATAAAAATAGATGTCTGATAGAGCCCACTGCTCGTTGTGACCTTCCACGTGTTAAGCTCACTTAGGCATTCTTGGGAGGCCTTAACATCAAAGGTATGATCATTTCAGCCCTTTGCAATGTTTTTGGCTATGCTGTGGTTCCGCCAGAGCTGATTTTCCAACTTCACCACACATGGTACTAAAATATGTGTCTCTAATATTTACCAAAGCTCAAGCCAGTTCTGGTCCCTTAGATCTTCCACCCTAGAAAGTTTAGTCGCAAGGCTAATCTAATTTGATTGTTACAGTTAAGACAGCATATTTAAATAGCCTTTGAAAAAACACTCCTAAGTCTAGCGCACTAATACTTTCACTCAGCAAAATGCACTTTTTAAAAATCACTCTCGAAGCCTCCGTGCCAACCCTTTAACCTATCTCCAGCAAACTCACTGGCTATAACCTAGGCCTTAGTCTCATAGAGCCCATTGAGTTGCTTAGCCTGTGAAAACCACACTGGCAATGACATGGTAAAACACACTTTAAAAAAAAACACCCATAATGCATGTGCATCAATGACTTGACCTAGCCGTACAAAACTCAAGGGCTTTAATCCAGGCATTGGACAGATGGATGACATTCAGTTTAAAAGCCCTAGCTTTAAAGTTGCTGGTTGGGTGACACTGTGCATTTCACTGTAAAAATAGACGTCTGATAGAGCCCACTGCTCGTTGTGACCTTCCACAAGCTAAGCTCTCTTAGGCATTCTTGGGAGGCCTTAACATCAAAGGTATGATCATTTCAGCCCTTTGCAATGTTTTTGGCTATTCTGTGGTTCCGCCAGAGCTGATTTTCCAACTTCACTACACATGGTACTAAAATATGTGTCTCTAATATTTACCAAAGCTCAAGCAATTTACGGTCCCTTAGATTTTCCACACTACAAAGTTTAGTCGTAAGGCTAATATAATTTGATTGTTACAGTTAAGACAGCATATTTAAATAGCCTGTGAAAAAACACTCCTAAGTCTAGCACACTAATACTTTGACTCAGCAAAATGCACTTTTTAAAAATCACTGTCGAAGCCGGGGCGCGCCAGCCCTTTAACCTATCTCCAGCAAACTCACTGGCTATAAACTAGGTCTTAGACTCATAGAGCCCACTGAGTTGCTTAGCCTGTGAAAACCACACTGGCAATGACATGGCAAAACACACTTAAAAAAAAAAAAACCCACAATGCATATGCATCAATGAGTTGACCTAGCCGTACAAAACTCAAGGACTTTAATCCAGACATTGGACAGATGGTTGACATTAAGTTTGAAATCCCTAGTTTTAAAGTTCGTGGTTGGGTGACACTGTGCATTTCTCTATAAAAATAGATGTCTGATAGAGCCCACTGCTCGTTGTGACCTTCCACGTGTTAAGCTCACTTAGGCATTCTTGGGAGGCCTTAACATCAAAGGTATGATCATTTCAGCCCTTTGCAATGTTTTTGGCTATGCTGTGGTTATGCCAGAGCTGATTTTCCAACTTCACCACACATGGTACTAAAATATGTGTCTCTAATATTTACCAAAGCTCAGGCCAGTTCCGGTCCCTTAGATCTTCCAGCCTTCAAAGTTTAGTCGCAAGGCTAATCTAATTTGATTGTTACAGTTAAGACAGCATATTTAAATAGCCTGTGAAAAAACACTCCTAAGTCTAGCGCACTAATACTTTCACTCAGCAAAATGCACTTTTTAAAAATCACTCTCGAAGCCTCCGTGCCAACCCTTTAACCTATCTCCAGTAAACTCACTGGCTGTAAACTAGGCCTTAGTCTCATAGATCCCAATGAGTTGCTTAGCCTGTGAAAACCGCACTGGCAATGACATGGGAAAACACACTTAAAAAAAAACCCCCACAATGCATGTGCATCAATGAGTTGACCTAGCCGTACAAAACTCAAGGGCTTTAATCCAGGCATTGGACAGATGGATGACATTAAGTTTGAAATCCCTAGCTTTAAAGTTGCTGGTTGGGTGACACTGTGCATTTCTCTGTAAAAACAGACGTCAGGTTTAGGTGATTGTTACCTAAGTAAATTCCTTAAAACCTAACAAGCAAATTCTGGCTTAGATCACCAGGACAGGAAGTGGGCACTCTTGTATTGTCTGAAGTTGGACACTACTTAGCATAATCTTAAAAGAATTTCCTGGCTCTAACATCAGTCAGAGATTTGAGGTGAAGGCGGGCTTGTCCGGGAATTGAACCCGGGACCTCTCACACCCAAAGCGAGAATCATACCTCTAGACCAACAAGCCTTTTCACACCACCCTATAGTCCCCTTTTTACTGGACATTTGAAAGAAACAGAAGTCAGGGGCCCAGCACTTTTCAGAAAGGGCCACTAATAAATGGTGCCAGACACCTGTGGATCTAAAGTAAGGAAATGGGGCTCGTCCGGGATTTGAAACCCGGACCTCTCGCACCCTAACCAAGAATCATACGCCTAGACCAACCAGCCCGTGTTGGCAGTTTCGATTGATCGACTTTTCGATTTCTGGCTGAAGTCCACATTTGGACACCTTCTGCAGGCCGGCACGCCATTGAAGGCCGAAAGAATGCAAGCCATCTGTTCGTTGTGACCTTCCACATGCTGAAATCCCTTAGGCATACACTAGCAATGACATGGGAAAACACACATTAAAAAAAAAATCCACAATGCATGTGCATCAATGAGTTGACCTAGCCGTACAAAACTCAAGGACTTTATTCCAGGCATTGGACAGATGGATGATATTCAGTTTAAAAGCCCTAGCTTTAAAGTTGCTGGTTGGGTGACACTGTGCATTTCTCTATAAAAATAGATATCTGATAGAGCCCACTGCTCGTTGTGACCTTCCACGTGTTAAGCTCACTTAGGCATTCTTGGGAGGCCTTAACATCAAAGGTATGATCATTTCAGCCCTTTGCAATGTTTTTGGCTATGCTGTGGTTCCGCCAGAGCTGATTTTCCAACTTCACCACACATGGTACTAAAATATGTGTCTCTAATATTTACCAAAGCTCAAGCCAGTTCTGGTCCCTTAGATCTTCCACCCTAGAAAGTTTAGTCGCAAGGCTAATCTAATTTGATTGTTACAGTTAAGACAGCATATTTAAATAGCCTTTGAAAAAACACTCCTAAGTCTAGCGCACTAATACTTTCACTCAGCAAAATGCACTTTTTAAAAATCACTCTCGAAGCCTCCGTGCCAACCCTTTAACCTATCTCCAGCAAACTCACTGGCTATAACCTAGGCCTTAGTCTCATAGAGCCCATTGAGTTGCTTAGCCTGTGAAAACCACACTGGCAATGACATGGTAAAACACACTTTAAAAAAAAACACCCACAATGCATGTGCATCAATGACTTGACCTAGCCGTACAAAACTCAAGGGCTTTAATCCAGGCATTGGACAGATGGATGACATTCAGTTTAAAAGCCCTAGCTTTAAAGTTGCTGGTTGGGTGACACTGTGCATTTCACTGTAAAAATAGACGTCTGATAGAGCCCACTGCTCGTTGTGACCTTCCACAAGCTAAGCTCTCTTAGGCATTCTTGGGAGGCCTTAACATCAAAGGTATGATCATTTCAGCCCTTTGCAATGTTTTTGGCTATTCTGTGGTTCCGCCAGAGCTGATTTTCCAACTTCACTACACATGGTACTAAAATATGTGTCTCTAATATTTACCAAAGCTCAAGCAATTTACGGTCCCTTAGATTTTCCACACTACAAAGTTTAGTCGTAAGGCTAATATAATTTGATTGTTACAGTTAAGACAGCATATTTAAATAGCCTGTGAAAAAACACTCCTAAGTCTAGCGCACTAATACTTTGACTCAGCAAAATGCACTTTTTAAAAATCACTGTCGAAGCCGGGGCGCGCCAGCCCTTTAACCTATCTCCAGCAAACTCACTGGCTATAAACTAGGTCTTAGACTCATAGAGCCCACTGAGTTGCTTAGCCTGTGAAAACCACACTGGCAATGACATGGCAAAACACACTTAAAAAAAAAAAAACCCACAATGCATATGCATCAATGAGTTGACCTAGCCGTACAAAACTCAAGGACTTTAATCCAGACATTGGACAGATGGTTGACATTAAGTTTGAAATCCCTAGTTTTAAAGTTCGTGGTTGGGTGACACTGTGCATTTCTCTATAAAAATAGATGTCTGATAGAGCCCACTGCTCGTTGTGACCTTCCACGTGTTAAGCTCACTTAGGCATTCTTGGGAGGCCTTAACATCAAAGGTATGATCATTTCAGCCCTTTGCAATGTTTTTGGCTATGCTGTGGTTATGCCAGAGCTGATTTTCCAACTTCACCACACATGGTACTAAAATATGTGTCTCTAATATTTACCAAAGCTCAGGCCAGTTCCGGTCCCTTAGATCTTCCAGCCTTCAAAGTTTAGTCGCAAGGCTAATCTAATTTGATTGTTACAGTTAAGACAGCATATTTAAATAGCCTGTGAAAAAACACTCCTAAGTCTAGCGCACTAATACTTTCACTCAGCAAAATGCACTTTTTAAAAATCACTCTCGAAGCCTCCGTGCCAACCCTTTAACCTATCTCCAGCAAACTCACTGGCTGTAAACTAGGCCTTAGTCTCATAGATCCCAATGAGTTGCTTAGCCTGTGAAAACCGCACTGGCAATGACATGGGAAAACACACTTAAAAAAAAACCCCCACAATGCATGTGCATCAATGAGTTGACCTAGCCGTACAAAACTCAAGGGCTTTAATCCAGGCATTGGACAGATGGATGACATTAAGTTTGAAATCCCTAGCTTTAAAGTTGCTGGTTGGGTGACACTGTGCATTTCTCTGTAAAAACAGACGTCAGGTTTAGGTGATTGTTACCTAAGTAAATTCCTTGAAACCTAACAAGCAAATTCTGGCTTAGATCACCAGGACAGGAAGTGGGCACTCTTGTATTGTCTGAAGTTGGACACTACTTAGCATAATCTTAAAAGAATTTCCTGGCTCTAACATCAGTCAGAGATTTGAGGTGAAGGCGGGCTTGT
The DNA here is from genome assembly GCF_041902795.1 of Electrophorus electricus. Taxonomy (NCBI): domain Eukaryota; kingdom Metazoa; phylum Chordata; class Actinopteri; order Gymnotiformes; family Gymnotidae; genus Electrophorus; species Electrophorus electricus. The sequence goes on from NC_137519.1 coordinate 1,121,549, forward strand.
CCGGGAATTGAACCCGGGACCTCTCACACCCAAAGCGAGAATCATACCTCTAGACCAACAAGCCTTTTCACACCACCCTATAGTCCCCTTTTTACTGGACATTTGAAAGAAACAGAAGTCAGGGGCCCAGCACTTTTCAGAAAGGGCCACTAATAAATGGTGCCAGACACCTGTGGATCTAAAGTAAGGAAATGGGGCTTGTCCGGGATTTGAAACCCGGACCTCTCGCACCCTAACCAAGAATCATACGCCTAGACCAACCAGCCCGTGTTGGCAGTTTCGATTGATCGACTTTTCGATTTCTGGCTGAAGTCCACATTTGGACACCTTCTGCAGGCCGGCACGCCATTGAAGGCCGAAAGAATGCAAGCCATCTGTTCGTTGTGACCTTCCACATGCTGAAATCCCTTAGGCATACACTAGCAATGACATGGGAAAACACACATTAAAAAAAAAATCCACAATGCATGTGCATCAATGAGTTGACCTAGCCGTACAAAACTCAAGGACTTTAATCCAGACATTGGACAGATGGTTGACATTAAGTTTGAAAGCCCTAGCTTTAAAGTTCGTGGTTGGGTGACACTGTGCATTTCTCTATAAAAATAGATGTCTGATAGAGCCCACTGCTCGTTGTGACCTTCCACGTGTTAAGCTCACTTAGGCATTCTTGGGAGGCCTTAACATCAAAGGTATGATCATTTCAGCCCTTTGCAATGTTTTTGGCTATGCTGTGGTTATGCCAGAGCTGATTTTCCAACTTCACCACACATGGTACTAAAATATGTGTCTCTAATATTTACCAAAGCTCAGGCCAGTTCCGGTCCCTTAGATCTTCCAGCCTTCAAAGTTTAGTCGCAAGGCTAATCTAATTTGATTGTTACAGTTAAGACAGCATATTTAAATAGCCTGTGAAAAAACACTCCTAAGTCTAGCGCACTAATACTTTCACTCAGCAAAATGCACTTTTTAAAAATCACTCTCGAAGCCTCCGTGCCAACCCTTTAACCTATCTCCAGCAAACTCACTGGCTGTAAACTAGGCCTTAGTCTCATAGATCCCAAAGAGTTGCTTAGCCTGTGAAAACCGCACTGGCAATGACATGGGAAAACACACTTAAAAAAAAAACCCCACAATGCATGTGCATCAATGAGTTGACCTAGCCGTACAAAACTCAAGGGCTTTAATCCAGGCATTGGACAGATGGATGACATTAAGTTTGAAATCCCTAGCTTTAAAGTTGCTGGTTGGGTGACACTGTGCATTTCTCTGTAAAAACAGACGTCAGGTTTAGGTGATTGTTACCTAAGTAAATTCCTTAAAACCTAACAAGCAAATTCTGGCTTAGATCACCAGGACAGGAAGTGGGCACTCTTGTATTGTCTGAAGTTGGACACTACTTAGCATAATCTTAAAAGAATTTCCTCGCTCTAACATCAGTCAGAGATTTGAGGTGAAGGCGGGCTTGTCCGGGAATTGAACCCGGGACCTCTCACACCCAAAGCAAGAATCATACCTCTAGACCAACAAGCCTTTTCACACCTCCCTATAGTCCCCTTTTTACTGGACATTTGAAAGAAACAGAAGTCAGGGGCCCAGCACTTTTCAGAAAGGGCCACTAATAAATGGTGCCAGACACCTGTGGATCTAAAGTAAGGAAATGGGGCTTGTCCAGGATTTGAAACCCGGACCTCTCGCACCCTAACCAAGAATCATACGCCTAGACCAACCAGCCCGTGTTGGCAGTTTCGATTGATCGACTTTTCGATTTCTGGCTGAAGTCCACATTTGGACACCTTCTGCAGGCCGGCACGCCATTGAAGGCCGAAAGAATGCAAGCCATCTGTTCGTTGTGACCTTCCACATGCTGAAATCCCTTAGGCATACACTAGCAATGACATGGGAAAACACACATTAAAAAAAAAATCCACAATGCATGTGCATCAATGAGTTGACCTAGCCGTACAAAACTCAAGGACTTTAATCCAGACATTGGACAGATGGTTGACATTAAGTTTGAAAGCCCTAGCTTTAAAGTTCGTGGTTGGGTGACACTGTGCATTTCTCTATAAAAATAGATGTCTGATAGAGCCCACTGCTCGTTGTGACCTTCCACGTGTTAAGCTCACTTAGGCATTCTTGGGAGGCCTTAACATCAAAGGTATGATCATTTCAGCCCTTTGCAATGTTTTTGGCTATGCTGTGGTTATGCCAGAGCTGATTTTCCAACTTCACCACACATGGTACTAAAATATGTGTCTCTAATATTTACCAAAGCTCAGGCCAGTTCCGGTCCCTTAGATCTTCCAGCCTTCAAAGTTTAGTCGCAAGGCTAATCTAATTTGATTGTTACAGTTAAGACAGCATATTTAAATAGCCTGTGAAAAAACACTCCTAAGTCTAGCGCACTAATACTTTCACTCAGCAAAATGCACTTTTTAAAAATCACTCTCGAAGCCTCCGTGCCAACCCTTTAACCTATCTCCAGCAAACTCACTGGCTGTAAACTAGGCCTTAGTCTCATAGATCCCAAAGAGTTGCTTAGCCTGTGAAAACCGCACTGGCAATGACATGGGAAAACACACTTAAAAAAAAAACCCCACAATGCATGTGCATCAATGAGTTGACCTAGCCGTACAAAACTCAAGGGCTTTAATCCAGGCATTGGACAGATGGATGACATTAAGTTTGAAATCCCTAGCTTTAAAGTTGCTGGTTGGGTGACACTGTGCATTTCTCTGTAAAAACAGACGTCAGGTTTAGGTGATTGTTACCTAAGTAAATTCCTTAAAACCTAACAAGCAAATTCTGGCTTAGATCACCAGGACAGGAAGTGGGCACTCTTGTATTGTCTGAAGTTGGACACTACTTAGCATAATCTTAAAAGAATTTCCTCGCTCTAACATCAGTCAGAGATTTGAGGTGAAGGCGGGCTTGTCCGGGAATTGAACCCGGGACCTCTCACACCCAAAGCAAGAATCATACCTCTAGACCAACAAGCCTTTTCACACCTCCCTATAGTCCCCTTTTTACTGGACATTTGAAAGAAACAGAAGTCAGGGGCCCAGCACTTTTCAGAAAGGGCCACTAATAAATGGTGCCAGACACCTGTGGATCTAAAGTAAGGAAATGGGGCTTGTCCGGGATTTGAAACCCGGACCTCTCGCACCCTAACCAAGAATCATACGCCTAGACCAACCAGCCCGTGTTGGCAGTTTCGATTGATCGACTTTTCGATTTCTGGCTGAAGTCCACATTTGGACACCTTCTGCAGGCCGGCACGCCATTGAAGGCCGAAAGAATGCAAGCCATCTGTTCGTTGTGACCTTCCACATGCTGAAATCCCTTAGGCATACACTAGCAATGACATGGGAAAACACACATTAAAAAAAAAATCCACAATGCATGTGCATCAATGAGTTGACCTAGCCGTACAAAACTCAAGGACTTTATTCCAGGCATTGGACAGATGGATGATATTCAGTTTAAAAGCCCTAGCTTTAAAGTTGCTGGTTGGGTGACACTGTGCATTTCTCTATAAAAATAGATGTCTGATAGAGCCCACTGCTCGTTGTGACCTTCCACGTGTTAAGCTCACTTAGGCATTCTTGGGAGGCCTTAACATCAAAGGTATGATCATTTCAGCCCTTTGCAATGTTTTTGGCTATGCTGTGGTTCCGCCAGAGCTGATTTTCCAACTTCACCACACATGGTACTAAAATATGTGTCTCTAATATTTACCAAAGCTCAAGCCAGTTCTGGTCCCTTAGATCTTCCACCCTAGAAAGTTTAGTCGCAAGGCTAATCTAATTTGATTGTTACAGTTAAGACAGCATATTTAAATAGCCTTTGAAAAAACACTCCTAAGTCTAGCGCACTAATACTTTCACTCAGCAAAATGCACTTTTTAAAAATCACTCTCGAAGCCTCCGTGCCAACCCTTTAACCTATCTCCAGCAAACTCACTGGCTATAACCTAGGCCTTAGTCTCATAGAGCCCATTGAGTTGCTTAGCCTGTGAAAACCACACTGGCAATGACATGGTAAAACACACTTTAAAAAAAAACACCCACAATGCATGTGCATCAATGACTTGACCTAGCCGTACAAAACTCAAGGGCTTTAATCCAGGCATTGGACAGATGGATGACATTCAGTTTAAAAGCCCTAGCTTTAAAGTTGCTGGTTGGGTGACACTGTGCATTTCACTGTAAAAATAGACGTCTGATAGAGCCCACTGCTCGTTGTGACCTTCCACAAGCTAAGCTCTCTTAGGCATTCTTGGGAGGCCTTAACATCAAAGGTATGATCATTTCAGCCCTTTGCAATGTTTTTGGCTATTCTGTGGTTCCGCCAGAGCTGATTTTCCAACTTCACTACACATGGTACTAAAATATGTGTCTCTAATATTTACCAAAGCTCAAGCAATTTACGGTCCCTTAGATTTTCCACACTACAAAGTTTAGTCGTAAGGCTAATATAATTTGATTGTTACAGTTAAGACAGCATATTTAAATAGCCTGTGAAAAAACACTCCTAAGTCTAGCACACTAATACTTTGACTCAGCAAAATGCACTTTTTAAAAATCACTGTCGAAGCCGGGGCGCGCCAGCCCTTTAACCTATCTCCAGCAAACTCACTGGCTATAAACTAGGTCTTAGACTCATAGAGCCCACTGAGTTGCTTAGCCTGTGAAAACCACACTGGCAATGACATGGCAAAACACACTTAAAAAAAAAACCCCCACAATGCATATGCATCAATGAGTTGACCTAGCCGTACAAAACTCAAGGACTTTAATCCAGACATTGGACAGATGGTTGACATTAAGTTTGAAATCCCTAGTTTTAAAGTTCGTGGTTGGGTGACACTGTGCATTTCTCTATAAAAATAGATGTCTGATAGAGCCCACTGCTCGTTGTGACCTTCCACGTGTTAAGCTCACTTAGGCATTCTTGGGAGGCCTTAACATCAAAGGTATGATCATTTCAGCCCTTTGCAATGTTTTTGGCTATGCTGTGGTTATGCCAGAGCTGATTTTCCAACTTCACCACACATGGTACTAAAATATGTGTCTCTAATATTTACCAAAGCTCAGGCCAGTTCCGGTCCCTTAGATCTTCCAGCCTTCAAAGTTTAGTCGCAAGGCTAATCTAATTTGATTGTTACAGTTAAGACAGCATATTTAAATAGCCTGTGAAAAAACACTCCTAAGTCTAGCGCACTAATACTTTCACTCAGCAAAATGCACTTTTTAAAAATCACTCTCGAAGCCTCCGTGCCAACCCTTTAACCTATCTCCAGCAAACTCACTGGCTGTAAACTAGGCCTTAGTCTCATAGATCCCAATGAGTTGCTTAGCCTGTGAAAACCGCACTGGCAATGACATGGGAAAACACACTTAAAAAAAAACCCCCACAATGCATGTGCATCAATGAGTTGACCTAGCCGTACAAAACTCAAGGGCTTTAATCCAGGCATTGGACAGATGGATGACATTAAGTTTGAAATCCCTAGCTTTAAAGTTGCTGGTTGGGTGACACTGTGCATTTCTCTGTAAAAACAGACGTCAGGTTTAGGTGATTGTTACCTAAGTAAATTCCTTAAAACCTAACAAGCAAATTCTGGCTTAGATCACCAGGACAGGAAGTGGGCACTCTTGTATTGTCTGAAGTTGGACACTACTTAGCATAATCTTAAAAGAATTTCCTGGCTCTAACATCAGTCAGAGATTTGAGGTGAAGGCGGGCTTGTCCGGGAATTGAACCCGGGACCTCTCACACCCAAAGCGAGAATCATACCTCTAGACCAACAAGCCTTTTCACACCACCCTATAGTCCCCTTTTTACTGGACATTTGAAAGAAACAGAAGTCAGGGGCCCAGCACTTTTCAGAAAGGGCCACTAATAAATGGTGCCAGACACCTGTGGATCTAAAGTAAGGAAATGGGGCTTGTCCGGGATTTGAAACCCGGACCTCTCGCACCCTAACCAAGAATCATACGCCTAGACCAACCAGCCCGTGTTGGCAGTTTCGATTGATCGACTTTTCGATTTCTGGCTGAAGTCCACATTTGGACACCTTCTGCAGGCCGGCACGCCATTGAAGGCCGAAAGAATGCAAGCCATCTGTTCGTTGTGACCTTCCACATGCTGAAATCCCTTAGGCATACACTAGCAATGACATGGGAAAACACACATTAAAAAAAAAATCCACAATGCATGTGCATCAATGAGTTGACCTAGCCGTACAAAACTCAAGGACTTTATTCCAGGCATTGGACAGATGGATGATATTCAGTTTAAAAGCCCTAGCTTTAAAGTTGCTGGTTGGGTGACACTGTGCATTTCTCTATAAAAATAGATATCTGATAGAGCCCACTGCTCGTTGTGACCTTCCACGTGTTAAGCTCACTTAGGCATTCTTGGGAGGCCTTAACATCAAAGGTATGATCATTTCAGCCCTTTGCAATGTTTTTGGCTATGCTGTGGTTCCGCCAGAGCTGATTTTCCAACTTCACCACACATGGTACTAAAATATGTGTCTCTAATATTTACCAAAGCTCAAGCCAGTTCTGGTCCCTTAGATCTTCCACCCTAGAAAGTTTAGTCGCAAGGCTAATCTAATTTGATTGTTACAGTTAAGACAGCATATTTAAATAGCCTGTGAAAAAACACTCCTAAGTCTAGCACACTAATACTTTGACTCAGCAAAATGCACTTTTTAAAAATCACTCTCGAAGCCTCCGTGCCAACCCTTTAACCTATCTCCAGCAAACTCACTGGCTATAACCTAGGCCTTAGTCTCATAGAGCCCATTGAGTTGCTTAGCCTGTGAAAACCACACTGGCAATGACATGGTAAAACACACTTTAAAAAAAAACACCCACAATGCATGTGCATCAATGACTTGACCTAGCCGTACAAAACTCAAGGGCTTTAATCCAGGCATTGGACAGATGGATGACATTCAGTTTAAAAGCCCTAGCTTTAAAGTTGCTGGTTGGGTGACACTGTGCATTTCACTGTAAAAATAGACGTCTGATAGAGCCCACTGCTCGTTGTGACCTTCCACAAGCTAAGCTCTCTTAGGCATTCTTGGGAGGCCTTAACATCAAAGGTATGATCATTTCAGCCCTTTGCAATGTTTTTGGCTATGCTGTGGTTCCGCCAGAGCTGATTTTCCAACTTCACTACACATGGTACTAAAATATGTGTCTCTAATATTTACCAAAGCTCAAGCAATTTACGGTCCCTTAGATTTTCCACACTACAAAGTTTAGTCGTAAGGCTAATATAATTTGATTGTTACAGTTAAGACAGCATATTTAAATAGCCTGTGAAAAAACACTCCTAAGTCTAGCACACTAATACTTTGACTCAGCAAAATGCACTTTTTAAAAATCACTGTCGAAGCCGGGGCGCGCCAGCCCTTTAACCTATCTCCAGCAAACTCACTGGCTATAAACTAGGTCTTAGACTCATAGAGCCCACTGAGTTGCTTAGCCTGTGAAAACCACACTGGCAATGACATGGCAAAACACACTTAAAAAAAAAAACCCCACAATGCATATGCATCAATGAGTTGACCTAGCCGTACAAAACTCAAGGACTTTAATCCAGACATTGGACAGATGGTTGACATTAAGTTTGAAATCCCTAGTTTTAAAGTTCGTGGTTGGGTGACACTGTGCATTTCTCTATAAAAATAGATGTCTGATAGAGCCCACTGCTCGTTGTGACCTTCCACGTGTTAAGCTCACTTAGGCATTCTTGGGAGGCCTTAACATCAAAGGTATGATCATTTCAGCCCTTTGCAATGTTTTTGGCTATGCTGTGGTTATGCCAGAGCTGATTTTCCAACTTCACCACACATGGTACTAAAATATGTGTCTCTAAAATTTACCAAAGCTCAGGCCAGTTCCGGTCCCTTAGATCTTCCAGCCTTCAAAGTTTAGTCGCAAGGCTAATCTAATTTGATTGTTACAGTTAAGACAGCATATTTAAATAGCCTGTGAAAAAACACTCCTAAGTCTAGCGCACTAATACTTTCACTCAGCAAAATGCACTTTTTAAAAATCACTCTCGAAGCCTCCGTGCCAACCCTTTAACCTATCTCCAGCAAACTCACTGGCTGTAAACTAGGCCTTAGTCTCATAGATCCCAATGAGTTGCTTAGCCTGTGAAAACCGCACTGGCAATGACATGGGAAAACACACTTAAAAAAAAAACCCCACAATGCATGTGCATCAATGAGTTGACCTAGCCGTACAAAACTCAAGGGCTTTAATCCAGGCATTGGACAGATGGATGACATTAAGTTTGAAATCCCTAGCTTTAAAGTTGCTGGTTGGGTGACACTGTGCATTTCTCTGTAAAAACAGACGTCAGGTTTAGGTGATTGTTACCTAAGTAAATTCCTTAAAACCTAACAAGCAAATTCTGGCTTAGATCACCAGGACAGGAAGTGGGCACTCTTGTATTGTCTGAAGTTGGACACTACTTAGCATAATCTTAAAAGAATTTCCTCGCTCTAACATCAGTCAGAGATTTGAGGTGAAGGCGGGCTTGTCTGGGAATTGAACCCAGGACCTCTCACACCCAAAGCGAGAATCATACCTCTAGACCAACCAGCCCGTGTTGGCAGTTTCGATTGATCGACTTTTCGATTTCTGGCTGAAGTCCACATTTGGACACCTTCTGCAGGCCGGCACGCCATTGAAGGCCGAAAGAATGCAAGCCATCTGTTCGTTGTGACCTTCCACATGCTGAAATCCCTTAGGCATACACTAGCAATGACATGGGAAAACACACATTAAAAAAAAAATCCACAATGCATGTGCATCAATGAGTTGACCTAGCCGTACAAAACTCAAGGACTTTATTCCAGGCATTGGACAGATGGATGATATTCAGTTTAAAAGCCCTAGCTTTAAAGTTGCTGGTTGGGTGACACTGTGCATTTCTCTATAAAAATAGATGTCTGATAGAGCCCACTGCTCGTTGTGACCTTCCACGTGTTAAGCTCACTTAGGCATTCTTGGGAGGCCTTAACATCAAAGGTATGATCATTTCAGCCCTTTGCAATGTTTTTGGCTATGCTGTGGTTCCGCCAGAGCTGATTTTCCAACTTCACCACACATGGTACTAAAATATGTGTCTCTAATATTTACCAAAGCTCAAGCCAGTTCTGGTCCCTTAGATCTTCCACCCTAGAAAGTTTAGTCGCAAGGCTAATCTAATTTGATTGTTACAGTTAAGACAGCATATTTAAATAGCCTTTGAAAAAACACTCCTAAGTCTAGCGCACTAATACTTTCACTCAGCAAAATGCACTTTTTAAAAATCACTCTCGAAGCCTCCGTGCCAACCCTTTAACCTATCTCCAGCAAACTCACTGGCTATAACCTAGGCCTTAGTCTCATAGAGCCCATTGAGTTGCTTAGCCTGTGAAAACCACACTGGCAATGACATGGTAAAACACACTTTAAAAAAAAACACCCACAATGCATGTGCATCAATGACTTGACCTAGCCGTACAAAACTCAAGGGCTTTAATCCAGGCATTGGACAGATGGATGACATTCAGTTTAAAAGCCCTAGCTTTAAAGTTGCTGGTTGGGTGACACTGTGCATTTCACTGTAAAAATAGACGTCTGATAGAGCCCACTGCTCGTTGTGACCTTCCACAAGCTAAGCTCTCTTAGGCATTCTTGGGAGGCCTTAACATCAAAGGTATGATCATTTCAGCCCTTTGCAATGTTTTTGGCTATTCTGTGGTTCCGCCAGAGCTGATTTTCCAACTTCACTACACATGGTACTAAAATATGTGTCTCTAATATTTACCAAAGCTCAAGCAATTTACGGTCCCTTAGATTTTCCACACTACAAAGTTTAGTCGTAAGGCTAATATAATTTGATTGTTACAGTTAAGACAGCATATTTAAATAGCCTGTGAAAAAACACTCCTAAGTCTAGCGCACTAATACTTTGACTCAGCAAAATGCACTTTTTAAAAATCACTGTCGAAGCCGGGGCGCGCCAGCCCTTTAACCTATCTCCAGCAAACTCACTGGCTATAAACTAGGTCTTAGACTCATAGAGCCCACTGAGTTGCTTAGCCTGTGAAAACCACACTGGCAATGACATGGCAAAACACACTTAAAAAAAAAAACCCCACAATGCATATGCATCAATGAGTTGACCTAGCCGTACAAAACTCAAGGACTTTAATCCAGACATTGGACAGATGGTTGACATTAAGTTTGAAATCCCTAGTTTTAAAGTTCGTGGTTGGGTGACACTGTGCATTTCTCTATAAAAATAGATGTCTGATAGAGCCCACTGCTCGTTGTGACCTTCCACGTGTTAAGCTCACTTAGGCATTCTTGGGAGGCCTTAACATCAAAGGTATGATCATTTCAGCCCTTTGCAATGTTTTTGGCTATGCTGTGGTTATGCCAGAGCTGATTTTCCAACTTCACCACACATGGTACTAAAATATGTGTCTCTAATATTTACCAAAGCTCAGGCCAGTTCCGGTCCCTTAGATCTTCCAGCCTTCAAAGTTTAGTCGCAAGGCTAATCTAATTTGATTGTTACAGTTAAGACAGCATATTTAAATAGCCTGTGAAAAAACACTCCTAAGTCTAGCGCACTAATACTTTCACTCAGCAAAATGCACTTTTTAAAAATCACTCTCGAAGCCTCCGTGCCAACCCTTTAACCTATCTCCAGCAAACTCACTGGCTGTAAACTAGGCCTTAGTCTCATAGATCCCAATGAGTTGCTTAGCCTGTGAAAACCGCACTGGCAATGACATGGGAAAACACACTTAAAAAAAAACCCCCACAATGCATGTGCATCAATGAGTTGACCTAGCCGTACAAAACTCAAGGGCTTTAATCCAGGCATTGGACAGATGGATGACATTAAGTTTGAAATCCCTAGCTTTAAAGTTGCTGGTTGGGTGACACTGTGCATTTCTCTGTAAAAACAGACGTCAGGTTTAGGTGATTGTTACCTAAGTAAATTCCTTAAAACCTAACAAGCAAATTCTGGCTTAGATCACCAGGACAGGAAGTGGGCACTCTTGTATTGTCTGAAGTTGGACACTACTTAGCATAATCTTAAAAGAATTTCCTGGCTCTAACATCAGTCAGAGATTTGAGGTGAAGGCGGGCTTGTCCGGGAATTGAACCCGGGACCTCTCACACCCAAAGCGAGAATCATACCTCTAGACCAACAAGCCTTTTCACACCACCCTATAGTCCCCTTTTTACTGGACATTTGAAAGAAACAGAAGTCAGGGGCCCAGCACTTTTCAGAAAGGGCCACTAATAAATGGTGCCAGACACCTGTGGATCTAAAGTAAGGAAATGGGGCTTGTCCGGGATTTGAAACCCGGACCTCTCGCACCCTAACCAAGAATCATACGCCTAGACCAACCAGCCCGTGTTGGCAGTTTCGATTGATCGACTTTTCGATTTCTGGCTGAAGTCCACATTTGGACACCTTCTGCAGGCCGGCACGCCATTGAAGGCCGAAAGAATGCAAGCCATCTGTTCGTTGTGACCTTCCACATGCTGAAATCCCTTAGGCATACACTAGCAATGACATGGGAAAACACACATTAAAAAAAAAATCCACAATGCATGTGCATCAATGAGTTGACCTAGCCGTACAAAACTCAAGGACTTTATTCCAGGCATTGGACAGATGGATGATATTCAGTTTAAAAGCCCTAGCTTTAAAGTTGCTGGTTGGGTGACACTGTGCATTTCTCTATAAAAATAGATATCTGATAGAGCCCACTGCTCGTTGTGACCTTCCACGTGTTAAGCTCACTTAGGCATTCTTGGGAGGCCTTAACATCAAAGGTATGATCATTTCAGCCCTTTGCAATGTTTTTGGCTATGCTGTGGTTCCGCCAGAGCTGATTTTCCAACTTCACCACACATGGTACTAAAATATGTGTCTCTAATATTTACCAAAGCTCAAGCCAGTTCTGGTCCCTTAGATCTTCCACCCTAGAAAGTTTAGTCGCAAGGCTAATCTAATTTGATTGTTACAGTTAAGACAGCATATTTAAATAGCCTTTGAAAAAACACTCCTAAGTCTAGCGCACTAATACTTTCACTCAGCAAAATGCACTTTTTAAAAATCACTCTCGAAGCCTCCGTGCCAACCCTTTAACCTATCTCCAGCAAACTCACTGGCTATAACCTAGGCCTTAGTCTCATAGAGCCCATTGAGTTGCTTAGCCTGTGAAAACCACACTGGCAATGACATGGTAAAACACACTTTAAAAAAAAACACCCACAATGCATGTGCATCAATGACTTGACCTAGCCGTACAAAACTCAAGGGCTTTAATCCAGGCATTGGACAGATGGATGACATTCAGTTTAAAAGCCCTAGCTTTAAAGTTGCTGGTTGGGTGACACTGTGCATTTCACTGTAAAAATAGACGTCTGATAGAGCCCACTGCTCGTTGTGACCTTCCACAAGCTAAGCTCTCTTAGGCATTCTTGGGAGGCCTTAACATCAAAGGTATGATCATTTCAGCCCTTTGCAATGTTTTTGGCTATTCTGTGGTTCCGCCAGAGCTGATTTTCCAACTTCACTACACATGGTACTAAAATATGTGTCTCTAATATTTACCAAAGCTCAAGCAATTTACGGTCCCTTAGATTTTCCACACTACAAAGTTTAGTCGTAAGGCTAATATAATTTGATTGTTACAGTTAAGACAGCATATTTAAATAGCCTGTGAAAAAACACTCCTAAGTCTAGCGCACTAATACTTTGACTCAGCAAAATGCACTTTTTAAAAATCACTGTCGAAGCCGGGGCGCGCCAGCCCTTTAACCTATCTCCAGCAAACTCACTGGCTATAAACTAGGTCTTAGACTCATAGAGCCCACTGAGTTGCTTAGCCTGTGAAAACCACACTGGCAATGACATGGCAAAACACACTTAAAAAAAAAAAACCTAACAAGCAAATTCTGGCTTAGATCACCAGGACAGGAAGTGGGCACTCTTGTATTGTCTGAAGTTGGACACTACTTAGCATAATCTTAAAAGAATTTCCTCGCTCTAACATCAGTCAGAGATTTGAGGTGAAGGCGGGCTTGTCCGGGAATTGAACCCGGGACCTCTCACACCCAAAGCAAGAATCATACCTCTAGACCAACAAGCCTTTTCACACCTCCCTATAGTCCCCTTTTTACTGGACATTTGAAAGAAACAGAAGTCAGGGGCCCAGCACTTTTCAGAAAGGGCCACTAATAAATGGTGCCAGACACCTGTGGATCTAAAGTAAGGAAATGGGGCTTGTCCAGGATTTGAAACCCGGACCTCTCGCACCCTAACCAAGAATCATACGCCTAGACCAACCAGCCCGTGTTGGCAGTTTCGATTGATCGACTTTTCGATTTCTGGCTGAAGTCCACATTTGGACACCTTCTGCAGGCCGGCACGCCATTGAAGGCCGAAAGAATGCAAGCCATCTGTTCGTTGTGACCTTCCACATGCTGAAATCCCTTAGGCATACACTAGCAATGACATGGGAAAACACACATTAAAAAAAAAATCCACAATGCATGTGCATCAATGAGTTGACCTAGCCGTACAAAACTCAAGGACTTTAATCCAGACATTGGACAGATGGTTGACATTAAGTTTGAAAGCCCTAGCTTTAAAGTTCGTGGTTGGGTGACACTGTGCATTTCTCTATAAAAATAGATGTCTGATAGAGCCCACTGCTCGTTGTGACCTTCCACGTGTTAAGCTCACTTAGGCATTCTTGGGAGGCCTTAACATCAAAGGTATGATCATTTCAGCCCTTTGCAATGTTTTTGGCTATGCTGTGGTTATGCCAGAGCTGATTTTCCAACTTCACCACACATGGTACTAAAATATGTGTCTCTAATATTTACCAAAGCTCAGGCCAGTTCCGGTCCCTTAGATCTTCCAGCCTTCAAAGTTTAGTCGCAAGGCTAATCTAATTTGATTGTTACAGTTAAGACAGCATATTTAAATAGCCTGTGAAAAAACACTCCTAAGTCTAGCGCACTAATACTTTCACTCAGCAAAATGCACTTTTTAAAAATCACTCTCGAAGCCTCCGTGCCAACCCTTTAACCTATCTCCAGCAAACTCACTGGCTGTAAACTAGGCCTTAGTCTCATAGATCCCAAAGAGTTGCTTAGCCTGTGAAAACCGCACTGGCAATGACATGGGAAAACACACTTAAAAAAAAAACCCCACAATGCATGTGCATCAATGAGTTGACCTAGCCGTACAAAACTCAAGGGCTTTAATCCAGGCATTGGACAGATGGATGACATTAAGTTTGAAATCCCTAGCTTTAAAGTTGCTGGTTGGGTGACACTGTGCATTTCTCTGTAAAAACAGACGTCAGGTTTAGGTGATTGTTACCTAAGTAAATTCCTTAAAACCTAACAAGCAAATTCTGGCTTAGATCACCAGGACAGGAAGTGGGCACTCTTGTATTGTCTGAAGTTGGACACTACTTAGCATAATCTTAAAAGAATTTCCTCGCTCTAACATCAGTCAGAGATTTGAGGTGAAGGCGGGCTTGTCCGGGAATTGAACCCGGGACCTCTCACACCCAAAGCAAGAATCATACCTCTAGACCAACAAGCCTTTTCACACCTCCCTATAGTCCCCTTTTTACTGGACATTTGAAAGAAACAGAAGTCAGGGGCCCAGCACTTTTCAGAAAGGGCCACTAATAAATGGTGCCAGACACCTGTGGATCTAAAGTAAGGAAATGGGGCTTGTCCGGGATTTGAAACCCGGACCTCTCGCACCCTAACCAAGAATCATACGCCTAGACCAACCAGCCCGTGTTGGCAGTTTCGATTGATCGACTTTTCGATTTCTGGCTGAAGTCCACATTTGGACACCTTCTGCAGGCCGGCACGCCATTGAAGGCCGAAAGAATGCAAGCCATCTGTTCGTTGTGACCTTCCACATGCTGAAATCCCTTAGGCATACACTAGCAATGACATGGGAAAACACACATTAAAAAAAAAATCCACAATGCATGTGCATCAATGAGTTGACCTAGCCGTACAAAACTCAAGGACTTTATTCCAGGCATTGGACAGATGGATGATATTCAGTTTAAAAGCCCTAGCTTTAAAGTTGCTGGTTGGGTGACACTGTGCATTTCTCTATAAAAATAGATGTCTGATAGAGCCCACTGCTCGTTGTGACCTTCCACGTGTTAAGCTCACTTAGGCATTCTTGGGAGGCCTTAACATCAAAGGTATGATCATTTCAGCCCTTTGCAATGTTTTTGGCTATGCTGTGGTTCCGCCAGAGCTGATTTTCCAACTTCACCACACATGGTACTAAAATATGTGTCTCTAATATTTACCAAAGCTCAAGCCAGTTCTGGTCCCTTAGATCTTCCACCCTAGAAAGTTTAGTCGCAAGGCTAATCTAATTTGATTGTTACAGTTAAGACAGCATATTTAAATAGCCTTTGAAAAAACACTCCTAAGTCTAGCGCACTAATACTTTCACTCAGCAAAATGCACTTTTTAAAAATCACTCTCGAAGCCTCCGTGCCAACCCTTTAACCTATCTCCAGCAAACTCACTGGCTATAACCTAGGCCTTAGTCTCATAGAGCCCATTGAGTTGCTTAGCCTGTGAAAACCACACTGGCAATGACATGGTAAAACACACTTTAAAAAAAAACACCCACAATGCATGTGCATCAATGACTTGACCTAGCCGTACAAAACTCAAGGGCTTTAATCCAGGCATTGCACAGATGGATGACATTCAGTTTAAAAGCCCTAGCTTTAAAGTTGCTGGTTGGGTGACACTGTGCATTTCACTGTAAAAATAGACGTCTGATAGAGCCCACTGCTCGTTGTGACCTTCCACAAGCTAAGCTCTCTTAGGCATTCTTGGGAGGCCTTAACATCAAAGGTATGATCATTTCAGCCCTTTGCAATGTTTTTGGCTATTCTGTGGTTCCGCCAGAGCTGATTTTCCAACTTCACTACACATGGTACTAAAATATGTGTCTCTAATATTTACCAAAGCTCAAGCAATTTACGGTCCCTTAGATTTTCCACACTACAAAGTTTAGTCGTAAGGCTAATATAATTTGATTGTTACAGTTAAGACAGCATATTTAAATAGCCTGTGAAAAAACACTCCTAAGTCTAGCACACTAATACTTTGACTCAGCAAAATGCACTTTTTAAAAATCACTGTCGAAGCCGGGGCGCGCCAGCCCTTTAACCTATCTCCAGCAAACTCACTGGCTATAAACTAGGTCTTAGACTCATAGAGCCCACTGAGTTGCTTAGCCTGTGAAAACCACACTGGCAATGACATGGCAAAACACACTTAAAAAAAAAACCCCCACAATGCATATGCATCAATGAGTTGACCTAGCCGTACAAAACTCAAGGACTTTAATCCAGACATTGGACAGATGGTTGACATTAAGTTTGAAATCCCTAGTTTTAAAGTTCGTGGTTGGGTGACACTGTGCATTTCTCTATAAAAATAGATGTCTGATAGAGCCCACTGCTCGTTGTGACCTTCCACGTGTTAAGCTCACTTAGGCATTCTTGGGAGGCCTTAACATCAAAGGTATGATCATTTCAGCCCTTTGCAATGTTTTTGGCTATGCTGTGGTTATGCCAGAGCTGATTTTCCAACTTCACCACACATGGTACTAAAATATGTGTCTCTAATATTTACCAAAGCTCAGGCCAGTTCCGGTCCCTTAGATCTTCCAGCCTTCAAAGTTTAGTCGCAAGGCTAATCTAATTTGATTGTTACAGTTAAGACAGCATATTTAAATAGCCTGTGAAAAAACACTCCTAAGTCTAGCGCACTAATACTTTCACTCAGCAAAATGCACTTTTTAAAAATCACTCTCGAAGCCTCCGTGCCAACCCTTTAACCTATCTCCAGCAAACTCACTGGCTGTAAACTAGGCCTTAGTCTCATAGATCCCAATGAGTTGCTTAGCCTGTGAAAACCGCACTGGCAATGACATGGGAAAACACACTTAAAAAAAAACCCCCACAATGCATGTGCATCAATGAGTTGACCTAGCCGTACAAAACTCAAGGGCTTTAATCCAGGCATTGGACAGATGGATGACATTAAGTTTGAAATCCCTAGCTTTAAAGTTGCTGGTTGGGTGACACTGTGCATTTCTCTGTAAAAACAGACGTCAGGTTTAGGTGATTGTTACCTAAGTAAATTCCTTAAAACCTAACAAGCAAATTCTGGCTTAGATCACCAGGACAGGAAGTGGGCACTCTTGTATTGTCTGAAGTTGGACACTACTTAGCATAATCTTAAAAGAATTTCCTGGCTCTAACATCAGTCAGAGATTTGAGGTGAAGGCGGGCTTGTCCGGGAATTGAACCCGGGACCTCTCACACCCAAAGCGAGAATCATACCTCTAGACCAACAAGCCTTTTCACACCACCCTATAGTCCCCTTTTTACTGGACATTTGAAAGAAACAGAAGTCAGGGGCCCAGCACTTTTCAGAAAGGGCCACTAATAAATGGTGCCAGACACCTGTGGATCTAAAGTAAGGAAATGGGGCTTGTCCGGGATTTGAAACCCGGACCTCTCGCACCCTAACCAAGAATCATACGCCTAGACCAACCAGCCCGTGTTGGCAGTTTCGATTGATCGACTTTTCGATTTCTGGCTGAAGTCCACATTTGGACACCTTCTGCAGGCCGGCACGCCATTGAAGGCCGAAAGAATGCAAGCCATCTGTTCGTTGTGACCTTCCACATGCTGAAATCCCTTAGGCATACACTAGCAATGACATGGGAAAACACACATTAAAAAAAAAATCCACAATGCATGTGCATCAATGAGTTGACCTAGCCGTACAAAACTCAAGGACTTTATTCCAGGCATTGGACAGATGGATGATATTCAGTTTAAAAGCCCTAGCTTTAAAGTTGCTGGTTGGGTGACACTGTGCATTTCTCTATAAAAATAGATATCTGATAGAGCCCACTGCTCGTTGTGACCTTCCACGTGTTAAGCTCACTTAGGCATTCTTGGGAGGCCTTAACATCAAAGGTATGATCATTTCAGCCCTTTGCAATGTTTTTGGCTATGCTGTGGTTCCGCCAGAGCTGATTTTCCAACTTCACCACACATGGTACTAAAATATGTGTCTCTAATATTTACCAAAGCTCAAGCCAGTTCTGGTCCCTTAGATCTTCCACCCTAGAAAGTTTAGTCGCAAGGCTAATCTAATTTGATTGTTACAGTTAAGACAGCATATTTAAATAGCCTGTGAAAAAACACTCCTAAGTCTAGCACACTAATACTTTGACTCAGCAAAATGCACTTTTTAAAAATCACTCTCGAAGCCTCCGTGCCAACCCTTTAACCTATCTCCAGCAAACTCACTGGCTATAACCTAGGCCTTAGTCTCATAGAGCCCATTGAGTTGCTTAGCCTGTGAAAACCACACTGGCAATGACATGGTAAAACACACTTTAAAAAAAAACACCCACAATGCATGTGCATCAATGACTTGACCTAGCCGTACAAAACTCAAGGGCTTTAATCCAGGCATTGGACAGATGGATGACATTCAGTTTAAAAGCCCTAGCTTTAAAGTTGCTGGTTGGGTGACACTGTGCATTTCACTGTAAAAATAGACGTCTGATAGAGCCCACTGCTCGTTGTGACCTTCCACAAGCTAAGCTCTCTTAGGCATTCTTGGGAGGCCTTAACATCAAAGGTATGATCATTTCAGCCCTTTGCAATGTTTTTGGCTATGCTGTGGTTCCGCCAGAGCTGATTTTCCAACTTCACTACACATGGTACTAAAATATGTGTCTCTAATATTTACCAAAGCTCAAGCAATTTACGGTCCCTTAGATTTTCCACACTACAAAGTTTAGTCGTAAGGCTAATATAATTTGATTGTTACAGTTAAGACAGCATATTTAAATAGCCTGTGAAAAAACACTCCTAAGTCTAGCACACTAATACTTTGACTCAGCAAAATGCACTTTTTAAAAATCACTGTCGAAGCCGGGGCGCGCCAGCCCTTTAACCTATCTCCAGCAAACTCACTGGCTATAAACTAGGTCTTAGACTCATAGAGCCCACTGAGTTGCTTAGCCTGTGAAAACCACACTGGCAATGACATGGCAAAACACACTTAAAAAAAAAAACCCCACAATGCATATGCATCAATGAGTTGACCTAGCCGTACAAAACTCAAGGACTTTAATCCAGACATTGGACAGATGGTTGACATTAAGTTTGAAATCCCTAGTTTTAAAGTTTGTGGTTGGGTGACACTGTGCATTTCTCTATAAAAATAGATGTCTGATAGAGCCCACTGCTCGTTGTGACCTTCCACGTGTTAAGCTCACTTAGGCATTCTTGGGAGGCCTTAACATCAAAGGTATGATCATTTCAGCCCTTTGCAATGTTTTTGGCTATGCTGTGGTTATGCCAGAGCTGATTTTCCAACTTCACCACACATGGTACTAAAATATGTGTCTCTAAAATTTACCAAAGCTCAGGCCAGTTCCGGTCCCTTAGATCTTCCAGCCTTCAAAGTTTAGTCGCAAGGCTAATCTAATTTGATTGTTACAGTTAAGACAGCATATTTAAATAGCCTGTGAAAAAACACTCCTAAGTCTAGCGCACTAATACTTTCACTCAGCAAAATGCACTTTTTAAAAATCACTCTCGAAGCCTCCGTGCCAACCCTTTAACCTATCTCCAGCAAACTCACTGGCTGTAAACTAGGCCTTAGTCTCATAGATCCCAATGAGTTGCTTAGCCTGTGAAAACCGCACTGGCAATGACATGGGAAAACACACTTAAAAAAAAAACCCCACAATGCATGTGCATCAATGAGTTGACCTAGCCGTACAAAACTCAAGGGCTTTAATCCAGGCATTGGACAGATGGATGACATTAAGTTTGAAATCCCTAGCTTTAAAGTTGCTGGTTGGGTGACACTGTGCATTTCTCTGTAAAAACAGACGTCAGGTTTAGGTGATTGTTACCTAAGTAAATTCCTTAAAACCTAACAAGCAAATTCTGGCTTAGATCACCAGGACAGGAAGTGGGCACTCTTGTATTGTCTGAAGTTGGACACTACTTAGCATAATCTTAAAAGAATTTCCTCGCTCTAACATCAGTCAGAGATTTGAGGTGAAGGCGGGCTTGTCTGGGAATTGAACCCAGGACCTCTCACACCCAAAGCGAGAATCATACCTCTAGACCAACCAGCCCGTGTTGGCAGTTTCGATTGATCGACTTTTCGATTTCTGGCTGAAGTCCACATTTGGACACCTTCTGCAGGCCGGCACGCCATTGAAGGCCGAAAGAATGCAAGCCATCTGTTCGTTGTGACCTTCCACATGCTGAAATCCCTTAGGCATACACTAGCAATGACATGGGAAAACACACATTAAAAAAAAAATCCACAATGCATGTGCATCAATGAGTTGACCTAGCCGTACAAAACTCAAGGACTTTATTCCAGGCATTGGACAGATGGATGATATTCAGTTTAAAAGCCCTAGCTTTAAAGTTGCTGGTTGGGTGACACTGTGCATTTCTCTATAAAAATAGATGTCTGATAGAGCCCACTGCTCGTTGTGACCTTCCACGTGTTAAGCTCACTTAGGCATTCTTGGGAGGCCTTAACATCAAAGGTATGATCATTTCAGCCCTTTGCAATGTTTTTGGCTATGCTGTGGTTCCGCCAGAGCTGATTTTCCAACTTCACCACACATGGTACTAAAATATGTGTCTCTAATATTTACCAAAGCTCAAGCCAGTTCTGGTCCCTTAGATCTTCCACCCTAGAAAGTTTAGTCGCAAGGCTAATCTAATTTGATTGTTACAGTTAAGACAGCATATTTAAATAGCCTTTGAAAAAACACTCCTAAGTCTAGCGCACTAATACTTTCACTCAGCAAAATGCACTTTTTAAAAATCACTCTCGAAGCCTCCGTGCCAACCCTTTAACCTATCTCCAGCAAACTCACTGGCTATAACCTAGGCCTTAGTCTCATAGAGCCCATTGAGTTGCTTAGCCTGTGAAAACCACACTGGCAATGACATGGTAAAACACACTTTAAAAAAAAACACCCACAATGCATGTGCATCAATGACTTGACCTAGCCGTACAAAACTCAAGGGCTTTAATCCAGGCATTGGACAGATGGATGACATTCAGTTTAAAAGCCCTAGCTTTAAAGTTGCTGGTTGGGTGACACTGTGCATTTCACTGTAAAAATAGACGTCTGATAGAGCCCACTGCTCGTTGTGACCTTCCACAAGCTAAGCTCTCTTAGGCATTCTTGGGAGGCCTTAACATCAAAGGTATGATCATTTCAGCCCTTTGCAATGTTTTTGGCTATTCTGTGGTTCCGCCAGAGCTGATTTTCCAACTTCACTACACATGGTACTAAAATATGTGTCTCTAATATTTACCAAAGCTCAAGCAATTTACGGTCCCTTAGATTTTCCACACTACAAAGTTTAGTCGTAAGGCTAATATAATTTGATTGTTACAGTTAAGACAGCATATTTAAATAGCCTGTGAAAAAACACTCCTAAGTCTAGCACACTAATACTTTGACTCAGCAAAATGCACTTTTTAAAAATCACTGTCGAAGCCGGGGCGCGCCAGCCCTTTAACCTATCTCCAGCAAACTCACTGGCTATAAACTAGGTCTTAGACTCATAGAGCCCACTGAGTTGCTTAGCCTGTGAAAACCACACTGGCAATGACATGGCAAAACACACTTAAAAAAAAAAACCCCACAATGCATATGCATCAATGAGTTGACCTAGCCGTACAAAACTCAAGGACTTTAATCCAGACATTGGACAGATGGTTGACATTAAGTTTGAAATCCCTAGTTTTAAAGTTCGTGGTTGGGTGACACTGTGCATTTCTCTATAAAAATAGATGTCTGATAGAGCCCACTGCTCGTTGTGACCTTCCACGTGTTAAGCTCACTTAGGCATTCTTGGGAGGCCTTAACATCAAAGGTATGATCATTTCAGCCCTTTGCAATGTTTTTGGCTATGCTGTGGTTATGCCAGAGCTGATTTTCCAACTTCACCACACATGGTACTAAAATATGTGTCTCTAAAATTTACCAAAGCTCAGGCCAGTTCCGGTCCCTTAGATCTTCCAGCCTTCAAAGTTTAGTCGCAAGGCTAATCTAATTTGATTGTTACAGTTAAGACAGCATATTTAAATAGCCTGTGAAAAAACACTCCTAAGTCTAGCGCACTAATACTTTCACTCAGCAAAATGCACTTTTTAAAAATCACTCTCGAAGCCTCCGTGCCAACCCTTTAACCTATCTCCAGCAAACTCACTGGCTGTAAACTAGGCCTTAGTCTCATAGATCCCAATGAGTTGCTTAGCCTGTGAAAACCGCACTGGCAATGACATGGGAAAACACACTTAAAAAAAAAACCCCACAATGCATGTGCATCAATGAGTTGACCTAGCCGTACAAAACTCAAGGGCTTTAATCCAGGCATTGGACAGATGGATGACATTAAGTTTGAAATCCCTAGCTTTAAAGTTGCTGGTTGGGTGACACTGTGCATTTCTCTGTAAAAACAGACGTCAGGTTTAGGTGATTGTTACCTAAGTAAATTCCTTAAAACCTAACAAGCAAATTCTGGCTTAGATCACCAGGACAGGAAGTGGGCACTCTTGTATTGTCTGAAGTTGGACACTACTTAGCATAATCTTAAAAGAATTTCCTGGCTCTAACATCAGTCAGAAATTTGAGGTGAAGGCAGGCTTGTCCGGGAATTGAACCCGGGACCTCTCACACCCAAAGCGAGAATCATACCTCTAGACCAACAAGCCTTTTCACACCACCCTATAGTCCCCTTTTTACTGGACATTTGAAAGAAACAGAAGTCAGGGGCCCAGCACTTTTCAGAAAGGGCCACTAATAAATGGTGCCAGACACCTGTGGATCTAAAGTAAGTAAATGGGGCTTGTCCGGGATTTGAAACCCGGACCTCTCGCACCCTAACCAAGAATCATACGCCTAGACCAACCAGCCCGTGTTGGCAGTTTCGATTGATCGACTTTTCGATTTCTGGCTGAAGTCCACATTTGGACACCTTCTGCAGGCCGGCACGCCATTGAAGGCCGAAAGAATGCAAGCCATCTGTTCGTTGTGACCTTCCACATGCTGAAATCCCTTAGGCATACACTAGCAATGACATGGGAAAACACACATTAAAAAAAAAATCCACAATGCATGTGCATCAATGAGTTGACCTAGCCGTACAAAACTCAAGGACTTTATTCCAGGCATTGGACAGATGGATGATATTCAGTTTAAAAGCCCTAGCTTTAAAGTTGCTGGTTGGGTGACACTGTGCATTTCTCTATAAAAATAGATATCTGATAGAGCCCACTGCTCGTTGTGACCTTCCACGTGTTAAGCTCACTTAGGCATTCTTGGGAGGCCTTAACATCAAAGGTATGATCATTTCAGCCCTTTGCAATGTTTTTGGCTATGCTGTGGTTCCGCCAGAGCTGATTTTCCAACTTCACCACACATGGTACTAAAATATGTGTCTCTAATATTTACCAAAGCTCAAGCCAGTTCTGGTCCCTTAGATCTTCCACCCTAGAAAGTTTAGTCGCAAGGCTAATCTAATTTGATTGTTACAGTTAAGACAGCATATTTAAATAGCCTTTGAAAAAACACTCCTAAGTCTAGCGCACTAATACTTTCACTCAGCAAAATGCACTTTTTAAAAATCACTCTCGAAGCCTCCGTGCCAACCCTTTAACCTATCTCCAGCAAACTCACTGGCTATAACCTAGGCCTTAGTCTCATAGAGCCCATTGAGTTGCTTAGCCTGTGAAAACCACACTGGCAATGACATGGTAAAACACACTTTAAAAAAAAACACCCACAATGCATGTGCATCAATGACTTGACCTAGCCGTACAAAACTCAAGGGCTTTAATCCAGGCATTGGACAGATGGATGACATTCAGTTTAAAAGCCCTAGCTTTAAAGTTGCTGGTTGGGTGACACTGTGCATTTCACTGTAAAAATAGACGTCTGATAGAGCCCACTGCTCGTTGTGACCTTCCACAAGCTAAGCTCTCTTAGGCATTCTTGGGAGGCCTTAACATCAAAGGTATGATCATTTCAGCCCTTTGCAATGTTTTTGGCTATGCTGTGGTTCCGCCAGAGCTGATTTTCCAACTTCACTACACATGGTACTAAAATATGTGTCTCTAATATTTACCAAAGCTCAAGCAATTTACGGTCCCTTAGATTTTCCACACTACAAAGTTTAGTCGTAAGGCTAATATAATTTGATTGTTACAGTTAAGACAGCATATTTAAATAGCCTGTGAAAAAACACTCCTAAGTCTAGCACACTAATACTTTGACTCAGCAAAATGCACTTTTTAAAAATCACTGTCGAAGCCGGGGCGCGCCAGCCCTTTAACCTATCTCCAGCAAACTCACTGGCTATAAACTAGGTCTTAGACTCATAGAGCCCACTGAGTTGCTTAGCCTGTGAAAACCACACTGGCAATGACATGGCAAAACACACTTAAAAAAAAAAAACCCCACAATGCATATGCATCAATGAGTTGACCTAGCCGTACAAAACTCAAGGACTTTAATCCAGACATTGGACAGATGGTTGACATTAAGTTTGAAATCCCTAGATTTAAAGTTCGTGGTTGGGTGACACTGTGCATTTCTCTATAAAAATAGATGTCTGATAGAGCCCACTGCTCGTTGTGACCTTCCACGTGTTAAGCTCACTTAGGCATTCTTAAGAGGCCTTAACATCAAAGGTATGATCATTTCAGCCCTTTGCAATGTTTTTGGCTATGCTGTGGTTCCGCCAGAGCTGATTTTCCAACTTCACCACACATGGTACTAAAATATGTGTCTCTAATATTTACCAAAGCTCAAGCCAGTTCTGGTCCCTTAGATCTTCCACCCTAGAAAGTTTAGTCGCAAGGCTAATCTAATTTGATTGTTACAGTTAAGACAGCATATTTAAATAGCCTGTGAAAAAACACTCCTAAGTCTAGCACACTAATACTTTGACTCAGCAAAATGCACTTTTTAAAAATCACTCTCGAAGCCTCCGTGCCAACCCTTTAACCTATCTCCAGCAAACTCACTGGCTATAACCTAGGCCTTAGTCTCATAGAGCCCATTGAGTTGCTTAGCCTGTGAAAACCACACTGGCAATGACATGGTAAAACACACTTTAAAAAAAAACACCCACAATGCATGTGCATCAATGACTTGACCTAGCCGTACAAAACTCAAGGGCTTTAATCCAGGCATTGGACAGATGGATGACATTCAGTTTAAAAGCCCTAGCTTTAAAGTTGCTGGTTGGGTGACACTGTGCATTTCACTGTAAAAATAGACGTCTGATAGAGCCCACTGCTCGTTGTGACCTTCCACAAGCTAAGCTCTCTTAGGCATTCTTGGGAGGCCTTAACATCAAAGGTATGATCATTTCAGCCCTTTGCAATGTTTTTGGCTATGCTGTGGTTCCGCCAGAGCTGATTTTCCAACTTCACTACACATGGTACTAAAATATGTGTCTCTAATATTTACCAAAGCTCAAGCAATTTACGGTCCCTTAGATTTTCCACACTACAAAGTTTAGTCGTAAGGCTAATATAATTTGATTGTTACAGTTAAGACAGCATATTTAAATAGCCTGTGAAAAAACACTCCTAAGTCTAGCACACTAATACTTTGACTCAGCAAAATGCACTTTTTAAAAATCACTCTCGAAGCCTCCGTGCCAACCCTTTAACCTATCTCCATCAAACTCACTGGCTATAAACTGGGCATTAGTCTCATAGAGCCCACTGAGTTGCTTAGCCTGTGAAAACCACACTGGCAATGACATGGCAAAACACACTTAAAAAAAACCCCCCACAATGCATGTGCATCAATGAGTTGACCTAGCCATACAAAACTCAAGGGCTTTAATCCAGGCATTGGACAGATGGATGACATTAAGTTTGAAAGTCCTAGCTTTAAAGTTGCTGGTTGGGTGACACTGTGCATTTCACTGTAAAAATAGACGTCTGATAGAGCCCACTGCTCGTTGTGACCTTTCACATGCTAAGCTCTCTTAGGCATTCTTGAGAGGCCTTAACATCAAAGGTTTGATAATTTCAGCCCTTTGCAATATTTTTGGCTATGCTGTGGTTCGGCCAGAGCTGATTTTCCAACTTCACCACACATGGTTCTAAAATATGTGTCTCTAATATTTACCGACGTTCAAGCCATTTCCGGTCCCTTAGATTTTCCACCCTACAAAGTTTAGTCGCAAGGCTAATCTAATTTGATTGTTACAGCTAAGAAAGCATATTTAAATAGCCTGTGAAAAAACACTCCTAAGTCTAGCGCTCTAATCCTTTGACTCAGCAAAATTCACTTTTTAAAAATGACTCTTGAAGCCTGCATGCCATCCCTTTAACCTGTCTCAAGCAAACTCATTGGCTATAAACTAGGCCTTAGTCTCATAGAGCCCAGTGAGTTGCTTAGCCTGTGAAAACCACACTGGCAATGACATGGCAAAACACACTTTAAAAAAAAAACCCCACAATGCATGTGCATCAATGACTTGACCTAGCCGTACAAAACTCTAGGGCTTTAATCCAGGCATTGGACAGATGGATGACATTCAGTTTAAAAGCCCTAGCTTTAAAGATGCTGGAGGGGTGACACTGTGCATTTCACTGTAAAAATAGACGTCTAATAGAGCCCACTGCTTGTTGTGACCTTCCACATGCTAAGCTCTCTTAGGCATTCTTGGGAGGCCTTAACATCAAAGGTATGATCATCTCAGCCTTTTGCAACGTTTTTGGCTATGCTGTGGTTCGGCCAGAGCTGATTTTCCAACTTCACCACACATGGTACTAAAATATGTGTCTCTAATATTTACCAAAGCTCAAGCCAGTTCCGGTCCCTTAGATCTTCCACCATACAAAGGTTAGTCACAAGGCTAATCTAATTTGATTGTTACAGTTAAGACAGCGTATTTAAATAGCCTGTGAAAAAACACTCCTAAGTCTAGCGCACTAATCCTTTGACTCAGCAAAATTCACTTTTTAAAAATCAATCTTGAAGCCTGCATGCCATCCATTTAACCTCTCTCCAGCTAGCTTACTGGCTATAAACTAGGCCTTAGTCTCATAGAGCCCAGTGAGTTGCTTAGCCTGTGAAAACCACACTGGCAATGACATAGCAAAACACACTTAAAAAAAAAAACCCCCACAATGCATGTGCATCAATGAGTTGACCTAGTCATACAAAAATCAAGGACTTTAATCCATGCATTGGACAGATGGATGACATTAAGTTTGAAAGTCCTAGTTTTAAAGTTGCTGGTTGGGTGACACAGCATTTCCCTGTAAAAATAGACGTCTGATAGAGCCCACTGCTCGTTGTGACCTTCCACATGCTGATATCCCTTAGGCATCCTTGAGTGGCCTTAACATCAAAGGTATAATCATTTCAGCCCTTTGCAATGTTTTTGGCTATGCTGTGGTTCCGCCAGAGCTGATTTTCCAACTTCACCACACATGGTACTAAAATATTTGTCTCTAATATTTACGGAAGCTCAAGCCATTTCAGGTCCCTTAGATTTTCCACAGTATAAAGTTTAGTCAGAAGGCTAATCTAAGTTGATTGTTACAGTTAAGACAGCATATTTATATTGCCTGTGAAAAAACACTCCTAAGTCTAGCGCACTAATACATTAACTCAGCAAAATCCACCTTTTAAAAATCACTCTCGAAGCCTACGTGCCATCCCTTTAACCTCTCTCCAGCAAACTCACTGGCTATAAACTAGGTCTTAGTCTAATAGAGCCCAGTGAGTTGCTTAGCCTGTGAAAACCACACTGGCAATGACATGGCAAATCACACTTTAAAAAAAAACAACCCACAATACATGTGCATCAATGAGTTGACCTAGCCGTACAAAAATCAAGGACTTTAATCCAGGCATTGGACAGATGGATGACATTAAGTTTGAAATCCCTAGCTTTAAAGTTGCTGGTTGGGTGACACTGTGCATTTCTCTGTAAAAACAGACGTCAGGTTTAGGTGATTGTTACCTAAGTAAATTCCTTAAAACCTAACAAGCAAATTCTGGCTTAGATCACCAGGACAGGAAGTGGGCACTCTTGTATTGTCTGAAGTTGGACACTACTTAGCATAATCTTAAAGAAGTTTCCTCACTCTAACATCAGTCAGAGATTTGAGGTGAAGGCGGGCTTGTCCGGGAATTGAACCCAGGACCTCTCACACCCAAAGCGAGAATCATACCTCTAGACCAACAAGCCTTTTCACACCCCCCTATAGTCCCCTTTTTACTGGACATTTGAAAGAAACAGAAGTCAGGGGCCCAGCACTTTTCAGAAAGGGCCACTAATAAATGGTGCCAGACACCTGTGGATCTAAAGTAAGGAAACAGGGCTCGTCCGGGATTTGAAACCGGGACCTCTCGCACCCTAACGAGGAATCATACGCCTAGACCAACCAGCCCGTGTTGGCAGTTTCCATTGATTGATTTTTCGATTTCTGGCTGAAGTCCACATTTGGACACCTTCTGCTAGCCGGCACGCCATTGAAGGCCGAAAGAATGCAAGCCATCTGCTCATTGTGACCTGCCATATGCTGATATCCCTTAGGCATTCTTGAGAGGCCTTAACATCAAAGGTATGATCATTTCAACCCTTTGCAATGTTTTTGGCTATGTTGTCTTCCCGCCAGAGCTGATTTTCCAAATTCACCACACATGGTACTAAAATATGTGTCTCTAATATTTACCGAAGCAGAAGCCATTTCCGGTCCCTTATATTTTCCACCTTACAAAGTTTAGTCGCAAGGCTAATCTAATTTGATTGTTACAGTTAAGACAGCATATTTAAATAGCCTGTGAAAAAAAACTCCTAAGTCTAGTGCACTAATACTTTGACTCAGCAAAATTCACTTTTTAAAAATCACTCTTGAAGCCTGCATGCCATCCCTTTAACCTCTCTCCTGCAAACTCATTGGCTATAAACTAGGCCTTAGTCTCATAGAGCCCAGTGAGTTGCTTAGCTTGTGAAAACCACACTGGCAATGACATGGCAAAAGAAACTTTTAAAAAAAACAACCCACAATGCATGTGCATCAATGATTTGACCTAGCCGTACAAAAATCAAGGAATTTAATCCAGGCATTGGACAGATGGATGACATTAAGTTTGAAAGTCCTAGTTTTAAAGTTGCTGGTTGGGTGACACAGCATTTCCCTGTAAAAATAGACGTCTGATAGAGCCCACTGCTCGTTGTGACCTTCCACATGCTGATATCCCTTAGGCATCCTTGAGTGGCCTTAACATCAAAGGTATAATCATTTCAGCCCTTTGCAATTTTTTTGGCTATGCTGTGGTTCCGCCAGAGCTGATTTTCCAACTTCACCACACATGGTACTAAAATATTTGTCTCTAATATTTACGGAAGCTCAAGCCATTTCAGGTCCCTTAGATTTTCCACAGTATAAAGTTTAGTCACAAGGCTAATCTAAGTTGATTGTTACAGTTAAGACAGCATATTTATATTGCCTGTGAAAAAACACTCCTAAGTCTAGCGCACTAATACATTAACTCAGCAAAATCCACCTTTTAAAAATCACTCTCGAAGCCTACGTGCCATCCCTTTAACCTCTCTCCAGCAAACTCACTGGCTATAAACTAGGTCTTAGTCTAATAGAGCCGAGTGAGTTGCTTAGCCTGTGAAAACCACACTGGCAATGACATGGCAAATCACACTTTAAAAAAAAACAACCCACAATGCATGTGCATCAATGAGTTGACCTAGCCGTACAAAAATCAAGGACTTTAATCCAGGCATTGGACAGATGGATGACATTAAGTTTGAAATCCCTAGCTTTAAAGTTGCTGGTTGGGTGACACTGTGCATTTCTTTGTAAAAACAGACGTCAGGTTTAGGTGATTGTTACCTAAGTAAATTCCTTAAAACCTAACAAGCAAATTCTGGCTTAGATCACCAGGACAGGAAGTGGGCACTCTTGTATTGTCTGAAGTTGGACACTACTTAGCATAATCTTAAAGAAGTTTCCTCACTCTAACATCAGTCAGAGATTTGAGGTGAAGGCGGGCTTGTCCGGGAATTGAACCCAGGACCTCTCACACCCAAAGCGAGAATCATACCTCTAGACCAACAAGCCTTTCCGCATCACCCTATTTACTGGACATTTGAAAGAAACGGAAGTCAGGGGCCCAGCACTTTTCAGAAAGGGCCACTAATAAATGGTGCCAGACACCTGTGGATCTAAAGTAAGGAAACAGGGCTCGTCCGGGATTTGAAACCGGGACCTCTCGCACCCTAACGAGGAATCATACGCCTAGACCAACCAGCCCGTGTTGGCAGTTTCCATTGATTGATTTTTCGATTTCTGGCTGAAGTCCACATTTGGACACCTTCTGCTAGCCGGCACGCCATTGAAGGCCGAAAGAATGCAAGCCATCTGCTCATTGTGACCTGCCATATGCTGATATCCCTTAGGCATTCTTGAGAGGCCTTAACATCAAAGGTATGATCATTTCAACCCTTTGAATGTTTTTGGCTATGTTGTCTTCCCGCCAGAGCTTATTTTCCAACTTCACCACACATGGTACTAAAATATGTGTCTCTAATAATTACCAAAGCTCAAGCCAGTTCCGGTCCCTTAGATCTTCCACCATACAAAGGTTAGTCGCAAGGCTAATCTAATTTGATTGTTACAGTTAAGACAGCATATTTAAATAGCCTGTGAAAAAACACTCCTAAGTCTAGCGCACTAATCCTTTGACTCAGCAAAATGCACTTTTTAAAAACCACTCTTGAAGCCTGCATGCCAACCCTTTAACCTCTCTCCAGCAAACTCACTGGCTATAAACTAGGCCTTAGTCTCATAGAGCCGAGTGATTTGCTTAGCCTGTTAAAACCAAACTGGCAATGACATGGCAAAACAAACTTTAAAAAAAAACAACCCACAATGCATGTGCATCAATGATTTGACCTAGCCGTACAAAAATCAAGGAATTTAATCCAGGCATTGGACAGATGGATGACATTAAGTTTGAAAGCCCTAGCTTTAAAGTTGCTGGTTGGGTGACACTGTGCATTTCAATGTAAAAATAGAAGTCTGATAGAGCCCAATGCTCCTTTTGACCTTCCACATGCTAAGCTCTCTTAGGCATTCTTGGGAGGTCTTAACATCAAAGGTATGATCACTTCAGCCCTTTGCAATGTTTTTGGCTATGCTGTGGTTCCGCCAGAGCTGATTTTCCAACTTCACCACACATGGTACTAAAATATGTGTCTCTAATATTTACGGAAGCTCAAGCCATTTCAGGTCCCTTAGATTTTCCACACTACAAAGTTTAGTCACAAGGCTAATCTAAGTTGATTATTACAGTTAAGACAGCATATTTATATTGCCTGTGAAAAAACACTCCGAAGTCTAGCGCACTAATACTTTAACTCAGCAAAATCCACCTTTTAAAAATCACTCTCGAAGCCTCCGTGCCAACCCTTTAACCTCTCTCCAGCAAACTCACTAGCTATAAACTAGGCCTTAATCTCATAGAGCCCAGTGAGTTGCTTAGCCTGTGATAACCACAATGGCAATGACATGGCAAAACACACTTTAAAAAAAACAACCCACAATGCATGTGCATAAATGATTTGACCTAGTCATAGAAAAATCAAGGACTTTAATCCAGGCATTGGACTGATGGATGACATTAAGTTTGAAAGTCCTAGCTTTAAAGTTGCTGGTTGGGTGACACTGTGCATTTCATTGTAAAAATAGACGTCTGATAGACCCCACTGCTCGTTGTCACCTTTCACATGCTAAGCTCTCTTAGGCATTCTTGAGAGGTCGTAACATCAAAGGTATGATCATTTCAGCCCTTTGCAAAGTTTTTGGCTATGCTGTGGTTCCGCCAGAGCTGATTTTCCAACTTCACCACACATGGTACTAAAATATATGTCTCTAATATTTACCGAAGCTGAAGCCATTTCCGGTCCCTTAGATTTTCCACACTACAAAGTTTAGTTGCAAGGCTAATCTAATTTGATTGTTACAGTTAAGACAGCATATTTAAATAGCCTGTGAAAAAACACTCCTAAGTCTACTGCACTAATACTTTGAATAAGCAAAATGCACATTTTAAAAATCACTCTCGAAGCCTCCTTGCCAACCCTTTAACCTATCTCCAGCAAGCTCACTGGGAAGAAACTACGCCTTAGTCTCATAGAGCCCACTGAGTTGCTTAGCCTGTGAAAACCACATTGGCATTGACATGGCAAAACACACTTTAAAAAAAAAAAACCCACAATGCATGTGCATCAATGACTTGACCTAGCCGTACAAAACTCAAGGGCTTTAATCCAGGCATTGGATAGATGGATGACATTCACTTTAAAAGCCCTAGCTTTAAAGTTGCCGGTTGGGTTACATTGTGCATTTCACTGTAAAAATAGACGTCTGATAGGGCCCACTGCTCGTTGTGACCTTCCATATGCTAAGTTCTCTTAGGCATTCTTGGGAGGCCTTAACATCAAAGGTATGATCATTTCAGCCCATTGCAATGTTTTTGGCTATGCTGTGGTTCCGCCAGAGCTGATTTTCCAACTTCACCACACATGGTACTAAAATATGTGTCTCTAATAATTACCAAAGCTCAAGCCAGTTCCGGTCCCTTAGATCTTCCACCATACAAAGGTTAATCGCAAGGCTAATCTAATTTGATTGTTACAGTTAAGACAGCATATTTAAATAGCCTGTGAAAAAACACTCCTAAGTCTAGCGCACTAATCCTTTGACTCAGCAAAATGCACTTTTTAAAAACCACTCTTGAAGCCTGCATGCCAACCCTTTAACCACTCTCCAGCAAACTGACTGGCTATAAACTAGGCCTTAGGCTCATAGAGCCGAGTGATTTGCTTAGCCTGTTAAAACCACACTGGCAATGACATGGCAAAACAAACTTTAAAAAAAAACAACCCACAATGCATGTGCATCAATGATTTGACCTAGCCGTACAAAAATCAAGGAATTTAATCCAGGCATTGGACAGATGGATGACATTAAGTTTGAAAGCCCTAGCTTTAAAGTTGCTGGTTGGGTGACACTGTGCATTTCACTGTAAAAATAGACGTCTGATAGACCCCACTGCTCGTTGTGACCTTCCACATGCTGAGCTCTCTTAGGCATTCTTGAGAGGCCTTAACATCAAAGGTATGATCATTTCAGCCCTTTGCAATGTTTTTGGCTATGCTGTGGTTCCGCCAGAGCTGATTTTCCAACTTCACCACACATGGTACTAAAATATTTGTCTCTAATATTTACGGAAGCTCAAGCCATTTCAGGTCCCTTAGATTTTCCACACTACAAAGTTTAGTCACAAGGCTAATCTAAGTTGATTATTACAGTTAAGACAGCATAATTATATTGCCTGTGAAAAAACACTCCGAAGTCTAGCGCACTAATACTTTAACTCAGCAAAATCCAACTTTTAAAAATCACTCTCGAATCCTCCGTGCCAACCCTTTAACCTCTCTCCAGCAAACTCACTAGCTATAAACTAGGCCTTAATCTCATAGAGCCCAGTGAGTTGCTTAGCCTGTGATAACCACAATGGCAATGACATGGCAAAACACACTTTAAAAAAAAACAACCCACAATGCATGTGCATCAATGATTTGACCTAGTCATAGAAAAATCAAGGACTTTAATCCAGGCATTGGACAGATGGATGACATTAAGTTTGAAAGTCCTAGCTTTAAAGTTGCTGGTTGGGTGACACTGTGCATTTCATTGTAAAAATAGACGTCTGATAGACCCCACTGCTCGTTGTCACCTTTCACATGCTAAGCTCTCTTAGGCATTCTTGAGAGGTCGTAACATCAAAGGTATGATCATTTCAGCCCTTTGCAAAGTTTTTGGCTATGCTGTGGTTCCGCCAGAGCTGATTTTCCAACTTCACCACACATGGTACTAAAATATATGTCTCTAATATTTGCCGAAGCTCAAGCCATTTCCGGTCCCTTAGATTTTCCACACTACAAAGTTTAGTTGCAAGGCTAATCTAATTTGATTGTTACAGTTAAGACAGCATATTTAAATAGCCTGTGAAAAAACACTCCTAAGTCTACTGCACTAATACTTTGAATAAGCAAAATGCACATTTTAAAAATCACTCTCGAAGCCTCCGTGCCAACCCTTTAACCTATCTCCAGCAAGCTCACTGGGAAGAAACTACGCCTTAGTCTCATAGAGCCCACTGAGTTGCTTAGCCTGTGAAAACCACACTGGCATTGACATGGCAAAACACACTTTAAAAAAAAAAAACCCACAATGCATGTGCATCAATGACTTGACCTAGCCGTACAAAACTCAAGGGCTTTAATCCAGGCATTGGATAGATGGATGACATTCACTTTAAAAGCCCTAGATTTAAAGTTGCCGGTTGGGTTACATTGTGCATTTCACTGTAAAAATAGACGTCTGATAGGGCCCACTGCTCGTTGTGAACTTCCATATGCTAAGTTCTCTTAGGCATTCTTGGGAGGCCTTAACATCAAAGGTATGATCATTTCAGCCCATTGCAATGTTTTTGGCTATGCTGTGGTTCCGCCAGAGCTGATTTTCCAACTTCACCACACATGGTACTAAAATATGTGTCTCTAATAATTACCAATGCTCAAGCCAGTTCCGGTCCCTTAGATCTTCCACCATACAAAGGTTAGTCGCAAGGCTAATCTAATTTGATTGTTACAGTTAAGACAGCGTATTTAAATAGCCTGTGAAAAAACACTCCTAAGTCTAGCGCACTAATCCTTTGACTCAGCAAAATGCACTTTTTAAAAATCACTCTTGAAGCCTGCATGCCAACCCTTTAACCTCTCTCCAGCAAACTCACTGGCTATAAACTAGGCCTTAGTCTCATAGAGCCGAGTGAGTTGCTTAGCCTGTTAAAACCACACTGGCAATGACATGGCAAAACAAACTTTAAAAAAAAACAACCCACAATGCATGTGCATCAATGATTTGACCTAGCCGTACAAAAATCAAGGAATTTAATCCAGGCATTGGACAGATGGATGACATTAAGTTTGAAAGCCCTAGCTTTAAAGTTGCTGGTTGGGTGACACTGTGCATTTCACTGTAAAAATAGACGTCTGATAGACCCCACTGCTCGTTGTGACCTTCCACATGCTGAGCTCTCTTAGGCATTCTTGAGAGGCCTTAACATCAAAGGTATGATCATTTCAGCCCTTTGCAATGTTTTTGGCTATGCTGTGGTTCCGCCAGAGCTGATTTTCCAACTTCACCACACATGGTACTAAAATATTTGTCTCTAATATTTACGGAAGCTCAAGCCATTTCAGGTCCCTTAGATTTTCCACACTACAAAGTTTAGTCACAAGGCTAATCTAAGTTGATTATTACAGTTAAGACAGCATAATTATATTGCCTGTGAAAAAACACTCCGAAGTCTAGCGCACTAATACTTTAACTCAGCAAAATCCAACTTTTAAAAATCACTCTCGAATCCTCCGTGCCAACCCTTTAACCTCTCTCCAGCAAACTCACTAGCTATAAACTAGGCCTTAATCTCATAGAGCCCAGTGAGTTGCTTAGCCTGTGATAACCACAATGGCAATGACATGGCAAAACACACTTTAAAAAAAAACAACCCACAATGCATGTGCATCAATGATTTGACCTAGTCATAGAAAAATCAAGGACTTTAATCCAGGCATTGGACAGATGGATGACATTAAGTTTGAAAGTCCTAGCTTTAAAGTTGCTGGTTGGGTGACACTGTGCATTTCATTGTAAAAATAGACGTCTGATAGACCCCACTGCTCGTTGTCACCTTTCACATGCTAAGCTCTCTTAGGCATTCTTGAGAGGTCGTAACATCAAAGGTATGATCATTTCAGCCCTTTGCAAAGTTTTTGGCTATGCTGTGGTTCCGCCAGAGCTGATTTTCCAACTTCACCACACATGGTACTAAAATATATGTCTCTAATATTTGCCGAAGCTCAAGCCATTTCCGGTCCCTTAGATTTTCCACACTACAAAGTTTAGTTGCAAGGCTAATCTAATTTGATTGTTACAGTTAAGACAGCATATTTAAATAGCCTGTGAAAAAACACTCCTAAGTCTACTGCACTAATACTTTGAATAAGCAAAATGCACATTTTAAAAATCACTCTCGAAGCCTCCGTGCCAACCCTTTAACCTATCTCCAGCAAGCTCACTGGGAAGAAACTACGCCTTAGTCTCATAGAGCCCACTGAGTTGCTTAGCCTGTGAAAACCACACTGGCATTGACATGGCAAAACACACTTTAAAAAAAAAAAACCCACAATGCATGTGCATCAATGACTTGACCTAGCCGTACAAAACTCAAGGGCTTTAATCCAGGCATTGGATAGATGGATGACATTCACTTTAAAAGCCCTAGATTTAAAGTTGCCGGTTGGGTTACATTGTGCATTTCACTGTAAAAATAGACGTCTGATAGGGCCCACTGCTCGTTGTGAACTTCCATATGCTAAGTTCTCTTAGGCATTCTTGGGAGGCCTTAACATCAAAGGTATGATCATTTCAGCCCATTGCAATGTTTTTGGCTATGCTGTGGTTCCGCCAGAGCTGATTTTCCAACTTCACCACACATGGTACTAAAATATGTGTCTCTAATAATTACCAATGCTCAAGCCAGTTCCGGTCCCTTAGATCTTCCACCATACAAAGGTTAGTCGCAAGGCTAATCTAATTTGATTGTTACAGTTAAGACAGCATATTTAAATAGCCTGTGAAAAAACACTCCTAAGTCTAGCGCACTAATCCTTTGACTCAGCAAAATGCACTTTTTAAAAATCACTCTTGAAGCCTGCATGCCAACCCTTTAACCTCTCTCCAGCAAACTCACTGGCTATAAACTAGGCCTTAGTCTCATAGAGCCGAGTGAGTTGCTTAGCCTGTTAAAACCACACTGGCAATGACATGGCAAAACAAACTTTAAAAAAAAACAACCCACAATGCATGTGCATCAATGATTTGACCTAGCCGTACAAAAATCAAGGAATTTAATCCAGGCATTGGACAGATGGATGACATTAAGTTTGAAAGCCCTAGCTTTAAAGTTGCTGGTTGGGTGACACTGTGCATTTCACTGTAAAAATAGACGTCTGATAGACCCCACTGCTCGTTGTGACCTTCCACATGCTGAGCTCTCTTAGGCATTCTTGAGAGGCCTTAACATCAAAGGTATGATCATTTCAGCCCTTTGCAATGTTTTTGGCTATGCTGTGGTTCCGCCAGAGCTGATTTTCCAACTTCACCACACATGGTACTAAAATATTTGTCTCTAATATTTACGGAAGCTCAAGCCATTTCAGGTCCCTTAGATTTTCCACACTACAAAGTTTAGTCACAAGGCTAATCTAAGTTGATTATTACAGTTAAGACAGCATAATTATATTGCCTGTGAAAAAACACTCCGAAGTCTAGCGCACTAATACTTTAACTCAGCAAAATCCAACTTTTAAAAATCACTCTCGAATCCTCCGTGCCAACCCTTTAACCTCTCTCCAGCAAACTCACTAGCTATAAACTAGGCCTTAATCTCATAGAGCCCAGTGAGTTGCTTAGCCTGTGATAACCACAATGGCAATGACATGGCAAAACACACTTTAAAAAAAAACAACCCACAATGCATGTGCATCAATGATTTGACCTAGTCATAGAAAAATCAAGGACTTTAATCCAGGCATTGGACAGATGGATGACATTAAGTTTGAAAGTCCTAGCTTTAAAGTTGCTGGTTGGGTGACACTGTGCATTTCATTGTAAAAATAGACGTCTGATAGGGCCCACTGCTCGTTGTGAACTTCCATATGCTAAGTTCTCTTAGGCATTCTTGGGAGGCCTTAACATCAAAGGTATGATCATTTCAGCCCATTGCAATGTTTTTGGCTATGCTGTGGTTCCGCCAGAGCTGATTTTCCAACTTCACCACACATGGTACTAAAATATGTGTCTCTAATAATTACCAATGCTCAAGCCAGTTCCGGTCCCTTAGATCTTCCACCATACAAAGGTTAGTCGCAAGGCTAATCTAATTTGATTGTTACAGTTAAGACAGCGTATTTAAATAGCCTGTGAAAAAACACTCCTAAGTCTAGCGCACTAATCCTTTGACTCAGCAAAATGCACTTTTTAAAAATCACTCTTGAAGCCTGCATGCCAACCCTTTAACCTCTCTCCAGCAAACTCACTGGCTATAAACTAGGCCTTAGTCTCATAGAGCCGAGTGAGTTGCTTAGCCTGTTAAAACCACACTGGCAATGACATGTCAAAACACACTTTAAAAAAAAAACCCCACAATGCATGTGCATCAATGAGTTGACCTAGTCATACAAAAATCAAGGACTTTAATCCAGGCATTGGATAGATGGATGACATTCACTTTAAAAGCCCTAGCGTTAAAGTTGCCGGTTGGGTTACATTGTGCATTTCACTGTAAAAATAGACGTCTGAAAGAGCCCACTGCTCGTTGTGGCCTTCCACATGCTAAGCTCTCTTACTCATTTTTGAGAGGCCTTAACATCAAAGGTATGATCATCTCAGGCCTTTGCAACGTTTTTGGCTATGCTGTGGTACCGCCAGAGCTGATTTTCCAACTTCACCACACATGGTACTAAAATATGTGTCTCTAATATTTACCAAAGCTCAAGCCAGTTCTGGTCCATTAGATCTTCCACCATACAAAGTTTACTCGCAAGGCTAATCTAATTTGATTGTTACAGTTAAGACAGCATATTTAAATAGGCTGTGAAAAAACACTCCTAAGTCTAGTGCACTAAAACTTTGACTCAACAAAATGCACTTTTTAAAAATCACTCTCGAAGCCTGCATGCCAACCCTTTAACCTCTCTCCAGCAAACTCACTAGCTATAAACTAGGCCTTAATCTCATAGAGCCCAGTGAGTTGCTTAGCCTCTGATAACCACAATGGCAATGACATGGCAAAACACACTTTAAAAAAAAACAACCCACAATGCATG
The DNA here is from genome assembly GCF_041902795.1 of Electrophorus electricus. Classification (NCBI taxonomy): domain Eukaryota; kingdom Metazoa; phylum Chordata; class Actinopteri; order Gymnotiformes; family Gymnotidae; genus Electrophorus; species Electrophorus electricus. Next base: position 1,160,772 of record NC_137519.1, read on the forward strand.
TGCATCAATGAGTTGACCTAGTCATACAAAAATCAAGGACTTTAATCCAGGCATTGGACAGATGGATGACATTAAGTTTGAAAGTCCTAGCTTTAAAGTTGCTGGTTGGGTGACACTGTGCATTTCACTGTAAAAATAGACGTCTGATAGAGCCCACTGCTCGTTGTGACCTTCCACATGCTAAGCTCTCTTAAGCATTCTTGAGAGGTCGTAACATCAAAGGTATGATCATTTCAGCCCTTTGCAATGTTTTTGACTATGCTGTGGTTCCGCCAGAGCTGATTTTCCAACTTCACCACACATGGTACTAAAATATATGTCTCTAATATTTACCGAAGCTCAAGCCATTTCCGGTCCCTTAGATTTTCCACACTACAAAGTTTAGTTGCAAGGCTAATCTAATTTGATTGTTACAGTTAAGACAGCATATTTAAATAGCCTGTGAAAAAACACTCTTAAGTCTAGTGCACTAATACTTTGACTCAGCAAAATTCACTTTAAAAATCACTCTCGAAGCCTCCGTGCAAACCCTTTAACCTATCTCCAGCAAGCTCACTGGGAAGAAACTACGCCTTAGTCTCATAGAGCCCACTGAGTTGCTTAGCCTGTGAAAATCACACTGGCATTGACATGGCAAAACACACTTAAAAAAAAAAAACCCACAATGCATGTGCATCAATGACTTGACCTAGCCGTACAAAACTCAAGGGCTTTAATCCAGGCATTGGATAGATGGATGACATTCACTTTAAAAGCCCTAGCGTTAAAGTTGCCGGTTGGGTTACATTGTGCATTTCACTGTAAAAATAGACGTCTGAAAGAGCCCACTGCTCGTTGTGACCTTCCACATGCTAAGCTCTCTTACTCATTTTTGAGAGGCCTTAACATCAAAGGTATGATCATCTCAGGCCTTTGCAACGTTTTTGGCTATGCTGTGGTACCGCCAGAGCTGATTTTCCAACTTCACCACACATGGTACTAAAATATGTGTCTCTAATATTTACCAAAGCTCAAGCCAGTTCTGGTCCATTAGATCTTCCACCATACAAAGTTTACTCGCAAGGCTAATCTAATTTGATTGTTACAGTTAAGACAGCATATTTAAATAGGCTGTGAAAAAACACTCCTAAGTCTAGTGCACTAAAACTTTGACTCAACAAAATGCACTTTTTAAAAATCACTCTCGAAGCCTGCATGCCAACCCTTTAACCTCTCTCCAGCAAACTCACTAGCTATAAACTAGGCCTTAATCTCATAGAGCCCAGTGAGTTGCTTAGCCTCTGATAACCACAATGGCAATGACATGGCAAAACACACTTTAAAAAAAAACAACCCACAATGCATGTGCATCAATGAGTTGACCTAGTCATAGAAAAATCAAGGACTTTAATCCAGGCATTGGACAGATGGATGACATTAAGTTTGAAAGTCCTAGCTTTAAAGTTGCTGGTTGGGTGACACTGTGCATTTCACTGTAAAAATAGACGTCTGATAGAGCCCACTGCTCGTTGTGACCTTCCACATGCTAAGCTCTCTTAAGCATTCTTGAGAGGTCGTAACATCAAAGGTATGATCATTTCAGCCCTTTGCAATGTTTTTGACTATGCTGTGGTTCCGCCAGAGCTGATTTTCCAACTTCACCACACATGGTACTAAAATATGTGTCTCTAATATTTACCGAAGCTCAAGCCATTTCCGGTCCCTTAGATTTTCCACGTTACAAAGTTTAGTCACAAGGTTAATCTAATTTGATTGTTACAGTTAAGACAGCATATTTAAATAGCCTGTGAAAAAACACTCGTAAGCCTAGTGCACTAATACTTTGACTCAGCAAAATTCACTTTTTAAAAATCACTCTTGAAGCCTGCATGCCATCCCTTTAACCTATCTCCAGCAAGCTCACTGGGAAGAAACTATGCCTTAGTCTCATAGAGCCCACTGAGTTGCTTAGCCTGTGAAAACCACACTGGCATTGACATGGCACAACACACTTTAAAAAAACCCCCCACAATGCATGTGCATCAATGAGTTGACCTAGTCATACAAAAATCAAGGACTTTAATCCAGGCATTGGACAGATGGATGACATTAAGTTTGAAAGTCCTAGCTTTAAAGTTGCTGGTTGGGTGACACTGTGCATTTCACTGTAAAAATAGACGTCTGATAGAGCCCACTGCTCGTTGTGACCTTCCACATGCTAAGCTCTCTTAAGCATTCTTGAGAGGTCGTAACATCAAAGGTATGATCATTTCAGCCCTTTGCAATGTTTTTGACTATGCTGTGGTTCCGCCAGAGCTCATTTTCCAACTTCACCACACATGGTACTAAAATATGTGTCTCTAATATTTACCGAAGCTCAAGCCATTTCCGGTCCCTTAGATTTTCCACCTTACAAAGTTTAGTCACAAGGCTAATCTAATTTGATTGTTACAGTTAAGACAGCATATTTAAATAGCCTGTGAAAAAACACTCTTAAGTCTAGTGCACTAATACTTTGACTCAGCAAAATTCACTTTAAAAATCACTCTCGAAGCCTCCGTGCCAACCCTTTAACCTATCTCCAGCAAGCTCACTGGGAAGAAACTACGCCTTAGTCTCATAGAGCCCACTGAGTTGCTTAGCCTGTGAAAATGACACTGGCATTGACATGGCAAAACACACTTAAAAAAAAAAAACCCACAATGCATGTGCATCAATGACTTGACCTAGCCGTACAAAACTCAAGGGCTTTAATCCAGGCATTGGATAGATGGATGACATTCACTTTAAAAGCCCTAGCGTTAAAGTTGCCGGTTGGGTTACATTGTGCATTTCACTGTAAAAATAGACGTCTGAAAGAGCCCACTGCTCGTTGTGACCTTCCACATGCTAAGCTCTCTTACTCATTTTTGAGAGGCCTTAACATCAAAGGTATGATCATCTCAGGCCTTTGCAACGTTTTTGGCTATGCTGTGGTACCGCCAGAGCTGATTTTCCAACTTCACCACACATGGTACTAAAATATGTGTCTCTAATATTTACCAAAGCTCAAGCCAGTTCTGGTCCATTAGATCTTCCACCATACAAAGTTTACTCGCAAGGCTAATCTAATTTGATTGTTACAGTTAAGACAGCATATTTAAATAGGCTGTGAAAAAACACTCCTAAGTCTAGTGCACTAAAACTTTGACTCAACAAAATGCACTTTTTAAAAATCACTCTCGAAGCCTGCATGCCAACCCTTTAACCTCTCTCCAGCAAACTCACTAGCTATAAACTAGGCCTTAATCTCATAGAGCCCAGTGAGTTGCTTAGCCTCTGATAACCACAATGGCAATGACATGGCAAAACACACTTTAAAAAAAAACAACCCACAATGCATGTGCATCAATGAGTTGACCTAGTCATAGAAAAATCAAGGACTTTAATCCAGGCATTGGACAGATGGATGACATTAAGTTTGAAAGTCCTAGCTTTAAAGTTGCTGGTTGGGTGACACTGTGCATTTCACTGTAAAAATAGACGTCTGATAGAGCCCACTGCTCGTTGTGACCTTCCACATGCTAAGCTCTCTTAAGCATTCTTGAGAGGTCGTAACATCAAAGGTATGATCATTTCAGCCCTTTGCAATGTTTTTGACTATGCTGTGGTTCCGCCAGAGCTGATTTTCCAACTTCACCACACATGGTACTAAAATATGTGTCTCTAATATTTACCGAAGCTCAAGCCATTTCCGGTCCCTTAGATTTTCCACGTTACAAAGTTTAGTCACAAGGCTAATCTAATTTGATTGTTACAGTTAAGACAGCATATTTAAATAGCCTGTGAAAAAACACTCGTAAGCCTAGTGCACTAATACTTTGACTCAGCAAAATTCACTTTTTAAAAATCACTCTTGAAGCCTGCATGCCATCCCTTTAACCTATCTCCAGCAAGCTCACTGGGAAGAAACTATGCCTTAGTCTCATAGAGCCCACTGAGTTGCTTAGCCTGTGAAAACCACACTGGCATTGACATGGCACAACACACTTTAAAAAAACCCCCCACAATGCATGTGCATCAATGAGTTGACCTAGTCATACAAAAATCAAGGACTTTAATCCAGGCATTGGACAGATGGATGACATTAAGTTTGAAAGTCCTAGCTTTAAAGTTGCTGGTTGGGTGACACTGTGCATTTCACTGTAAAAATAGACGTCTGATAGAGCCCACTGCTCGTTGTGACCTTCCACATGCTAAGCTCTCTTAAGCATTCTTGAGAGGTCGTAACATCAAAGGTATGATCATTTCAGCCCTTTGCAATGTTTTTGACTATGCTGTGGTTCCGCCAGAGCTCATTTTCCAACTTCACCACACATGGTACTAAAATATGTGTCTCTAATATTTACCGAAGCTCAAGCCATTTCCGGTCCCTTAGATTTTCCACCTTACAAAGTTTAGTCACAAGGCTAATCTAATTTGATTGTTACAGTTAAGACAGCATATTTAAATAGCCTGTGAAAAAACACTCTTAAGTCTAGTGCACTAATACTTTGACTCAGCAAAATTGACTTTTTAAAAATCACTCTTGAAGCCTGCATGCCATCCCTTTAACCTCTCTCCAGCAAGCTCACTGGCTATAAATTAGGCCTTAGTCTCATAGATCCCACTGAGTTGCTTAGCCTGTGAAAACCACACTGGCAATAACATGGCAAAACACACTTAAAAAAAAAAAAACCCACAATGCATGTGCATCAATGACTTGACCTAGCCATACAAAAATCAAGGACTTTAATCCAGGCATTGGACAGATGGAATGCATTAAGTTTGAAAGTCCTAGCTTTAAAGTTGCTGGTTGGGTGACACTGTGCATTTCACTGTAAAAATAGACGTCTGATAGACCCCACTGCTCGTTGTCACCTTTCACATGCTAAGCTCTCTTAGGCATTCTTGAGAGGCCTTAACATCAAAGGTATGATCATCTCAGCCCTTTGCAACGTTTTTGGCTATGCTGTGGTTCGGCCAGAGCTGATTTTCCAACTTCACCACACATGCTACTAAAATATATGTCTCTAATATTTACCGAAGCTCAAGCCAGTTCTGGTCCCTTAGATTTTCCACACTACAAAGTTTACTCGCAAGGCTAATCTAATTTGATTGTTACAGTTAAGACAGCATATTTAAATAGGCTGTGAAAAAACACTCCGAAGTCTAGCGCACTAAAACTTTGACTCAACAAAATGCACTTTTTAAAAAACACTCTCGAAGCCTGCATGCCAACCCTTTAACCTCTCTCCAGCAAACTCATTGGCTATAAACTAGGCCTTAGTCTCATAGAGCCGAGTGAGTTGCTTAGCCTGTGAAAACCACACTGGCAATGACATGGCAAAACACACTTTAAAAAAAAAACCCCACAATGCATGTGCATCAATGAGTTGAACTAGTCATACAAAAATCAAGGACTTTAAACCAGGCATTGGACAGATGGATGACATTAAGTTTGAAAGTCCTAGCTTTAAAGTTGCTGGTTGGGTGACACTGTGCATTTCACTGTAAAAATAGACGTCTGATAGAGCCCACTGCTCGTTGTGACCTTCCACATGCTAAGCTCTCTTAAGCATTCTTGAGAGGTCGTAACATCAAAGGTATGATCATTTCAGCCCTTTGCAATGTTTTTGACTATGCTGTGGTTCCGCCAGAGCTCATTTTCCAACTTCACCACAAATGGTACTAAAATATGTGTCTGTAATATTTACCGAAGCTCAAGCCATTTCCGGTCCCTTAGATTTTCCACCTTACAAATTTTAGTCACAAGGCTAATCTAATTTGATTGTTACAGTTAAGACAGCATATTTAAATAGCCTGTGAAAAAAACACTCTTAAGCATAGTGCACTAATACTTTGACTCAGCAAAATTGACTTTTTAAAAATCACTCTTGAAGCCTGCATGCCATCCCTTTAACCTCTCTCCAGCAAGCTCACTGGCTATAAATTAGGCCTTAGTCTCATAGATCCCACTGAGTTGCTTAGCCTGTGAAAACCACACTGGCAATAACATGGCAAAACACACTTAAAAAAAAAAAAAACCACAATGCATGTGCATCAATGACTTGACCTAGCCATACAAAAATCAAGGACTTTAATCCAGGCATTGGACAGATGGAATGCATTAAGTGTGAAAGTCCTAGCTTTAAAGTTGCTGGTTGGGTGACACTGTGCATTTCACTGTAAAAATAGACGTCTGATAGAGCCCACTGCTCGTTGTGACCTTCCACATGCTAAGCTCTCTTAAGCATTCTTGAGAGGTCGTAACATCAAAGGTATGATCATTTCAGCCCTTTGCAATGTTTTTGACTATGCTGTGGTTCCGCCAGAGCTGATTTTCCAACTTCACCACACATGGTACTAAAATATGTGTCTCTAATATTTACCGAAGCTCAAGCCATTTCCGGTCCCTTAGATTTTCCACGTTACAAAGTTTAGTCACAAGGCTAATCTAATTTGATTGTTACAGTTAAGACAGCATATTTAAATAGCCTGTGAAAAAACACTCGTAAGCCTAGTGCACTAATACTTTGACTCAGCAAAATTCACTTTTTAAAAATCACTCTTGAAGCCTGCATGCCATCCCTTTAACCTATCTCCAGCAAGCTCACTGGGAAGAAACTATGCCTTAGTCTCATAGAGCCCACTGAGTTGCTTAGCCTGTGAAAACCACACTGGCATTGACATGGCACAACACACTTTAAAAAAACCCCCCACAATGCATGTGCATCAATGAGTTGACCTAGTCATACAAAAATCAAGGACTTTAATCCAGGCATTGGACAGATGGATGACATTAAGTTTGAAAGTCCTAGCTTTAAAGTTGCTGGTTGGGTGACACTGTGCATTTCACTGTAAAAATAGACGTCTGATAGAGCCCACTGCTCGTTGTGACCTTCCACATGCTAAGCTCTCTTAAGCATTCTTGAGAGGTCGTAACATCAAAGGTATGATCATTTCAGCCCTTTGCAATGTTTTTGACTATGCTGTGGTTCCGCCAGAGCTCATTTTCCAACTTCACCACACATGGTACTAAAATATGTGTCTCTAATATTTACCGAAGCTCAAGCCATTTCCGGTCCCTTAGATTTTCCACCTTACAAAGTTTAGTCACAAGGCTAATCTAATTTGATTGTTACAGTTAAGACAGCATATTTAAATAGCCTGTGAAAAAACACTCTTAAGTCTAGTGCACTAATACTTTGACTCAGCAAAATTGACTTTTTAAAAATCACTCTTGAAGCCTGCATGCCATCCCTTTAACCTCTCTCCAGCAAGCTCACTGGCTATAAATTAGGCCTTAGTCTCATAGATCCCACTGAGTTGCTTAGCCTGTGAAAACCACACTGGCAATAACATGGCAAAACACACTTAAAAAAAAAAAAACCCACAATGCATGTGCATCAATGACTTGACCTAGCCATACAAAAATCAAGGACTTTAATCCAGGCATTGGACAGATGGAATGCATTAAGTTTGAAAGTCCTAGCTTTAAAGTTGCTGGTTGGGTGACACTGTGCATTTCACTGTAAAAATAGACGTCTGATAGACCCCACTGCTCGTTGTCACCTTTCACATGCTAAGCTCTCTTAGGCATTCTTGAGAGGCCTTAACATCAAAGGTATGATCATCTCAGCCCTTTGCAACGTTTTTGGCTATGCTGTGGTTCGGCCAGAGCTGATTTTCCAACTTCACCACACATGCTACTAAAATATATGTCTCTAATATTTACCGAAGCTCAAGCCAGTTCTGGTCCCTTAGATTTTCCACACTACAAAGTTTACTCGCAAGGCTAATCTAATTTGATTGTTACAGTTAAGACAGCATATTTAAATAGGCTGTGAAAAAACACTCCTAAGTCTAGCGCACTAAAACTTTGACTCAACAAAATGCACTTTTTAAAAAACACTCTCGAAGCCTGCATGCCAACCCTTTAACCTCTCTCCAGCAAACTCATTGGCTATAAACTAGGCCTTAGTCTCATAGAGCCGAGTGAGTTGCTTAGCCTGTGAAAACCACACTGGCAATGACATGGCAAAACACACTTTAAAAAAAAAACCCCACAATGCATGTGCATCAATGAGTTGAACTAGTCATACAAAAATCAAGGACTTTAATCCAGGCATTGGACAGATGGATGACATTAAGTTTGAAAGTCCTAGCTTTAAAGTTGCTGGTTGGGTGACACTGTGCATTTCACTGTAAAAATAGACGTCTGATAGAGCCCACTGCTCGTTGTGACCTTCCACATGCTAAGCTCTCTTAAGCATTCTTGAGAGGTCGTAACATCAAAGGTATGATCATTTCAGCCCTTTGCAATGTTTTTGACTATGCTGTGGTTCCGCCAGAGCTCATTTTCCAACTTCACCACAAATGGTACTAAAATATGTGTCTGTAATATTTACCGAAGCTCAAGCCATTTCCGGTCCCTTAGATTTTCCACCTTACAAATTTTAGTCACAAGGCTAATCTAATTTGATTGTTACAGTTAAGACAGCATATTTAAATAGCCTGTGAAAAAAACACTCTTAAGCATAGTGCACTAATACTTTGACTCAGCAAAATTGACTTTTTAAAAATCACTCTTGAAGCCTGCATGCCATCCCTTTAACCTCTCTCCAGCAAGCTCACTGGCTATAAATTAGGCCTTAGTCTCATAGATCCCACTGAGTTGCTTAGCCTGTGAAAACCACACTGGCAATAACATGGCAAAACACACTTAAAAAAAAAAAAACCCACAATGCATGTGCATCAATGACTTGACCTAGCCATACAAAAATCAAGGACTTTAATCCAGGCATTGGACAGATGGAATGCATTAAGTGTGAAAGTCCTAGCTTTAAAGTTGCTGGTTGGGTGACACTGTGCATTTCACTGTAAAAATAGACGTCTGATAGACCCCACTGCTCGTTGTCACCTTTCACATGCTAAGCTCTCTTAGGCATTCTTGAGAGGCCTTAACATCAAAGGTATGATCATCTCAGCCCTTTGCAACGTTTTTGGCTATGCTGTGGTTCGGCCAGAGCTGATTTTCCAACTGCACCACACATGCTACTAAAATATGTGTCTCTAACATTTACCGACGCTCAAGCCAGTTCCGGTCCCTTAGATCTTCCACCATACAAAGGTTAGTCAAAAGGCTAATCTAATTTGATTGTTACAGTTAAGACAGCGTATTTAAATAGCCTGTGAAAAAACACTCCTAAGTCTAGCGCACTAATCCTTTCACTCAGCAAAATTCACTTTTTAAAAATCACTCTTGAAGCCTGCATGCCAACCCTTTAACCTCTCTCCGGCAAGCTCACTGGCTATAAACTAGGCCTTAGTCTCATAGAGCCCAGTGAGTTGCTTAGCCTTAAAAACCACACTGGCAATGACATGGAAAAACACACTTAAAAAAAAACCCCCACAATGCATGTGCATCAATGAGTTGACCTAGTCATACAAAAATCAAGGACTTATTCCATGCATTGGACAGATGGATGACATTAAATTTGAAAGTCCTAGCTTTAAAGTTGCTGGATGGGTGACACTGTGCATTTCTCTGTAAAAATAGACATCTGATAGAACCCACTGCTCGTTGTGACGTTCCACATGCTAATCTCTCTTAGGCATTCTTGAGAGGTCGAAACATCAAAGGTATGATCATTTCAGCCCTTTGCAATGTTTTTGGCTATGCTGTGGTTCCGCCAGAGCTCATTTTCCAACTTCACCACACATGGTACTAAAATATGTGTCTGTAATATTTACCGTAGCTCAAGCCATTTCCGGTCCCTTAGATTTTCCACCTTACAAAGTTTAGTCACAAGGCTAATCTAATTTGATTGTTACAGTTAAGACAGCATATTTAAATAGCCTGTGAAAAAAACACTCTTAAGCCTAGTGCACTAATACTTTGACTCAGCAAAATTCACTTTTTAAAAATCACTCTCGAAGCCTCCGTGCCAACCCTTTAACCTATCTCCAGCAAACTCACTGGCTATAAACTATGCCTTAGTCTCATAGAGCCGAGTGAGTTGCTTAGCCTGTGAAAACCACACTGGCAATGACATGGCAAAACACACTTTAAAAAAAAAAACCCCACAATGCATGTGCATCAATGAGTTGACCTAGTCATACAAAAATCAAGGACTTTAATCCAGGCATTGGACAGATGGATGACATTAAGTTTGAAAGTCCTAGCTTTAAAGTTGCTGGTTGGGTGACACTGTGCATTTCACTGTAAAAATAGACGTCTGATAGAGCCCACTGCTCGTTGTGACCTTCCACATGCTAAGCTCTCTTAAGCATTCTTGAGAGGTCGTAACATCAAAGGTATGATCATTTCAGCCCTTTGCAATGTTTTTGACTATGCTGTGGTTCCGCCAGAGCTCATTTTCCAACTTCACCACACATGGTACTAAAATATGTGTCTCTAATATTTACCGACGCTCAAGCCATTTCCGGTCTCTTAGATTTTCCACCCTACAAAGTTTAGTCGCAAAGCTAATCTAATTTGATTGTTACAGTTAAGACAGCATATTTAAATAGCCTGTGAAAAAACACTCCTAAGTCCAGCGCACTAATACTTTGACTCAGCAAAATTAACTTTTTAAAAATCACTCTCGAAGCCTCCGTGCCAACCCTTTAACCTATCTCCAGCAAACTCACTATCTATAAACTATGCCTTAGTCTCATAGAGCCCACTGAGTTGCTTAGCCTGTGAAAACCACACTGGCAAAGACATGGCAAAACACACTTTAAAAAAAAGAACCCACAATGCATGTGCATCAATGACTTGACCTAGCCATACAAAACTCAAGGGCTTTAATCCAGGCATTGGACAGATGGATGACATTCACTTTAAAAGCCCTAGCTTTAAAGTTGCCGGTTGGGTTACATTGTGCATTTCACTGTAAAAATAGACGTCTGATAGAGCCCACTGCTCGTTGTGACCTTCCACATGCTAAGCTCTCTTATGCATTCTTGGGAGGCCTTAACATCAAAGGTATGATCATTTCAGCCCTTTGCAATGTTTTTGGCTATGCTGTGGTTCCGCCAGAGCTGATTTTCCAACTTCACCACACATGGTACTAAAATATGTGTCTCTAATATTTACCGACGCTCAAGCCATTTCCGGTCTCTTAGATTTTCCACCCTACAAAGTTTAGTCGCAAGGCTAATCTAATTTGATTGTTACAGTTAAGACAGCATATTTAAATAGCCTGTGAAAAAACACTCCTAAGTCCAGCGCACTAATACTTTGACTCAGCAAAATTCACTTTTTAAAAATCACTCTCGAAGCCTCCGTGCCAACCCTTTAACCTCTCTCCAGCAAACTCACTGGCTATAAACTAGGCCTTAGTGTCATAGAGCCGAGTGAGTTGCTTAGCCTGTTAAAACCACACTGGCAATGACATGTCAAAACACACTTTAAAAAAAAAAACCCACAATGCATGTGCATCAATGAGTTGAACTAGTCATACAAAAATCAAGGACTTTAATCCAGGCATTGGACAGATGGATGACATTAAGTTTGAAAGTCCTAGCTTTAAAGTTGCTGGTTGGCTGACACTGTGCATTTCACTGTAAAAATAGACGTCTGATAGAGCCCACTGCTCGTTGCGACCTTCCACATGCTAAGCTCTCTTATGCATTCTTGGGAGGCCTTAACATCAAAGGTATGATCATTTCAGCCCTTTGCAATGTTTTTGGCTATGCTGTCGTTCCGCCAGAGCTGATTTTCCAACTTCACCACACATGGTACTAAAATATGTGTCTCTAATATTTACCGAAGCTCAAGCCATTTCCGGTCCCTTAGATTTTCCACCTTACAAAGTTTAGTCACAAGGCTAATCTAATTTGATTATTACAGTTAAGACAGCATATTTAAATAGCCTGTGAAAAAACACTCTTAAGCCTAGTGCACTAATACTTTGACTCAGCAAAATTCACTTTTTAAAAATCACTCTCGAAGCCTCCGTGCCAACCCTTTAACCTATCTCCAGCAAGCTCACTGGGAATAAACTAGGCCTTAGTCTCATAGAGCCCAGTGAATTGCTTAGCCTGTGAAAACCACACTGGCAATGACATGTCAAAACACACTTTAAAAAAAAAAAAACACAATGCATGTGCATCAATGAGTTGACCTAGTCATAAAAAATCAAGGACTTTAATCCAGGCATTGGACAGATGGATGACATTAAGTTTGAAAGTCCTAGCTTTAAAGTTGCTGGTTGGGTGACACTGTGCATTTCACTGTAAAAATAGACGTCTGATAGAGCCCACTGCTCGTTGTGACTTTCCACATGCTAAGCTCTCTTATTCATTCTTGAGAGGCCTTAACATCAAAGGTATGATCATCTCAGCCCTTTGCAATGTTTTTGGCTATGCTGTGGTTCCGCCAGAGCTGATTTTCCATCTTCACCACACATGGTACTAAAATATGTGTCTCTAATAATTACCAAAGCTCAAGCCAGTTCCGGTCCCTTAGATCTTCCACCATACAAAGGTTAGTCGCAAGGCTAATCTAATTTGATTGTTACAGTTAAGACAGCATATTTAAATAGCCTGTGAAAAAACACTTATTAGTCTAGTGCTCTAATACTTTGACTCAGCAAAATTCACTTTTTAAAAATCACTCTCGAAGCCTCTTTGCCAACCCTTTAACCTATCTCCAGCAAACTCACTGGCTATAAACTAGGCCTTAGACTCATAGATCCCACTGAGTTGCTTAGCCTGTGAAAATCACACTGGCAAAGACATGGCAAAACACACTTTAAAAAAAAAAACCCACAATGCATGTGCATCAATGACTTGACCTAGCCATACAAAACTCAAGGGCTTTAATCCAGGCATTGGACAGATGGATGACATTCACTTTAAAAGCCCTAGCTTTAAAGTTGCCGGTTGGGTTACATTGTGCATTTCACTGTAAAAATAGACGTCTGATAGAGCCCACTGCTCGTTGTGACCTTCCACATGCTAAGCTCTCTTAGGCATTCTTGAGAGGCCTTAACATCAAAGGTATGATCATCTCAGCCCTTTGCAACGTTTTTGGCTATGCTGTGGTTCGGCCAGAGCTGATTTTCCAACTTCACCACACATGGTACTAAAATATGTGTCTCTAATATTTACCGACGCTCAAGCCATTTCCGGTCTCTTAGATTTTCCACCCTACAAAGTTTAGTCACAAGGCTAATCTAATTTGATTGTTACAGTTAAGACAGCATATTTAAATAGCCTGTGAAAAAAACACTCTTAAGCCTAGTGCACTAATACTTTGACTCAGCAAAATTCACTTTTTAAAAATCACTCTCGAAGCCTCCGTGCCAACCCTTTAACCTATCTCCAGCAAGCTCACTGGGAAGAAACTACGCCTTAGTCTCATAGAGCCCACTGAGTTGCTTAGCCTGTGAAAACCACACTGGCATTGACATGGAAAAACACACTTTAAAAAAAAAAAACCCACAATGCATGTGCATCAATGACTTGACCTAGCCGTACAAATCTCAAGGGCTTTAATCCAGGCATTGGATAGATGGATGACATTCACTTTAAAAGCCCTAGCTTTAAAGTTGCCGGTTGGGTTACATTGTGCATTTCACTGGAAAAATAGACGTCTGATAGGGCCCACTGCTCGTTTTGACCTTCCACATGCTAAGTTCTCTTAGGCATTCTTGGGAGGCCTTAACATCAAAGGTATGATCATTTCAGCCCTTTGCAATGTTTTTGGCTATGCTGTGGTTCCGCCAGAGCTGATTTTCCAACTTCACCACACATGGTACTAAAATATGTGTCTCTAATAATTACCAAAGCTCAAGCCAGTTCCGGTCCCTTAGATCTTCCACCATACAAAGGTTAGTCGCAAGGCTAATCTAATTTGATTGTTACAGTTAAGACAGCATATTTAAATAGCCTGTGAAAAAACACTCGTAAGCCTAGTGCACTAATACTTTGACTCAGCAAAATTGACTTTTTAAAAATCACTCTTGAAGCCTGCATGCCATCCCTTTAACCTCTCTCCAGCAAGCTCACTGGCTATAAATTAGGCCTTAGTCTCATAGATCCCACTGAGTTGCTTAGCCTGTGAAAACCACACTGGCAATAACATGGCAAAACACACTTAAAAAAAAAAACCCACAATGCATGTGCATCAATGACTTGACCTAGCCATACAAAACTCAAGGGCTTTAATCCAGGCATTGGACAGATGGATGACTTTCAGTTTAAAAGCCCTAGCTTTAAAGTTGCTGGTTCGGTGACACTGTGCATTTCACTGTAAAAATAGACGTCTGATAGAGCCGACTGCTCGTTGTGACCTTCCACATGCTAAGCTCTCTTATGCATTCTTGGGAGGCCTTAACATCAAAGGTATGATCATTTCAGCCCTTTGCAATGTTTTTGGCTATGCTGTGGTTCCGCCAGAGCTGATTTTCCAACTTCACCACACATGGTACTAAAATATGTGTCTCTAATATTTACCGAAGCTCAAGCCATTTCCGGTCCCTTAGATTTTCCACCTTACAAAGTTTAGTCACAAGGCTAATCTAATTTGATTATTACAGTTAAGACAGCATATTTAAATAGCCTGTGAAAAAACACTCCTAAGTCTAGCAGACTAATACTTTGACTCAGCAAAATGCACTTTTTAAAAATCACTCTCGAAGCCTCTGTGCCAACCCTTTAACCTATCTCCAGCAAACTCACTGGCTATAAACTAGGCCTTAGTCTCAAAGAGCCCACTGAGTTGCTTAGCCTGTGAAAACCACACTGGCAATGACATGGCAAAACACACTTTAAAAAAAAAACCCCACAATGCATGTGCATCAATGACTTGATCTAGCCATACAAAACTCAAGGGCTTTAATCCAGGCATTGGACAGATGGATGACATTCACTTTAAAAGCCCTAGCTTTAAAGTTGCCGGTTGGGTTACATTGTGCATTTCACTGTAAAAATAGACGTCTGATAGAGCCCACTGCTCGTTGTGACCTTCCACATGCTAAGCTCTCTTATGCATTCTTGGGAGGCCTTAACATCAAAGGTATGATCATTTCAGCCCTTTGCAATGTTTTTGGCTATGCTGTGGTTCTGCCAGAGCTGATTTTCCAACTTCACCACACATGGTACTAAAATATGTGTCTCTAATATTTACCGACGCTCAAGCCATTTCCGGTCTCTTAGATTTTCCACCCTACAAAGTTTAGTCGCAAGGCTAATCTAATTTGATTGTTACAGTTAAGACAGCATATTTAAATAGCCTGTGAAAAAACACTCCTAAGTCTAGCGCACTAATACTTTGACTCAGCAAAATTCAGTTTTTAAAAATCACTCTCGAAGCCTCCGTGCCAACCCTTTAACCTATCTCCAGCAAACTCACTGGCTATAAACTATGCCTTAGTCTCATAGATCCCACTGAGTTGCTTAGCCTGTGAAAACCACACTGGCAATGACATGGCAAAACACACTTTAAAAAAAAAACCCACAATGCATGTGCATCAATGACTTGACCTAGCCGTACAAAACTCAAGGGCTTTAATCCAGGCATTGGACAGATGGATGACATTCAATTTAAAAGCCCTAGCTTTAAAGTTGCCGGTTGGGTTACATTGTGCATTTCACTGTAAAAATAGACGTCTGATAGAGCCCACTGCTCGTTGTGACCTTCCACATGCTAAGCTCTCTTATGCATTCTTGGGAGGCCTTAACATCAAAGGTATGATCATTTCAGCCCTTTGCAATGTTTTTGGCTATGCTGTGGTTCCGCCAGAGCTGATTTTCCAACTTCACCACACATGGTACTAAAATATGTTTCTCTAATATTTACCGACGCTCAAGCCATTTCCGGTCGCTTAGATCTTCCACCATACAAAGGTTAGTCGCAAGGCTAATCTAATTTGATTGTTACAGTTAAGACAGCATATTTAAATAGCCTGTGAAAAAACACTCGTAAGCCTAGTGCACTAATACTTTGACCCAGCAAAATTGACTTTTTAAAAATCACTCTTGAAGCCTGCATGCCATCCCTTTAACCTCTCTCCAGCAAGCTCACTGGCTATAAATTAGGCCTTAGTCTCATAGATCCCACTGAGTTGCTTAGCCTGTGAAAACCACACTGGCAATAACATGGCAAAACACACTTAAAAAAAAAAACCCACAATGCATGTGCATCAATGACTTGACCTAGCCATACAAAACTCAAGGGCTTTAATCCAGGCATTGGACAGATGGATGACTTTCTGTTTAAAAGCCCTAGCTTTAAAGTTGCTGGTTCGGTGACACTGTGCATTTCACTGTAAAAATAGACGTCTGATAGAGCCCACTGCTCGTTGTGACCTTCCACATGCTAAGCTCTCTTATGCATTCTTGGGAGGCCTTAACATCAAAGGTATGATCATTTCAGCCCTTTGCAATGTTTTTGGCTATGCTGTGGTTCCGCCAGAGCTGATTTTCCAACTTCACCACACATGGTACTAAAATATGTGTCTCTAATATTTACCGACGCTCAAGCCATTTCCGGTCTCTTAGATTTTCCACCCTACAAAGTTTAGTCGCAAGGCTAATCTAATTTGATTGTTACAGTTAAGACAGCATATTTAAATAGCCTGTGAAAAAACACTCCTAAGTCTAGCGCACTAATACTTTGACTCAGCAAAATTCAGTTTTTAAAAATCACTCTCGAAGCCTCCGTGCCAACCCTTTAACCTATCTCCAGCAAACTCACTGGCTATAAACTATGCCTTAGTCTCATAGATCCCACTGAGTTGCTTAGCCTGTGAAAACCACACTGGCAATGACATGGCAAAACACACTTTAAAAAAAAAACCCACAATGCATGTGCATCAATGACTTGACCTAGCCGTACAAAACTCAAGGGCTTTAATCCAGGCATTGGACAGATGGATGACATTCAATTTAAAAGCCCTAGCTTTAAAGTTGCCGGTTGGGTTACATTGTGCATTTCACTGTAAAAGTAGACGTCTGATAGAGCCCACTGCTCGTTGTGACCTTCCACATGCTAAGCTCTCTTATGCATTCTTGGGAGGCCTTAACATCAAAGGTATGATCATTTCAGCCCTTTGCAATGTTTTTGGCTATGCTGTGGTTCCGCCAGAGCTGATTTTCCAACTTCACCACACATGGTACTAAAATATGTTTCTCTAATATTTACCGACGCTCAAGCCATTTCCGGTCCCTTAGATTTTCTACCCTACAAAGTTTAGTCGCAAGGCTAATCTAATTTGATAGTTACAGTTAAGACTGCATATTTAAATAGCCTGTGAAAAAACACTCATTAGTCTAGTGCACTAATACTTTGACTCAGCAAAATTCACTTTTTAAAAATCACTCTCGAAGCCTCCGTGCCAACCCTTTAACCTATCTCCAGCAAACTCACTGGCTATAAACTATGCCTTAGTCTCATAGATCCCACTGAGTTGCTTAGCCTGTGAAAACCACACTGGCAATGACATGGCAAAACACACTTTAAAAAAAAAAACCCACAATGCATGTGCATCAATGACTTGACCTAGCCGTACAAAACTCAAGGGCTTTAATCCAGGAAATGGACAGATGGATGACATTCAATTTAAAAGCCCTAGCTTTAAAGTTGCCGGTTGGGTTACATTGTGCATTTCACTGTAAAAATAGACGTCTGATAGAGCCCACTGCTCGTTGTGACCTTCCACATGCTAAGCTCTCTTATGCATTCTTGGGAGGCCTTAACATCAAAGGTATGATCATTTCAGCCCTTTGCAATGTTTTTGGCTATGCTGTGGTTCCGCCAGAGCTGATTTTCCAACTTCACCACACATGGTACTAAAATATGTTTCTCTAATATTTACCGACGCTCAAGCCATTTCCGGTCGCTTAGATTTTCCACCCTACAAAGTTTAGTCGCAAGGCTAATCTAATTTGATTGTTACAGTTAAGACAGCATATTTAAATAGCCTGTGAAAAAACACTCCTAAGTCTAGCGCACTAATACTTTGACTCAGCAAAATTCACTTTTTAAAAATCACTCTCGAAGCCTCCGTGCCAACCCTTTAACCTATCTCCAGCAAACTCACTGGCTATAAACTATGCCTTAGTCTCATAGATCCCACTGAGTTGCTTAGCCTGTGAAAACCACACTGGCAATGACATGGCAAAACACACTTTAAAAAAAAAACCCCACAATGCATGTGCATCAATGAGTTGACCTAGTCATACAAAACTCAAGGGCTTTAATCCAGGCATTGGACAGATGGATGACATACAATTTAAAAGCCCTAGCTTTAAAGTTGCCGGTTGGGTTACATTGTGCATTTCACTGTAAAAATAGACGTCTGACAGAGCCCACTGCTCGTTGTGACCTTTCACATGCTAAGCTCTCTTATGCATTCTTGGGAGGCCTTAACATTAAAGGTATGATCATTTCAGCCCTTTGCAATGTTTTTGGCTATGCTGTGGTTCCGCCAGAGCTGATTTTCCAAATTCACGACACATGGTACTAAAATATGTTTCTCTAATATTTACCGACGCTCAAGCCATTTCCGGTCCCTTAGATTTTCTACCCTACAAAGTTTAGTCGCAAGGCTAATCTAATTTGATAGTTACAGTTAAGACAGCATATTTAATTAGGCTGTGAAAAAACACTCATTAGTCTAGTGCACTAATACTTTGACTCAGCAAAATTCACTTTTTAAAAATCACTCTCGAAGCCTCCGTGCCAACCCTTTAACCTATCTCCAGCAAACTCACTGGCTATAATCTATGCCTTAGTCTCATAGATCCCACTGAGTTGCTTAGCCTGTGAAAACCACACTGGCAATGACATGGCAAAACACACTTTAAAAAAAAAAACCCACAATGCATGTGCATCAATGACTTGACCTAGCCGTACAAAACTCAAGGGCTTTAATCCAGGAAATGGACAGATGGATGACAATCAGTTTAAACGCCCTAGCTTTAAAGTTGCTGGTAGGGTGACACTATGCATTGCACTTTAAAAATAGATGTCTGATAGAGCCCACTGCTCGTTTTGATCTTCCACATGCTAAGCTCTCTTAGGCATTCTTGGGAGGCCTTAACATCAAAGGTATGATAATTTCAGCCCTTTGCAATGTTTTTGGCTATGCTGTGGTTCCGCCAGAGCTGATTTTCCAACTTCAACACACATGGTACTAAAATATGTGTCTCTAATATTTACCGAAGCTCAAGCCATTTCCGGTCCCTTAGATTTTCCACACTACAAAGTTTAGTCGCAAGGCTAATCTAATTTGATTGTTACAGTTAAGACAGCATATTTAAATAGCCTGTGAAAAAGACTCCTAAGTCTAGAAGACTAATACTTTGACTCAGCAAAATGCACGTTTTAAAAATCACTCTCGAAGCCTCCGTGCCAACACTTTAACCTATCTCCAGCAAACTCACTGGCTATAAACTAGGCCTTAGTCTCATAGAGCCCACTGAGTTGCTTAGCCTGTGAAAACCACACTGGCAATGACATGGCAAAATACACTTTAAAAAAAAAACCCCACAATGCATGTGCATCAATGACTTGACCTAGCCATAGAAAACTCAAGGGCTTTAATCCAGGCATTGGACAGATGGATGACATTCACTTTAAAAGCCCTAGCTTTAAAGTTGCCGGTTGGGTTACATTGTGCATTTCACTGTAAAAATAGACGTCTGATAGAGCCCACTGCTCGTTGTGACCTTCCACATGCTAAGCTCTCTTATGCATTCTTGGGAGGCCTTAACATCAAAGGTATGATCATTTCAGCCCTTTGCAATGTTTTTGGCTATGCTGTGGTTCCGCCAGAGCTGATTTTCCAACTTCACCACACATGGTACTAAAATATGTGTCTCTAATATTTACCGAAGCTCAAGCCATTTCCGCTCCCTTAGATTTTCCACCTTACAAAGTTTAGTCACAAGGCTAATCTAATTTGATTGTTACAGTTAAGACAGCATATTTAAATAGCCTGTGAAAAAACACTCTTAAGCCTAGTGCACTAATACTTTGACTCAGCAAAATTCACTTTTTAAAAATCACTCTCGAAGCCTCCGTGCCAACCCTTTAACCTATCTCCAGCAAGCTCACTGGGAATAAACTAGGCCTTAGTCTCATAGAGCCCAGTGAGTTGCTTAGCCTGTGAAAACCACACTGGCAATGACATGGCAAAACACACTTTAAAAAAAAAACCCCACAATGCATGTGCATCAATGAGTTGACCTAGTCATACAAAACTCAAGGGCTTTAATCCAGGCATTGGACAGATGGATGACATTCAATTTAAAAGCCCTAGCTTTAAAGTTGCCGGTTGGGTTACATTGTGCATTTCACTGTAAAAATAGACGTCTGATAGAGCCCACTGCTCGTTGTGACCTTCCACATGCTAAGCTCTCTTATGCATTCTTGGGAGGCCTTAACATTAAAGGTATGATCATTTCAGCCCTTTGCAATGTTTTTGGCTATGCTGTGGTTCTGCCAGAGCTGATTTTCCAAATTCACCACACATGGTACTAAAATATGTGTCTCTAATATTTACCGACGCTCAAGCCATTTCCGGTCCCTTAGATTTTCTACCCTACAAAGTTTAGTCGCAAGGCTAATCTAATTTGATAGTTACAGTTAAGACAGCACATTTAAATAGCCTGTGAAAAAACACTCATTAGTCTAGTGCACTAATACTTTGACTCAGCAAAATTCACTTTTTAAAAATCACTCTCGAAGCCTCCGTGCCAACCCTTTAACCTATCTCCAGCAAACTCACTGGCTATAAACTATGCCTTAGTCTCATAGATTCCACTGAGTTGCTTAGCCTGTGAAAACCACACTGGCAATGACATGGCAAAACACACTTTAAAAAAAAAAAACCACAATGCATGTGCATCAATGACTTGACCTAGCCGTACAAAACTCAAGGGCTTTAATCCAGGCATTGGACAGATGGATGACATTCAGTTTAAAAGCCCTAGCTTTAAAGTTGCTGGATGGGTGACACTGTGCATTTCACTGTAAAAATAGACGTCTAATAGAGCACACTGCTTGTTGTGACCTTTCACATGCTAAACTCTCTTAGGCATTCTTGGGAGGCCTTAACATCAAAGGTATGATCATTTCAGCCCTTTGCAATGTTTTTGGCTATGCTGTGGCTCCACCAGAGCTGATTTTCCAACTTCACCACACATGGTACTAAAATATGTGTCTCTAATATTTACCGATGCTCAAGCCATTTCTGGTCCCTTATATTTTCCACCCTACAAAGGTTAGTCACAAGGCTAATCTAATTTGATTGTTACAGTTAAGACAGCGTATTTAAATAGCCTGTGAAAAAACACTACTAAATGTAGCGCACTAATCCTTTGACTCAGCAAAATTCACTTTTTAAAAATCACTCTTGAAGCCTGCATGCCATCCCTTTAACCTCTCTCCAGCAAGCTCACTGGCTATAAACTAGGCCTTAGTCTCATAGAGCCCAGTGAGTTGCTTAGCCTGTGAAAACCACACTGGCAATGAGATGGCAAAACACACTTAAAAAAAAAAACCCCACAATGAATGTGCATCAATGAGTTGACCTAGTCATACAAAAATCAAGGACTTTAATCCAGGCATTGGACAGATGGATGACATTCAGTTTAAAAGCCCTAACTTTAAAGTTGCTGGATGGGTGACACTGTGCATTTCACTGTAAAAATAGACGTCTAATAGAGCCCACTGCTTGTTGTGACCTTCCACATGCTAAGCTCTCTTAAGCATTCTTGTGAGGCCTTAACATCAAAGGTATGATCATTTCAGCCCTTTGCAATGTTTTTGGCTATGCTGTGGTTCCGCCAGAGCTGATTTTCCAACTTCACCACACATGGTACTAAAATATGTGTCTCTAATATTTACCGAAGCTCAAGCCATTTCCGCTCCCTTAGATTTTCCACCTTACAAAGTTTAGTCACAAGGCTAATCTAATTTGATTGTTACAGTTAAGACAGCATATTTAAATAGCCTGTGAAAAAACACTCTTAAGCCTAGTGCACTAATACTTTGACTCAGCAAAATTCACTTTTTAAAAATCACTCTCGAAGCCTCCGTGCCAACCCTTTAACCTATCTCCAGCAAGCTCACTGGGAATAAACTAGGCCTTAGTCTCATAGAGCCCAGTGAGTTGCTTAGCCTGTGAAAACCACACTGGCAATGAGATGGCAAAACACACTTTAAAAAAAAACAAAACACAATGCATGTGCATCAATGAGTTGACCTAGTCATACAAAAATCAAGGACTTTAATCCAGGCATTGGACAGATGGATGACATTAAGTTTGAAAGTCCTAGCTTTAAAGTTGCTGGTTGGATGACACTGCATTTCACTGTAAAAATATACTTCTGTTAGAGCCTACTGCTCGTTGTGACCTTTCAAATGCTAAGCTCTCTTAGGCATTCTTGGGAGGCCTTAACATCAAAGGTATGATAATTTCAGCCCTGTGCAATGTTTTTGGCTATGCTGTGGTTCCGCCAGAGCTGATTTTCCAACTTCAACACACATGGTACTAAAATATGTGTCTCTAATATTTACCGAAGCTCAAGCCATTTCCGTTCCCTTAGATTTTCCACCCTACAAAGTTTAGTCGCAAGGCTAATCTAATTTGATTGTTACAGTTAAGACAGCATATTTAAATAGCCTGTGAAAAAACACTCCTAAGTCTAGCGCACTAATACTTTGATTCAGCAAAATTCACTTTTTAAAAATCACTCTCGAAGCCTCCGTGCCAACCCTTTAACCTATCTCCAGCAAACTCACTGGCTATAAACTATGCCTTAGTCTCATAGATCCCACTGAGTTGCTTAACCTGTGAAAACCACACTGGCAATGACATGGCAAAACACACTTTTAAAAAAAAAACCCACAATGCATGTGCATCAATGACTTGACCTAGCCGTACAAAACTCAAGGGCTTTAATCCAGGCATTGGACAGATGGATGACATTCAGTTTAAATGCCCTAGCTTTAAAGTTGCTGGATGGGTGACACTGTGCATTTCACTGTAAAAATAGACGTCTAATAGAGCCCACTGCTTGTTGTGACCTTCCACATGCTAAGCTCTCTTAGGCATTCTTGGGAGGCCTTAACATCAAAGGTATGATCATTTCAGCCTTTTGCAATGTTTTTGGCTATGCTGTGGTTCCGCCAGAGCTGATTTTCCAACTTCACCACACATGGTATTAAAATATGTGTCTCTAATATTTACCAAAGCTCAAGCCAGTTCCGGTCCCTTAGATCTTCCACCATACAAAGGTTAGTCACAAGGCTAATCTAATTTGATTGTTACAGTTAAGACAGCGTATTTAAATAGCCTGTGAAAAAACACTCCTAAGTCTAGCGCACTAATCCTTTGACTCAGCAAAATTCACTTTTTAAAAATCACTCTTGAAGCCTGCATGCCATCCCTTTAACCTCTCTCCAGCAAGCTCACTGGCTATAAACTAGGCCTTAGTCTCATAGAGCCCAGTGAGTTGCTTAGCCTGTGAAAACCACACTGGCAATGAGATGGCAAAACACACTTAAAAAAAAAAAACCCACAATGAATGTGCATCAATGAGTTGACCTAGTCATACAAAAATCAAGGACTTTAATCCAGGCATTGGACAGATGGATGACATTCAGTTTAAAAGCCCTAACTTTAAAGTTGCTGGATGGGTGACACTGTGCATTTCACTGTAAAAATAGACATCTAATAGAGCCCACTGCTTGTTGTGACCTTCCACATGCTAAGCTCTCTTAAGCATTCTTGTGAGGCCTTAACATCAAAGGTATGATCATTTCAGCCCTTTGCAATGTTTTTGGCTATGCTGTGGTTCCGCCAGAGCTGATTTTCCAACTTCAACACACATGGTACTAAAATATGTGTCTCTAATATTTACCGAAGCTCAAGCCATTTCCGCTCCCTTAGATTTTCCACCTTATAAAGTTTAGTCACAAGGCTAATCTAATTTGATTGTTACAGTTAAGACAGCATATTTAAATAGCCTGTGAAAAAACACTCTTAAGCCTAGTGCACTAATACTTTGACTCAGCAAAATTCACTTTTTAAAAATCACTCTCAAAGCCTCCGTGCCAACCCTTTAACCTATCTCCAGCAAGCTCAATGGGAATAAACTAGGCCTTAGTCTCATAGAGCCCAGTGAGTTGCTTAGCCTGTGAAAACCACACTGGCAATGACATGGCAAAACACACTTAAAAAAAAAAATTAAACACAATGCATGTGCATCAATGAGTTGACCTAGTCATACAAAAATCAAGGACTTTAATCCAGGCATTGGACAGATGGATGACATTAAGTTTGAAAGTCCTAGCTTTAAAGTTGCTGGTTGGATGACACTGCATTTCACTGTAAAAATATACTTCTGTTAGAGCCTACTGCTCGTTGTGACCTTTCACATGCTACGCTCTCTTAGGTATTCTTGAGAGGCCTTAACATCAAAGGTATGATCATCTCAGCCCTTTGCAACATTTTTGGCTATGCTGTGGTTCGGCCAGAGCTGATTTTCCAACTTCACCACACATGTTACTAAAATATGTGTCTCTAATATTTACCAAAGCTCAAGCCAGTTCCGGTCCCTTAGATCTTCCACCATACAAAGGTTAGTCACAAGGCTAATCTAATTTCATTGTTACAGTTAAGACAGCGTATTTAAATAGCCTGTGAAAAAACACTCTTAAGCCTAGTGCACTAATACTTTGACTCAGCAAAATTCACTTTTTAAAAATCACTCTCGAAGCCTCCGTGCCAACCCTTTAACCTATCTCCAGCAAGCTCACTGGGAATAAACTAGGCCTTAGTCTCATAGAGCCCAGTGAGTTGCTTAGCCTGTGAAAACCACACTGGCAATGACATGGCAAAACACACTTAAAAAAAAAAAAAACACAATGCATGTGCATCAATGAGTTGACCTAGTCATACAAAAATCAAGGACTTTAATCCAGGCATTGGACAGATGGATGACATTCAGTTTAAAAGCCCTAACTTTAAAGTTGCTGGATGGGTGACACTGTGCATTTCACTGTAAAAATAGACATCTAATAGAGCCCACTGCTTGTTGTGACCTTCCACATGCTAAGCTCTCTTAAGCATTCTTGTGAGGCCTTAACATCAAAGGTATGATTATCTCAGCCCTTTGCAACATTTTTGGCTATGCTGTGGTTCGGCCAGAGCTGATTTTCCAACTTCACCACACATGGTACTAAAATATGTGTCTCTAATATTTACCAAAGCTCAAGCCAGTTCCGGTCCCTTAGATCTTCCACCATACAAAGGTTAGTCACAAGGCTAATCTAATTTCATTGTTACAGTTAAGACAGCGTATTTAAATAGCCTGTGAAAAAACACTCTTAAGCCTAGTGCACTAATACTTTGACTCAGCAAAATTCACTTTTTAAAAATCACTCTCGAAGCCTCCGTGCCAACCCTTTAACCTATCTCCAGCAAGCTCACTGGGAATAAACTAGGCCTTAGTCTTATAGAGCCCAGTGAGTTGCTTAGCCTGTGAAAACCACACTGGCAATGACATGGCAAAACACACTTAAAAAAAAACAAAACACAATGCATGTGCATCAATGAGTTGACCTAGTCATACAAAAATCAAGGACTTTAATCCAGGCATTGGACAGATGGATGACATTCAGTTTAAAAGCCCTAGCTTTAAAGTTGCTGGATGGGTGACACTGTGCATTTCACTGTAAAAATAGACGTCTAATAGAGCCCACTGCTTGTTGTGACCTTCCACATGCTAAGCTCTCTTAGGCATTCTTGGGAGGCCTTAACATCAAAGGTATGATCATTTCAGCCCTTTGCAATGTTTTTGGCTATGCTGTGGTTCCGCCAGAGCTGATTTTCCAACTTCACCACACATGGTACTAAAATATGTGTCTCTAATATTTACCGAAGCTCAAGCCATTTCCGCTCCCTTAGATTTTCCACCTTATAAAGTTTAGTCACAAGGCTAATCTAATTTGATTGTTACAGTTAAGACAGCATATTTAAATAGCCTGTGAAAAAACACTCTTAAGCCTAGTGCACTAATACTTTGACTCAGCAAAATTCACTTTTTAAAAATCACTCTCAAAGCCTCCGTGCCAACCCTTTAACCTATCTCCAGCAAGCTCACTGGGAATAAACTAGGCCTTAGTCTCATAGAGCCCAGTGAGTTGCTTAGCCTGTGAAAACCACACTGGCAATGACATGGCAAAACACACTTAAAAAAAAAAATTAAACACAATGCATGTGCATTAATGAGTAGACCTAGTCATACAAATATCAAGGACTTTAATCCAGGCATTGGACAGATGGATGACATTAAGTTTGAAAGTCCTAGCTTTAAAGTTGCTGGTTGGATGACACTGCATTTCACTGTAAAAATATACTTCTGTTAGAGCCTACTGCTCGTTGTGACCTTTCACATGCTACGCTCTCTTAGGTATTCTTGAGAGGCCTTAATATCAAAGGTATGATCATCTCAGCCCTTTGCAACATTTTTGGCTATGCTGTGGTTCGGCCAGAGCTGATTTTCCAACTTCACCACACATGTTACTAAAATATGTGTCTCTAATATTTACCAAAGCTCAAGCCAGTTCCGGTCCCTTAGATCTTCCACCATACAAAGGTTAGTCACAAGGCTAATCTAATTTCATTGTTACAGTTAAGACAGCGTATTTAAATAGCCTGTGAAAAAAACACTCTTAAGCCTAGTGCACTAATACTTTGACTCAGCAAAATTCACTTTTTAAAAATCACTCTCGAAGCCTCCGTGCCAACCCTTTAACCTATCTCCAGCAAGCTCACTGGGAATAAACTAGGCCTTAGTCTCATAGAGCCCAGTGAGTTGCTTAGCCTGTGAAAACCACACTGGCAATGACATGGCAAAACACACTTAAAAAAAAAAAAACACAATGCATGTGCATCAATGAGTTGACCTAGTCATACAAAAATCAAGGACTTTAATCCAGGCATTGGACAGATGGATGACATTCAGTTTAAAAGCCCTAACTTTAAAGTTGCTGGATGGGTGACACTGTGCATTTCACTGTAAAAATAGACATCTAATAGAGCCCACTGCTTGTTGTGACCTTCCACATGCTAAGCTCTCTTAAGCATTCTTGTGAGGCCTTAACATCAAAGGTATGATTATCTCAGCCCTTTGCAACATTTTTGGCTATGCTGTGGTTCGGCCAGAGCTGATTTTCCAACTTCACCACACATGGTACTAAAATATGTGTCTCTAATATTTACCAAAGCTCAAGCCAGTTCCGGTCCCTTAGATCTTCCACCATACAAAGGTTAGTCACAAGGCTAATCTAATTTCATTGTTACAGTTAAGACAGCGTATTTAAATAGCCTGTGAAAAAACACTCTTAAGCCTAGTGCACTAATACTTTGACTCAGCAAAATTCACTTTTTAAAAATCACTCTCGAAGCCTCCGTGCCAACCCTTTAACCTATCTCCAGCAAGCTCACTGGGAATAAACTAGGCCTTAGTCTTATAGAGCCCAGTGAGTTGCTTAGCCTGTGAAAACCACACTGGCAATGACATGGCAAAACACACTTAAAAAAAAACAAAACACAATGCATGTGCATCAATGAGTTGACCTAGTCATACAAAAATCAAGGACTTTAATCCAGGCATTGGACAGATGGATGACATTCAGTTTAAAAGCCCTAGCTTTAAATTTGCTGGATGGGTGACACTGTGCATTTCACTGTAAAAATAGACGTCTAATAGAGCCCACTGCTTGTTGTGACCTTCCACATGCTAAGCTCTCTTAGGCATTCTTGGGAGGCCTTAACATCAAAGGTATGATCATTTCAGCCCTTTGCAATGTTTTTGGCTATGCTGTGGTTCCGCCAGAGCTGATTTTCCAACTTCACCACACATGGTATTAAAATATGTGTCTCTAATATTTACCAAAGCTCAAGCCAGTTCCGGTCCCTTAGATCTTCCACCATACAAAGGTTAGTCACAAGGCTAATCTAATTTGATTGTTACAGTTAAGACAGCGTATTTAAATAGCCTGTGAAAAAACACTCCTAAGTCTAGCGCACTAATCCTTTGACTCAGCAAAATTCACTTTTTAAAAATCACTCTTGAAGCCTGCATGCCATCCCTTTAACATCTCTCCAGCAAGCTCACTGGCTATAAACTAGGCCTTAGTCTCATAGATCCCACTGAGTTGCTAAGCTTGTGAAAACCACACTGGCAATGACATGTCAAAACACACTTTAAAAAAAAAAATCTACAATGAATGTGCATCAATGAGTTGACCTAGTCATACAAAAATCAAGGACTTTAATCCAGGCATTGGACAGATGCATGACATTCAGTTTAAAAGCCCTAGCTTTAAAGTTGCTGGTTGGATGACACTGCATTTCACTGTAAAAATATACTTCTGTTAGAGCCTACTGCTCGTTGTGACCTTTCACATGCTAAGCTCTCTTAGGCATTCTTGGGAGGCCTTAACATCAAAGGTATGATAATTTCAGCCCTTTGCAATGTTTTTGGTTATGCTGTGGTTCCGCCAGAGCTGATTTTCCAACTTCAATACACATGGTACTAAAATATGTGTCTCTAATATTTACCGAAGCTCAAGCCATTTCCGGTCCCTTAGATTTTCCACCCTACAAAGTTTAGTCGCAAGGCTAATCTAATTTGATTGTTACAGTTAAGACAGCATATTTAAATAGCCTGTGAAAAAACACTCCTAAGTCTAGCGCACTAATACTTTGACTCAGCAAAATTCACTTTTTAAAAATCACTCTCGAAGCCTCCGTGCCAACCCTTTAACCTATCTCCAGCAAACTCACTGGCTATAAACTATGCCTTAGTCTCATAGATCCCACTGAGTTGCTTAGCCTGTGAAAACCACACTGGCAATGACATGGCAAAACACACTTTTAAAAAAAAAACCCACAATGCATGTGCATCAATGACTTGACCTAGCCGTACAAAACTCAAGGGCTTTAATCCAGGCATTGGACAGATGGATGACATTCAGTTTAAAAGCCCTAGCTTTAAAGTTGCTGGATGGGTGACACTGTGCATTTCACTGTAAAAATAGACGTCTAATAGAGCCCACTGCTTGTTGTGACATTCCACATGCTAAGCTCTCTTAGGCATTCTTGGGAGGCCTTAACATCAAAGGTATGATCATTTCAGCCCTTTGCAATGTTTTTGGCTATGCTGTGGTTCCGCCAGAGCTGATTTTCCAACTTCACCACACATGGTATTAAAATATGTTTCTCTAATATTTACCAAAGCTCAAGCCAGTTCCGGTCCCTTAGATCTTCCACCATACAAAGGTTAGTCACAAGGCTAATCTAATTTGATTGTTACAGTTAAGACAGCGTATTTAAATAGCCTGTGAAAAAACACTCCTAAGTCTAGCGCACTAATCCTTTGACTCAGCAAAATTCACTTTTTAAAAATCACTCTTGAAGCCTGCATGCCATCCCTTTAACCTCTCTCCAGCAAGCTCACTGGCTATAAACTAGGCCTTAGTCTCATAGAGCCCAGTGAGTTGCTTAGCCTGTGAAAACCACACTGGCAATGAGATGGCAAAACACAATTAAAAAAAAAAAACCCACAATGAATGTGCATCAATGAGTTGACCTAGTCATACAAAAATCAAGGACTTTAATCCAGGCATTGGACAGATGCATGACATTCAGTTTAAAAGCCCTAGCTTTAAAGTTGCTGGATGGGTGACACTGTGCATTTCTCTGAAAAAATAGACATCTGATAGAGCCCACTGCTTGTTGTGACGTTCCACATGCTAAGCTCTCTTATGCATTTTTGGGAGGCCTTAACATCAAAGGTATGATCATTTCAGCCCTTTGCAATGTTTTTGGCTATGCTGTGGCTCCACCAGAGCTGATTTTCCAACTTCACCACACATGGTACTAAAATATGTGTCTCTAATATTTACCGATGCTCAAGCCATTTCTGGTCCCTTATATTTTCCACCCTACAAAGGTTAGTCACAAGGCTAATCTAATTTGATTGTTACAGTTAAGACAGCCTATTTAAATAGCCTGTGAAAAAACACTCCTAAATCTAGCGCACTAATCCTTTGACTCAGCAAAATTCACTTTTTAAAAATCACTCTTGAAGCCTGCATGCCATCCCTTTAACCTCTCTCCAGCAAGCTCACTGGCTATAAACTAGGCCTTAGTCTCATAGAGCCCAGTGAGTTGCTTAGCCTGTGAAAACCACACTGGCAATGAGATGGCAAAACACACTTAAAAAAAAAAAACCCACAATGAATGTGCATCAATGAGTTGACCTAGTCATACAAAAATCAAGGACTTTAATCCAGGTATTGGACAGATGCATGACATTCAGTTTAAAAGCCCTAGCTTTAAAGTTGCTGGATGGGTGACACTGTGCATTTCTCTGAAAAAATAGACATCTGATAGAGCCCACTGCTTGTTGTGACCTTCCACATGCTAAGCTCTCTTATGCATTTTTGGGAGGCCTTAACATCAAAGGTATGATCATTTCAGCCCTTTGCAATGTTTTTGGCTATGCTGTGGCTCTACCACAGCTGATTTTCCAACTTCACCACACATGGTACTAAAATATGGGACTCTAATATTTACCGATGCTCAAGCCATTTCTGGTCCCTTATATTTTCCACCCTACAAAGGTTAGTCACAAGGCTAATCTAATTTGATTGTTACAGTTAAGACAGCCTATTTAAATAGCCTGTGAAAAAACACTCCTAAATCTAGCGCACTAATCCTTTGACTCAGCAAAATTCACTTTTTAAAAATCACTCTTGAAGCCTGCATGCCATCCCTTTAACCTCTCTCCAGCAAGCTCACTGGCTATAAACTAGGCCTTAGTCTCATAGAGCCCAGTGAGTTGCTTAGCCTGTGAAAACCACACTGGCAATGAGATGGCAAAACACACTTAAAAAAAAAACCCCCACAATGAATGTGCATCAATGAGTTGACCTAGTCATACAAAAATCAAGGACTTTAATCCAGGCATTGGACAGATGGATGACATTCAGTTTAAAAGCCCTAACTTTAAAGTTGCTGGATGGGTGACACTGTGCATTTCACTGTAAAAATAGACATCTAATAGAGCCCACTGCTTGTTGTGACCTTCCACATGCTAAGCTCTCTTAAGCATTCTTGTGAGGCCTTAACATCAAAGGTATGATCATTTCAGCCCTTTGCAATGTTTTTGGCTATGCTGTGGTTCCGCCAGAGCTGATTTTCCAACTTCACCACACATGGTACTAAAATATGTGTCTCTAATATTTACCGAAGCTCAAGCCATTTCCGCTCCCTTAGATTTTCCACCTTATAAAGTTTAGTCACAAGGCTAATCTAATTTGATTGTTACAGTTAAGACAGCATATTTAAATAGCCTGTGAAAAAACACTCTTAAGCCTAGTGCACTAATCCTTTGACTCAGCAAAATTCACTTTTTAAAAATCACTCTTGAAGCCTGCATGCCATCCCTTTAACCTCTCTCCAGCAAGCTCACTGGCTATAAACTAGGCCTTAGTCTCATAGAGCCCAGTGAGTTGCTTAGCCTGTGAAAACCACACTGGCAATGAGATGGCAAAACACACTTAAAAAAAAAAACCCCACAATGAATGTGCATCAATGAGTTGACCTAGTTATACAAAAATCAAGGACTTTAATCCAGGCATTGGACAGATGGATGACATTCAGTTTAAAAGCCCTAGCTGTAAAGTTGCTGGTTGGATGACACTGCATTTCACTGTAAAAATATACTTCTGTTAGAGCCTACTGCTCGTTGTGACCTTTCACATGCTAAGCTCTCTTAGGCATTCTTGGGAGGCCTTAACATCAAAGGTATGATAATTTCAGCCCTTTGCAATGTTTTTGGCTATGCTGTGGTTCCGCCAGAGCTGATTTTCCAACTTCAACACACATGGTACTAAAATATGTGTCTCTAATATTTACCGAAGCTCAAGCCATTTCCGGTCCCTTAGATTTTCCACCCTACAAAGTTTAGTCGCAAGGCTAATCTAATTTGATTGTTACAGTTAAGACAGCATATTTAAATAGCCTGTGAAAAAACACTCCTAAGTCTAGCGCACTAATACTTTGACTCAGCAAAATTCACTTTTTAAAAATCACTCTCGAAGCCTCCGTGCCAACCCTTTAACCTATCTCCAGCAAACTCACTGGCTATAAACTATGCCTTAGTCTCATAGATCCCACTGAGTTGCTTAGCCTGTGAAAACCACACTGGCAATGACATGGCAAAACACACTTTTAAAAAAAAAACCCACAATGCATGTGCATCAATGACTTGACCTAGCCGTACAAAACTCAAGGGCTTTAATCCAGGCATTGGACAGATGGATGACATTCAGTTTAAAAGCCCTAGCTTTAAAGTTGCTGGATGGGTGACACTGTGCATTTCACTGTAAAAATAGACGTCTAATAGAGCCCACTGCTTGTTGTGACATTCCACATGCTAAGCTCTCTTAGGCATTCTTGGGAGGCCTTAACATCAAAGGTATGATCATTTCAGCCCTTTGCAATGTTTTTGGCTATGCTGTGGTTCCGCCAGAGCTGATTTTCCAACTTCACCACACATGGTATTAAAATATGTT
Organism: Electrophorus electricus; assembly: GCF_041902795.1. Taxonomy (NCBI): domain Eukaryota; kingdom Metazoa; phylum Chordata; class Actinopteri; order Gymnotiformes; family Gymnotidae; genus Electrophorus; species Electrophorus electricus. The sequence continues at coordinate 1,193,386 of NC_137519.1, forward strand.
TCTCTAATATTTACCAAAGCTCAAGCCAGTTCCGGTCCCTTAGATCTTCCACCATACAAAGGTTAGTCACAAGGCTAATCTAATTTGATTGTTACAGTTAAGACAGCGTATTTAAATAGCCTGTGAAAAAACACTCCTAAGTCTAGCGCACTAATCCTTTGACTCAGCAAAATTCACTTTTTAAAAATCACTCTTGAAGCCTGCATGCCATCCCTTTAACCTCTCTCCAGCAAGCTCACTGGCTATAAACTAGGCCTTAGTCTCATAGAGCCCAGTGAGTTGCTTAGCCTGTGAAAACCACACTGGCAATGAGATGGCAAAACACAATTAAAAAAAAAAAACCCACAATGAATGTGCATCAATGAGTTGACCTAGTCATACAAAAATCAAGGACTTTAATCCAGGCATTGGACAGATGCATGACATTCAGTTTAAAAGCCCTAGCTTTAAAGTTGCTGGATGGGTGACACTGTGCATTTCTCTGAAAAAATAGACATCTGATAGAGCCCACTGCTTGTTGTGACGTTCCACATGCTAAGCTCTCTTATGCATTTTTGGGAGGCCTTAACATCAAAGGTATGATCATTTCAGCCCTTTGCAATGTTTTTGGCTATGCTGTGGCTCCACCAGAGCTGATTTTCCAACTTCACCACACATGGTACTAAAATATGTGTCTCTAATATTTACCGATGCTCAAGCCATTTCTGGTCCCTTATATTTTCCACCCTACAAAGGTTAGTCACAAGGCTAATCTAATTTGATTGTTACAGTTAAGACAGCCTATTTAAATAGCCTGTGAAAAAACACTCCTAAATCTAGCGCACTAATCCTTTGACTCAGCAAAATTCACTTTTTAAAAATCACTCTTGAAGCCTGCATGCCATCCCTTTAACCTCTCTCCAGCAAGCTCACTGGCTATAAACTAGGCCTTAGTCTCATAGAGCCCAGTGAGTTGCTTAGCCTGTGAAAACCACACTGGCAATGAGATGGCAAAACACACTTAAAAAAAAAAAACCCACAATGAATGTGCATCAATGAGTTGACCTAGTCATACAAAAATCAAGGACTTTAATCCAGGTATTGGACAGATGCATGACATTCAGTTTAAAAGCCCTAGCTTTAAAGTTGCTGGATGGGTGACACTGTGCATTTCTCTGAAAAAATAGACATCTGATAGAGCCCACTGCTTGTTGTGACCTTCCACATGCTAAGCTCTCTTATGCATTTTTGTGAGGCCTTAACATCAAAGGTATGATCATTTCAGCCCTTTGCAATGTTTTTGGCTATGCTGTGGCTCTACCACAGCTGATTTTCCAACTTCACCACACATGGTACTAAAATATGGGTCTCTAATATTTACCGATGCTCAAGCCATTTCTGGTCCCTTATATTTTCCACCCTACAAAGGTTAGTCACAAGGCTAATCTAATTTGATTGTTACAGTTAAGACAGCCTATTTAAATAGCCTGTGAAAAAACACTCCTAAATCTAGCGCACTAATCCTTTGACTCAGCAAAATTCACTTTTTAAAAATCACTCTTGAAGCCTGCATGCCATCCCTTTAACCTCTCTCCAGCAAGCTCACTGGCTATAAACTAGGCCTTAGTCTCATAGAGCCCAGTGAGTTGCTTAGCCTGTGAAAACCACACTGGCAATGAGATGGCAAAACACACTTAAAAAAAAAAAACCCACAATGAATGTGCATCAATGAGTTGACCTAGTTATACAAAAATCAAGGACTTTAATCCAGGCATTGGACAGATGGATGACATTCAGTTTAAAAGCCCTAACTTTAAAGTTACTGGATGGGTGACACTGTGCATTTCACTGTAAAAATAGACGTCTAATAGAGCCCACTGCTTGTTGTGACCTTCCACATGCTAAGCTCTCTTAAGCATTCTTGTGAGGCCTTAACATCAAAGGTATGATCATTTCAGCCCTTTGCAATGTTTTTGGCTATGCTGTGGTTCCGCCAGAGCTGATTTTCCAACTTCAACACACATGGTACTAAAAAATGTGTCTCTAATATTTACCGATGCTCAAGCCATTTCTGGTCCCTTATATTTTCCACCCTACAAAGGTTAGTCACAAGGCCAATCTAATTTGATTGTTACAGTTAAGACAGCGTATTTAAATAGCCTGTGAAAAAACACTCCTAAATCTAGCGCACTAATCCTTTGACTCAACAAAATTCACTTTTTAAAAATCACTCTTGAAGCCTGCATGCCTTCCCTTTAACCTCTCTCCAGCAAGCTCACTGGCTATAAACTAGGCCTTAGTCTCATAGAGCCCAGTGAGTTGCTTAGCCTGTGAAAACCACACTGGCAATGAGATGGCAAAACACACTTTAAAAAAAAAAAACACAATGCATGTGCATCAATGAGTTGACCTAGTCATACAAAAATCAAGGACTTTAATCCAGGCATTGGACAGATGGATGACATTCAGTTTAAAAGCCCTAGCTTTAAAGTTGCTGGATGGGTGACACTGTGCATTTCTCTGAAAAAATAGACATCTGATAGAGCCCACTGCTTGTTGTGACCTTCCACATGCTAAGCTCTCTTATGCATTTTTGGGAGGCCTTAACATCAAAGGTATGATCATTTCAGCCCTTTGCAATGTTTTTGTCTATGCTGTGGTTCCGCCAGAGCTGATTTTCCAACTTCACCACACATGGTACTAAAATATGTGTCTCTAATATTTACCGATGCTCAAGCCATTTCTGGTCCCTTATATTTTCCACCCTACAAAGGTTAGTCACAAGGCTAATCTAATTTGATTGTTACAGTTAAGACAGCGTATTTAAATAGCCTGTGAAAAAACACTCCTAAATCTAGCGCACTAATCCTTTGACTCAGCAAAATTCACTTTTTAAAAATCACTCTTGAAGCCTGCATGCCATCCCTTTAACCTCTCTCCAGCAAGCTCACTGGCTATAAACTAGGCCTTAGTCTCATAGAGCCCAGTGAGTTGCTTAGCCTGTGAAAACCACACTGGCAATGAGATGGCAAAACACACTTAAAAAAAAAAAACCCACAATGAATGTGCATCAATGAGTTGACCTAGTTATACAAAAATCAAGGACTTTAATCCAGGCATTGGACAGATGGATGACATTCAGTTTAAAAGCCCTAACTTTAAAGTTGCTGGATGGGTGACACTGTGCATTTCACTGTAAAAATAGACGTCTCATAGATCCCACTGCTTGTTGTGACCTTCCACATGCTAAGCTCTCTTAAGCATTCTTGTGAGGCCTTAACATCAAAGGTATGATCATTTCAGCCCTTTGCAATGTTTTTGGCTATGCTGTGGTTCCGCCAGAGCTGATTCTCCAACTTCACCACACATGGTACTAAAATATGTGTCTCTAATATTTACCGAAGCTCAAGCCATTTCCGCTCCCTTAGATTTTCCACCTTATAAAGTTTAGTCACAAGGCTAATCTAATTTGATTGTTACAGTTAAGACAGCATATTTAAATAGCCTGTGAAAAAACACTCTTAAGCCTAGTGCACTAATACTTTGACTCAGCAAAATTCACTTTTTAAAAATCACTCTCAAAGCCTCCGTGCCAACCCTTTAACCTATCTCCAGCTTGGAATAAACTAGGCCTTAGTCTCATAGAGCCCAGTGAGTTGCTTAGCCTGTGAAAACCACACTGGCAATGACATGGCAAAACACACTTTAAAAAAAAAATTAAACACAATGCATGTGCATCAATGAGTTGACCTAGTCATACAAAAATCAAGGACTTTAATCCAGGCATTGGACAGATGGATGACATTAAGTTTGAAAGTCCTAGCTTTAAAGTTGCTGGTTGGATGACACTGCATTTCACTGTAAAAATATACTTCTGTTAGAGCCTACTGCTCGTTGTGACCTTTCACATGCTAAGCTCTCTTAGGCATTCTTGAGAGGCCTTAACATCAAAGGTATGATCATCTCAGCCCTTTGCAACATTTTTGGCTATGCTGTGGTTCGGCCAGAGCTGATTTTCCAACTTCACCACACATGGTACTAAAATATGTGTCTCTAATATTTACCAAAGCTCAAGCCAGTTCCGGTCCCTTAGATCTTCCACCATACAAAGGTTAGTCACAAGGCTAATCTAATTTGATTGTTACAGTTAAGACAGCGTATTTAAATAGCCTGTGAAAAAACACTCTTAAGCCTAGTGCACTAATACTTTGACTCAGCAAAATTCACTTTTTAAAAATCACTCTCGAAGCCTCCGTGCCAACCCTTTAACCTATCTCCAGCAAACTCACTGGCTATAAACTAGGCCTTAGTCTCATAGATCCCACTGAGGTGCTTAGCCTGTGAAAACCACACTGGCAATGACATGGCAAAACACACTTAAAAAAAAAAAAAACACAATGCATGTGCTTCAATGACTTGACCTAGCCGTACAAAACTCAAGGGCTTTAATCCAGGCATTGGACAGATGGATGACATTCAGTTTAAAAGCCCTAGCTTTCAAGTTGCTGGAGGGGTGACACTGTGAATTTCACTGTAAAAATAGACTTCTGATAGAGCCCACTGCTTGTTGTGACCTTCCACATGCTAAGCTCTCTTAGGCATTCTTGGGAGGCCTTAACATCAAAGGTATGATCATTTCAGCCCTTTGCAATGTTTTTGGCTATGCTGTGGTTCCGCCAGAGCTGATTTTCCAACTTCACCACACATGGTACTAAAATATGTGTCTCTAATATTTACCAAAGCTCAAGCCAGGTCCGGTCCCTTAGATCTTCCACCATACAAAGGTTAGTCACAAGGCTAATCTAATTTGATTGTTACAGTTAAGACAGCGTATTTAAATAGCCTGTGAAAAAACACTCCTAAATCTAGCGCACTAATCCTTTGACTCAGCAAAATTCACTTTTTAAAAATCACTCTTGAAGCCTGCATGCCATCCCTTTAACCTCTCTCCAGCAAGCTCACTGGCTATAAACTAGGCCTTAGTCTCATAGATCCCACTGAGTTGCTTAGCTTGTGAAAACCACACTGGCAATGACATGTCAAAACACACTTTAAAAAAAAAAAACTACAATGCATGTGCATCAATGAGTTGACCTAGTCATACAAAAATCAAGGACTTTAATCCAGGCATTGGACAGATGGATGACATTCAGTTTAAAAGCCCTAGCTTTAAAGTTGCTGGATGGGTGACACTGTGCATTTCTCTGAAAAAATAGACATCTGATAGAGCCCACTACTTGTTGTGACCTTCCACATGCTAAGCTCTCTTATGCATTTTTGGGAGGCCTTAACATCAAAGGTATGATCATTTCAGCCCTTTGCAATGTTTTTGGCTATGCTGTGGCTCCACCAGAGCTGATTTTCCAACTTCACCACACATGGTACTAAAATATGTGTCTCTAATATTTACCGATGCTCAAGCCAGTTCCGGTCCCTTAGATCTTCCACCATACAAAGGTTAGTCACAAGGCTAATCTAATTTGATTGTTACAGTTAAGACAGCGTATTTAAATAGCCTGTGAAAAAACACTCCTAAATCTAGCGCACTAATCCTTTGACTCAGCAAAATTCACTTTTTAAAAATCACTCTTGAAGCCTGCATGCCATCCCTTTAACCTCTCTCCAGCAAGCTCACTGGCTATAAACTAGGCCTTAGTCTCATAGAGCCCAGTGAGTTGCTTAGCCTGTGAAAACCACACTGGCAATGACATGGCAAAACACACTTTAAAAAAAAAAACCCCACAATGCATGTGCATCAATGACTTGACCTAGCCGTACAAAACTCAAGGGCTTTAATCCAGGCATTGGACAGATGGATGACATTCAGTTTAAAAGCCCTAACTTTAAAGTTGCTGGATGGGTGACACTGTGTATTTCACTGTAAAAATAGACGTCTAATAGAGCCCACTGCTTGTTGTGACCTTCCACATGCTAAGCTCTCTTAAGCATTCTTGTGAGGCCTTAACATCAAAGGTATGATCATTTCAGCCCTTTGCAATGTTTTTGGCTATGCTGTGACTCCACCAGAGCTGATTTTCCAACTTCACCACACATGGTACTAAAATATGTGTCTCTAATATTTACCGATGCTCAAGCCATTTCTGGTCCCTTATATTTTCCACCCTACAAAGGTTAGTCACAAGGCTAATCTAATTTGATTGTTACAGTTAAGACAGCGTATTTAAATAGCCTGTGAAAAAACACTCCTAAATCTAGCGCACTAATCCTTTGACTCAGCAAAATTCACTTTTTAAAAATCACTCTTGAAGCCTGCATGCCATCCCTTTAACCTCTCTCCAGCAAGCTCACTGGCTATAAACTAGGCCTTAGTCTCATAGAGCCCAGTGAGTTGCTTAGCCTGTGAAAACCACACTGGCAATGAGATGGCAAAACACACTTAAAAAAAAAAAACCCACAATGAATGTGCATCAATGAGTTGACCTAGTTATACAAAAATCAAGGACTTTAATCCAGGCATTGGACAGATGGATGACATTCAGTTTAAAAGCCCTAACTTTAAAGTTGCTGGATGGGTGACACTGTGCATTTCACTGTAAAAATAGACGTCTCATAGATCCCACTGCTTGTTGTGACCTTCCACATGCTAAGCTCTCTTAAGCATTCTTGTGAGGCCTTAACATCAAAGGTATGATCATTTCAGCCCTTTGCAATGTTTTTGGCTATGCTGTGGTTCCGCCAGAGCTGATTCTCCAACTTCACCACACATGGTACTAAAATATGTGTCTCTAATATTTACCGAAGCTCAAGCCATTTCCGCTCCCTTAGATTTTCCACCTTATAAAGTTTAGTCACAAGGCTAATCTAATTTGATTGTTACAGTTAAGACAGCATATTTAAATAGCCTGTGAAAAAACACTCTTAAGCCTAGTGCACTAATACTTTGACTCAGCAAAATTCACTTTTTAAAAATCACTCTCAAAGCCTCCGTGCCAACCCTTTAACCTATCTCCAGCTTGGAATAAACTAGGCCTTAGTCTCATAGAGCCCAGTGAGTTGCTTAGCCTGTGAAAACCACACTGGCAATGACATGGCAAAACACACTTTAAAAAAAAAATTAAACACAATGCATGTGCATCAATGAGTTGACCTAGTCATACAAAAATCAAGGACTTTAATCCAGGCATTGGACAGATGGATGACATTAAGTTTGAAAGTCCTAGCTTTAAAGTTGCTGGTTGGATGACACTGCATTTCACTGTAAAAATATACTTCTGTTAGAGCCTACTGCTCGTTGTGACCTTTCACATGCTAAGCTCTCTTAGGCATTCTTGAGAGGCCTTAACATCAAAGGTATGATCATCTCAGCCCTTTGCAACATTTTTGGCTATGCTGTGGTTCGGCCAGAGCTGATTTTCCAACTTCACCACACATGGTACTAAAATATGTGTCTCTAATATTTACCAAAGCTCAAGCCAGGTCCGGTCCCTTAGATCTTCCACCATACAAAGGTTAGTCACAAGGCTAATCTAATTTGATTGTTACAGTTAAGACAGCGTATTTAAATAGCCTGTGAAAAAACACTCCTAAGTCTAGCGCGCTAATCCTTTGACTCAGCAAAATTCACTTTTTAAAAATCACTCTTGAAGCCTGCATGCCATCCCTTTAACATCTCTCCAGCAAGCTCACTGGCTATAAACTAGGCCTTAGTCTCATAGATCCCACTGAGTTGCTTAGCTTGTGAAAACCACACTGGCAATGACATGTCAAAACACACTTTAAAAAAAAAAAACTACAATGCATGTGCATCAATGAGTTGACCTAGTCATACAAAAATCAAGGACTTTAATCCAGGCATTGGACAGATGGATGACATTCAGTTTAAAAGCCCTAGCTTTAAAGTTGCTGGATGGGTGACACTGTGCATTTCTCTGAAAAAATAGACATCTGATAGAGCCCACTACTTGTTGTGACCTTCCACATGCTAAGCTCTCTTATGCATTTTTGGGAGTCCTTAACATCAAAGGTATGATCATTTCAGCCCTTTGCAATGTTTTTGGCTATGCTGTGGCTCCACCAGAGCTGATTTTCCAACTTCACCACACATGGTACTAAAATATGTGTCTCTAATATTTACCGATGCTCAAGCCAGTTCCGGTCCCTTAGATCTTCCACCATACAAAGGTTAGTCACAAGGCTAATCTAATTTGATTGTTACAGTTAAGACAGCGTATTTAAATAGCCTGTGAAAAAACACTCTTAAGCCTAGTGCACTAATACTTTGACTCAGCAAAATTCACTTTTTAAAAATCACTCTCGAAGCCTCCGTGCCAACCCTTTAACCTATCTCCAGCAAGCTCACTGGGAATAAACTAGGCCTTAGTCTCATAGAGCCCAGTGAGTTGCTTAGCCTGTGAAAACCACACTGGCAATGACATGGCAAAACACACTTTAAAAAAAAAAAAACACAATGCATGTGCATCAATGAGTTAACCTAGTCATACAAAAATCAAGGACTTTAATCCAGGCATCGGACAGATGGATGACATTCAGTTTAAAAGCCCTAGCTTTAAAGTTGCTGGATGGGTGACACTGTGCATTTCTCTGAAAAAATAGACATCTGATAGAGCCCACTGCTTGTTGTGACCTTCCACATGCTAAGCTCTCTTATGCATTTTTGGGAGGCCTTAACATCAAAGGTATGATCATTTCAGCCCTTTGCAATGTTTTTGGCTATGCTGTGGTTCGGCCAGAGCTGATTTTCCAATTTCACCACACATGGTACTAAAATATGTGTCTCTAATATTTACCGATGCTCAAGCCATTTCCGGTCCCTTATATTTTCCACCCTACAAAGGTTAGTCACAAGGCTAATCTAATTTGATTGTTACAGTTAAGACAGCATATTTAAATAGCCTGTGAAAAAACACTCCTAAATCTAGCGCACTAATCCTTTGACTCAGCAAAATTCACTTTTTAAAAATCACTCTTGAAGCCTGCATGCCATCCCTTTAACCTCTCTCCAGCAAGCTCACTGGCTATAAACTAGGCCTTAGTCTCATAGAGCCCAGTGAGTTGCTTAGCCTGTGAAAACCACACTGGCAATGACATGGCAAAACACACTTTAAAAAAAAAAACCCCACAATGCATGTGCATCAATGACTTGACCTAGCCGTACAAAACTCAAGGGCTTTAATCCAGGCATTGGACAGATGGATGACATTCAGTTTAAAAGCCCTAACTTTAAAGTTGCTGGATGGGTGACACTGTGTATTTCACTGTAAAAATAGACGTCTAATAGAGCCCACTGCTTGTTGTGACCTTCCACATGCTAAGCTCTCTTAAGCATTCTTGTGAGGCCTTAACATCAAAGGTATGATCATTTCAGCCCTTTGCAATGTTTTTGGCTATGCTGTGGCTCCACCAGAGCTGATTTTCCAACTTCACCACACATGGTACTAAAATATGTGTCTCTAATATTTACCGATGCTCAAGCCATTTCTGGTCCCTTATATTTTCCACCCTACAAAGGTTAGTCACAAGGCTAATCTAATTTGATTGTTACAGTTAAGACAGCGTATTTAAATAGCCTGTGAAAAAACACTCCTAAATCTAGCGCACTAATCCTTTGACTCAGCAAAATTCACTTTTTAAAAATCACTCTTGAAGCCTGCATGCCATCCCTTTAACCTCTCTCCAGCAAGCTCACTGGCTATAAACTAGGCCTTAGTCTCATAGAGCCCAGTGAGTTGCTTAGCCTGTGAAAACCACACTGGCAATGACATGGCAAAACACACTTTAAAAAAAAAAAAACACAATGCATGTGCATCAATGAGTTGACCTAGTCATACAAAAATCAAGGACTTTAATCCAGGCATTGGACAGATGGATGACATTCAGTTTAAAAGCCCTAGCTTTAAAGTTGCTGGATGGGTGACACTGTGCATTTCTCTGAAAAAATAGACATCTGATAGAGCCCACTGCTTGTTGTGACCTTCCACATGCTAAGCTCTCTTAAGCATTCTTGTGAGGCCTTAACATCAAAGGTATGATCATTTCAGCCCTTTGCAATGTTTTTGGCTATGCTGTGGTTCCGCCAGAGCTGATTTTCCAACTTCACCACACATGGAACTAAAATATGTGTCTCAAATATTTAACGAACCTCAAGCCATTTCCGGTCCCTTAGATTTTCCACCTTACAAAGTTTAGTCACAAGGCTAATCTAATTTGATTGTTACAGTTAAGACAGCATATTTAAATAGCCTGTGAAAAAACACTCCTAAGTCTACTGCACTAATACTTTGAATAAGCAAAATGCACATTTTAAAAATCACTCTCGAAGCCTCCGTGCCAACCCTTTAACCTATCTCCAGCAAACTCACTAGCTATAAACTAGGCCTTAGTCTCATAGAGCCCAGTGAGTTGCTTAGCCTGTGAAAACCACACTGGCAATGACATTTCAAAACACACTTTAAAAAAAAAAAAACACAATGCATGTGTGTCAATGAGTTGACCTAGCCGTACAAAAATCAAGGACTTTAATCCAGGCATTGGACAGATGGATGACATTAAGTTTGAAAGCCCTAGCTTTAAAGTTGCTAGTTGGGTGACACTGTGCATTTCTCTTTAAAAATAGATGTCTGATAGAGCCCACTGCTCGTTGTGACCTTCTAAGTGTTAAGCTCACTTAGGCATTCTTGAGTGGCCTTAACATCAAAGGTATAAACATTTCAGCCCTTTGCAATGTTTTTGGCTATGTTGTGGTCCCGCCAGAGCTGATTTTCCAACTTCACCACACATGGTACTAAAATATGTCTCTAATATTTACCGACGCTCAAGCCATTTCCGGTCCCTTAGATTTTCCACCCTACAAAGTTTAGTCACTAGCCTAATCTAATTTGATTGTTACAGTTAAGACAGCATATTTAAATAGCCTGTGAAAAAAACACTCCTAAGTCTAGCGCACTAATACTTTGACTCAGCAAAATTCACTTTTTAAAAATCACTCTCGAAGCCTCCGTGCCAACCCTTTAGCCTATCTCCAGCAAACTCACTGGCTGTAAACTAGGCCTTAGTCTCATAGATCCCACTGAGTTGCTTAGCCTGTGAAAACCACACTGGCAATGACATGGCAAAACACACTTTAAAAAAAAAACCCCACAATGCATGTGCATCAATGACTTGACCTAGCCGTACAAAACTCAAGGGCTTTAATTCAGGCATTGGACAGATGGATGACATTCACTTTAAAAGCCGGTTGGGTTTAAAGTTGCCGGTTGGGTTACATTGTGCATTTCAATGTAAAAATAGACGTCTGATAGAGCCCACTGCTCGTTGTGACCTTCCACATGCTAAGCTCTCTTAGGCATTCTTGGGAGGCCTTAACATCAAAGGTATGATCATTTCAGCCCTTTGCACTGTTTTTGGCTATGCTGTGGTTCCGCCAGAGCTGATTTTCCAACTTCACCACACATGGCACTAAAATATGTGTCTCTAATATTTACCGAAGCTCAAGCCAGTTCCGGTCCCTTAGATCTTCCACCTTACAAAGTTTAGTCACAAGGCTAATCTAATTTGATTGTTACAGTTAAGACAGCATATTTAAATAGCCTGTGAAAAAACATTAGTAAGTCTAGCGCACTAATACTTTGAATAAGCAAATTGCACTTTTTAAAAATCACTCTCGAAGCCTCCGTGCCAACCCTTTAATCACTCTCCAGCAAACTCACTAGCTATAAACTAGGCTTTTGTATCATAGAGCCCAGTGAGTTGCTTAGCCTGTGAAAACCACACTGGCAATGACATGGCAAAACACATTAAAAAAAAAAAAACACAATGCATGTGCATCGATGACTTGACCTAGCCGTACAAAACTCAAGGGCTTTAATCCAGGCATTGGACAGATGGATGACATTCAGTTTAAAAGCCCTAGCTTTAAAGTTGCTGGAGGGGTGACACTGTGCATTTCACTGTAAAAATAGACGTCTGATAGAGCCCACTGCTTGTTGTGACCTTCCACATGCTAAGCTCTCTTAGGCATTCTTGGGAGGCCTTAACATCAAAGGTATGATAATTTCAGCCCTTTGCAATGTTTTTGGCTATGCTGTGGTTCCGCCAGAGCTGATTTTCCAACTTCACCACACATGGTACTAAAATATGTGTCTCTAATATTTAACGAAGCTCAAGCCATTTCCGGTCCCTTAGATTTTCCACCTTACAAAGTTTATTCACAAGGCTAATCTAATTTGATTGTTACAGTTAAGACAGCATATTTAAATATCCTGTGAAAAAACACTCCTAAGTCTAGCGCACTAATACTTTGAATAAGCAAAATGCACATTTTAAAAATCACTCTCGAAGCCTCCGTGCCAACCCTTTAACCTATCTCCAGCAAACTCACTAGCTATAAACTAGGCCTTAGTCTCATAGAGCCCAGTGAGTTGCTTAGCCTGTGAAAACCACACTGGCAATGACATGTCAAAACACACTTTAAAAAAAAAACCCCACAATGCATGTGCATCGATGAATTGACCTAGCCGTACAAAAATCAAGGACTTTAATCCAGGCATTGGACAGATGGATGACATTAAGTTTGAAAGCCCTAGCTTTAAAGTTGCTGGTTGGGTGACACTGTGCATTGCTCTTTAAAAATAGATGTCTCTTAGAGCCCACTGATTGTTGTGAGCTTCCACGTGTTAAGCTCTCTTAGGCATTCTTGAGAGGCCTTAACATCAAAGGTATGATAATCTCAACCCTTTGCAACGTTTTTGGCTATGCTGTTGTTCCTGCAGAGTTGATTTTCCAACATCACCACACCTGGTACAAAAATATGTGTCTCTAATATTTACCAAAGCTCAAGCCAGTTCCCGTCCCTTAGATCTTCCTCCATACAAAGCTTAGTCGCAAGGCTAATCTAATTTGATTGTTACAGTTAAGACAGCATATTTAAATAGCCTGTGAAAAAACACTCCTAAGTCTAGTGCACTTATCCTTTGACACAGCAAAATTAACTTTTTAAAAATCACTCTTGAAGGCTGCATGCCATCCCTTTAACCCCTCTCCAGCAAACTCACTGGCTATAAACTAGGTCTTAGTCTCATAGAGCCCAGTGAGTTGCTTAGCCTGTGAAAACCACACTGGCAATGACATGGCAAAACACACTTAAAAAAAAAAACCCACAATGCATGTGCATCAATGAGTTGACCTAGTCATACAAAAATCAAGGACTTTAATCCAGGCATTGGACAGATGGATGACATTAAGTTTGAAAGTCCTAGCTTTAAAGTTGCTGGTTGGGTGACACTGTGCTTTTCACTGTAAAAATAGACGTCTGATAGAGACCACTGCTCGTTGTGACCTTCCACATGCTAAGCTCTCTTAGGCATTCTTGAGAGGCCTTAACATCAAAGGTATGATCATTTCAGCCCTTTGCAATGTTTTTGGCTATGCTGTGGTTCCGCCAGAGCAGAATCTCCAACTTCACCACACATGGTACTAAAATATGTGTCTCTAATATTTAACGAAGCTCAAGCCATTTCCGGTCCCTTAGATTTTCCACCTTACAAAGTTTATTCACAAGGCTAATCTAATTTGATTGTTACAGTTAAGACAGCATATTTAAATATCCTGTGAAAAAACACTCCTAAGTCTAGCGCACTAATACTTTGAATAAGCAAAATGCACATTTTAAAAATCACTCTCGAAGCCTCCGTGCCAACCCTTTAACCTATCTCCAGCAAACTCACTAGCTATAAACTAGGCCTTAGTCTCATAGAGCCCAGTGAGTTGCTTAGCCTGTGAAAACCACACTGGCAATGACATGTCAAAACACACTTTAAAAAAAAAACCCCACAATGCATGTGCATCGATGAATTGACCTAGCCGTACAAAAATCAAGGACTTTAATCAAGGCATTGGACAGATGGATGACATTAAGTTTGAAAGCCCTAGCTTTAAAGTTGCTGGTTGGGTGACACTGTGCATTGCTCTTTAAAAATAGATGTCTCTTAGAGCCCACTGATTGTTGTGAGCTTCCACGTGTTAAGCTCTCTTAGGCATTCTTGAGAGGCCTTAACATCAAAGGTATGATAATCTCAACCCTTTGCAACGTTTTTGGCTATGCTGTTGTTCCTGCAGAGTTGATTTTCCAACATCACCACACCTGGTACAAAAATATGTGTCTCTAATATTTACCAAAGCTCAAGCCAGTTCCCATCCCTTAGATCTTCCTCCATACAAAGCTTAGTCGCAAGGCTAATCTAATTTGATTGTTACAGTTAAGACAGCATATTTAAATAGCCTGTGAAAAAACACTCCTAAGTCTAGTGCACTAATCCTTTGACACAGCAAAATTAACTTTTTAAAAATCACTCTTGAAGGCTGCATGCCATCCCTTTAACCCCTCTCCAGCAAACTCACTGGCTATAAACTAGGTCTTAGTCTCATAGAGCCCAGTGAGTTGCTTAGCCTGTGAAAACCACACTGGCAATGACATGGCAAAACACACTTAAAAAAAAAAACCCACAATGCATGTGCATCAATGAGTTGACCTAGTCATACAAAAATCAAGGACTTTAATCCAGGCATTGGACAGATGGATGACATTAAGTTTGAAAGTCCTAGCTTTAAAGTTGCTGGTTGGGTGACACTGTGCTTTTCACTGTAAAAATAGACGTCTGATAGAGACCACTGCTCGTTGTGACCTTCCACATGCTAAGCTCTCTTAGGCATTCTTGAGAGGCCTTAACATCAAAGGTATGATCATTTCAGCCCTTTGCAATGTTTTTGGCTATGCTGTGGTTCCGCCAGAGCAGAATCTCCAACTTCACCACACATGGTACTAAAATATGTGTCTCTAATATTTAACGAAGCTCAAGCCATTTCCGGTCCCTTAGATTTTCCACTTACAAAGTTTATTCACAAGGCTAATCTAATTTGATTGTTACAGTTAAGACAGCATATTTAAATATCCTGTGAAAAAACACTCCTAAGTCTAGCGCACTAATACTTTGAATAAGCAAAATGCACATTTTAAAAATCACTCTCGAAGCCTCCGTGCCAACCCTTTAACCTATCTCCAGCAAACTCACTAGCTATAAACTAGGCCTTAGTCTCATAGAGCCCAGTGAGTTGCTTAGCCTGTGAAAACCACACTGGCAATGACATGTCAAAACACACTTTAAAAAAAAAACCCCACAATGCATGTGCATCGATGAATTGACCTAGCCGTACAAAAATCAAGGACTTTAATCAAGGCATTGGACAGATGGATGACATTAAGTTTGAAAGCCCTAGCTTTAAAGTTGCTGGTTGGGTGACACTGTGCATTGCTCTTTAAAAATAGATGTCTCTTAGAGCCCACTGATTGTTGTGAGCTTCCACGTGTTAAGCTCTCTTAGGCATTCTTGAGAGGCCTTAACATCAAAGGTATGATAATCTCAACCCTTTGCAACGTTTTTGGCTATGCTGTTGTTCCTGCAGAGTTGATTTTCCAACATCACCACACCTGGTACAAAAATATGTGTCTCTAATATTTACCAAAGCTCAAGCCAGTTCCCATCCCTTAGATCTTCCTCCATACAAAGCTTAGTCGCAAGGCTAATCTAATTTGATTGTTACAGTTAAGACAGCATATTTAAATAGCCTGTGAAAAAACACTCCTAAGTCTAGTGCACTAATCCTTTGACACAGCAAAATTAACTTTTTAAAAATCACTCTTGAAGGCTGCATGCCATCCCTTTAACCCCTCTCCAGCAAACTCACTGGCTATAAACTAGGTCTTAGTCTCATAGAGCCCAGTGAGTTGCTTAGCCTGTGAAAACCACACTGGCAATGACATGGCAAAACACACTTAAAAAAAAAAACCCACAATGCATGTGCATCAATGAGTTGACCTAGTCATACAAAAATCAAGGACTTTAATCCAGGCATTGGACAGATGGATGACATTAAGTTTGAAAGTCCTAGCTTTAAAGTTGCTGGTTGGGTGACACTGTGCTTTTCACTGTAAAAATAGACGTCTGATAGAGACCACTGCTCGTTGTGACCTTCCACATGCTAAGCTCTCTTAGGCATTCTTGAGAGGCCTTAACATCAAAGGTATGATCATTTCAGCCCTTTGCAATGTTTTTGGCTATGCTGTGGTTCCGCCAGAGCAGAATCTCCAACTTCACCACACATGGTACTAAAATATGTGTCTCTAATATTTAACGAAGCTCAAGCCATTTCCGGTCCCTTAGATTTTCCACTTACAAAGTTTATTCACAAGGCTAATCTAATTTGATTGTTACAGTTAAGACAGCATATTTAAATATCCTGTGAAAAAACACTCCTAAGTCTAGCGCACTAATACTTTGAATAAGCAAAATGCACATTTTAAAAATCACTCTCGAAGCCTCCGTGCCAACCCTTTAACCTATCTCCAGCAAACTCACTAGCTATAAACTAGGCCTTAGTCTCATAGAGCCCAGTGAGTTGCTTAGCCTGTGAAAACCACACTGGCAATGACATGTCAAAACACACTTTAAAAAAAAACCCCCACAATGCATGTGCATCGATGAATTGACCTAGCCGTACAAAAATCAAGGACTTTAATCAAGGCATTGGACAGATGGATGACATTAAGTTTGAAAGCCCTAGCTTTAAAGTTGCTGGTTGGGTGACACTGTGCATTGCTCTTTAAAAATAGATGTCTCTTAGAGCCCACTGATTGTTGTGAGCTTCCACGTGTTAAGCTCTCTTAGGCATTCTTGAGAGGCCTTAACATCAAAGGTATGATAATCTCAACCCTTTGCAACGTTTTTGGCTATGCTGTTGTTCCTGCAGAGTTGATTTTCCAACATCACCACACCTGGTACAAAAATATGTGTCTCTAATATTTACCAAAGCTCAAGCCAGTTCCCGTCCCTTAGATCTTCCTCCATACAAAGCTTAGTCGCAAGGCTAATCTAATTTGATTGTTACAGTTAAGACAGCATATTTAAATAGCCTGTGAAAAAACACTCCTAAGTCTAGTGCACTAATCCTTTGACACAGCAAAATTAACTTTTTAAAAATCACTCTTGAAGGCTGCATGCCATCCCTTTAACCCCTCTCCAGCAAACTCACTGGCTATAAACTAGGTCTTAGTCTCATAGAGCCCAGTGAGTTGCTTAGCCTGTGAAAACCACACTGGCAATGACATGGCAAAACACACTTAAAAAAAAAAACCCACAATGCATGTGCATCAATGAGTTGACCTAGTCATACAAAAATCAAGGACTTTAATCCAGGCATTGGACAGATGGATGACATTAAGTTTGAAAGTCCTAGCTTTAAAGTTGCTGGTTGGGTGACACTGTGCTTTTCACTGTAAAAATAGACGTCTGATAGAGACCACTGCTCGTTGTGACCTTCCACATGCTAAGCTCTCTTAGGCATTCTTGAGAGGCCTTAACATCAAAGGTATGATCATTTCAGCCCTTTGCAATGTTTTTGGCTATGCTGTGGTTCCGCCAGAGCAGAATTTCCAACTTCACCACACATGGTACTAAAATATGTGTCTCTAATATTTACCAAAGCTCAAGCCAGTTCCGGTCCCTTAGATCTTCCACCATACAAAGGTTAGTCGCAAGGCTAATCTAATTTGATTGTTACAGTTAAAACAGCTTATTTAAATAGCCTGTGAAAAAAACATTCCTAAGTCTAGCGCACTAATACTTTGACTCAGCAAAATTCACTTTTTAAAAATCACTCTCGAAGCCTCCGTGCCAACCCTTTAGCCTATCTCCAGCAAACTCACTGGCTGTAAACTAGGCCTTAGTCTCATAGATCCCACTGAGTTGCTTAGCCTGTGAAAACCACACTGGCAATGACATGGCAAAACACACTTTAAAAAAAAAACCCCACAATGCATGTGCATCAATGACTTGACCTAGCCGTACAAAACTCAAGGGCTTTAATTCAGGCATTGGACAGATGGATGAAATTCACTTTAAAAGCCGGTTGGGTTTAAAGTTGCCGGTTGGGTTACATTGTGCATTTCACTGTAAAAATAGACGTCTGATAGAGCCCACTGTTTGTTGTGACCTTCCACATGCTAAGCTCTCTTAGGCATTCTTGGGAGGCCTTAACATCAAAGGTATGATAATTTCAGCCCTTTGCAATGTTTTTGGCTATGCTGTGGTTCCGCCAGAGCTGATTTTCCAACTTCACCACACATGGTACTAAAATATGTGTCTCTAATATTTGACGAAGCTCAAGCCATTTCCGGTCCCTTAGATTTTCCACCTTACAAAGTTTAGTCACAAGGCTAATCTAATTTGATTGTTACAGTTAAGACAGCATATTTAAATAGCCTGTGAAAAAACACTAGTAAGTCTAGCGCACTAATACTTTGAATAAGCAAATTGCACTTTTTAAAAATCACTCTCGAAGCCTCCGTGCCAACCCTTTAATCTCTCTCCAGCAAACTCACTAGCTATAAACTAGGCTTTTGTATCATAGAGCCCAGTGAGTTGCTTAGCCTGTGAAAACCACACTGGCAATGACATGGCAAAACACACTTTAAAAAAAAAACCCCACAATGCATGTGAATCAATGACGTGACCTAGCCGTACAAAACTCAAGGGCTTTAATCCAGGCATTGGACAGATGGATGACATTCAGTTTAAAAGCCCTAGCTTTAAAGTTGCTGGTTGGGTGACACTGTGCATTTCACTGTAAAAATAGACATCTGATAGAGCCCACTACTCCTTTTGACCTTCCACATGCTAAGCTCTCTTAGGCATTCTTGGAAGGCCTTAACATCAAAGGTATGATCATTTCAGCCCTTTGCAATGTTTTTGGCTATGCTGTGGTTCCGCCAGAGCTGATTTTCCAACTTCACCACACATGGTACTAAAAATATTTGTCTCTAATATTTACCAAAGCTCAAGCCAGTTACGGTCCCTTAGATCTTACACAATACAAAGGTTAGTCGCAAGGCTAATCTTATTTGATTTTTACAGTTAAGATAGCATATTTAAATAGCCTGTGAAAAAACACTCCTAAGTCTAGCGCACTAATCCTTTGACACAGCAAAATTCACTTTTTAAAAATCACTCTTGAAGGCTGCATGCCATCCCTTTAACCTCTCTCCAGCAAACTCACTGGCTATAAACTAGGCCTTAGTCTCATAGAGCCCAGTGAGTTGGTAAGCTTGTGAAAACCACAATGGCAATGACATGGCAAAACAAACTTTAAAAAAAAACCCCACAATGCATGTGCATCAATGACTTGACCTAGCCGTACAATACTCAAGGGATTTAATCCAGGCAGTGGACAGATGGATGACATTAAGTTTGAAAGCCCGAGCTTTAAAGTTGCTGGTTGGGTGACACTGTGCATTGCTCTTTAAAAATAGATGTCTCTTAGAGCCCACTGATTGTTGTGAGCTTCCACGTGTTAAGCTCTCTTAGGCATTCTTGAGAGGCCTTAACATCAAAGGTATGATAATCTCAACCCTTTGCAACGTTTTTGGCTATGCTGTTGTTCCTGCAGAGTTGATTTTCCAACATCACCACACATGGTACAAAAATATGTGTCTCTAATATTTACCAAAGCTCAAGCCAGTTCCCGTCCCTTAGATCTTCCCCCATACAAAGCTTAGTCGCAAGGCTAATCTAATTTGATTGTTACAGTTAAGACAGCATATTTAAATAGCCTGTGAAAAAACACTCCTAAGTCTAACGCACTAAAACTTTGACTCAGCAAAATTCACTTTTTAAAAATCACTCTCGAAGCCTCCGTGCCAACCCTTTAGCCTATCTCCAGCAAACTCACTGGCTGTAAACTAGGCCTTAGTCTCATAGATCCCACTGAGTTGCTTAACCTGTGAAAACCACACTGGCAATGACATGGCAAAACACAATTAAAAAAAAAACCCACAATGCATGTGCATCAATGAGTTGACCTAGTCATACAAAAATCAAGGACTTTAATCCAGGCATTGGACAGATGGATGACATTAAGTTTGAAATCCCTAGCTTTAAAGTTGCTGGTTGGGTGACACTGTGCATTTCTCTATAAAAATAGATGTGTGATAGAGCCCACTGCTCGTTGTAACCTTCCACGTGTTAAGCTCACTTAGGCATTCTTGGGAGGCCTTAACATCAAAGGTATGATCATTTCAGACATTTGCAATGTTTTTGGCTATGCTGTGGTTCCGCCAGTGCTGATTTTCCAACTTCACCACACATGGTACTAAAATATGTGTCTCTAATATTTACCGACGCTCAAGCCAATTCCGGTCCCTTAGATTTTCCACCCTACAAAGTTTAGTCGCAAGCCTAATCTAATTTGATTGTTACAGTTAAGACAGCATATTTAAATAGCCTGTGAAAAAAACACTCCTAAGTCTAGCGCACTAATACTTTGACTCAGCAAAATTCACTTTTTAAAAATCACTCTCGAAGCCTCCGTGCCAACCCTTTAACCTTTCTCCAGCAAACTCACTGGCTATAAACTAGGCATTAGTCTCATAGATCCCACTGAGTTGCTTAGCCTGTGAAAACCACACTGGCAATGACATGGCAAAACACACTTAAAAAAAAAAAACACAATGCATGTGCATCGATGAGTTGACCTAGCCTTACAAAAATCAAGGACTTTAATCCAGGCATTGGACAGATGGATGACATTAAGTTTGAAAGCCCTAGCTTTAAAGTTGCTGGTTGGGGGACACTGTGCATTTCTCTATAAAAATAGATGACTGATAGAGCCCACTGCTCGTTGTGACCTTCCACATGTTAAGCTCACTTAGGCATTCTTGGGAGGCCTTTACATCAAAGGTATGATCATTTCAGCCCTTTGCAATGTTTTTCGCTATGCTGTGGTTCGGCCAGAGCTGATTTTCCAACTTCACCACACATGGTACTAAAATATGTGTCTCTAATATTTACCGACGCTCAAGCCAATTCCGGTCCCTTAGATTTTCCACCCTACAAAGTTTAGTCGCAAGCCTAATCTAATTTGATTGTTACAGTTAAGACAGCATATTTAAATAGCCTGTGAAAAAAACACTCCTAAGTCTAGCGCACTAATACTTTGACTCAGCAAAATTCACTTTTTAAAAATCACTCTCGAAGCCTCCATGCCAACCCTTTAACCTTTCTCCAGCAAACTCACTGGCTATAAACTAGGCATTAGTCTCATAGATCCCACTGAGTTGCTTAGCCTGTGAAAACCACACTGGCAATGACATGGCAAAACACACTTAAAAAAAAAAAACACAATGCATGTGCATCGATGAGTTGACCTAGCCTTACAAAAATCAAGGACTTTAATCCAGGCATTGGACAGATGGATGACATTAAGTTTGAAAGCCCTAGCTTTAAAGTTGCTGGTTGGGGGACACTGTGCATTTCTCTATAAAAATAGATGTCTGATAGAGCCCACTGCTCGTTGTGACCTTCCACATGTTAAGCTCACTTAGGCATTCTTGGGAGGCCTTTACATCAAAGGTATGATCATTTCAGCCCTTTGCAATGTTTTTCGCTATGCTGTGGTTCGGCCAGAGCTGATTTTCCAACTTCACCACACATGGTACTAAAATATGTGTCTCTAATATTTACCGAAGCTCAAGCCATTTCCGGTCCCTTAGATTTTCCACCCTACAAAGTTTAGTGGCAAGGCTAAACTAATTTGATTGTTACAGTTAAGACAGCATATTTAAATAGCCTGTGAAAAAACACTCCTAAGTCTAGCGCACTAATACTTTAAATCAGCAAAATGCACATTTTCAAAATCACTCTTGAAGCCTCCGTGCCAACCCTTTAACCTCACTCCAGCAAATTCAATAGCTATAAACTAGGCCTTAGTCGCATAGAGCCCAGTGAGTTGCTTAACCTGTGAAAACCACAATGGCAATGACATGGCAAAACACAATTTAAAAATAAAACCCCACAATGCATGCGCTTCAATGATTTGACCTAGTCATACAAAAATCAAGGACTTTAATCCAGGCATTGGACAGATGGATGACATTAAGTTTGAAAGCCCTAGCTTTAAAGTTGCTGGTTGGGTGACACTGTGCATTTCTCTATAAAAATAGATGTCTGATAGAGCCCACTGCTTGTTGTGACCTTCCACATGTTAAGCTCACTTAGGCATTCTTGGGAGGCCTTAACATCAAAGGTATGATCATTTCAGCCCTTTGCAATGTTTTTCGCTATGCTGTGGTTCGGCCAGAGCTGATTTTCCAACTTCACCACACATGGCACTAAAATATGTGTCTCTAATATTTACCGACGCTCAAGCCAATTCCGGTCCCTTAGATTTTCCACCCTACAAAGTTTAGTCGCAAGCCTAATCTAATTTGATTGTTACAGTTAAGACAGCATATTTAAATAGCCTGTGTAAAAAACACTCCTAAGTCTAGCGCACTAATACTTTGACTCAGCAAAATTCACTTTTTAAAAATCACTCTCGAAGTCTCCGTGCCAACCCTTTAACCTTTCTCCAGCAAACTCACTGGCTATAAACTAGGCATTAGTCTCATAGATCCCACTGAGTTGCTTAGCCTGTGAAAACCACACTGGCAATGACATGGCAAAACACACTTAAAAAAAAGAAAAACACAATGCATGTGCATCGATGAGTTGACCTAGCCTTACAAAAATCAAGGACTTTAATCCAGGCATTGGACAGATGGATGACATTAAGTTTGAAAGCCCTAGCTTTAAAGTTGCTGGTTGGGTGACACTGTGCATTTCTCTATAAAAATAGATGTCTGATAGAGCCCACTGCTCGTTGTGACCTTCCACATGTTAAGCTCACTTAGGCATTCTTGGGAGGCCTTTACATCAAAGGTATGATCATTTCAGCCCTTTGCAATGTTTTTCGCTATGCTGTGGTTCGGCCAGAGCTGATTTTCCAACTTCACCACACATGGTACTAAAATATGTGTCTCTAATATTTACCGAAGCTCAAGCCATTTCCGGTCCCTTAGATTTTCCACCCTACAAAGTTTAGTGGCAAGGCTAAACTAATTTGATTGTTACAGTTAAGACAGCATATTTAAATAGCCTGTGAAAAAACACTCCTAAGTCTAGCGCACTAATACTTTAAATCAGCAAAATGCACATTTTCAAAATCACTCTCGAAGCCTCCGTGCCAACCCTTTAACCTCACTCCAGCAAATTCACTAGCTATAAACTAGGCCTTAGTCGCATAGAGCCCAGTGAGTTGCTTAACCTGTGAAAACCACAATGGCAATGACATGGCAAAACACAATTTAAAAATAAAACCCCACAATGCATGTGCTTCAATGAGTTGACCTAGTCATACAAAAATCAAGGACTTTAATCCAGGCATTGGACAGATGGATGACATTAAGTTTGAAAGCCCTAGCTTTAAAGTTGCTGGTTGGGTGACACTGTGCATTTCTCTATAAAAATAGATGTCTGATAGAGCCCACTGCTTGTTGTGACCTTCCACATGTTAAGCTCACTTAGGCATTCTTGGGAGGCCTTAACATCAAAGGTATGATCATTTCAGCCCTTTGCAATGTTTTTCGCTATGCTGTGGTTCGGCCAGAGCTGATTTTCCAACTTCACCACACATGGCACTAAAATATGTGTCTCTAATATTTACCGACGCTCAAGCCAATTCCGGTCCCTTAGATTTTCCACCCTACAAAGTTTAGTCGCAAGCCTAATCTAATTTGATTGTTACAGTTAAGACAGCATATTTAAATAGCCTGTGTAAAAAACACTCCTAAGTCTAGCGCACTAATACTTTGACTCAGCAAAATTCACTTTTTAAAAATCACTCTCGAAGTCTCCGTGCCAACCCTTTAACCTTTCTCCAGCAAACTCACTGGCTATAAACTAGGCATTAGTCTCATAGATCCCACTGAGTTGCTTAGCCTGTGAAAACCACACTGGCAATGACATGGCAAAACACACTTAAAAAAAAGAAAAACACAATGCATGTGCATCGATGAGTTGACCTAGCCTTACAAAAATCAAGGACTTTAATCCAGGCATTGGACAGATGGATGACATTAAGTTTGAAAGCCCTAGCTTTAAAGTTGCTGGTTGGGTGACACTGTGCATTTCTCTATAAAAATAGATGTCTGATAGAGCCCACTGCTCGTTGTGACCTTCCACATGTTAAGCTCACTTAGGCATTCTTGGGAGGCCTTTACATCAAAGGTATGATCATTTCAGCCCTTTGCAATGTTTTTCGCTATGCTGTGGTTCGGCCAGAGCTGATTTTCCAACTTCACCACACATGGTACTAAAATATGTGTCTCTAATATTTACCGAAGCTCAAGCCATTTCCGGTCCCTTAGATTTTCCACCCTACAAAGTTTAGTGGCAAGGCTAAACTAATTTGATTGTTACAGTTAAGACAGCATATTTAAATAGCCTGTGAAAAAACACTCCTAAGTCTAGCGCACTAATACTTTAAATCAGCAAAATGCACATTTTCAAAATCACTCTCGAAGCCTCCGTGCCAACCCTTTAACCTCACTCCAGCAAATTCACTAGCTATAAACTAGGCCTTAGTCGCATAGAGCCCAGTGAGTTGCTTAACCTGTGAAAACCACAATGGCAATGACATGGCAAAACACAATTTAAAAATAAAACCCCACAATGCATGTGCTTCAATGAGTTGACCTAGTCATACAAAAATCAAGGACTTTAATCCAGGCATTGGACAGATGGATGACATTAAGTTTGAAAGCCCTAGCTTTAAAGTTGCTGGTTGGGTGACACTGTGCATTTCTCTATAAAAATAGATGTCTGATAGAGCCCACTGCTTGTTGTGACCTTCCACATGTTAAGCTCACTTATGCATTCTTGGGAGGCCTTAACATCAAAGGTATGATCATTTCAGCCCTTTGCAATGTTTTTCGCTATGCTGTGGTTCGGCCAGAGCTGATTTTCCAACTTCACCACACATGGTACTAAAATATGTGTCTCTAATATTTACCGAAGCTCAAGCCATTTTCGGTCCCTTAGATTTTCCACACTACAAAGTTTAGTCGCAAGGCTAATCTAATTTGATTGTTACAGTTAAGACAGCATATTTAAATAGCCTGTGAAAAAACACTCCTAAGTCTAGCGCACTAATAATTTGACTCAGCAAAATTCACTTTTTAAAAATCACTCTCGAAGCCTCCGTGCCAACCCTTTAACCTATCTCCAGCAAACTCATTGGCTATAAACTAGGCCTTAGTCTCATAGATCCCAGTGAGTTGCTTAGCCTGTGAAAACCACACTGGCAATGACATGTCAAAACAAACTTTAAAAAAAAAAACCCACAATGCATGTGCATCGATGAGTTGACCTAGCCATACAAAAATCAAGGACTTTAATCCAGGCATTGGACAGATGGATGACATTAAGTTTGAAAGCCCTAGCTTTAAAGTTGCTGGTTGGGTGACACTGTGCATTTCTCTATAAAAATAGATGTCTGATAGAGCCCACTGCTCGTTGTGACCTTCCACGTGTTAAGCTCACTTAGGCATTCTTGGGAGGCCTTAACATCAAAGGTATGATCATTTCAGCCATTTGCAATGTTTTTGGCTATGCTGTGGTTCCGCCAGTGCTGATTTTCCAACTTCACCACACATGGTACTAAAATATGTGTCTCTAATATTTACCGACGCTCAAGCCAATTCCGGTCCCTTAGATTTTCCACCCTACAAAGTTTAGTCGCAAGCCTAATCTAATTTGATTGTTACAGTTAAGACAGCATATTTAAATAGCCTGTGAAAAAAACACTCCTAAGTCTAGCGCAATAATACTTTAAATCAGCAAAATGCACATTTTCAAAATCACTCTCGAAGCCTCCGTGCCAACCCTTTAACCTCACTCCAGCAAATTCACTAGCTATAAACTAGGCCTTAGTCGCATAGAGCCCAGTCAGTTGCTTAACCTGTGAAAACCACAATGGCAATGACATGGCAAAACACAATTTAAAAATAAAACCCCACAATGCATGTGCTTCAATGAGTTGACCTAGTCATACAAAAATCAAGGACTTTAATCCAGGCATTGGACAGATGGATGACATTAAGTTTGAAAGCCCTAGCTTTAAAGTTGCTGGTTGGGTGACACTGTGCATTTCTCTATAAAAATAGATTTCTGATAGAGCCCACTGCTTGTTGTGACCTTCCACATGTTAAGCTCACTTAGGCATTCTTGGGAGGCCTTAACATCAAAGGTATGATCATTTCAGCCCTTTGCAATGTTTTTCGCTATGCTGTGGTTCGGCCAGAGCTGATTTTCCAACTTCACCACACATGGTACTAAAATATGTGTCTCTAATATTTACCGAAGCTCAAGCCATTTCCGGTCCCTTAGATTTTCCACACTACAAAGTTTAGTCGCAAGGCTAATCTAATTTGATTGTTACAGTTAAGACAGCATATTTAAATAGCCTGTGAAAAAACACTCCTAAGTCTAGCGCACTAATACTTTGACTCAGCAAAATTCACTTTTTAAAAATCACTCTCGAAGCCTCCGTGCCAACCCTTTAACCTATCTCCAGCAAACTCATTGGCTATAAACTAGGCCTTAGTCTCATAGATCCCAGTGAGTTGCTTAGCCTGTGAAAACCACACTGGCAATGACATGTCAAAACAAACTTTAAAAAAAAACCCCACAATGCATGTGCATCGATGAGTTGACCTAGCCGTACAAAAATCAAGGACTTTAATCCAGGCATTGGACAGATGGATGACATTAAGTTTGAAAGCCCTAGCTTTAAAGTTGCTGGTTGGGTGACACTGTGCATTTCTCTATAAAAATAGATGTCTGATAGAGCCCACTGCTCGTTGTGACCTTCCACGTGTTAAGCTCACTTAGGCATTCTTGGGAGGCCTTAACATCAAAGGTATGATCATTTCAGCCCTTTGCAATGTTTTTCGCTATGCTGTGGTTCGGCCAGAGCTGATTTTCCAACTTCACCACACATGGTACTAAAATATGTGTCTCTAATATTTACCGACGCTCAAGCCAATTCCGGTCCCTTAGATTTTCCACCCTACAAAGTTTAGTCGCAAGCCTAATCTAATTTGATTGTTACAGTTAAGACAGCATATTTAAATAGCCTGTGAAAAAAACACTCCTAAGTCTAGCGCACTAATACTTTGACTCAGCAAAATTCACTTTTTAAAAATCACTCTCGAAGCCTCCGTGCCAACCCTTTAACCTTTCTCCAGCAAACTCACTGGCTATAAACTAGGCATTAGTCTCATAGATCCCACTGAGTTGCTTAGCCTGTGAAAACCACACTGGCAATGACATGGCAAAACACACTTAAAAAAAAAAAAACACAATGCATGTGCATCGATGAGTTGACCTAGCCTTACAAAAATCAAGGACTTTAATCCAGGCATTGGACAGATGGATGACATTAAGTTTGAAAGCCCTAGCTTTAAAGTTGCTGGTTGGGTGACACTGTGCATTTCTCTATAAAAATAGATGTCTGATAGAGCCCACTGCTCGTTGTGACCTTCCACATGTTAAGCTCACTTAGGCATTCTTGGGAGGCCTTTACATCAAAGGTATGATCATTTCAGCCCTTTGCAATGTTTTTGGCTATGCTGTGGTTCGGCCAGAGCTGATTTTCCAACTTCACCACACATGGTACTAAAATATGTGTCTCTAATATTTACCGAAGCTCAAGCCATTTCCGGTCCCTTAGATTTTCCACCCTACAAAGTTTAGTGGCAAGGCTAAACTAATTTGATTGTTACAGTTAAGACAGCATATTTAAATAGCCTGTGAAAAAACACTCCTAAGTCTAGCGCACTAATACTTTAAATCAGCAAAATGCACATTTTCAAAATCACTCTCGAAGCCTCCGTGCCAACCCTTTAACCTCACTCCAGCAAATTCACTAGCTATAAACTCGGCCTTAGTCGCATAGAGCCCAGTGAGTTGCTTAACCTGTGAAAACCACAATGGCAATGACATGGCAAAACACAATTTAAAAATAAAACCCCACAATGCATGTGCTTCAATGAGTTGACCTAGTCATACAAAAATCAAGGACTTTAATCCAGGCATTGGACAGATGGATGAAATTAAGTTTGAAAGCCCTAGCTTTAAAGTTGCTGGTTGGGTGACACTGTGCATTTCTCTATAAAAATAGATGTCTGATAGAGCCCACTGCTTGTTGTGACCTTCCACATGTTAAGCTCACTTAGGCATTCTTGGGAGGCCTTAACATCAAAGGTATGATCATTTCAGCCCTTTGCAATGTTTTTCGCTATGCTGTGGTTCCGCCAGTGCTGATTTTCCAACTTCACCACACATGGTACTAAAATATGTGTCTCTAATATTTACCGACGCTCAAGCCAATTCCGGTCCCTTAGATTTTCCACCCTACAAAGTTTAGTCGCAAGCCTAATCTAATTTGATTGTTACAGTTAAGACAGCATATTTAAATAGCCTGTGAAAAAAACACTCCTAAGTCTAGCGCACTAATACTTTGACTCAGCAAAATTCACTTTTTAAAAATCACTCTCGAAGCCTCCGTGCCAACCCTTTAACCTTTCTCCAGCAAACTCACTGGCTATAAACTAGGCATTAGTCTCATAGATCCCACTGAGTTGCTTAGCCTGTGAAAACCACACTGGCAATGACATGGCAAAACACACTTAAAAAAAAAAAAACACAATGCATGTGCATCGATGAGTTGACCTAGCCTTACAAAAATCAAGGACTTTAATCCAGGCATTGGACAGATGGATGACATTAAGTTTGAAAGCCCTAGCTTTAAAGTTGCTGGTTGGGTGACACTGTGCATTTCTCTATAAAAATAGATGTCTGATAGAGCCCACTGCTCGTTGTGACCTTCCACATGTTAAGCTCACTTAGGCATTCTTGGGAGGCCTTTACATCAAAGGTATGATCATTTCAGCCCTTTGCAATGTTTTTCGCTATGCTGTGGTTCGGCCAGAGCTGATTTTCCAACTTCACCACACATGGTACTAAAATATGTGTCTCTAATATTTACCGAAGCTCAAGCCATTTCCGGTCCCTTAGATTTTCCACCCTACAAAGTTTAGTGGCAAGGCTAAACTAATTTGATTGTTACAGTTAAGACAGCATATTTAAATAGCCTGTGAAAAAACACTCCTAAGTCT
Source organism: Electrophorus electricus (assembly GCF_041902795.1). Classification (NCBI taxonomy): domain Eukaryota; kingdom Metazoa; phylum Chordata; class Actinopteri; order Gymnotiformes; family Gymnotidae; genus Electrophorus; species Electrophorus electricus. Next base: position 1,222,448 of record NC_137519.1, read on the forward strand.
AGCGCACTAATACTTTAAATCAGCAAAATGCACATTTTCAAAATCACTCTCGAAGCCTCCGTGCCAACCCTTTAACCTCACTCCAGCAAATTCACTAGCTATAAACTAGACCTTAGTCGCATAGAGCCCAGTGAGTTGCTTAACCTGTGAAAACCACAATGGCAATGACATGGCAAAACACAATTTAAAAATAAAACCCCACAATGCATGTGCTTCAATGAGTTGACCTAGTCATACAAAAATCAAGGACTTTAATCCAGGCATTGGACAGATGGATGACATTAAGTTTGAAAGCCCTAGCTTTAAAGTTGCTGGTTGGGTGACACTGTGCATTTCTCTATAAAAATAGATGTCTGATAGAGCCCACTGCTTGTTGTGACCTTCCACATGTTAAGCTCACTTAGGCATTCTTGGGAGGCCTTAACATCAAAGGTATGATCATTTCAGCCCTTTGCAATGTTTTTCGCTATGCTGTGGTTCGGCCAGAGCTGATTTTCCAACTTCACCACACATGGTACTAAAATATGTGTCTCTAATATTTACCGAAGCTCAAGCCATTTCCGGTCCCTTAGATTTTCCACACTACAAAGTTTAGTCGCAAGGCTAATCTAATTTGATTGTTACAGTTAAGACAGCATATTTAAATAGCCTGTGAAAAAAACACTCCTAAGTCTAGCGCACTAATACTTTGACTCAGCAAAATTCACTTTTTAAAAATCACTCTCGAAGCCTCCGTGCCAACCCTTTAACCTTTCTCCAGCAAACTCACTGGCTATAAACTAGGCATTAGTCTCATAGATCCCACTGAGTTGCTTAGCCTGTGAAAACCACACTGGCAATGACATGGCAAAACACACTTAAAAAAAAAAACCCACAATGCATGTGCATCGATGAGTTGACCTAGCCTTACAAAAATCAAGGACTTTAATCCAGGCATTGGACAGATGGATGACATTAAGTTTGAAAGCCCTAGCTTTAAAGTTGCTGGTTGGGGGACACTGTGCATTTCTCTATAAAAATAGATGTCTGATAGAGCCCACTGCTTCTTGTGACCTTCCACATGTTAAGCTCACTTAGGCATTCTTGGGAGGCCTTAACATCAAAGGTATGATCATTTCAGCCCTTTGCAATGTTTTTCGCTATGCTGTGGTTCGGCCAGAGCTGATTTTCCAACTTCACCACACATTGTACTAAAATATGTGTCTCAAATATTTAACGAAGCTCAAGCCATTTCCGGTCCCTTAGATTTTCCACCTTACAAAGTTTAGTCACAAGGCTAATCTAATTTGATTGTTACAGTTAAGACAGCATATTTAAATAGCCTGTGAAAAAACACTCCTAAGTCTAGCAGACTAATACTTTGACTCAGCAAAATTCACTTTTTAAAAATCACTCTCGAAGCCTCCGTGCCAACCCTTTAACCTCTCTCCAGCAAACTCATTGGCTATAAACTAGGCCTTAGTCTCATAGAGCCCACTGAGTTGCTTAACCTGTGAAAACCACAATGGCAATGACATGGCAAAACACAATTAAAAAAAAAAACCCACAATGCATGTGCTTCAATGAGTTGACCTAGTCATACAAAAATCAAGGACTTTAATCCAGGCATTGGACAGATGGATGACATTAAGTTTGAAAGCCCTAGCTTTAAAGTTGCTGGTTGGGTGACACTGTGCATTTCTCTATAAAAATAGATGTGTGATAGAGCCCACTGCTCGTTGTGACCTTCCACGTGTTAAGCTCACTTAGGCATTCTTGGGAGGCCTTAACATCAAAGGTATGATCATTTCAGCCATTTGCAATGTTTTTGGCTATGCTGTGGTTCCGCCAGTGCTGATTTTCCAACTTCACCACACATGGTACTAAAATATTTGTCTCTAATATTTACCGACGCTCAAGCCATTTCCGGTCCCTTAGATTTTCCACCCTACAAAGTTTAGTCGCAAGCCTAATCTAATTTGATTGTTACATTTAAGACAGCATATTTAAATAGCCTGTGAAAAAAACACTCCTAAGTCTAGCGCACTAATACTTTGACTCAGCAAAATTCACTTTTTAAAAATCACTCTCGAAGCCTCCGTGCCAACCCTTTAACCTTTCTCCAGCAAACTCACTGGCTATAAACTAGGCATTAGTCTCATAGATCCCACTGAGTTGCTTAGCCTGTGAAAACCACACTGGCAATGACATGGCAAAACACACTTAAAAAAAAAACCCACAATGCATGTGCATCGATGAGTTGACCTAGTCATACAAAAATCAAGGACTTTAATCCAGGCATTGGACAGATGGATGACATTAAGTTTGAAAGCCCTAGCTTTAAAGTTGCTGGTTGGGTGACACTGTAAATTTCTCTATAAAAATAGATGTGTGATAGAGCCCAATGATCGTTGTGACCTTCCACGTGTTAAGCTCACTTAGGCATTCTTGGGAGGCCTTAACATCAAAGGTATGATCATTTCAGCCCTTTGCAATGTTTTTGGCTATGCTGTGGTTCCGCCAGAGCTGATTTTCCAACTTCAACAAACATGGTACTAAAATATGTCTCTCTAATATTTACCGAAGCTCAAGCCATTTCCGGTACCTTAGATTTTCCACACTACAAAGTTTAGTGGCAAGGCTAAACTAATTTGATTGTTACAGTTAAGACAGCATATTTAAATAGCCTGTGAAAAAACACTCCTAAGTCTAGCGCACTAATACTTTAAATCAGCAAAATGCACATTTTCAAAATCACTCTCGAAGCCTCCGTGCCAACCCTTTAACCTCACTCCAGCAAATTCACTAGTTATAAACTAGGCCTTAGTTGCATAGAGCCCAGTGAGTTGCTTAACCTGTGAAAACCACAATGGCAATGACATGGCAAAACACAATTTAAAAATAAAACCCCACAATGCATGTGCTTCAATGAGTTGACCTAGTCATACAAAAATCAAGGACTTTAATCCAGGCATTGGACAGATGGATGAAATTAAGTTTGAAAGCCCTAGCTTTAAAGTTGCTGGTTGGGTGACACTGTGCATTTCTCTATAAAAATAGATGTCTGATAGAGCCCACTGCTTGTTGTGACCTTCCACATGTTAAGCTCACTTAGGCATTCTTGGGAGGCCTTAACATCAAAGGTATGATCATTTCAGCCCTTTGCAATGTTTTTCGCTATGCTGTGGTTCCGCCAGTGCTGATTTTCCAACTTCACCACACATGGTATTAAAATATGTGTCTCTAATATTTACCGACGCTCAAGCCAATTCCGGTCCCTTAGATTTTCCACCCTACAAAGTTTAGTCGCAAGCCTAATCTAATTTGATTGTTACAGTTAAGACAGCATATTTAAATAGCCTGTGAAAAAAACACTCCTAAGTCTAGCGCACTAATACTTTGACTCAGCAAAATTCACTTTTTAAAAATCACTCTCGAAGCCTCCGTGCCAACCCTTTAACCTTTCTCCAGCAAACTCACTGGCTTTAAACTAGGCATTAGTCTCATAGATCCCACTGAGTTGCTTAGCCTGTGAAAACCACACTGGCAATGACATGGCAAAACACACTTAAAAAAAAAAAACCACAATGCATGTGCATCGATGAGTTGACCTAGCCTTACAAAAATCAAGGACTTTAATCCAGGCATTGGACAGATGGATGACATTAAGTTTGAAAGCCCTAGCTTTAAAGTTGCTGGTTGGGTGACACTGTGCATTTCTCTATAAAAATAGATGTCTGATAGAGCCCACTGCTCGTTGTGACCTTCCACGTGTTAAGCTCACTTAGGCATTCTTGGGAGGCCTTTACATCAAAGGTATGATCATTTCAGCCCTTTGCAATGTTTTTCGCTATGCTGTGGTTCGGCCAGAGCTGATTTTCCAACTTCACCACACATGGTACTAAAATATGTGTCTCTAATATTTACCGAAGCTCAAGCCATTTCCGGTCCCTTAGATTTTCCAACCTACAAAGTTTAGTGGCAAGGCTAAACTAATTTGATTGTTACAGTTAAGACAGCATATTTAAATAGCCTGTGAAAAAACACTCCTAAGTCTAGCGCACTAATACTTTAAATCAGCAAAATGCACATTTTCAAAATCAATCTCGAAGCCTCCGTGCCAACCCTTTAACCTCACTCCAGCAAATTCACTAGCTATAAACTAGACCTTAGTAGCATAGATCCCAGTGAGTTGCTTAGCCTGTGAAAACCACACTGGCAATGACATGTCAAAACACAATTTAAAAATAAAACCCCACAATGCATGTGCTTCAATGAGTTGACCTAGTCATACAAAAATCAAGGACTTTAATCCAGGCATTGGACAGATGGATGACATTAAGTTTGAAAGCCCTAGCTTTAAAGTTGCTGGTTGGGTGACACTGTGCATTTCTCTATAAAAATAGATGTCTGATAGAGCCCACTGCTTGTTGTGACCTTCCACATGTTAAGCTCACTTAGGCATTCTTGGGAGGCCTTAACATCAAAGGTATGATCATTTCAGCCCTTTGCAATGTTTTTCGCTATGCTGTGGTTCGGCCAGAGCTGATTTTCCAACTTCACCACACATGGTACTAAAATATGTGTCTCTAATATTTACCGAAGCTCAAGCCATTTCCGGTCCCTTAGATTTTCCACACTACAAAGTTTAGTCGCAAGGCTAATCTAATTTGATTGTTACAGTTAAGACAGCATATTTAAATAGCCTGTGAAAAAAACACTCCTAAGTCTAGTGCACTAATACTTTGACTCAGCAAAATTCACTTTTTAAAAATCACTCTCGAAGCCTCCGTGCCAACCCTTTAACCTTTCTCCAGCAAACTCACTGGCTATAAACTAGGCATTAGTCTCATAGATCCCACTGAGTTGCTTAGCCTGTGAAAACCACACTGGCAATGACATGGCAAAACACACTTAAAAAAAAAAAAAACAATGCATGTGCATCGATGAGTTGACCTAGCCTTACAAAAATCAAGGACTTTAATCCAGGCATTGGACAGATGGATGACATTAAGTTTGAAAGCCCTAGCTTTAAAGTTGCTGGTTGGGTGACACTGTGCATTTCTCTATAAAAATAGATGTCTGATAGAGCCCACTGCTCGTTGTGACCTTCCACATGTTAAGCTCACTTAGGCATTCTTGGGAGGCCTTTACATCAAAGGTATGATCATTTCAGCCCTTTGCAATGTTTTTCGCTATGCTGTGGTTCGGCCAGAGCTGATTTTCCAACTTCACCACACATGGTACTAAAATATGTGTCTCTAATATTTACCGAAGCTCAAGCCATTTCCGGTCCCTTAGATTTTCCACCCTACAAAGTTTAGTGGCAAGGCTAAACTAATTTGATTGTTACAGTTAAGACAGCATATTTAAATAGCCTGTGAAAAAACACTCCTAAGTCTAGCGCACTAATACTTTAAATCAGCAAAATGCACATTTTCAAAATCACTCTCGAAGCCTCCGTGCCAACCCTTTAACCTATCTCCAGCAAACTCATTGGCTATAAACTAGGCCTTAGTCTCATAGATCCCAGTGAGTTGCTTAGCCTGTGAAAACCACACTGGCAATGACATGTCAAAACAAACTTTAAAAAAAAAAACCCACAATGCATGTGCATCGATGAGTTGACCTAGCCATACAAAAATCAAGGGCTTTAATCCAGGCATTGAACAGATGGATGACATTAAGTTTGAAATCCCTAGCTTTAAAGTTGCTGGTTGGGTGACACTATGCATTTCACTGTAAAAATAGACGTCTGATAGAGCCCACTGCTCGTTGTGACCTTCCCCATGCTAAGCTCTCTTAGGCATTCTTGGGAGGCCTTAACATCAAAGGTATGATAATTTCAGCCCTTTGCAATGTTTTTCGCTATGCTGTGGTTCGGCCAGAGCTGATTTTCCAACTTCACCACACATGGTACTAAAATATGTGTCTCTAATATTTACCGAAGCTCAATCCATTTCCGGCCCCTTAGATTTTCCACCCTACAAAGTTTAGTGGCAAGGCTAAACTAATTTGATTGTTACAGTTAAGACAGCATATTTAAATAGCCTGTGAAAAAACACTCCTAAGTCTAGCGCATTAATACTTTAAATCAGCAAAATGCACATTTTAAAAATCACTCTCGAAGCCTCCGTGCCAACCCTTTAACCTCACTCCAGCAATTTCACTAGCTATAAACTAGGCCTTAGTCTCATAGAGCCCAGTGAGTTGCTTAACCTGTGAAAACCAGAATGGCAATGACATGGCAAAACACAATAAAAAAAAAAAAAACCCACAATGCACGTGCTTCAATGAGTTGACCTAGCCGTACAAAAATCAAGGACTTTAATCCAGGCATTGGACAGATGGATGACATTAAGTTTGAAAACCCTAGCTTTAAAGTTGCTGGTTGGGTGACACTATGCATTTCTCTATAAAAATAGATGTCTGATAGAGCCCACTGCTTGTTGTGACCTTCCACATGTTAAGCTCACTTAGGCATTCTTGGGAGGCCTTAACATCAAAGGTATGATCATTTCAGCCCTTTGCAATGTTTTTCGCTATGCTGTGGTTCGGCCAGAGCTGATTTTCCAACTTCACCACACATTGTACTAAAATATGTGTCTCAAATATTTAACGAAGCTCAAGCCATTTCCGGTCCCTTAGATTTTCCACCTTACAAAGTTTAGTCACAAGGCTAATCTAATTTGATTGTTACAGTTAAGACAGCATATTTAAATAGCCTGTGAAAAAACACTCCTAAGTCTAGCAGACTAATACTTTGACTCAGCAAAATTCACTTTTTAAAAATCACTCTCGAAGCCTCCGTGCCAACCCTTTAACCTCTCTCCAGCAAACTCATTGGCTATAAACTAGGCCTTAGTCTCATAGAGCCCACTGAGTTGCTTAACCTGTGAAAACCACAATGGCAATGACATGGCAAAACACAATTAAAAAAAAAAAACCCACAATGCATGTGCATCAATGACTTGACCTAGCCATACAAAACTCAAGGGATTTAATCCAGGCACTGGACAGATTGATGACATTCAGTTTGAAAGCCCTATCTTTAAAGTTGCTGTTGGGTGACACTGTGCATTTCTCTGAAAAAATAGACGTCTGATAGAGCCCACTGCTCGTTGTGACCTTCCACATGCTAAGCTCTCTTAGGCATTCTTCGGAGGCCTTAACATCAAAGGTATGATCATTTCAGCCCTTTGCAATGTTTTTGGCTATGCTGTGGTTCGGCCAGAGCTGATTTTCTAACTTCACCACACATGGTACTAAAATATGTGTCTCTAATATTTACCGAAGCTCAAGCCATTTCCGGTCTAGCGCACTAATACTTTGACTAAGCAAAATTCACTTTTCAAAAATCACTCTCGAAGCCTCTGTGCCATCCCTTTAACCTATCTCCAGCAAACTCACTAGCTGTAAACTAGGCCTTAGTCTCATAGAGCCCAGTGAGTTGCTTAACCTGTGAAAACCAGAATGGCAATGACATGGCAAAACACAATAAAAAAAAAAAAACCCCACAATGCATGTGCTTCAATGAGTTGACCTAGTCATACAAAAATCAAGGACTTTAATCCAGGCATTGGACAGATGGATGACATTAAGTTTGAAAGCCCTAGCTTTAAAGTTGCTGGTTGGGTGACACTGTGCATTTCTCTATAAAAATAGATGTGTGATAGAGCCCACTGCTCGTTGTGACCTTCCACGTGTTAAGCTCACTTAAGCATTCTTGGGAGGCCTTAACATCAAAGGTATGATCATTTCAGCCATTTGCAATGTTTTTGGCTATGCTGTGGTTCCGCCAGTGCTGATTTTCCAACTTCACCACACATGGTACTAAAATATTTGTCTCTAATATTTACCGACGCTCAAGACATTTCCGGTCCCTTAGATTTTCCACCCTACAAAGTTTAGTCGCAAGCCTAATCTAATTTGATTGTTACAGTTAAGACAGCATATTTAAATAGCCTGTGAAAAAAACACTCCTAAGTCTCGCGCACTAATACTTTGACTCAGCAAAATTCACTTTTTAAAAATCACTCTCAAAGCCTCCGTGCCAACCCTTTAACCTTTCTCCAGCAAACTCACTGGCTATAAACTAGGCATTAGTCTCATAGATCCCACTGAGTTGCTTAGCCTGTGAAAACCACACTGGCAATGACATGGCAAAACACACTTAAAAAAAAAAAAAACAATGCATGTGCATCGATGAGTTGACCTAGCCTTACAAAAATCAAGGACTTTAATCCAGGCATTGGACAGATGGATGACATTAAGTTTGAAAGCCCTAGCTTTAAAGTTGCTGGTTGGGTGACACTGTGCATTTCTCTATAAAAATAGATGTCTGATAGAGCCCACTGCTCGTTGTGACCTTCCACATGTTAAGCTCACTTAGGCATTCTTGGGAGGCCTTTACATCAAAGGTATGATCATTTCAGCCCTTTGCAATGTTTTTCGCTATGCTGTGGTTCGGCCAGAGCTGATTTTCCAACTTCACCACACATGGTACTAAAATATGTGTCTCTAATATTTACCGAAGCTCAAGCCATTTCCGGTCCCTTAGATTTTCCACCCTACAAAGTTTAGTGGCAAGGCTAAACTAATTTGATTGTTACAGTTAAGACAGCATATTTAAATAGCCTGTGAAAAAACACTCCTAAGTCTAGCGCACTAATACTTTAAATCAGCAAAATGCACATTTTCAAAATCACTCTCGAAGCCTCCGTGCCAACCCTTTAACCTATCTCCAGCAAACTCATTGGCTATAAACTAGGCCTTAGTCTCATAGATCCCAGTGAGTTGCTTAGCCTGTGAAAACCACACTGGCAATGACATGTCAAAACAAACTTTAAAAAAAAAAACCCACAATGCATGTGCATCGATGAGTTGACCTAGCCGTACAAAAATCAAGGGCTTTAATCCAGGCATTGAACAGATGGATGACATTAAGTTTGAAAGCCCTAGCTTTAAAGTTGCTGGTTGGGTGACACTATGCATTTCACTGTAAAAATAGACGTCTGATAGAGCCCACTGCTCGTTGTGACCTTCCCCATGCTAAGCTCTCTTAGGCATTCTTGGGAGGCCTTAACATCAAAGGTATGATCATTTCAGCCCTTTGCAATGTTTTTCGCTATGCTGTGGTTCGGCCAGAGCTGATTTTCCAACTTCACCACACATGGTACTAAAATATGTGTCTCTAATATTTACCGAAGCTCAATCCATTTCCGGCCCCTTAGATTTTCCACCCTACAAAGTTTAGTGGCAAGGCTAAACTAATTTGATTGTTACAGTTAAGACAGCATATTTAAATAGCCTGTGAAAAAACACTCCTAAGTCTAGCGCATTAATACTTTAAATCAGCAAAATGCACATTTTAAAAATCACTCTCGAAGCCTCCGTGCCAACCCTTTAACCTCACTCCAGCAATTTCACTAGCTATAAACTAGGCCTTAGTCTCATAGAGCCCAGTGAGTTGCTTAACCTGTGAAAACCAGAATGGCAATGACATGGCAAAACACAATAAAAAAAAAAAAAACCCACAATGCACGTGCTTCAATGAGTTGACCTAGCCGTACAAAAATCAAGGACTTTAATCCAGGCATTGGACAGATGGATGACATTAAGTTTGAAAACCCTAGCTTTAAAGTTGCTGGTTGGGTGACACTATGCATTTCTCTATAAAAATAGATGTCTGATAGAGCCCACTGCTTGTTGTGACCTTCCACATGTTAAGCTCACTTAGGCATTCTTGGGAGGCCTTAACATCAAAGGTATGATCATTTCAGCCCTTTGCAATGTTTTTCGCTATGCTGTGGTTCGGCCAGAGCTGATTTTCCAACTTCACCACACATTGTACTAAAATATGTGTCTCAAATATTTAACGAAGCTCAAGCCATTTCCGGTCCCTTAGATTTTCCACCTTACAAAGTTTAGTCACAAGGCTAATCTAATTTGATTGTTACAGTTAAGACAGCATATTTAAATAGCCTGTGAAAAAACACTCCTAAGTCTAGCAGACTAATACTTTGACTCAGCAAAATTCACTTTTTAAAAATCACTCTCGAAGCCTCCGTGCCAACCCTTTAACCTCTCTCCAGCAAACTCATTGGCTATAAACTAGGCCTTAGTCTCATAGAGCCCACTGAGTTGCTTAACCTGTGAAAACCACAATGGCAATGACATGGCAAAACACAATTAAAAAAAAAAAACCCACAATGCATGTGCATCAATGACTTGACCTAGCCATACAAAACTCAAGGGATTTAATCCAGGCACTGGACAGATTGATGACATTCAGTTTGAAAGCCCTATCTTTAAAGTTGCTGTTGGGTGACACTGTGCATTTCTCTGAAAAAATAGACGTCTGATAGAGCCCACTGCTCGTTGTGACCTTCCACATGCTAAGCTCTCTTAGGCATTCTTCGGAGGCCTTAACATCAAAGGTATGATCATTTCAGCCCTTTGCAATGTTTTTGGCTATGCTGTGGTTCGGCCAGAGCTGATTTTCTAACTTCACCACACATGGTACTAAAATATGTGTCTCTAATATTTACCGAAGCTCAAGCCATTTCCGGTCTAGCGCACTAATACTTTGACTAAGCAAAATTCACTTTTCAAAAATCACTCTCGAAGCCTCTGTGCCATCCCTTTAACCTATCTCCAGCAAACTCACTAGCTGTAAACTAGGCCTTAGTCTCATAGAGCCCAGTGAGTTGCTTAACCTGTGAAAACCAGAATGGCAATGACATGGCAAAACACAATAAAAAAAAAAAAACCCCACAATGCATGTGCTTCAATGAGTTGACCTAGTCATACAAAAATCAAGGACTTTAATCCAGGCATTGGACAGATGGATGACATTAAGTTTGAAAGCCCTAGCTTTAAAGTTGCTGGTTGGGTGACACTGTGCATTTCTCTATAAAAATAGATGTGTGATAGAGCCCACTGCTCGTTGTGACCTTCCACGTGTTAAGCTCACTTAAGCATTCTTGGGAGGCCTTAACATCAAAGGTATGATCATTTCAGCCATTTGCAATGTTTTTGGCTATGCTGTGGTTCCGCCAGTGCTGATTTTCCAACTTCACCACACATGGTACTAAAATATTTGTCTCTAATATTTACCGACGCTCAAGACATTTCCGGTCCCTTAGATTTTCCACCCTACAAAGTTTAGTCGCAAGCCTAATCTAATTTGATTGTTACAGTTAAGACAGCATATTTAAATAGCCTGTGAAAAAAACACTCCTAAGTCTCGCGCACTAATACTTTGACTCAGCAAAATTCACTTTTTAAAAATCACTCTCAAAGCCTCCGTGCCAACCCTTTAACCTTTCTCCAGCAAACTCACTGGCTATAAACTAGGCATTAGTCTCATAGATCCCACTGAGTTGCTTAGCCTGTGAAAACCACACTGGCAATGACATGGCAAAACACACTTAAAAAAAAAAAAAACAATGCATGTGCATCGATGAGTTGACCTAGCCTTACAAAAATCAAGGACTTTAATCCAGGCATTGGACAGATGGATGACATTAAGTTTGAAAGCCCTAGCTTTAAAGTTGCTGGTTGGGTGACACTGTGCATTTCTCTATAAAAATAGATGTCTGATAGAGCCCACTGCTCGTTGTGACCTTCCACATGTTAAGCTCACTTAGGCATTCTTGGGAGGCCTTTACATCAAAGGTATGATCATTTCAGCCCTTTGCAATGTTTTTCGCTATGCTGTGGTTCGGCCAGAGCTGATTTTCCAACTTCACCACACATGGTACTAAAATATGTGTCTCTAATATTTACCGAAGCTCAAGCCATTTCCGGTCCCTTAGATTTTCCACCCTACAAAGTTTAGTGGCAAGGCTAAACTAATTTGATTGTTACAGTTAAGACAGCATATTTAAATAGCCTGTGAAAAAACACTCCTAAGTCTAGCGCACTAATACTTTAAATCAGCAAAATGCACATTTTCAAAATCACTCTCGAAGCCTCCGTGCCAACCCTTTAACCTATCTCCAGCAAACTCATTGGCTATAAACTAGGCCTTAGTCTCATAGATCCCAGTGAGTTGCTTAGCCTGTGAAAACCACACTGGCAATGACATGTCAAAACAAACTTTAAAAAAAAAAACCCACAATGCATGTGCATCGATGAGTTGACCTAGCCGTACAAAAATCAAGGGCTTTAATCCAGGCATTGAACAGATGGATGACATTAAGTTTGAAATCCCTAGCTTTAAAGTTGCTGGTTGGGTGACACTATGCATTTCACTGTAAAAATAGACGTCTGATAGAGCCCACTGCTCGTTGTGACCTTCCCCATGCTAAGCTCTCTTAGGCATTCTTGGGAGGCCTTAACATCAAAGGTATGATCATTTCAGCCCTTTGCAATGTTTTTCGCTATGCTGTGGTTCGGCCAGAGCTGATTTTCCAACTTCACCACACATGGTACTAAAATATGTGTCTCTAATATTTACCGAAGCTCAATCCATTTCCGGCCCCTTAGATTTTCCACCCTACAAAGTTTAGTGGCAAGGCTAAACTAATTTGATTGTTACAGTTAAGACAGCATATTTAAATAGCCTGTGAAAAAACACTCCTAAGTCTAGCGCATTAATACTTTAAATCAGCAAAATGCACATTTTAAAAATCACTCTCGAAGCCTCCGTGCCAACCCTTTAACCTCACTCCAGCAATTTCACTAGCTATAAACTAGGCCTTAGTCTCATAGAGCCCAGTGAGTTGCTTAACCTGTGAAAACCAGAATGGCAATGACATGGCAAAACACAATAAAAAAAAAAAAACCCACAATGCACGTGCTTCAATGAGTTGACCTAGCCGTACAAAAATCAAGGACTTTAATCCAGGCATTGGACAGATGGATGACATTAAGTTTGAAAACCCTAGCTTTAAAGTTGCTGGTTGGGTGACACTATGCATTTCTCTATAAAAATAGATGTCTGATAGAGCCCACTGCTTGTTGTGACCTTCCACATGTTAAGCTCACTTAGGCATTCTTGGGAGGCCTTAACATCAAAGGTATGATCATTTCAGCCCTTTGCAATGTTTTTCGCTATGCTGTGGTTCGGCCAGAGCTGATTTTCCAACTTCACCACACATTGTACTAAAATATGTGTCTCAAATATTTAACGAAGCTCAAGCCATTTTCGGTCCCTTAGATTTTCCACCTTACAAAGTTTAGTCACAAGGCTAATCTAATTTGATTGTTACAGTTAAGACAGCATATTTAAATAGCCTGTGAAAAAACACTCCTAAGTCTAGCAGACTAATACTTTGACTCAGCAAAATTCACTTTTTAAAAATCACTCTCGAAGCCTCCGTGCCAACCCTTTAACCTCTCTCCAGCAAACTCATTGGCTATAAACTAGGCCTTAGTCTCATAGAGCCCACTGAGTTGCTTAACCTGTGAAAACCACAATGGCAATGACATGGCAAAACACAATTAAAAAAAAAAAACCCACAATGCATGTGCATCAATGACTTGACCTAGCCATACAAAACTCAAGGGATTTAATCCAGGCACTGGACAGATTGATGACATTCAGTTTGAAAGCCCTATCTTTAAAGTTGCTGTTGGGTGACACTGTGCATTTCTCTGAAAAAATAGACGTCTGATAGAGCCCACTGCTCGTTGTGACCTTCCACATGCTAAGCTCTCTTAGGCATTCTTCGGAGGCCTTAACATCAAAGGTATGATCATTTCAGCCCTTTGCAATGTTTTTGGCTATGCTGTGGTTCGGCCAGAGCTGATTTTCTAACTTCACCACACATGGTACTAAAATATGTGTCTCTAATATTTACCGAAGCTCAAGCCATTTCCGGTCTAGCGCACTAATACTTTGACTCAGCAAAATTCACTTTTCAAAAATCACTCTCGAAGCCTCTGTGCCATCCCTTTAACCTATCTCCAGCAAACTCACTAGCTGTAAACTAGGCCTTAGTCTCATAGAGCCCAGTGAGTTGCTTAACCTGTGAAAACCAGAATGGCAATGACATGGCAAAACACAATAAAAAAAAAAAAACCCCACAATGCATGTGCTTCAATGAGTTGACCTAGTCATACAAAAATCAAGGACTTTAATCCAGGCATTGGACAGATGGATGACATTAAGTTTGAAAGCCCTAGCTTTAAAGTTGCTGGTTGGGTGACACTGTGCATTTCTCTATAAAAATAGATGTGTGATAGAGCCCACTGCTCGTTGTGACCTTCCACGTGTTAAGCTCACTTAAGCATTCTTGGGAGGCCTTAACATCAAAGGTATGATCATTTCAGCCATTTGCAATGTTTTTGGCTATGCTGTGGTTCCGCCAGTGCTGATTTTCCAACTTCACCACACATGGTACTAAAATATTTGTCTCTAATATTTACCGACGCTCAAGACATTTCCGGTCCCTTAGATTTTCCACCCTACAAAGTTTAGTCGCAAGCCTAATCTAATTTGATTGTTACAGTTAAGACAGCATATTTAAATAGCCTGTGAAAAAAACACTCCTAAGTCTCGCGCACTAATACTTTGACTCAGCAAAATTCACTTTTTAAAAATCACTCTCAAAGCCTCCGTGCCAACCCTTTAACCTTTCTCCAGCAAACTCACTGGCTATAAACTAGGCATTAGTCTCATAGATCCCACTGAGTTGCTTAGCCTGTGAAAACCACACTGGCAATGACATGGCAAAACACACTTAAAAAAAAAACCCACAATGCATGTGCATCGATGAGTTGACCTAGTCATACAAAAATCAAGGACTTTAATCCAGGCATTGGACAGATGGATGACATTAAGTTTAAAAGCCCTAGCTTTAAAGTTGCTGGTTGGGTGACACTGTGCATTTCTCTATAAAAATAGATGTCTGATAGAGCCGACTGCTTGTTGTGACCTTCCACATGTTAAGCTCACTTAGGCATTCTTGGGAGGCCTTAACATCAAAGGTATGATCATTTCAGCCCTTTGCAATGTTTTTCGCTATGCTGTGGTTCCGCCAGTGCTGATTTTCCAACTTCACCACACATGGTACTAAAATATATGTCTCTAATATTTACCGACGCTCAAGCCAATTCCGGTCCCTTAGATTTTCCACCCTACAAAGTTTAGTCGCAAGCCTAATATAATTTGATTGTTACAGTTAAGACAGCATATTTAAATAGCCTGTGAAAAAAACACTCCTAAGTCTAGCGCACTAATACTTTGACTCAGCAAAATTCACTTTTTAAAAATCACTCTCGAAGCCTCCGTGCCAACCCTTTAACCTTTCTCCAGCAAACTCACTGGCTATAAACTAGGCATTAGTCTCATAGATCCCACTGAGTTGCTTAGCCTGTGAAAACCACACTGGCAATGACATGGCAAAACACACTTAAAAAAAAAAAAACAATGCATGTGCATCGATGAGTTGACCTAGCCTTACAAAAATCAAGGACTTTAATCCAGGCATTGGACAGATGGATGACATTAAGTTTGAAAGCCCTAGCTTTAAAGTTGCTGGTTGGGTGACAGTGTGCATTTCTCTATAAAAATAGATGTCTGATAGAGCCCACTGCTCGTTGTGACCTTCCACATGTTAAGCTCACTTAGGCATTCTTGGGAGGCCTTTACATCAAAGGTATGATCATTTCAGCCCTTTGCAATGTTTTTCGCTATGCTGTGGTTTGGCCAGAGCTGATTTTCCAACTTCACCACACATGGTACTAAAATATGTCTCTAATATTTACCGAAGCTCAAGCCATTTCCGGTCCCTTAGATTTTCCACCCTACAAAGTTTAGTGGCAAGGCTAAACTAATTTGATTGTTACAGTTAAGACAGCATATTTAAATAGCCTGTGAAAAAACACTCCTAAGTCTAGCGCACTAATACTTTAAATCAGCAAAATGCACATTTTCAAAATCACTCTCGAAGCCTCCGTGCCAACCCTTTAACCTCACTCCAGCAAATTCACTAGCTATAAACTAGACCTTAGTCGCATAGAGCCCAGTGAGTTGCTTAACCTGTGAAAACCACAATGGCAATGACATGGCAAAACACAATTTAAAAATAAAACCCCACAATGCATGTGCTTCAATGAGTTGACCTAGTCATACAAAAATCAAGGACTTTAATCCAGGCATTGGACAGATGGATGACATTAAGTTTGAAAGCCCTAGCTTTAAAGTTGCTGGTTGGGTGACACTGTGCATTTCTCTATAAAAATAGATGTCTGATAGAGCCCACTGCTTGTTGTGACCTTCCACATGTTAAGCTCACTTAGGCATTCTTGGGAGGCCTTAACATCAAAGGTATGATCATTTCAGCCCTTTGCAATGTTTTTCGCTATGCTGTGGTTCGGCCAGAGCTGATTTTCCAACTTCACCACACATGGTACTAAAATATGTGTCTCTAATATTTACCGAAGCTCAAGCCATTTCCGGTCCCTTAGATTTTCCACACTACAAAGTTTAGTCGCAAGGCTAATCTAATTTGATTGTTACAGTTAAGACAGCATATTTAAATAGCCTGTGAAAAAAACACTCCTAAGTCTAGTGCACTAATACTTTGACTCAGCAAAATTCACTTTTTAAAAATCACTCTCGAAGCCTCCGTGCCAACCCTTTAACCTTTCTCCAGCAAACTCACTGGCTATAAACTAGGCATTAGTCTCATAGATCCCACTGAGTTGCTTAGCCTGTGAAAACCACACTGGCAATGACATGGCAAAACACACTTAAAAAAAAAAAAACAATGCATGTGCATCGATGAGTTGACCTAGCCTTACAAAAATCAAGGACTTTAATCCAGGCATTGGACAGATGGATGACATTAAGTTTGAAAGCCCTAGCTTTAAAGTTGCTGGTTGGGTGACACTGTGCATTTCTCTATAAAAATAGATGTCTGATAGAGCCCACTGCTCGTTGTGACCTTCCACATGTTAAGCTCACTTAGGCATTCTTGGGAGGCCTTTACATCAAAGGTATGATCATTTCAGCCCTTTGCAATGTTTTTCGCTATGCTGTGGTTTGGCCAGAGCTGATTTTCCAACTTCACCACACATGGTACTAAAATATGTGTCTCTAATATTTACCGAAGCTCAAGCCATTTCCGGTCCCTTAGATTTTCCACCCTACAAAGTTTAGTGGCAAGGCTAAACTAATTTGATTGTTACAGTTAAGACAGCATATTTAAATAGCCTGTGAAAAAACACTCCTAAGTCTAGCGCACTAATACTTTAAATCAGCAAAATGCACATTTTCAAAATCACTCTCGAAGCCTCCGTGCCAACCCTTTAACCTCACTCCAGCAAATTCACTAGCTATAAACTAGACCTTAGTCGCATAGAGCCCAGTGAGTTGCTTAACCTGTGAAAACCACAATGGCAATGACATGGCAAAACACAATTTAAAAATAAAACCCCACAATGCATGTGCTTCAATGAGTTGACCTAGTCATACAAAAATCAAGGACTTTAATCCAGGCATTGGACAGATGGATGACATTAAGTTTGAAAGCCCTAGCTTTAAAGTTGCTGGTTGGGTGACACTGCATTTCTCTATAAAAATAGATGTCTGATAGAGCCCACTGCTTGTTGTGACCTTCCACATGTTAAGCTCACTTAGGCATTCTTGGGAGGCCTTAACATCAAAGGTATGATCATTTCAGCCCTTTGCAATGTTTTTCGCTATGCTGTGGTTCGGCCAGAGCTGATTTTCCAACTTCACCACACATGGTACTAAAATATGTGTCTCTAATATTTACCGAAGCTCAATCCATTTCCGGCCCCTTAGATTTTCCACCCTACAAAGTTTAGTGGCAAGGCTAAACTAATTTGATTGTTACAGTTAAGACAGCATATTTAAATAGCCTGTGAAAAAACACTCCTAAGTCTAGCGCACTAATACTTTAAATCAGCAAAATGCACATTTTCAAAATCACTCTCGAAGCCTCCGTGCCAACCCTTTAACCTCACTCCAGCAAATTCACTAGCTATAAACTAGGCCTTAGTCGCATAGACCCAGTGAGTTGCTTAACCTGTGAAAACCATAATGGCAATGACATGGCAAAACACAATTTAAAAATAAACCCCCACAATGCATGTGCTTCAATGAGTTGACCTAGTCATACAAAAATCAAGGACTTTAATCCAGGCATTGGACAGATGGATGACATTAAGTTTGAAAGCCCTAGCTTTAAAGTTGCTGGTTGGGTGACACTGTGCATTTCTCTATAAAAATAGATGTCTGATAGAGCCCACTGCTTGTTGTGACCTTCCACATGTTAAGCTCACTTAGGCATTCTTGGGAGGCCTTAACATCAAAGGTATGATCATTTCAGCCCTTTGCAATGTTTTTCGCTATGCTGTGGTTCGGCCAGAGCTGATTTTCCAACTTCACCACACATGGTATTAAAATATGTGTCTCTAATATTTACCGAAGCTCAAGCCATTTCCGGTCCCTTAGATTTTCCACACTACAAAGTTTAGTCGCAAGGCTAATCTAATTTGATTGTTACAGTTAAGACAGCATATTTAAATAGCCTGTGAAAAAACACTCCTAAGTCTAGCGCACTAATACTTTGACTCAGCAAAATTCACTTTTTAAAAATCACTCTCGAAGCCTCCGTGCCAACCCTTTAACCTATCTCCAGCAAACTCATTGGCTATAAACTAGGCCTTAGTCTCATAGATCCCAGTGAGTTGCTTAGCCTGTGAAAACCACACTGGCAATGACATGTCAAAACAAACTTTAAAAAAAAAAACCCACAATGCATGTGCATCGATGGGTTGACCTTGCCGTACAAAAATCAAGGGCTTTAATCCAGGCATTGAACAGATGGATGATATTAAGTTTGAAAGCCCTAGCTTTAAAGTTGCTGGTTGGGTGACACTATGCATTTCACTGTAAAAATAGACGTCTGATAGAGCCCACTGCTCGTTGTGACCTTCCCCATGCTATGCTCTCTTAGGCATTCTTGGGAGGCCTTAACATCAAAGGTATGATAATTTCAGCCCTTTGCAATGTTTTTCGCTATGCTGTGGTTCGGCCAGAGCTGATTTTCCAACTTCACCACACATGGTACTAAAATATGTGTCTCTAATATTTACCGAAGCTCAATCCATTTCCGGCCCCTTAGATTTTCCACCCTACAAAGTTTAGTGGCAAGGCTAAACTAATTTGATTGTTACAGTTAAGACAGCATATTTAAATAGCCTGTGAAAAAACACTCCTAAGTCTAGCGCATTAATACTTTAAATCAGCAAAATGCACATTTTAAAAATCACTCTCGAAGCCTCCGTGCCAACCCTTTAACCTTTCTCCAGCAAACTCACAGGCTATAAACTAGGCATTAGTCTCATAGATCCCACTGAGTTGCTTAGCCTGTGAAAACCACACTGGCAATGACATGGCAAAACACACTTAAAAAAAAAACCCCACAATGCATGTGCATCGATGAGTTGACCTAGTCATACAAAAATCAAGGACTTTAATCCAGGCATTGGACAGATGGATGACATTAAGTTTGAAAGCCCTAGCTTTAAAGTTGCTGGTTGGGTGACACTGTGCATTTCTCTATAAAAATAGATGTGTGATAGAGCCCACTGCTCGTTGTGACCTTCCACGTGTTAAGCTCACTTAGGCATTCTTGGGAGGCCTTAACATCAAAGGTATGATCATTTCAGCCCTTTGCAATGTTTTTGGCTATGCTGTGGTTCCGCCAGAGCTGATTTTCCAACTTCAACAAACATGGTACTAAAATATGTCTCTCTAATATTTACCGAAGCTCAAGCCATTTCCGGTACCTTAGATTTTCCACACTACAAAGTTTAGTCGCAAGGCTAATCTAATTTGATTGTTACAGTTAAGACAGCATAATTAAATAGCCTGTGAAAAAACACTCCTAAGTCTAGCACACTAATACTTTGACTCAGCAAAATTCACTTTTTAAAAATCACTCTCGAAGCCTCCGTGCCAACCATTTAACCTCTCTCCAGCAAACTCATTGGCTATAAACTAGGCCTTAGTCTCATAGAGCCCAGTGAGTTGCTTAGCCTGTGAAAACCACACTGGCAATGACATGGCAAAACACACTTTAAAAAAAAAACCCACAATGCATGTGCATCAATGACTTGACCTAGCCATACAAAACTCAAGGGATTTAATCCAGGCACTGGACAGATTGATGACATTCAGTTTGAAAGCCCTATCTTTAAAGTTGCTGGTTGGGTGACACTGTGCATTTCTCTGAAAAAATAGACGTCTGATAGAGCCCACTGCTCGTTGTGACCTTCCACATGCTAAGCTCTCTTAGGCATTCTTCGGAGGCCTTAACATCAAAGGTATGATCATTTCAGCCCTTTGCAATGTTTTTGGCTATGCTGTGGTTCGGCAAGAGCTGATTTTCTAACTTCACCACACATGGTACTAAAATATGTGTCTCTAATATTTACCGAAGCTCAAGCCATTTCCGGTCCCTTAGATTTTCCACCCTACAAAGTTTAGTGGCAAGGCTAAACTAATTTGATTGTTACAGTTAAGACAGCATATTTAAATAGCCTGTGAAAAAACACTCCTAAGTCTAGCGCACTAATACTTTAAATCAGCAAAATGCACATTTTCAAAATCACTCTCGAAGGCTCCGTGCCAACCCTTTAACCTCACTCCAGCAAATTCACTAGCTATAAACTAGGCCTTAGTCGCATAGAGCCCAGTGAGTTGCTTAACCTGTGAAAACCACAATGGCAATGACATGGCAAAACACAATTTAAAAATAAAACCCCACAATGCATGTGCTTCAATGAGTTGACCTAGTCATACAAAAATCAAGGACTTTAATCCAGGCATTGGACACATGGATGACATTAAGTTTGAAAGCCCTAGCTTTAAAGTTGCTGGTTGGGTGACACTGTGCATTTCTCTATAAAAATAGATGTCTGATAGAGCCCACTGCTTGTTGTGACCTTCCACATGTTAAGCTCACTTAGGCATTCTTGGGAGGCCTTAACATCAAAGGTATGATCATTTCAGCCCTTTGCAATGTTTTTCGCTATGCTGTGGTTCGGCCAGAGCTGATTTTCCAACTTCACCACACATGGTACTAAAATATGTGTCTCTAATATTTACCGAAGCTCAAGCCATTTCCGGTCCCTTAGATTTTCCACACTACAAAGATTAGTCGCAAGGCTAATCTAATTTGATTGTTACAGTTAAGACAGCATATTTAAATAGCCTGTGAAAAAACACTCCTAAGTCTAGTGCACTAATACTTTGACTCAGCAAAATTCACTTTTTAAAAATCACTCTCGAAGCCTCCGTGCCAACCCTTTAACCTATCTCCAGCAAACTCATTGGCTATAAACTAGGCCTTAGTCTCATAGATCCCAGTGAGTTGCTTAGGCTGTGAAAACCACACTGGCAATGACATGTCAAAACAAACTTTAAAAAAAAAAACCCACAATGCATGTGCATCGATGAGTTGACCTAGCCGTACAAAAATCAAGGACTTTAATCCAGGCATTGGACAGATGGATGACATTAAGTTTGAAAGCCCTAGCTTTAAAGTTGCTGGTTGGGTGACACTATGCATTTCACTGTAAAAATAGACGTCTGATAGAGCCCACTGCTCGTTGTGACCTTCCCCATGCTAAGCTCTCTTAGGCATTCTTGGGAGGCCTTAACATCAAAGGTATGATAATTTCAGCCCTTTGCAATGTTTTTCGCTATGCTGTGGTTCGGCCAGAGCTGATTTTCCAACTTCACCACAGATGGTACTAAAATATGTGTCTCTAATATTTACCGAAGCTCAATCCATTTCCGGCCCCTTAGATTTTCCACCCTACAAAGTTTAGTGGCAAGGCTAAACTAATTTGATTGTTACAGTTAAGACAGCATATTTAAATAGCCTGTGAAAAAACACTCCTAAGTCTAGCGCATTAATACTTTAAATCAGCAAAATGCACATTTTAAAAATCACTCTCGAAGCCTCCGTGCCAACCCTTTAACCTCACTCCAGCAAATTCACTAGCTATAAACTAGGCCTTAGTCTCATAGAGCCCAGTGAGTTGCTTAACCTGTGAAAACCAGAATGGCAATGACATGGCAAAACACAATAAAAAAAAAAAAAAACCCACAATGCATGTGCTTCAATGAGTTGACCTAGCCGTACAAAAATCAAGGACTTTAATCCAGGCATTGTACAGATGGATGACATTAAGTTTGAAAGCCCTAGCTTTAAAGTTGCTGGTTGGGTGACACTGTGCATTTCTCTGAAAAAATAGACGTCTGATAGAGCCCACTGCTCGTTGTGACCTTCCACATGCTAAGCTCTCTTAGGCATTCTTCGGAGGCCTTAACATCAAAGGTATGATCATTTCAGCCCTTTGCAATGTTTTTGGCTATGCTGTGGTTCGGCCAGAGCTGATTTTCCAACTTCACCACACATGGTACTAAAATATGTGTCTCTAATATTTACCAAAGCTCAAACCAGTTCCGGTCCCTTAGATCTTCCACCATACAAAGGTTAGTTGCAAGGCTAATCTAATTTGATTGTTACAGTTAAGACAGCATATTTAAATAGCCTGTGAAAAAAGACTCCTAAGTCTAGCGCTCTAATCCTTTGACTCAGCAAAATTCACTTTTTAAAAATCACTCTTGAAGCCTGCATGCCATCCCTTTAACCTCTCTCCAGCAAACTCATTGGCTATAAACTAGGCCTTAGTCTCATAGAGCCCACTGAGTTGCTTAGCCTGTGAAAACCACACTGGCAATGACATGGCAAAACACACTTTAAAAAAACCCCCCACAATGCATGTGCATCAATGACTTGACCTAGCCATACAAAACTCAAGGGATTTAATCCAGGCACTGGACAGATTGATGACATTCCGTTTGAAAGCCCTATCTTTAAAGTTGCTGGTTGGGTGACACTGTGCATTTCTCTGAAAAAATAGACGTCTGATAGAGCCCACTGCTCGTTGTGACCTTCCACATGCTAAGCTCTCTTAGGCATTCTTGGGAGGCCTTAACATCAAAGGTATGATCATTTCAGCCCTTTGCAATGTTTTTGGCTATGCTGTGGTTCCGCCAGAGCTGATTTTCCAACTTCACCACACATTGTACTAAAATATGTGTCTCTAATATTTACCGACGTTCAAGCCATTTCCGTTCCCTTAGATTTTCGACCCTACAAAGTTTAGTCGCAAGGCTAATCTAATTTGATTGTTACAGTTAAGACAGCATATTTAAATTGCCTGTGAAAAAACACTCCTAAGTCTAGCACACTAATACTTTGACTCAGCAAAATTCACTTTTTAAAAATCACTCTCGAAGCCTCCGTGCCAACCCTTTAACCTCTCTCCAGTAAACTCATTGGCTATAAACTAGGCCTTAGTCTCATAGAGCCCACTGAGTTGCTTAACCTGTGAAAACCACAATGGCAATGACATGGCAAAGCACAATTAAAAAAAAAAAACCCACAATGCATGTGCTTCAATGAGTTGACCTAGTCATACAAAAATCAAGGACTTTAATCCAGGCATTGGACAGATGGATGACATTAAGTTTGAAAGCCCTAGCTTTAAAGTTGCTGGTTGGGTGACACTGTGCATTTCTCTGAAAAAATAGACGTCTGATAGAGCCCACTGCTCGTTGTGACCTTCCACATGCTAAGCTCTCTTAGGCATTCTTCGGAGGCCTTAACATCAAAGGTATGATCATTTCAGCCCTTTGCAATGTTTTTGGCTATGCTGTGGTTCGGCCAGAGCTGATTTTCCAACTTCACCACACATGGTACTAAAATATGTGTCTCTAATATTTACCAAAGCTCAAACCAGTTCCGGTCCCTTAGATCTTCCACCATACAAAGGTTAGTTGCAAGGCTAATCTAATTTGATTGTTACAGTTAAGACAGCATATTTAAATAGCCTGTGAATAAAGACTCCTAAGTCTAGCGCTCTAATCCTTTGACTCAGCAAAATTCACTTTTTAAAAATCACTCTTGAAGCCTGCATGCCATCCCTTTAACCTCTCTCCAGCAAACTCATTGGCTATAAACTAGGCCTTAGTCTCATAGAGCCCACTGAGTTGCTTAGCCTGTGAAAACCACACTGGCAATGACATGGCAAAACACACTTTAAAAAAACCCCCCACAATGCATGTGCATCAATGACTTGACCTAGCCATACAAAACTCAAGGGATTTAATCCAGGCACTGGACAGATTGATGACATTCCGTTTGAAAGCCCTATCTTTAAAGTTGCTGGTTGGGTGACACTGTGCATTTCTCTGAAAAAATAGACGTCTGATAGAGCCCACTGCTCGTTGTGACCTTCCACATGCTAAGCTCTCTTAGGCATTCTTGGGAGGCCTTAACATCAAAGGTATGATCATTTCAGCCCTTTGCAATGTTTTTGGCTATGCTGTGGTTCCGCCAGAGCTGATTTTCCAACTTCACCACACATTGTACTAAAATATGTGTCTCTAATATTTACCGACGTTCAAGCCATTTCCGTTCCCTTAGATTTTCGACCCTACAAAGTTTAGTCGCAAGGCTAATCTAATTTGATTGTTACAGTTAAGACAGCATATTTAAATTGCCTGTGAAAAAACACTCCTAAGTCTAGCACACTAATACTTTGACTCAGCAAAATTCACTTTTTAAAAATCACTCTCGAAGCCTCCGTGCCAACCCTTTAACCTCTCTCCAGTAAACTCATTGGCTATAAACTAGGCCTTAGTCTCATAGAGCCCACTGAGTTGCTTAACCTGTGAAAACCACAATGGCAATGACATGGCAAAGCACAATTAAAAAAAAAAAACCCACAATGCATGTGCTTCAATGAGTTGACCTAGTCATACAAAAATCAAGGACTTTAATCCAGGCATTGGACAGATGGATGACATTAAGTTTGAAAGCCCTAGCTTTAAAGTTGCTGGTTGGGTGACACTGTGCATTTCTCTATAAAAATAGATGTCTGATAGAGCCCACTGCTTGTTGTGACCTTCCACATGTTAAGCTCACTTAGGCATTCTTGGGAGACCTTAACATCAAAGGTATGATCATTTCAGCCCTTTGCAATGTTTTTCGCTATGCTGTGGTTCGGCCAGAGCTGATTTTCCAACTTCACCACACATTGTACTAAAATATGTGTCTCAAATATTTAACGAAGCTCAAGCCATTTCCGGTCCCTTAGATTTTCCACCTTACAAAGTTTAGTCACAAGGCTAATCTAATTTGATTGTTACAGTTAAGACAGCATATTTAAATAGCCTGTGAAAAAACACTCCTAAGTCTAGCGCACTAATACTTTGACTCAGCAAAATTCACTTTTTAAAAATTACTCTCGAAGCCTCCGTGCCAACCCTTTAACCTATCTCCAGCAAACTCATTGGCTATAAACTAGGCCTTAGTCTCATAGATCCCAGTGAGTTGCTTAGCCTGTGAAAACCACACTGGCAATGACATGTCAAAACAAACTTTAAAAAAAAAAACCCACAATGCATGTGCATCGATGAGTTGACCTAGCCGTAAAAAATCAAGGACTTTAATCCAGGCATTGGACAGATGGATGATATTAAGTTTGAAAGCCCTAGCTTTAAAGTTGCTTGTTGGGTGACACTATGCATTTCACTGTAAAAATAGACGTCTGATAGAGCCCACTGCTCGTTGTGACCTTCCCCATGCTAAGCTCTCTTAGGCATTCTTGGGAGGCCTTAACATCAAAGGTATGATAATTTCAGCCCTTTGCAATGTTTTTCGCTATGCTGTGGTTCGGCCAGAGCTGATTTTCCAACTTCACCACACATGGTAATAAAATATGTGTCTCTAATATTTACCGAAGCACAATCCATTTCCGGCCCCTTAGATTTTCCACCCTACAAAGTTTAGTGGCAAGGCTAAACTAATTTGATTGTTACAGTTAAGACAGCATATTTAAATAGCCTGTGAAAAGCACTCCTAAGTCTTGCGCATTAATACTTTAAATCAGCAAAATGCACATTTTAAAAATCACTCTCGAAGCCTCCGTGCCAACCCTTTAACCTCACTCCAGCAAATTCACTAGCTATAAACTAGGCCTTAGTCTCATAGAGCCCAGTGAGTTGCTTAACCTGTGAAAACCAGAATGGCAATGACATGGCAAAACACAATAAAAAAAAAAAAAACCCACAATGCATGTGCTTCAATGAGTTGACCTAGCCGTACAAAAATCAAGGACTTTAATCCAGGCATTGGACAGATGGATGACATTAAGTTTGAAAGCCCTAGCTTTAAAGTTGCTGGTTGGGTGACACTGTGCATTTCTCTATAAAAATAGATGTCTGATAGAGCCCACTGCTTGTTGTGACCTTCCACATGTTAAGCTCACTTAGGCATTCTTGGGAGTCCTTAACATCAAAGGTATGATCATTTCAGCCCTTTGCAATGTTTTTCGCTATGCTGTGGTTCGGCCAGAGCTGATTTTCCAACTTCACCACACATTGTACTAAAATATGTGTCTCAAATATTTAACGAAGCTCAAGCCATTTCCGGTCCCTTAGATTTTCCACCTTACAAAGTTTAGTCACAAGGCTAATCTAATTTGATTGTTACAGTTAAGACATCATATTGAAATAGCCTGTGAAAAAACACTCCTAAGTCTAGCAGACTAATACTTTGACTCAGCAAAATTCACTTTTTAAAAATCACTCTCGAAGCCTCCGTGCCAACCCTTTAACCTCTCTCCAGCAAACTCATTGGCTATAAACTAGGCCTTAGTCTCATAGAGCCCACTGAGTTGCTTAGCCTGTGAAAACCACACTGGCAATGACATGGCAAAACACACTTTAAAAAAACCCCCCACAATGCATGTGCATCAATGACTTGACCTAGCCATACAAAACTCAAGGGATTTAATCCAGGCACTGGACAGATTGATGACATTCCGTTTGAAAGCCCTATCTTTAAAGTTGCTGGTTGGGTGACACTGTGCATTTCTCTGAAAAAATAGACGTCTGATAGAGCCCACTGCTCGTTGTGACCTTCCACATGCTAAGCTCTCTTAGGCATTCTTGGGAGGCCTTAACATCAAAGGTATGATCATTTCAGCCCTTTGCAATGTTTTTGGCTATGCTGTGGTTCCGCCAGAGCTGATTTTCCAACTTCACCACACATTGTACTAAAATATGTGTCTCTAATATTTACCGACGTTCAAGCCATTTCCGTTCCCTTAGATTTTCGACCCTACAAAGTTTAGTCGCAAGGCTAATCTAATTTGATTGTTACAGTTAAGACAGCATATTTAAATTGCCTGTGAAAAAACACTCCTAAGTCTAGCACACTAATACTTTGACTCAGCAAAATTCACTTTTTAAAAATCACTCTCGAAGCCTCCGTGCCAACCCTTTAACCTCTCTCCAGTAAACTCATTGGCTATAAACTAGGCCTTAGTCTCATAGAGCCCACTGAGTTGCTTAACCTGTGAAAACCACAATGGCAATGACATGGCAAAGCACAATTAAAAAAAAAAAACCCACAATGCATGTGCTTCAATGAGTTGACCTAGTCATACAAAAATCAAGGACTTTAATCCAGGCATTGGACAGATGGATGACATTAAGTTTGAAAGCCCTAGCTTTAAAGTTGCTGGTTGGGTGACACTGTGCATTTCTCTATAAAAATAGATGTCTGATAGAGCCCACTGCTTGTTGTGACCTTCCACATGTTAAGCTCACTTAGGCATTCTTGGGAGACCTTAACATCAAAGGTATGATCATTTCAGCCCTTTGCAATGTTTTTCGCTATGCTGTGGTTCGGCCAGAGCTGATTTTCCAACTTCACCACACATTGTACTAAAATATGTGTCTCAAATATTTAACGAAGCTCAAGCCATTTCCGGTCCCTTAGATTTTCCACCTTACAAAGTTTAGTCACAAGGCTAATCTAATTTGATTGTTACAGTTAAGACAGCATATTTAAATAGCCTGTGAAAAAACACTCCTAAGTCTAGCGCACTAATACTTTGACTCAGCAAAATTCACTTTTTAAAAATTACTCTCGAAGCCTCCGTGCCAACCCTTTAACCTATCTCCAGCAAACTCATTGGCTATAAACTAGGCCTTAGTCTCATAGATCCCAGTGAGTTGCTTAGCCTGTGAAAACCACACTGGCAATGACATGTCAAAACAAACTTTAAAAAAAAAAACCCACAATGCATGTGCATCGATGAGTTGACCTAGCCGTAAAAAATCAAGGACTTTAATCCAGGCATTGGACAGATGGATGATATTAAGTTTGAAAGCCCTAGCTTTAAAGTTGCTTGTTGGGTGACACTATGCATTTCACTGTAAAAATAGACGTCTGATAGAGCCCACTGCTCGTTGTGACCTTCCCCATGCTAAGCTCTCTTAGGCATTCTTGGGAGGCCTTAACATCAAAGGTATGATAATTTCAGCCCTTTGCAATGTTTTTCGCTATGCTGTGGTTCGGCCAGAGCTGATTTTCCAACTTCACCACACATGGTAATAAAATATGTGTCTCTAATATTTACCGAAGCACAATCCATTTCCGGCCCCTTAGATTTTCCACCCTACAAAGTTTAGTGGCAAGGCTAAACTAATTTGATTGTTACAGTTAAGACAGCATATTTAAATAGCCTGTGAAAAAACACTCCTAAGTCTAGCGCATTAATACTTTAAATCAGCAAAATGCACATTTTAAAAATCACTCTCGAAGCCTCCGTGCCAACCCTTTAACCTCACTCCAGCAAATTCACTAGCTATAAACTAGGCCTTAGTCTCATAGAGCCCAGTGAGTTGCTTAACCTGTGAAAACCAGAATGGCAATGACATGGCAAAACACAATAAAAAAAAAAAAAATCCACAATGCATGTGCTTCAATGAGTTGACCTAGCCGTACAAAAATCAAGGACTTTAATCCAGGCATTGGACAGATGGATGACATTAAGTTTGAAAGCCCTAGCTTTAAAGTTGCTGGTTGGGTGACACTGTGCATTTCTCTATAAAAATAGATGTCTGATAGAGCCCACTGCTTGTTGTGACCTTCCACATGTTAAGCTCACTTAGGCATTCTTGGGAGGCCTTAACATCAAAGGTATGATCATTTCAGCCCTTTGCAATGTTTTTCGCTATGCTGTGGTTCGGCCAGAGCTGATTTTCCAACTTCACCACACATTGTACTAAAATATGTGTCTCAAATATTTAACGAAGCTCAAGCCATTTCCGGTCCCTTAGATTTTCCACCTTACAAAGTTTAGTCACAAGGCTAATCTAATTTGATTGTTACAGTTAAGACATCATATTGAAATAGCCTGTGAAAAAACACTCCTAAGTCTAGCAGACTAATACTTTGACTCAGCAAAATTCACTTTTTAAAAATCACTCTCGAAGCCTCCGTGCCAACCCTTTAACCTCTCTCCAGCAAACTCATTGGCTATAAACTAGGCCTTAGTCTCATAGAGCCCACTGAGTTGCTTAACCTGTGAAAACCACAATGGCAATGACATGGCAAAACACAATTAAAAAAAAAAACCCACAATGCATGTGCTTCAATGAGTTGACCTAGTCATACAAAAATCAAGGACTTTAATCCAGGCATTGGACAGATGGATGACATTAAGTTTGAAAGCCCTAGCTTTAAAGTTGCTGGTTGGGTGACACTGTGCATTTCTCTATAAAAATAGATGTGTGATAGAGCCCACTGCTCGTTGTGACCTTCCACGTGTTAAGCTCACTTAGGCATTCTTGGGAGGCCTTAACATCAAAGGTATGATCATTTCAGCCATTTGCAATGTTTTTGGCTATGCTGTGGTTCCGCCAGTGCTGATTTTCCAACTTCACCACACATGGTACTAAAATATTTGTCTCTAATATTTACCGACGCTCAAGCCAATTCCGGTCCCTTAGATTTTCCACCCTACAAAGTTTAGTCGCAAGCCTAATCTAATTTGATTGTTACAGTTAAGACAGCATATTTAAATAGCCTGTGAAAAAAACACTCCTAAGTCTAGCGCACTAAACTTTGACTCAGCAAAATTCACTTTTTAAAAATCACTCTCGAAGCCTCCGTGCCAACCCTTTAACCTATCTCCAGCAAACTCATTGGCTATAAACTAGGCCTTAGTCTCATAGATCCCAGTGAGTTGCTTAGCCTGTGAAAACCACACTGGCAATGACATGTCAAAACAAACTTTAAAAAAAAAAAACCACAATGCATGTGCATCGATGAGTTGACCTAGCCGTAAAAAATCAAGGACTTTAATCCAGGCATTGGACAGATGGATGACATTAAGTTTGAAAGCCCTAGCTTTAAAGTTGCTGGTTGGGTGACACTATGCATTTCACTGTAAAAATAGACGTCTGATAGAGCCCACTGCTCGTTGTGACCTTCCCCATGCTAAGCTCTCTTAGGCATTCTTGGGAGGCCTTAACATCAAAGGTATGATAATTTCAGCCCTTTGCAATGTTTTTCGCTATGCTGTGGTTCGGCCAGAGCTGATTTTCCAACTTCACCACACATGGTAATAAAATATGTGTCTCTAATATTTACCGAAGCTCAATCCATTTCCGGCCCCTTAGATTTTCCACCCTACAAAGTTTAGTGGCAAGGCTAAACTAATTTGATTGTTACAGTTAAGACAGCATATTTAAATAGCCTGTGAAAAAACACTCCTAAGTCTAGCGCATTAATACTTTAAATCAGCAAAATGCACATTTTAAAAATCACTCTCGAAGCCTCCGTGCCAACCCTTTAACCTCACTCCAGCAAATTCACTAGCTATAAACTAGGCCTTAGTCTCATAGAGCCCAGTGAGTTGCTTAACCTGTGAAAACCAGAATGGCAATGACATGGCAAAACACAATAAAAAAAAAAAAAATCCACAATGCATGTGCTTCAATGAGTTGACCTAGCCGTACAAAAATCAAGGACTTTAATCCAGGCATTGGACAGATGGATGACATTAAGTTTGAAAGCCCTAGCTTTAAAGTTGCTGGTTGGGTGACACTGTGCATTTCTCTATAAAAATAGATGTCTGATAGAGCCCACTGCTTGTTGTGACCTTCCACATGTTAAGCTCACTTAGGCATTCTTGGGAGGCCTTAACATCAAAGGTATGATCATTTCAGCCCTTTGCAATGTTTTTCGCTATGCTGTGGTTCGGCCAGAGCTGATTTTCCAACTTCACCACACATTGTACTAAAATATGTGTCTCAAATATTTAATGAAGCTCAAGCCATTTCCGGTCCCTTAGATTTTCCACCTTACAAAGTTTAGTCGCAAGCCTAATCTAATTTGATTGTTACAGTTAAGACAGCATATTTAAATAGCCTGTGAAAAAAACACTCCTAAGTCTAGCGCACTAATACTTTGACTCAGCAAAATTCACTTTTTAAAAATCACTCTCGAAGCCTCCGTGCCAACCCTTTAAGCTTTCTCCAGCAAATTCACTGGCTATAAACTAGGCATTAGTCTCATAGATCCCACTGAGTTGCTTAGCCTGTGAAAACCACACTGGCAATGACATGGCAAAACACACTTAAAAAAAAAAAACCACAATGCATGTGCATCGATGAGTTGACCTAGTCATACAAAAATCAAGGACTTTAATCCAGGCATTGGACAGATGGATGACATTAAGTTTGAAAGCCCTAGCTTTAAAGTTGCTGGTTGGGTGACACTGTGCATTTCTCTATAAAAATAGATGTGTGATAGAGCCCAATGATCGTTGTGACCTTCCACGTGTTAAGCTCACTTAGGCATTCTTGGGAGGCCTTAACATCAAAGGTATGATCATTTCAGCCCTTTGCAATGTTTTTGGCTATGCTGTGGTTCCGCCAGAGCTGATTTTCCAACTTCAACACACATGGTACTAAAATATGTCTCTCTAATATTTACCGAAGCTCAAGCCATTTCCGGTACCTTAGATTTTCCACACTACAAAGTTTAGTCGCAAGGCTAATCTAATTTGATTGTTACAGTTAAGACAGCATAATTAAATAGCCTGTGAAAAAACACTCCTAAGTCTAGCACACTAATACTTTGACTCAGCAAAATTCACTTTTTAAAAATCACTCTCGAAGCCTCCGTGCCAACCCTTTAACCTCTCTCCAGCAAACTCATTGGCTATAAACTAGGCGTTAGTCTCATAGAGCCCAGTGAGTTGCTTAGCCTGTGAAAACCACACTGGCAATAACATGGCAAAACACACTTTAAAAAAAAAACCCACAATGCATGTGCATCAATGACTTGACCTAGCCATACAAAACACAAGGGATTTAATCCAGGCACTGGACAGATTGATGACATTCAGTTTGAAAGACCTATCTTTAAAGTTGCTGGTTGGGTGACACTGCGCATTTCTCTGAAAAAATAGACGTCTGATAGAGCCCACTGCTCGTTGTGACCTTCCACATGCTAAGCTCTCTTAGGCATTCTTCGGAGGCCTTAACATCAAAGGTATGATCATTTCAGCCCTTTGCAATGTTTTTGGCTATGCTGTGGTTCGGCCAGAGCTGATTTTCTAACTTCACCACACATGGTACTAAAATATGTGTCTCTAATATTTACCGATGCTCAAGCCATTTCCGTTCCCTTAGATTTTCCACCCTACAAAGGTTGGTCACAAGGCTAATCTAATTTGATTGTTACAGTTAAGGCAGCATATTTAAATAGCCTGTGAAAAAACACTCCTAAGTCTAGCGCACTAATACTTTGACTCAGCAAAATTCACTTTTTAAAAATCACTCTTGAAGCCTCCGTGCCAACCCTTTAACCTATCTCCAGCAAACTCACTGGCTATAAACTAGGCCTTAGTCTCATAGAGCCCACTGAGTTGCTTAGCCTGTGAAAACCACACTGGCAATGACATGTCAAAACACACTTTAAAAAAACAAAACACAATGCATGTGCATCAATGAGTTGACCTGGTCATACAAAAATCAAGGACTTTAATCCAGGCATTGGACAGATGGATGACATTCAGTTTAAAAGCCCTAGCTTTAAAGTTGCTGGATGGGTGACACTGTGCATTTCACTGTAAAAATAAACGTCTGATAGAGCCCACTGCTCGTGGTGACCTTCCACATGCTAATCTATCTTAGGCATTCTTGAGAGGTCGTAACATCAAAGGTATGATCATTTCAGCCCTTTGCAACATTTTTGGCTATGCTGTGGTTCCGCCACAGCTGATTTTCCAACTTCACCACACATGGTACTAAAATATGTGTCTCTAATATTTACCGATGCTCAAGCCATTTCCGGTCCCTTAGATTTTCCACCCTACAAAGGTTAGTCACAAGGCTAATCTAATTTGATTGTTACAGTTAAGACAGCGTATTTAAATATCCTGTGAAAAAACACTCCTAAGTCTAGCGCACTAATACTTTGACTCAGCAAAATGCACTTTTTAAAAATCACTCTCGAAGCCTCCGTGCCAACCCTTTAACCTATCTCCAGCAAGCTCACTGGGAATAAACTAGGCCTTAGTCTCATAGAGCCCAGTGAGTTGCTTAGCCTGTGAAAACCACACTGGCAATGACATGGCAAAACACACTTAAAAAAAAACAAAACAATGCATGTGCATCAATGACTTGACCTAGCCATACAAAACTCAAGGGATTTAATCCAGGCATTGGACAGATTGATGACATTCAGTTTGAAAGCCCTATCTGTAAAGTTGCTGTTTGGGTGACACTGTGAATTTCTCTGAAAAAATAGACATCTGATAGAGCCCACTGCTTGTTGTGACCTTCCACATGCTAAGCTCTCTTATGCATTTTTGAGAGGCCTTAACATCAAAGGTATGATCATTTCAGCCCTTTGCAATGTTTTTGGCTATGCTGTGGCTCCACCAGAGCTGATTTTCCAACTTCACCACACATGGTACTAAAATATGTGTCTCTAATATTTACCAAAGCTCAAGCCAGTTCCGGTCCCTTAGTTCTTCCACCATACAAAGGTTAGTCACAAGGCTAATCTAATTTGATTGCTACAGTTAAGACAGCGTATCTAAATAGCCTCTGAAAAAACACTCCTAAGTCTAGCACACTAATCCTTTGACTCAGCAAAATTCGCTTTTTAAAAATCACTCTTGAAGCCTGCATGCCATCCCTTTAACCTCTCTCCAGCAAACTCACTGGCTGTAAACTAGGCCTTAGTCTCATATATCCCACTGAGTTGCTTAACCTGTGAAAACCACACTGGCAATGACATGGCAAAACACACTTTAAAAAAAAAAACCCACAATGCATGTGCATCAATGAATTGACCTAGCCGTACAAAACTCAAGGCCTTTAATCCAGGCAATGGACAGATGGATGACATTCACTTTAAAAGCCCTAGCTTTAAAGTTGCTGGTTGGGTGACACTGTGCATTTCTTTGTAAAAATAGATGTCTGATAGAGCCCACTGCTCGTTGTGACCTTCCACATGCTAAGCTCTCTTAGGCATTCTTGGGAGGCCTTAACATCAAAGGTATGATCATTTCAGCCCTTTGCAATGTTTTTGGCTATGCTGTGGTTCCGCCAGAGCTGATTTTCCAACTTCACCACACATGGTACTAAAATATGTGTCTCTGATATTTACCGATGCTCAAGCCATTTCCGATCCCTTAGATTTTCCACCCTAAAAAGTTTAGTCGCAAGGTTAATCTAATTTGATAGTTACAGTTAAGACAGCATATTTAAATAGCCTGTGAAAAAACACTCTTAAGCCTAGTGCACTAATACTTAGACTCAGCAAAATTCACTTTTTAAAAATCACTCTCGAAGCCTCCGTGCCAACCCTTTAACCTATCTCCAGCAAGCTCACTGGGAATAAACTAGGCCTTAGTCTCATAGAGCCCAGTGAGTTGCTTAGCCTGTGAAAACCACACTGGCAATGACATGTCAAAACACACTTTAAAAAAACAAAACACAATGCATGTGCATCAATGAGTTGACCTGGTCATACAAAAATCAAGGACTTTAATCCAGGCATTGGACAGATGGATGACATTCAGTTTAAAAGCCCTAGCTTTAAAGTTGCTGGATGGGTGA
Organism: Electrophorus electricus; assembly: GCF_041902795.1. Classification (NCBI taxonomy): domain Eukaryota; kingdom Metazoa; phylum Chordata; class Actinopteri; order Gymnotiformes; family Gymnotidae; genus Electrophorus; species Electrophorus electricus. Next base: position 1,257,426 of record NC_137519.1, read on the forward strand.
CACTGTGCATTTCACTGTAAAAATAGACGTCTGATAGAGCCCACTGCTCGTGGTGACCTTCCACATGCTAATCTATCTTAGGCATTCTTGAGAGGTCGTAACATCAAAGGTATGATCATTTCAGCCCTTTGCAACGTTTTTGGCTATGCTGTGGTTCCGCCACAGCTGATTTTCCAACTTCACCACACATGGTACTAAAATATGTGTCTCTAATATTTACCGATGCTCAAGCCATTTCCAGTCCCTTAGATTTTCCACCCTACAAAGGTTAGTCACAAGGCTAATCTAATTTGTTTGTTACAGTTAAGACAGCGTATTTAAATATCCTGTGAAAAAACACTCCTAAGTCTAGCACACTAATACTTTGACTCAGCAAAATGCACTTTTTAAAAATCACTCTCGAAGCCTCCGTGCCAACCCTTTAACCTATCTCCAGCAAGCTCACTGGGAATAAACTAGGCCTTAGTCTCATAGAGCCCAGTGAGTTGCTTAGCCTGTGAAAACCACACTGGCAATGACATGGCAAAACACACTTAAAAAAAAAAAAAACAATGCATGTGCATCAATGACTTGACCTAGCCATACAAAACTCAAGGGATTTAATCCAGGCATTGGACAGATTGATGACATTCAGTTTGAAAGCCCTATCTTTAAAGTTGCTGTTTCGGTGACACTGTGCATTTCTCTGAAAAAATAGACATCTGATAGAGCCCATGCTTGTTGTGACCTTCCACATGCTAAACTCTCTTATGCATTTTTGGGAGGCCTTAACATCAAAGATATGATCATTTCAGCCCTTTGCAATGTTTTTGGCTATGCTGTGGCTCCACCAAAGATGATTTTCCAACTTCACCACACATGGTACTAAAATATGTGTCTCTAATATTTACCAAAGCTCAAACCAGTTCCGGTCCCTTAGATCTTCCACCATACAAAGGTTAGTCACAAGGCTAATCTAATTTGATTGTTACAGTTAAGACAGCGTATTTAAATAACCTGTGAAAAAACACTCCTAAGTCTAGCGCACTAATCCTTTGACTCAGCAAAATTCACTTTTTAAAAATCACTCTTGAAGCCTGCATGCCATCCCTTTAACCTCTCTCCAGCAAACTCATTGGCTATAAACTAGGCCTTAGTCTCATAGAGCCCAGTGAGTTGCTTAGCCTGTGAAAACCACACTGGCAATGACATGGCAAAACACGCTTTAAAAAAAAAAACCCACAATGCATGTGCATCAATGACTTGACCTAGCCATACAAAACTCAAGGGCTTTAATCCAGGCATTGGATAGATGGTTGACATTCACTTTAAAAGCCCTAGCTTTAAAGTTGCTGGTTGGGTTACATTGTGCATTTCACTGTAAAAATAGACGTCTGATAGAGCCCACTGCTCGTTGTGACCTTCCACATGTTCAGCTCTCTTAGGCATTCTTGGGAGGCCTTAACATCAAAGGTATTATCATTTCAGCCCTTTGCAACGTTTTTGGCTATGCTGTGGTTCCGCCACAGCTGATTTTCCAACTTCACCACACATGGTACTAAAATATGTGTCTCTAATATTTACCAATGCTTAAGCCATTTCCGGTCCCTTAGATTTTCCACCCTACAAAGTTTAGTCGCAAGGCTAATCTAATTTGATTGTTACAGTTAAGGCAGCATATTTAAATAGCCTGTGAAAAAACACTCCTAAGTCTAGCGCACTAATACTTTGACTCAGCAAAATTCACTTTTTAAAAATCACTCTCGAAGCCTCCGTGCCAACCCTTTAACCTATCTCCAGCAAACTCACTGGCTATAAACTAGGCCTTAGTCTCATAGAGCCCACTGAGTTGCTTAGCCTGTGAAAACCACACTGGCAATAACATGGCAAAACACACTTAAAAAAAAAAGAACACAATGCATGTGCATCAATGACTTGACCTAGCCGTACAAAACTCAAGGGATTTAATCCAGGCATTGGACAGATTGATGACATTCAGTTTGAAAGCCCTATCTTTAAAGTTGCTGTTTGGGTGACACTGTGCATTTCTCTGAAAAAATATACATCTGATAGAGCCCATGCTTGTTGTGACCTTCCACATGCTTAGCTCTCTTATGCATTTTTGGGAGGCCTTAACATCAAAGGTATGATCATTTCAGTCCTTTGCAATGTTTTTGGCTATGCTGTGGCTCCACCAAAGCTGATTTTCCAACTTCACCACACATGGTACTAAAATATGTGTCTCTAATATTTACCAAAGCTCAAACCAGTTCCGGTCCCTTAGATCTTCCACCATACAAAGGTTAGTCACAAGGCTAATCTAATTTGATTGTTACAGTTAAGATAGCGTATTTAAATAGCCTCTGAAAAAACACTCCTAAATCTAGCGCACTAATCCTTTGACTCAGCAAAATTCACTTTTTAAAAATCACTCTTGAAGCCTGCATGCCATCCCTTTAACCTCTCTCCAGCAAGCTCACTGGCTATGAACTAGGCCTTAGTCTCATAGAGCCCAGTGAGTTGCTTAGCCTGTGAAAACCACACTGGCAATGACATGGCAAAACACACTTTAAAAAAAAAAAACCACAATGCATGTGCATCAATGACTTGACCTAGCCGTACAAAACTCAAGGGCTTTAATCCAGGCATTGGATAGATGGATGACATTCACTTTAAAAGCCCTAGCTTTAAAGTTGCTGGTTGGGTTACATTGTGCATTTCACTGTAAAAATAGACGTCTGATAGAGCCCACTGCTCGTTGTGACCTTCCACATGTTAAGCTATCTTAGGCATTCTTGGGAGGCCTTAACATCAAAGGTATTATCATTTCAACCCTTTGCAACGTTTTTGGCTATGCTGTGGTTCCGCCACAGCTGATTTTCCAACTTCACCACACATGGTACTAAAATATGTGTCTCTAATATTTACCAATGCTTAAGCCATTTCCGGTCCCTTAGATTTTCCACCCTACAAAGTTTAGTCGCAAGGCTAATCTAATTTGATTGTTACAGTTAAGGCAGCATATTTAAATAGCCTGTGAAAAAACACTCCTAAGTCTAGCGCACTAATACTTTGACTCAGCAAAATTCACTTTTTAAAAATCACTCTCGAAGCCTCCGTGCCAACCCTTTAACCTATCTCCAGCAAACTCACTGGCTATAAACTAGGCCTTAGTCTCATAGAGCCCACTGAGTTGCTTAGCCTGTGAAAACCACACTGGCAATAACATGGCAAAACACACTTAAAAAAAAAAAAACACAATGCATGTGCATCAATGACTTGACCTAGCCGTACAAAACTCAAGGGATTTAATCCAGGCATTGGACAGATTGATGACATTCAGTTTGAAAGCCCTATCTTTAAAGTTGCTGTTTGGGTGACACTGTGCATTTCTCTGAAAAAATAGACATCTGATAGAGCCCATGCTTGTTGTGACCTTCCACATGGTAAGCTCTCTTATGCATTTTTGGGAGGCCTTAACATCAAAGATATGATCATTTCAGCCCTTTGCAATGTTTTTGGCTATGCTGTGGCTCCACCAAAGATGATTTTCCAACTTCACCACACATGGTACTAAAATATGTGTCTCTAATATTTACCAAAGCTCAAACCAGTTCCGGTCCCTTAGATCTTCCACCATACAAAGGTTAGTCACAAGGCTAATCTAATTTGATTGTTACAGTTAAGACAGCGTATTTAAATAGCCTCTGAAAAAACACTCCTAAGTCTAGCGCACTAATCCTTTGACTCAGCAAAATTCACTTTTTAAAAATCACTCTTGAAGCCTGCATACCATCCCTTTAACCTCTCTCCAGCAAGCTCACTGGCTATGAACTAGGCCTTAGTCTCATAGAGCCCAGTGAGTTGCTTAGCCTGTGAAAACCACACTGGCAATGACATGGCAAAACACGCTTTAAAAAAAAAAAACCACAATGCATGTGCATCAATGACTTGACCTAGCCGTACAAAACTCAAGGGCTTTAATCCAGGCATTGGATAGATGGATGACATTCACTTTAAAAGCCCTAGCTTTAAAGTTGCTGGTTGGGTTACATTGTGCATTTCACTGTAAAAATAGACGTCTGATAGAGCCCACTGCTCGTTGTGACCTTCCACATGTTAAGCTCTCTTAGGCATTCTTGTGAGGCCTTAACATCAAAGGTATGATCATTTCAGCCCTTTGCAACATTTTTGGCTATGCTGTGGTTCGGCCGGAGCTGATTTTCCAACTTCACCACACATGGTACTAAAACATGTTTCTCTAATATTTACCGATGCTCAAGCCATTTCTGGTCCCTTAGATTTTCCACCCTACAAAGGTTAGTCACAAGGCTAATCTAATTTGATTGTTACAGTTAAGACAGCGTATTTAAATAACCTGTGAAAAAACACTCCTAAGTCTAGCGCACTAATCCTTTGACTCAGCAAAATTCACTTTTTAAAAATCACTCTTGAAGCCTGCATGCCATCCCTTTAACCTCTCTCCAGCAAACTCATTGGCTATAAACTAGGCCTTAGTCTCATAGAGCCCAGTGATTTGCTTAGCCTGTGAAAACCACACTGGCAATGACATGGCAAAACACGCTTTAAAAAAAAAACCCCACAATGCATGTGCATCAATGACTTGACCTAGCCATACAAAACTCAAGGGATTTAATCCAGGCATTGGACAGATTGATGACATTCAGTTTGAAAGCCCTATCTTTAAAGTTGCTGTTTGGGTGACACTGTGCATTTCTCTGAAAAAATAGACATCTGATAGACCCCATGCTTGTTGTGACCTTCCACATGCTTAGCTCTCTTATGCATTTTTGGGAGGCCTTAACATCAAAGGTATGATCATTTCAGCCCTTTGCAATGTTTTTGGCTATGCTGTAGCTCCACCAAAGCTGATTTTCCAACTTCACCACACATGGTACTAAAATATGTGTCTCTAATATTTACCAAAGCTCAAACCAGTTCCGGTCCCTTAGATCTTCCACCATACAAAGGTTAGTCACAAGGCTAATCTAATTTGATAGTTACAGTTAAGACAGCGTATCTAAATAGCCTCTGAAAAAACACTCCTAAGTCTAGCGCACTAATCCTTTGACTCAGCAAAATTCGATTTTTAAAAATCACTCTTGAAGCCTGCATGCCATCCCTTTAACCTCTCTCCAGCAAGCTCACTGGCTATAAACTAGGCCTTAGTCTCATAGAGCCCAGTGAGTTGCTTAGCCTGTGAAAACCACACTGGCAATGACATGGCAAAACACGCTTAAAAAAAAAAACCCCACAATGCATGTGCATCAATGACTTGACCTAGCCGTACAAAACTCAAGGGCTTTAATCCAGGCATTGGTTAGATGGTTGACATTCACTTTAAAAGCCCTAGCTTTAAAGTTGCTGGTTGGGTTACATTGTGCATTTCACTGTAAGAATAGACGTCTGATAGAGCCCACTGCTCGTTGTGACCTTCCACATGTTAAGCTCTCTTAGGCATTCTTGGGAGGCCTTAACATCAAAGGTATTATCATTTCAGCCCTTTGCAACGTTTTTGGCTATGCTGTGGTTCCGCCACAGCTGATTTTCCAACTTCACCACACATGGTACTAAAATATGTGTCTCTAATATTTACCAATGCTTAAGCCATTTCCGGTCCCTTAGATTTTCCACCCTACAAAGTTTAGTCGCAAGGCTAATCTAATTTGATTGTTACAGTTAAGGCAGCATATTTAAATAGCCTGTGAAAAAACACTCCTAAGTCTAGCGCACTAATACTTTGACTCAGCAAAATGCACTTTTTAAAAATCACTCTTGAAGCCTCCGTGCCAACCCTTTAACCTATCTCCAGCAAGCTCACTGGGAATAAACTAGGCCTTAGTCTCATAGAGCCCAGTGAGTTGCTTAGCCTGTGAAAACCACACTGGCAATGACATGGCAAAACACGCTTTAAAAAAAAAACCCCACAATGCATGTGCATCAATGACTTGACCTAGCCGTACAAAACTCAAGGGATTTAATCCAGGCATTGGACAGATTGATGACATTCAGTTTGAAAGCCCTATCTTTAAAGTTGCTGTTTGGGTGACACTGTGCATTTCTCTGAAAAAATAGACATCTGATAGACCCCATGCTTGTTGTGACCTTCCACATGCTTAGCTCTCTTATGCATTTTTGGGAGGCCTTAACATCAAAGGTATGATCATTTCAGCGCTTTGCAATGTTTTTGGCTATGCTGTAGCTCCACCAAAGCTGATTTTCCAACTTCACCACACATGGTACTAAAATATGTGTCTCTAATATTTACCAAAGCTCAAACCAGTTCCGGTCCCTTAGATCTTCCACCATACAAAGGTTAGTCACAAGGCTAATCTAATTTGATAGTTACAGTTAAGACAGCGTATGTAAATAGCCTCTGAAAAAACACTCCTAAGTCTAGCGCACTAATCCTTTGACTCAGCAAAATTCGATTTTTAAAAATCACTCTTGAAGCCTGCATGCCATCCCTTTAACCTCTCTCCAGCAAGCTCACTGGCTATAAACTAGGCCTTAGTCTCATAGAGCCCAGTGAGTTGCTTAGCCTGTGAAAACCACACTGGCAATGACATGGCAAAACACGCTTAAAAAAAAAAACCCCACAATGCATGTGCATCAATGACTTGACCTAGCCGTACAAAACTCAAGGGCTTTAATCCAGGCATTGGTTAGATGGTTGACATTCACTTTAAAAGCCCTAGCTTTAAAGTTGCTGGTTGGGTTACATTGTGCATTTCACTGTAAGAATAGACGTCTGATAGAGCCCACTGCTCGTTGTGACCTTCCACATGTTAAGCTCTCTTAGGCATTCTTGGGAGGCCTTAACATCAAAGGTATTATCATTTCAGCCCTTTGCAACGTTTTTGGCTATGCTGTGGTTCCGCCACAGCTGATTTTCCAACTTCACCACACATGGTACTAAAATATGTGTCTCTAATATTTACCAATGCTTAAGCCATTTCCGGTCCCTTAGATTTTCCACCCTACAAAGTTTAGTCGCAAGGCTAATCTAATTTGATTGTTACAGTTAAGGCAGCATATTTAAATAGCCTGTGAAAAAACACTCCTAAGTCTAGCGCACTAATACTTTGACTCAGCAAAATGCACTTTTTAAAAATCACTCTTGAAGCCTCCGTGCCAACCCTTTAACCTATCTCCAGCAAGCTCACTGGGAATAAACTAGGCCTTAGTCTCATAGAGCCCAGTGAGTTGCTTAGCCTGTGAAAACCACACTGGCAATGACATGGCAAAACACACTTAAAAAAAAAACCCCACAATGCATGTGCATCAATGAGTTGACCTAGTCTTACAAAAATGAAAGACTTTAATCCATGCATTGGACAGATGGAGGACATTAAATTTGAAAGTCCTAGCTTTAAAGTTGCTGGTTGGGTGACACTGTGCATTTCACTGTAAAAATAGACGTCTGATAGAGCCCAATGCTCGTGGTAACCTTCCACATGCTAATCTCTCTTAGGCATTCTTGAGAGGTCGTAACATCAAAGATATGATCATTTCAGCCCTTTGCAATGTTTTTGGCTATGCTGTGGTTCCGCCAGAGCTTATTTTCCAACTTCACCACACATAGTACTAAAACATGTGTCTCTAATATTTACCGAAGCTCAAGCCATTTCCGGTCCCTTAGATTTTCCACCTTACAAAGTTTAGTTACAAGGCTAATTTAATTTGATTGCTACAGTTAAGACAGCATATTTAAATAGCCTGTGAAAAAACACTCTTAAGCCTATTGCACTAATACTTTGACTCAGCAAAATTCACTTTTTAAAAATCACTCTCGAAGCCTCTGTGCCAACCCTTTAACCTATCTCCAGCAAGCTCACTGGGTATAAACTAGGCCTTAGTCTCATAGAGCCCAGTGAGTTGCTTAGCCTGTGAAAACCACACTGGCAATGACATGTCAAAACACACTTTAAAAAAAAAAAACTACAATGCATGTGCATCAATGAGTTGACCTAGTCATACAAAAATCAAGGACTTTAATCCAGGCATTGGACAGATGGATGACATTCAGTTTAAAAGCCCTAGCTTTAAAGTTGCTGGATGGGTGACACTGTGCATTTCACTGTAAAAATAAACGTCTAATAGAGCCCACTGTTTGTTGTGACCTTCCACATGCTAAGCTCTCTTAGGCATTCTTGGGAGGCCTTAACATCAAAGGTATGATCATTTCAGCCCTTTGCAATGTTTTTGGCTATGCTGTGGTTCGGCCGGAGCTGATTTTCCAACTTCACCACACATGGTACTAAAACATGTGTCTCTAATATTTACCGAAGCTCAAGCCATTTCCGGTCCCTTAGATTTTCCACCTTACAAAGTTTAGTTACAAGGCTAATTTAATTTGATTGCTACAGTTAAGACAGCATATTTAAATAGCCTGTGAAAAAACACTCTTAAGCCTATTGCACTAATACTTTGACTCAGCAAAATTCACTTTTTAAAAATCACTCTCGAAGCCTCTGTGCCAACCCTTTAACCTATCTCCAGCAAGCTCACTGGGTATAAACTAGGCCTTAGTCTCATAGAGCCCAGTGAGTTGCTTAGCCTGTGAAAACCACACTGGCAATGACATGTCAAAACACACTTTAAAAAAAAAAAACTACAATGCATGTGCATCAATGAGTTGACCTAGTCATACAAAAATCAAGGACTTTAATCCAGGCATTGGACAGATGGATGACATTCAGTTTAAAAGCCCTAGCTTTAAAGTTGCTGGATGGGTGACACTGTGCATTTCACTGTAAAAATAGACGTCTAATAGAGCCCACTGCTTGTTGTGACCTTCCACATGCTAAGCTCTCTTAGGCATTCTTGGGAGGCCTTAACATCAAAGGTATGATCATTTCAGCCCTTTGCAATGTTTTTGGCTATGCTGTGGTTCTGCCAGAGCTGATTTTCCAACTTCACCACACATGGTACTAAAATATATGTGTCTAATAATTAACGAAGCTAAAGACATTTCCGGTCCCTTAGATTTTCCACCTTACAAAGTTTAGTCACAAGGCTAATCTAATTTGATTGTTACAGTTAAGACAGCATATTTAAATAGCCTGTGAAAAATCACTCTTAAGCCTAGTGCACTAATACTTTGACTCAGCAAAATTCACTTTTTAAAAATCACTCTCGAAGCCTCCGTGCCAACCCTTTAACCTATCTCCAGCAAGCTCACTGGGAATAAACTAGGCCTTAGTCTCATAGATCCCACTGAGTTGCTTAGCCTGTGAAAACCACACTGGCAATAACATGGCAAAACACACTTAAAAAAAAAAAACCACAATGCATGTGCATCAATGACTTGACCTAGCCGTACAAAACTCAAGGGATTTAATCCAGGCATTGGACAGATGGATGACATTCAGTTTAAAAGCCCTAGCTTTAAAGTTGCTGGATGGGTGACACTGTGCATTTCACTGTAAAAATAGACGTCTAATAGAGCCCACTGCTTGTTGTGACCTTCCACATGCTAAGCTCTCTTAGGCATTCTTGGGAGGCCTTAACATCAAAGGTATGATCATTTCAGCCCTTTGCAATGTTTTTGGCTATGCTGTGGTTCCGCCAGAGCTGATTTTCCAACTTCACCACACATGGTACTAAAATATGTGTGTCTAATATTTAACGAAGCTAAAGCCATTTCCGGTCCCTTAGATTTTCCACCTTACAAAGTTTATTCACAAGGCTAATCTAATTTGATTGTTACAGTTAAGACAGCATATTTAAATAGCCTGTGAAAAAACACTCTTAAGCCTAGTGCACTAATACTTTGACTCAGCAAAATGCACTTTTTAAAAATCACTCTTGAAGCCTCCGTGCCAACCCTTTAACCTATCTCCAGCAAGCTCACTGGGAATAAACTAGGCCTTAGTCTCATAGAGCCCAGTGAGTTGCTTAGCCTGTGAAAACCACACTGGCAATGACATGCCAAAACACACTTAAAAAAAAAAAACCCACAATGCATGTGCATCAATGAGTTGACCTAGTCTTACAAAAATGAAAGACTTTAATCCATGCATTGGACAGATGGAGGACATTAAATTTGAAAGTCCTAGCTTTAAAGTTGCTGGTTGGGTGACACTGTGCATTTCACTGTAAAAATAGACGTCTGATAGAGCCCAATGCTCGTGGTAACCTTCCACATGCTAATCTCTCTTAGGCATTCTTGAGAGGTCGTAACATCAAAGGTATGATCATTTCAGCCCTTTGCAATGTTTTTGGCTATGCTGTGGTTCCGCCAGAGCTGATTTTCCAACTTCACCACACATAGTACTAAAATATGTGTTTCTAATATTTACCAAAGCTCAAGCCATTTCCGGTCCCTTAGATTTTCCACCTTACAAAGTTTAGTTACAAGGCTAATTTAATTTGATTGCTACAGTTAAGACAGCATGTTTAAATAGCCTGTGAAAAAACACTCTTAAGCCTATTGCACTAATACTTTGGCTCAGCAAAATTCACTTTTTAAAAATCACTCTCGAAGCCTCTGTTCCAACCCTTTAACCTATCTCCAGCAAGCTCACTGGGTATAAACTAGGCCTTAGTCTCATAGAGCCCAGTGAGTTGCTTAGCCTGTGAAAACCACACTGGCAATGACATGGCAAAACACGCTTTAAAAAAAAAAAACCACAATGCATGTGCATCAATGACTTGACCTAGCCGTACAAAACTCAAGAGCTTTAATCCAGGCATTGGATAGATGGATGACATTCACTTTAAAAGCCCTAGCTTTAAAGTTGCTGGTTGGGTTACATTGTGCATTTCACTGTAAAAATAGACCTCTGATTGAGCCCACTGCTCGTTGTGACCTTCCACATGTTAAGCTCTCTTAGGCATTCTTGGTAGGCTTTAACATCAAAGGTATGATCATTTCAGCCCTTTGCAATATTTTTGGCTATGCTGTGGTTCGGCCGGAGCTGATTTTCCAACTTCACCACACATGGTACTAAAACATGTGTCTCTAATATTTACCGAAGCTCAAGCCATTTCCGGTCCCTTAGATTTTCCACCTTACAAAGTTTAGTTACAAGGCTAATTTAATTTGATTGCTACAGTTAAGACAGCATATTTAAATAGCCTGTGAAAAAACACTCTTAAGCCTATTGCACTAATACTTTGACTCAGCAAAATTCACTTTTTAAAAATCACTCTCGAAGCCTCTGTGCCAACCCTTTAACCTATCTCCAGCAAGCTCACTGGGTATAAACTAGGCCTTAGTCTCATAGAGCCCAGTGAGTTGCTTAGCCTGTGAAAACCACACTGGCAATGACATGTCAAAACACACTTTAAAAAAAAAAAACTACAATGCATGTGCATCAATGAGTTGACCTAGTCATACAGAAATCAAGGACTTTAATCCAGGCATTGGACAGATGGATGACATTCAGTTTAAAAGCCCTAGCTTTAAAGTTGCTGGATGGGTGACACTGTGCATTTCACTGTAAAAATAGACGTCTAATAGAGCCCACTGTTTGTTGTGACCTTCCACATGCTAAGCTCTCTTAGGCATTCTTGGGAGGCCTTAACATCAAAGGTATGATCATTTCAGCCCTTTGCAATATTTTTGGCTATGCTGTGGTTCGGCCGGAGCTGATTTTCCAACTTCACCACACATGGTACTAAAACATGTGTCTCTAATATTTACCGAAGCTCAAGCCATTTCCGGTCCCTTAGATTTTCCACCTTACAAAGTTTAGTTACAAGGCTAATTTAATTTGATTGCTACAGTTAAGACAGCATATTTAAATAGCCTGTGAAAAAACACTCTTAAGCATATTGCACTAATACTTTGACTCAGCAAAATTCACTTTTTAAAAATCACTCTCGAAGCCTCTGTGCCAACCCTTTAACCTATCTCCAGCAAGCTCACTGGGTATAAACTAGGCCTTAGTCTCATAGAGCCCAGTGAGTTGCTTAGCCTGTGAAAACCACACTGGCAATGACATGTCAAAACACACTTTAAAAAAAAAAAACTACAATGCATGTGCATCAATGAGTTGACCTAGTCATACAAAAATCAAGGACTTTAATCCAGGCATTGGACAGATGGATGACATTCAGTTTAAAAGCTCTAGCTTTAAAGTTGCTGGATGGGTGACACTGTGCATTTCACTGTAAAAATAGACGTCTAATAGAGCCCACTGCTTGTTGTGACCTTCCACATGCTAAGCTCTCTTAGGCATTCTTGGGAGGCCTTAACATCAAAGGTATGATCATTTCAGCCCTTTGCAATGTTTTTGGCTATGCTGTGGTTCTGCCAGAGCTGATTTTTCAACTTCACCACACATGGTACTAAAATATGTGTGTCTAATAATTAACGAAGCTAAAGACATTTCCGGTCCCTTAGATTTTCCACCTTACAAAGTTTAGTCACAAGGCTAATCTAATTTGATTGTTATAGTTAAGACAGCATATTTAAATAGCCTGTGAAAAATCACTCTTAAGCCTAGTGCACTAATACTTTGACTCAGCAAAATTCACTTTTTAAAAATCACTCTCGAAGCCTCCGTGCCAACCCTTTAACCTATCTCCAGCAAGCTCACTGGGAATAAACTAGGCCTTAGTCTCATAGATCCCACTGAGTTGGTTAGCCTGTGAAAACAACACTGGCAATAACATGGCAAAACACACTTAAAAAAAAAAAACCACAATGCATGTGCATCAATGACTTGACCTAGCCGTACAAAACTCAAGGGATTTAATCCAGGCATTGGACAGATTGATGACATTCAGTTTGAAAGCCCTATCTTTAAAGTTGCTGTTTGGGTGACACTGTGCATTTCTCTGAAAAAATAGACATCTGATAGAGCCCATGCTTGTTGTGACCTTCCACATGCTAAGCTCTCTTATGCATTTTTGGGAAGCCTTAACATCAAAGGTATGATCATTTCAGCCCTTTGCAATGTTTTTGGCTATGCTGTGGCTCCACCAAAGCTGATTTTCCAACTTCACCACACATGGTACTAAAATATGTGTCTCTAATATTTACCAAAGCTCAAGCCAGTTCCGGTCCCTTAGATCTTCCACCATACAAAGGTTAGTCACAAGGCTAATCTAATTTGATTGTTACAGTTAAGACAGCATATTTAAATAGCCTCTGAAAAAACACTCCTAAGTCTAGCGCACTAATCCTTTGACTCAGCAAAATTCACTTTTTAAAAATCACTCTCGAAGCCTCTGTGCCAACCCTTTAACCTATCTCCAGCAAGCTCACTGGGTATAAACTAGGCGTTAGTCTCATAGAGCCCAGTGAGTTGCTTAGCCTGTGAAAACCACACTGGCAATGACATGTCAAAACACACTTTAAAAAAAAAAAACTACAATGCATGTGCATCAAAGAGTTGACCTAGTCATACAAAAATCAAGGACTTTAATCCAGGCATTGGACAGATGGATGACATTCAGTTTAAAAGCCCTAGCTTTAAAGTTGCTGGATGGGTGACACTGTGCATTTCACTGTAAAAATAGACGTCTAATAGAGCCCACTGCTTGTTGTGACCTTCCACATGCTAAGCTCTCTTAGGCATTCTTGGGAGGCCTTAACATCAAAGGTATGATCATTTCAGCCCTTTGCAATGTTTTTGGCTATGCTGTGGTTCCGCCAGAGCTGATTTTCCAACTTCACCACACATGATACTAAAATATGTGTGTCTAAGATTTAACGAAGCTAAAGCCATTTCCGGTCCCTTAGATTTTCCACCTTACAAAGTTTAGTCACAAGGCTAATCTAATTTGATTGTTACAGTTAAGACAGCATATTTAAATAGCCTGTGAAAAAACACTCTTAAGCCTAGTGCACTAATACATTGACTCAGCAAAATTCACTTTTTAAAAATCACTCTCGAAGCCTCCGTGCCAACCCTTTAACCTATCTCCAGCAAACTCACTGGCTATAAACTAGGCCTTAGTCTCATAGAGCCCACTGAGTTGCTTAGCCTGTGAAAACCACACTGGCAATAACATGGCAAAACACACTTAAAAAAAAAAAACCACAATGCATGTGCATCAATGACTTGACCTAGCCGTACAAAACTCAAGGGATTTAATCCAGGCATTGGACAGATTGATGACATTCAGTTTGAAAGCCCTATCTTTAAAGTTGCTGTTTGAGTGACACTGTGCATTTCTCTGAAAAAATAGACATCTGATAGAGCCCATGCTTGTTGTGACCTTCCACATGCTAAGCTCTCTTATGCATTTTTGGGAGGCCTTAACATCAAAGGTATGATCATTTCAGCCCTTTGCAATGTTTTTGGCTATGCTGTGGTTCCGCCAGAGCTGATTTTCCAACTTCACCACACATGGTACTAAAATATGTGTGTCTAATATTTAACGAAGCTAAAGCCATTTCCGGTCCCTTAGATTTTCCACCTTACAAAGTTTATTCACAAGGCTAATCTAATTTGATTGTTACAGTTAAGACAGCATATTTAAATAGCCTGTGAAAAAACACTCTTAAGCCTAGTGCACTAATACTTTGACTCAGCAAAATGCACTTTTTAAAAATCACTCTTGAAGCCTCCGTGCCAACCCTTTAACCTATCTCCAGCAAGCTCACTGGGAATAAACTAGGCCTTAGTCTCATAGAGCCCAGTGAGTTGCTTAGCCTGTGAAAACCACACTGGCAATGACATGGCAAAACACACTTAAAAAAAAAACCCCACAATGCATGTGCATCAATGAGTTGACCTAGTCTTACAAAAATGAAAGACTTTAATCCATGCATTGGACAGATGGAGGACATTAAATTTGAAAGTCCTAGCTTTAAAGTTGCTGGTTGGGTGACACTGTGCATTTCACTGTAAAAATAGACGTCTGATAGAGCCCAATGCTCGTGGTAACCTTCCACATGCTAATCTCTCTTAGGCATTCTTGAGAGGTCGTAACATCAAAGGTATGATCATTTCAGCCCTTTGCAATGTTTTTGGCTATGCTGTGGTTCCGCCAGAGCTGATTTTCCAACTTCACCACACATAGTACTAAAATATGTGTTTCTAATATTTACCAAAGCTCAAGCCATTTCCGGTCCCTTAGATTTTCCACCTTACAAAGTTTAGTTACAAGGCTAATTTAATTTGATTGCTACAGTTAAGACAGCATGTTTAAATAGCCTGTGAAAAAACACTCTTAAGCCTATTGCACTAATACTTTGGCTCAGCAAAATTCACTTTTTAAAAATCACTCTCGAAGCCTCTGTTCCAACCCTTTAACCTATCTCCAGCAAGCTCACTGGGTATAAACTAGGCCTTAGTCTCATAGAGCCCAGTGAGTTGCTTAGCCTGTGAAAACCACACTGGCAATGACATGGCAAAACACGCTTTAAAAAAAAAAAACCACAATGCATGTGCATCAATGACTTGACCTAGCCGTACAAAACTCAAGGGCTTTAATCCAGGCATTGGATAGATGGATGACATTCACTTTAAAAGCCCTAGCTTTAAAGTTGCTGGTTGGGTTACATTGTGCATTTCACTGTAAAAATAGACCTCTGATAGAGCCCACTGCTCGTTGTGACCTTCCACATGTTAAGCTCTCTTAGGCATTCTTGGTAGGCCTTAACATCAAAGGTATGATCATTTCAGCCCTTTGCAATATTTTTGGCTATGCTGTGGTTCGGCCGGAGCTGATTTTCCAACTTCACCACACATGGTACTAAAACATGTGTCTCTAATATTTACCGAAGCTCAAGCCATTTCCGGTCCCTTAGATTTTCCACCTTACAAAGTTTAATTACAAGGCTAATTTAATTTGATTGCTACAGTTAAGACAGCATATTTAAATAGCCTGTGAAAAAACACTCTTAAGCCTATTGCACTAATACTTTGACTCAGCAAAATTCACTTTTTAAAAATCACTCTCGAAGCCTCTGTGCCAACCCTTTAACCTATCTCCAGCAAGCTCACTGGGTATAAACTAGGCCTTAGTCTCATAGAGCCCAGTGAGTTGCTTAGCCTGTGAAAACCACACTGGCAATGACATGTCAAAACACACTTTAAAAAAAAAAAACTACAATGCATGTGCATCAATGAGTTGACCTAGTCATACAAAAATCAAGGACTTTAATCCAGGCATTGGACAGATGGATGACATTCAGTTTAAAAGCCCTAGCTTTAAAGTTGCTGGATGGGTGACACTGTGCATTTCACTGTAAAAATAGACGTCTAATAGAGCCCACTGCTTGTTGTGACCTTCCACATGCTAAGCTCTCTTAGGCATTCTTGGGAGGCCTTAACATCAAAGGTATGATCATTTCAGCCCTTTGCAATGTTTTTGGCTATGCTGTGGTTCTGCCAGAGCTGATTTTTCAACTTCACCACACATGGTACTAAAATATGTGTGTCTAATAATTAACGAAGCTAAAGACATTTCCGGTCCCTTAGATTTTCCACCTTACAAAGTTTAGTCACAAGGCTAATCTAATTTGATTGTTATAGTTAAGACAGCATATTTAAATAGCCTGTGAAAAATCACTCTTAAGCCTAGTGCACTAATACTTTGACTCAGCAAAATTCACTTTTTAAAAATCACTCTCGAAGCCTCCGTGCCAACCCTTTAACCTATCTCCAGCAAGCTCACTGGGAATAAACTAGGCCTTAGTCTCATAGATCCCACTGAGTTGGTTAGCCTGTGAAAACAACACTGGCAATAACATGGCAAAACACACTTAAAAAAAAAAAACCACAATGCATGTGCATCAATGACTTGACCTAGCCGTACAAAACTCAAGGGATTTAATCCAGGCATTGGACAGATTGATGACATTCAGTTTGAAAGCCCTATCTTTAAAGTTGCTGTTTGGGTGACACTGTGCATTTCTCTGAAAAAATAGACATCTGATAGAGCCCATGCTTGTTGTGACCTTCCACATGCTAAGCTCTCTTATGCATTTTTGGGAAGCCTTAACATCAAAGGTATGATCATTTCAGCCCTTTGCAATGTTTTTGGCTATGCTGTGGCTCCACCAAAGCTGATTTTCCAACTTCACCACACATGGTACTAAAATATGTGTCTCTAATATTTACCAAAGCTCAAGCCAGTTCCGGTCCCTTAGATCTTCCACCATACAAAGGTTAGTCACAAGGCTAATCTAATTTGATTGTTACAGTTAAGACAGCATATTTAAATAGCCTCTGAAAAAACACTCCTAAGTCTAGCGCACTAATCCTTTGACTCAGCAAAATTCACTTTTTAAAAATCACTCTCGAAGCCTCTGTGCCAACCCTTTAACCTATCTCCAGCAAGCTCACTGGGTATAAACTAGGCGTTAGTCTCATAGAGCCCAGTGAGTTGCTTAGCCTGTGAAAACCACACTGGCAATGACATGTCAAAACACACTTTAAAAAAAAAAAACTACAATGCATGTGCATCAATGAGTTGACCTAGTCTTACAAAAATGAAAGACTTTAATCCATGCATTGGACAGATGGAGGACATTAAATTTGAAAGTCCTAGCTTTAAAGTTGCTGGTTGGGTGACACTGTGCATTTCACTGTAAAAATAGACGTCTGATAGAGCCCAATGCTCGTGGTAACCTTCCACATGCTAATCTCTCTTAGGCATTCTTGAGAGGTCGTAACATCAAAGGTATGATCATTTCAGCCCTTTGCAATGTTTTTGGCTATGCTGTGGTTCCGCCAGAGCTGATTTTCCAACTTCACCACACATAGTACTAAAATATGTGTTTCTAATATTTACCAAAGCTCAAGCCATTTCCGGTCCCTTAGATTTTCCACCTTACAAAGTTTAGTTACAAGGCTAATTTAATTTGATTGCTACAGTTAAGACAGCATGTTTAAATAGCCTGTGAAAAAACACTCTTAAGCCTATTGCACTAATACTTTGGCTCAGCAAAATTCACTTTTTAAAAATCACTCTCGAAGCCTCTGTTCCAACCCTTTAACCTATCTCCAGCAAGCTCACTGGGTATAAACTAGGCCTTAGTCTCATAGAGCCCAGTGAGTTGCTTAGCCTGTGAAAACCACACTGGCAATGACATGGCAAAACACGCTTTAAAAAAAAAAAACCACAATGCATGTGCATCAATGACTTGACCTAGCCGTACAAAACTCAAGGGCTTTAATCCAGGCATTGGATAGATGGATGACATTCACTTTAAAAGCCCTAGCTTTAAAGTTGCTGGTTGGGTTACATTGTGCATTTCACTGTAAAAATAGACCTCTGATAGAGCCCACTGCTCGTTGTGACCTTCCACATGTTAAGCTCTCTTAGGCATTCTTGGTAGGCCTTAACATCAAAGGTATGATCATTTCAGCCCTTTGCAATATTTTTGGCTATGCTGTGGTTCGGCCGGAGCTGATTTTCCAACTTCACCACACATGGTACTAAAACATGTGTCTCTAATATTTACCGAAGCTCCAGCCATTTCCGGTCCCTTAGATTTTCCACCTTACAAAGTTTAATTACAAGGCTAATTTAATTTGATTGCTACAGTTAAGACAGCATATTTAAATAGCCTGTGAAAAAACACTCTTAAGCCTATTGCACTAATACTTTGACTCAGCAAAATTCACTTTTTAAAAATCACTCTCGAAGCCTCTGTGCCAACCCTTTAACCTATCTCCAGCAAGCTCACTGGGTATAAACTAGGCCTTAGTCTCATAGAGCCCAGTGAGTTGCTTAGCCTGTGAAAACCACACTGGCAATGACATGTCAAAACACACTTTAAAAAAAAAAAACTACAATGCATGTGCATCAATGAGTTGACCTAGTCATACAAAAATCAAGGACTTTAATCCAGGCATTGGACAGATGGATGACATTCAGTTTAAAAGCCCTAGCTTTAAAGTTGCTGGATGGGTGACACTGTGCATTTCACTGTAAAAATAGACGTCTAATAGAGCCCACTGTTTGTTGTGACCTTCCACATGCTAAGCTCTCTTAGGCATTCTTGGGAGGCCTTAACATCAAAGGTATGATCATTTCAGCCCTTTGCAATATTTTTGGCTATGCTGTGGTTCGGCCGGAGCTGATTTTCCAACTTCACCACACATGGTACTAAAACATGTGTCTCTAATATTTACCGAACCTCAAGCCATTTCCGGTCCCTTAGATTTTCCACCTTACAAAGTTTAGTTACAAGGCTAATTTAATTTGATTGCTACAGTTAAGACAGCATATTTAAATAGCCTGTGAAAAAACACTCTTAAGCCTATTGCACTAATCCTTTGACTCAGCAAAATTCACTTTTTAAAAATCACTCTCGAAGCCTCTGTGCCAACCCTTTAACCTATCTCCAGCAAGCTCACTGGGTATAAACTAGGCCTTAGTCTCATAGAGCCCAGTGAGTTGCTTAGCCTGTGAAAACCACACTGGCAATGACATGTCAAAACACACTTTAAAAAAAAAAAACTACAATGCATGTGCATCAATGAGTTGAACTAGTCATACAAAAATCAAGGACTTTAATCCAGACATTGGACAGATGGATGACATTCAGTTTAAAAGCCCTAGCTTTAAAGTTGCTGGATGGGTGACACTGTGCATTTCACTGTAAAAATAGACGTCTAATAGAGCCCACTGCTTGTTGTGACCTTCCACATGCTAAGCTCTCTTAGGCATTCTTGGGAGGCCTTAACATCAAAGGTATGATCATTTCAGCCCTTTGCAATGTTTTTGGCTATGCTGTGGTTCTGCCAGAGCTGATTTTTCAACTTCACCACACATGGTACTAAAATATGTGTGTCTAATAATTAACGAAGCTAAAGACATTTCCGGTCCCTTAGATTTTCCACCTTACAAAGTTTAGTCAGAAGGCTAATCTAATTTGATTGTTACAGTTAAGACAGCATATTTAAATAGCCTGTGAAAAATCACTCTTAAGCCTAGTGCACTAATACTTTGACTCAGCAAAATTCACTTTTTAAAAATCACTCTCGAAGCCTCCGTGCCAACCCTTTAACCTATCTCCAGCAAGCTCACTGGGAATAAACTAGGCCTTAGTCTCATAGATCCCACTGAGTTGCTTAGCCTGTGAAAACAACACTGGCAATAACATGGCAAAACACACTTAAAAAAAAAAAACCACAATGCATGTGCATCAATGACTTGACCTAGCCGTACAAAACTCAAGGGATTTAATCCAGGCATTGGACAGATTGATGACATTCAGTTTGAAAGCCCTATCTTTAAAGTTGCTGTTTGGGTGACACTGTGCATTTCTCTGAAAAAATAGACATCTGATAGAGCCCATGCTTGTTGTGACCTTCCACATGCTAAGCTCTCTTATGCATTTTTGGGAAGCCTTAACATCAAAGGTATGATCATTTCAGCCCTTTGCAATGTTTTTGGCTATGCTGTGGCTCCACCAAAGCTGATTTTCCAACTTCACCACACATGGTACTAAAATATGTGTCTCTAATATTTACCAAAGCTCAAGCCAGTTCCGGTCCCTTAGATCTTCCACCATACAAAGGTTAGTCACAAGGCTAATCTAATTTGATTGTTACAGTTAAGACAGCATATTTAAATAGCCTGTGAAAAAACACTCTTAAGCCTAGTGCACTAATACTTTGACTCAGCAAAATGCACTTTTTAAAAATCACTCTTGAAGCCTCCGTGCCAACCCTTTAACCTATCTCCAGCAAGCTCACTGGGAATAAACTAGGCCTTAGTCTCATAGAGCCCAGTGAGTTGCTTAGCCTGTGAAAACCACACTGGCAATGACATGGCAAAACACACTTAAAAAAAAAACCCCACAATGCATGTGCATCAATGAGTTGACCTAGTCTTACAAAAATGAAAGACTTTAATCCATGCATTGGACAGATGGAGGACATTAAATTTGAAAGTCCTAGCTTTAAAGTTGCTGGTTGGGTGACACTGTGCATTTCACTGTAAAAATAGACGTCTGATAGAGCCCAATGCTCGTGGTAACCTTCCACATGCTAATCTCTCTTAGGCATTCTTGAGAGGTCGTAACATCAAAGGTATGATCATTTCAGCCCTTTGCAATGTTTTTGGCTATGCTGTGGTTCCGCCAGAGCTGATTTTCCAACTTCACCACACATAGTACTAAAATATGTGTTTCTAATATTTACCAAAGCTCAAGCCATTTCCGGTCCCTTAGATTTTCCACCTTACAAAGTTTAGTTACAAGGCTAATTTAATTTGATTGCTACAGTTAAGACAGCATATTTAAATAGCCTGTGAAAAAACACTCTTAAGCCTATTGCACTAATACTTTGACTCAGCAAAATTCACTTTTTAAAAATCACTCTCGAAGCCTCTGTGCCAACCCTTTAACCTATCTCCAGCAAGCTCACTGGGTATAAACTAGGCCTTAGTCTCATAGAGCCCAGTGAGTTGCTTAGCCTGTGAAAACCACACTGGCAATGACATGTCAAAACACACTTTAAAAAAAAAAAACTACAATGCATGTGCATCAATGAGTTGACCTAGTCATAAAAAAATCAAGGACTTTAATCCAGGCATTGGACAGATGGATGACATTCAGTTTAAAAGCCCTAGCTTTAAAGTTGCTGGATGGGTGACACTGTGCATTTCACTGTAAAAATAGACGTCTAATAGAGCCCACTGCTTGTTGTGACCTTCCACATGCTAAGCTCTCTTAGGCATTCTTGGGAGGCCTTAACATCAAAGGTATGATCATTTCAGCCCTTTGCAATGTTTTTGGCTATGCTGTGGTTCTGCCAGAGCTGATTTTTCAACTTCACCACACATGGTACTAAAATATGTGTGTCTAATAATTAACGAAGCTAAAGACATTTCCGGTCCCTTAGATTTTCCACCTTACAAAGTTTAGTCACAAGGCTAATCTAATTTGATTGTTACAGTTAAGACAGCATATTTAAATAGCCTGTGAAAAATCACTCTTAAGCCTAGTGCACTAATACTTTGACTCAGCAAAATTCACTTTTTAAAAATCACTCTCGAAGCCTCCGTGCCAACCCTTTAACCTATCTCCAGCAAGCTCACTGGGAATAAACTAGGCCTTAGTCTCATAGATCCCACTGAGTTGCTTAGCCTGTGAAAACAACACTGGCAATAACATGGCAAAACACACTTAAAAAAAAAAAACCACAATGCATGTGCATCAATGACTGGACCTAGCCGTACAAAACTCAAGGGATTTAATCCAGGCATTGGACAGATTGATGACATTCAGTTTGAAAGCCCTATCTTTAAAGTTGCTGTTTGGGTGACACTGTGCATTTCTCTGAAAAAATAGACATCTGATAGAGCCCATGCTTGTTGTGACCTTCCACATGCTAAGCTCTCTTATGCATTTTTGGGAAGCCTTAACATCAAAGGTATGATCATTTCAGCCCTTTGCAATGTTTTTGGCTATGCTGTGGCTCCACCAAAGCTGATTTTCCAACTTCACCACACATGGTACTAAAATATGTGTCTCTAATATTTACCAAAGCTCAAGCCAGTTCCGGTCCCTTAGATCTTCCACCATACAAAGGTTAGTCACAAGGCTAATCTAATTTGATTGTTACAGTTAAGACAGCATATTTAAATAGCCTGTGAAAAAACACTCTTAAGCCTAGTGCACTAATACTTTGACTCAGCAAAATGCACTTTTTAAAAATCACTCTTGAAGCCTCCGTGCCAACCCTTTAACCTATCTCCAGCAAGCTCACTGGGAATAAACTAGGCCTTAGTCTCATAGAGCCCAGTGAGTTGCTTAGCCTGTGAAAACCACACTGGCAATGACATGGCAAAACACACTTAAAAAAAAAACCCCACAATGCATGTGCATCAATGAGTTGACCTAGTCTTACAAAAATGAAAGACTTTAATCCATGCATTGGACAGATGGAGGACATTAAATTTGAAAGTCCTAGCTTTAAAGTTGCTGGTTGGGTGACACTGTGCATTTCACTGTAAAAATAGACGTCTGATAGAGGCCAATGCTCGTGGTAACCTTCCACATGCTAATCTCTCTTAGGCATTCTTGAGAGGTCGTAACATCAAAGGTATGATCATTTCAGCCCTTTGCAATGTTTTTGGCTATGCTGTGGTTCCGCCAGAGCTGATTTTCCAACTTCACCACACATAGTACTAAAATATGTGTTTCTAATATTTACCAAAGCTCAAGCCATTTCCGGTCCCTTAGATTTTCCACCTTACAAAGTTTAGTTACAAGGCTAATTTAATTTGATTGCTACAGTTAAGACAGCATGTTTAAATAGCCTGTGAAAAAACACTCTTAAGCCTATTGCACTAATACTTTGGCTCAGCAAAATTCACTTTTTAAAAATCACTCTCGAAGTCTCTGTTCCAACCCTTTAACCTATCTCCAGCAAGCTCACTGGGTATAAACTAGGCCTTAGTCTCATAGAGCCCAGTGAGTTGCTTAGCCTGTGAAAACCACACTGGCAATGACATGGCAAAACACGCTTTAAAAAAAAAAAACCACAATGCATGTGCATCAATGACTTGACCTAGCCGTACAAAACTCAAGGGCTTTAATCCAGGCATTGGATAGATGGATGACATTCACTTTAAAAGCCCTAGCTTTAAAGTTGCTGGTTGGGTTACATTGTGCATTTCACTGTAAAAATAGACGTCTGATAGAGCCCACTGCTCGTTGTGACCTTCCACATGTTAAGCTCTCTTAGGCATTCTTGGTAGGCCTTAACATCAAAGGTATGATCATTTCAGCCCTTTGCAATATTTTTGGCTATGCTGTGGTTCGGCCGGAGCTGATTTTCCAACTTCACCACACATGGTACTAAAACATGTGTCTCTAATATTTACCGAAGCTCAAGCCATTTCCGGTCCCTTAGATTTTCCACCTTACAAAGTTTAGTTACAAGGCTAATTTAATTTGATTGCTACAGTTAAGACAGCATATTTAAATAGCCTGTGAAAAAACACTCTTAAGCCTATTGCACTAATACTTTGACTCAGCAAAATTCACTTTTTAAAAATCACTCTCGAAGCCTCTGTGCCAACCCTTTAACCTATCTCCAGCAAGCTCACTGGGTATAAACTAGGCCTTAGTCTCATAGAGCCCAGTGAGTTGCTTAGCCTGTGAAAACCACACTGGCAATGACATGTCAAAACACACTTTAAAAAAAAAAAACTACAATGCATGTGCATCAATGAGTTGACCTAGTCATACAAAAATCAAGGACTTTAATCCAGGCATTGGACAGATGGATGACATTCAGTTTAAAAGCCCTAGCTTTAAAGTTGCTGGATGGGTGACACTGTGCATTTCACTGTAAAAATAGACGTCTAATAGAGCCCACTGTTTGTTGTGACCTTCCACATGCTAAGCTCTCTTAGGCATTCTTGGGAGGCCTTAACATCAAAGGTATGATCATTTCAGCCCTTTGCAATATTTTTAGCTATGCTGTGGTTTGGCCGGAGCTGATTTTCCAACTTCACCACACATGGTACTAAAACATGTGTCTCTAATATTTACCGAAGCTCAAGCCATTTCCGGTCCCTTAGATTTTCCACCTTACAAAGTTTAGTTACAAGGCTAATTTAATTTGATTGCTACAGTTAAGACAGCATATTTAAATAGCCTGTGAAAAAACACTCTTAAGCCTATTGCACTAATCCTTTGACTCAGCAAAATTCACTTTTTAAAAATCACTCTCGAAGCCTCTGTGCCAACCCTTTAACCTATCTCCAGCAAGCTCACTGGGTATAAACTAGGCCTTAGTCTCATAGAGCCCAGTGAGTTGCTTAGCCTGTGAAAACCACACTGGCAATGACATGTCAAAACACACTTTAAAAAAAAAAAACTACAATGCATGTGCATCAATGAGTTGACCTAGTCATACAAAAATCAAGGACTTTAATCCAGGCATTGGACAGATGGATGACATTCAGTTTAAAAGCCCTAGCTTTAAAGTTGCTGGATGGGTGACACTGTGCATTTCACTGTAAAAATAGACGTCTAATAGAGCCCACTGCTTGTTGTGACCTTCCACATGCTAAGCTCTCTTAGGCATTCTTGGGAGGCCTTAACATCAAAGGTATGATCATTTCAGCCCTTTGCAATGTTTTTGGCTATGCTGTGGTTCTGCCAGAGCTGATTTTTCAACTTCACCACACATGGTACTAAAATATGTGTGTCTAATAATTAACGAAGCTAAAGACATTTCCGGTCCCTTAGATTTTCCACCTTACAAAGTTTAGTCACAAGGCTAATCTAATTTGATTGTTACAGTTAAGACAGCATATTTAAATAGCCTGTGAAAAATCACTCTTAAGCCTAGTGCACTAATACTTTGACTCAGCAAAATTCACTTTTTAAAAATCACTCTCGAAGCCTCCGTGCCAACCCTTTAACCTATCTCCAGCAAGCTCACTGGGAATAAACTAGGCCTTAGTCTCATAGATCCCACTGAGTTGCTTAGCCTGTGAAAACAACACTGGCAATAACATGGCAAAACACACTTAAAAAAAAAAACCCACAATGCATGTGCATCAATGACTTGACCTAGCCGTACAAAACTCAAGGGATTTAATCCAGGCATTGGACAGATTGATGACATTCAGTTTGAAAGCCCTATCTTTAAAGTTGCTGTTTGGGTGACACTGTGCATTTCTCTGAAAAAATAGACATCTGATAGAGCCCATGCTTGTTGTGACCTTCAACATGCTAAGCTCTCTTATGCATTTTTGGGAAGCCTTAACATCAAAGGTATGATCATTTCAGCCCTTTGCAATGTTTTTGGCTATGCTGTGGCTCCACCAAAGCTGATTTTCCAACTTCACCACACATGGTACTAAAATATGTGTCTCTAATATTTACCAAAGCTCAAGCCAGTTCCGGTCCCTTAGATCTTCCACCATACAAAGGTTAGTCACAAGGCTAATCTAATTTGATTGTTACAGTTAAGACAGCGTATTTAAATAGCCTCTGAAAAAACACTCCTAAGTCTAGCGCACTAATCCTTTGACTCAGCAAAATTCACTTTTTAAAAATCACTCTCGAAGCCTCTGTGCCAACCCTTTAACCTATCTCCAGCAAGCTCACTGGGTATAAACTAGGCCTTAGTCTCATAGAGCCCAGTGAGTTGCTTAGCCTGTGAAAACCACACTGGCAATGACATGTCAAAACACACTTTAAAAAAAAAAAACTACAATGCATGTGCATCAAAGAGTTGACCTAGTCATACAAAAATCAAGGACTTTAATCCAGGCATTGGACAGATGGATGACATTCAGTTTAAAAGCCCTAGCTTTAAAGTTGCTGGATGGGTGACACTGTGCATTTCACTGTAAAAATAGACGTCTAATAGAGCCCACTGCTTGTTGTGACCTTCCACATGCTAAGCTCTCTTAGGCATTCTTGGGAGGCCTTAACATCAAAGGTATGATCATTTCAGCCCTTTGCAATGTTTTTGGCTATGCTGTGGTTCCGCCAGAGCTGATTTTCCAACTTCACCACACATGGTACTAAAATATGTGTGTCTAATATTTAACGAAGCTAAAGCCATTTCCGGTCCCTTAGATTTTCCACCTTACAAAGTTTAGTCACAAGGCTAATCTAATTTGATTGTTACAGTTAAGACAGCATATTTAAATAGCCTGTGAAAAAACACTCTTAAGCCTAGTGCACTAATACATTGACTCAGCAAAATTCACTTTTTAAAAATCACTCTCGAAGCCTCCGTGCCAACCCTTTAACCTATCTCCAGCAAGCTCACTGGGAATAAACTAGGCCTTAGTCTCATAGATCCCACTGAGTTGCTTAGCCTGTGAAAACCACACTGGCAATAACATGGCAAAACACACTTAAAAAAAAAAAACCACAATGCATGTGCATCAATGACTTGACCTAGCCGTACAAAACTCAAGGGATTTAATCCAGGCATTGGACAGATTGATGACATTCAGTTTGAAAGCCCTATCTTTAAAGTTGCTGTTTGGGTGACACTGTGCATTTCTCTGAAAAAATAGACATCTGATAGAGCCCATGCTTGTTGTGACCTTCCACATGCTAAGCTCTCTTATGCATTTTTGGGAGGCCTTAACATCAAAGGTATGATCATTTCAGCCCTTTGCAATGTTTTTGGCTATGCTGTGGCTCCACCAAAGATGATTTTCCAACTTCACCACACATGGTACTAAAACATGTGTCTCTAATATTTACCGATGCTCAAGCCATTTCCGGTCCCTTAGATTTTCCACCCTACAAAGGTTAGTCACAAGGCTAATCTAATTTGATTGTTACAGTTAAGACAGCGTATTTAAATAACCTGTGAAAAAACACTCCTAAGTCTAGCGCACTAATCCTTTGACTCAGCAAAATTCACTTTTTAAAAATCACTCTTGAAGCCTGCATGCCATCCCTTTAACTTCTCTCCAGCAAACTCATTGGCTATAAACTAGGCCTTAGTCTCATAGAGCCCAGTGAGTTGCTTAGCCTGTGAAAACCACACTGGCAATGACATGGTAAAAACACGCTTTAAAAAAAAAACCCCACAATGCATGTGCATCAATGACTTGACCTAGCCGTACAAAACTCAAGGGCTTTAATCCAGGCATTGGATAGATGGTTGACATTCACTTTAAAAGCCCTAGCTTTAAAGTTGCTGGTTGGGTTACATTGTGCATTTCACTGTAAAAATAGACGTCTGATAGAGCCCACTGCTCGTTGTGACCTTCCACATGTTAAGCTCTCTTAGGCATTCTTGGGAGGCCTTAACATCAAAGGTATTATCATTTCAGCCCTTTGCAACGTTTTTGGCTATGCTGTGGTTCTGCCACAGCTGATTTTCCAGCTTCACCACACATGGTACTAAAATATGTGTCTCTAATATTTACCAATGCTTAAGCCATTTCCGGTCCCTTAGATTTTCCACCCTACAAAGTTTAGTCGCAAGGCTAATCTAATTTGATTGTTACAGTTAAGGCAGCATATTTAAATAGCCTCTGAAAAAACACTCCTAAGTCTAGCGCACTAATCCTTTGACTCAGCAAAATTCACTTTTTAAAAATCACTCTTGAAGCCTGCATGCCATCCCTTTAACCTCTCTCCAGCAAACTCATTGGCTATAAACTAGGCCTTAGTCTCATAGAGCCCAGTGAGTTGCTTAGCCTGTGAAAACCACACTGGCAATGACATGTCAAAACACGCTTTAAAAAAAAAAAACTACAATGCATGTGCATCAATGAGTTGACCTAGTCATACAAAAATCAAGGACTTTAATCCAGGCATTGGACAGATGGATGACATTCAGTTTAAAAGCCCTAGCTTTAAAGTTGCTGGATGGGTGACACTGTGCATTTCACTGTAAAAATAGACGTCTAATAGAGCCCACTGTTTGTTGTGACCTTCCACATGCTAAGCTCTCTTAGGCATTCTTGGGAGGCCTTAACATCAAAGGTATGATCATTTCAGCCCTTTGCAATATTTTTGGCTATGCTGTGGTTCGGCCGGAGCTGATTTTCCAACTTCACCACACATGGTACTAAAACATGTGTCTCTAATATTTACCGAAGCTCAAGCCATTTCCGGTCCCTTAGATTTTCCACCTTACAAAGTTTAGTTACAAGGCTAATTTAATTTGATTGCTACAGTTAAGACAGCATATTTAAATAGCCTGTGAAAAAACACTCTTAAGCCTATTGCACTAATACTTTGACTCAGCAAAATTCACTTTTTAAAAATCACTCTCGAAGCCTCTGTGCCAACCCTTTAACCTATCTCCAGCAAGCTCACTGGGTATAAACTAGGCCTTAGTCTCATAGAGCCCAGTGAGTTGCTTAGCCTGTGAAAACCACACTGGCAATGACATGTCAAAACACACTTTAAAAAAAAAAAACTACAATGCATGTGCATCAATGAGTTGACCTAGTCATACAAAAATCAAGGACTTTAATCCAGGCATTGGACAGATGGATGACTTTCAGTTTAAAAGCCCTAGCTTTAAAGATGCTGGATGGGTGACACTGTGCATTTCACTGTAAAAATAGACGTCTAATAGAGCCCACTGCTTGTTGTGACCTTCCACATGCTAAGCTCTCTTAGGCATTCTTGGGAGGCCTTAACATCAAAGGTATGATCATTTCAGCCCTTTGCAATGTTTTTGGCTATGCTGTGGTTCTGCCAGAGCTGATTTTTCAACTTCACCACACATGGTACTAAAATATGTGTGTCTAATAATTAACGAAGCTAAAGACATTTCCGGTCCCTTAGATTTTCCACCTTACAAAGTTTAGTCACAAGGCTAATCTAATTTGATTGTTACAGTTAAGACAGCATATTTAAATAGCCTGTGAAAAATCACTCTTAAGCCTAGTGCACTAATACTTTGACTCAGCAAAATTCACTTTTTAAAAATCACTCTCGAAGCCTCCGTGCCAACCCTTTAACCTATCTCCAGCAAGCTCACTGGGAATAAACTAGGCCTTAGTCTCATAGATCCCACTGAGTTGCTTAGCCTGTGAAAACAACACTGGCAATAACATGGCAAAACACACTTAAAAAAAAAAAACCACAATGCATGTGCATCAATGACTTGACCTAGCCGTACAAAACTCAAGGGATTTAATCCAGGCATTGGACAGATTGATGACATTCAGTTTGAAAGCCCTATCTTTAAAGTTGCTGTTTGGGTGACACTGTGCATTTCTCTGAAAAAATAGACATCTGATAGAGCCCATGCTTGTTGTGACCTTCCACATGCTAAGCTCTCTTATGCATTTTTGGGAAGCCTTAACATCAAAGGTATGATCATTTCAGCCCTTTGCAATGTTTTTGGCTATGCTGTGGCTCCACCAAAGATGATTTTCCAACTTCACCACACATGGTACTAAAATATGTGTCTCTAATATTTACCAAAGCTCAAGCCAGTTCCGGTCCCTTAGATCTTCCACCATACAAAGGTTAGTCACAAGTCTAATCTAATTTGATTGTTACAGTTAAGACAGTGTATTTAAATAGCCTCTGAAAAAACACTCCTAAGTCTAGCGCACTAATCCTTTGACTCAGCAAAATTCACTTTTTAAAAATCACTCTCGAAGCCTCTGTGCCAACCCTTTAACCTATCTCCAGCAAGCTCATTGGGTATAAACTAGGCCTTAGTCTCATAGAGCCCAGTGAGTTGCTTAGCCTGTGAAAACCACACTGGCAATGACATGTCAAAACACACTTTTAAAAAAAAAAACTACAATGCATGTGCATCAAAGAGTTGACCTAGTCATACAAAAATCAAGGACTTTAATCCAGGCATTGGACAGATGGATGACATTCAGTTTAAAAGCCCTAGCTTTAAAGTTGCTGGATGGGTGACACTGTGCATTTCACTGTAAAAATAGACGTCTAATAGAGCCCACTGCTTGTTGTGACCTTCCACATGCTAAGCTCTCTTAGGCATTCTTGGGAGGCCTTAACATCAAAGGTATGATCATTTCAGCCCTTTGCAATGTTTTTGGCTATGCTGTGGTTCCGCCAGAGCTGATTTTCCAACTTCACCACACATGGTACTAAAATATGTGTGTCTAATATTTACCAAAGCTCAAGCCATTTCCGGTCCCTTAGATTTTCCACCTTACAAAGTTTAGTTACAAGGCTAATTTAATTTGATTGCTACAGTTAAGACAGCATGTTTAAATAGCCTGTGAAAAAACACTCTTAAGCCTATTGCACTAATACTTTGGCTCAGCAAAATTCACTTTTTAAAAATCACTCTCGAAGTCTCTGTTCCAACCCTTTAACCTATCTCCAGCAAGCTCACTGGGTATAAACTAGGCCTTAGTCTCATAGAGCCCAGTGAGTTGCTTAGCCTGTGAAAACCACACTGGCAATGACATGGCAAAACACGCTTTAAAAAAAAAAAACCACAATGCATGTGCATCAATGACTTGACCTAGCCGTACAAAACTCAAGGGCTTTAATCCAGGCATTGGATAGATGGATGACATTCACTTTAAAAGCCCTAGCTTTAAAGTTGCTGGTTGGGTTACATTGTGCATTTCACTGTAAAAATAGACGTCTGATAGAGCCCACTGCTCGTTGTGACCTTCCACATGTTAAGCTCTCTTAGGCATTCTTGGTAGGCCTTAACATCAAAGGTATGATCATTTCAGCCCTTTGCAATATTTTTGGCTATGCTGTGGTTCGGCCGGAGCTGATTTTCCAACTTCACCACACATGGTACTAAAACATGTGTCTCTAATATTTACCGAAGCTCAAGCCATTTCCGGTCCCTTAGATTTTCCACCTTACAAAGTTTAGTTACAAGGCTAATTTAATTTGATTGCTACAGTTAAGACAGCATATTTAAATAGCCTGTGAAAAAACACTCTTAAGCCTATTGCACTAATACTTTGACTCAGCAAAATTCACTTTTTAAAAATCACTCTCGAAGCCTCTGTGCCAACCCTTTAACCTATCTCCAGCAAGCTCACTGGGTATAAACTAGGCCTTAGTCTCATAGAGCCCAGTGAGTTGCTTAGCCTGTGAAAACCACACTGGCAATGACATGTCAAAACACACTTTAAAAAAAAAAAACTACAATGCATGTGCATCAATGAGTTGACCTAGTCATACAAAAATCAAGGACTTTAATCCAGGCATTGGACAGATGGATGACATTCAGTTTAAAAGCCCTAGCTTTAAAGTTGCTGGATGGGTGACACTGTGCATTTCACTGTAAAAATAGACGTCTAATAGAGCCCACTGTTTGTTGTGACCTTCCACATGCTAAGCTCTCTTAGGCATTCTTGGGAGGCCTTAACATCAAAGGTATGATCATTTCAGCCCTTTGCAATATTTTTAGCTATGCTGTGGTTTGGCCGGAGCTGATTTTCCAACTTCACCACACATGGTACTAAAACATGTGTCTCTAATATTTACCGAAGCTCAAGCCATTTCCGGTCCCTTAGATTTTCCACCTTACAAAGTTTAGTTACAAGGCTAATTTAATTTGATTGCTACAGTTAAGACAGCATATTTAAATAGCCTGTGAAAAAACACTCTTAAGCCTATTGCACTAATCCTTTGACTCAGCAAAATTCACTTTTTAAAAATCACTCTCGAAGCCTCTGTGCCAACCCTTTAACCTATCTCCAGCAAGCTCACTGGGTATAAACTAGGCCTTAGTCTCATAGAGCCCAGTGAGTTGCTTAGCCTGTGAAAACCACACTGGCAATGACATGTCAAAACACACTTTAAAAAAAAAAAACTACAATGCATGTGCATCAATGAGTTGACCTAGTCATACAAAAATCAAGGACTTTAATCCAGGCATTGGACAGATGGATGACATTCAGTTTAAAAGCCCTAGCTTTAAAGTTGCTGGATGGGTGACACTGTGCATTTCACTGTAAAAATAGACGTCTAATAGAGCCCACTGCTTGTTGTGACCTTCCACATGCTAAGCTCTCTTAGGCATTCTTGGGAGGCCTTAACATCAAAGGTATGATCATTTCAGCCCTTTGCAATGTTTTTGGCTATGCTGTGGTTCTGCCAGAGCTGATTTTTCAACTTCACCACACATGGTACTAAAATATGTGTGTCTAATAATTAACGAAGCTAAAGACATTTCCGGTCCCTTAGATTTTCCACCTTACAAAGTTTAGTCACAAGGCTAATCTAATTTGATTGTTACAGTTAAGACAGCATATTTAAATAGCCTGTGAAAAATCACTCTTAAGCCTAGTGCACTAATACTTTGACTCAGCAAAATTCACTTTTTAAAAATCACTCTCGAAGCCTCCGTGCCAACCCTTTAACCTATCTCCAGCAAGCTCACTGGGAATAAACTAGGCCTTAGTCTCATAGATCCCACTGAGTTGCTTAGCCTGTGAAAACAACACTGGCAATAACATGGCAAAACACACTTAAAAAAAAAAACCCACAATGCATGTGCATCAATGACTTGACCTAGCCGTACAAAACTCAAGGGATTTAATCCAGGCATTGGACAGATTGATGACATTCAGTTTGAAAGCCCTATCTTTAAAGTTGCTGTTTGGGTGACACTGTGCATTTCTCTGAAAAAATAGACATCTGATAGAGCCCATGCTTGTTGTGACCTTCAACATGCTAAGCTCTCTTATGCATTTTTGGGAAGCCTTAACATCAAAGGTATGATCATTTCAGCCCTTTGCAATGTTTTTGGCTATGCTGTGGCTCCACCAAAGCTGATTTTCCAACTTCACCACACATGGTACTAAAATATGTGTCTCTAATATTTACCAAAGCTCAAGCCAGTTCCGGTCCCTTAGATCTTCCACCATACAAAGGTTAGTCACAAGGCTAATCTAATTTGATTGTTACAGTTAAGACAGCGTATTTAAATAGCCTCTGAAAAAACACTCCTAAGTCTAGCGCACTAATCCTTTGACTCAGCAAAATTCACTTTTTAAAAATCACTCTCGAAGCCTCTGTGCCAACCCTTTAACCTATCTCCAGCAAGCTCACTGGGTATAAACTAGGCCTTAGTCTCATAGAGCCCAGTGAGTTGCTTAGCCTGTGAAAACCACACTGGCAATGACATGTCAAAACACACTTTAAAAAAAAAAAACTACAATGCATGTGCATCAAAGAGTTGACCTAGTCATACAAAAATCAAGGACTTTAATCCAGGCATTGGACAGATGGATGACATTCAGTTTAAAAGCCCTAGCTTTAAAGTTGCTGGATGGGTGACACTGTGCATTTCACTGTAAAAATAGACGTCTAATAGAGCCCACTGCTTGTTGTGACCTTCCACATGCTAAGCTCTCTTAGGCATTCTTGGGAGGCCTTAACATCAAAGGTATGATCATTTCAGCCCTTTGCAATGTTTTTGGCTATGCTGTGGTTCCGCCAGAGCTGATTTTCCAACTTCACCACACATGGTACTAAAATATGTGTGTCTAATATTTAACGAAGCTAAAGCCATTTCCGGTCCCTTAGATTTTCCACCTTACAAAGTTTAGTCACAAGGCTAATCTAATTTGATTGTTACAGTTAAGACAGCATATTTAAATAGCCTGTGAAAAAACACTCTTAAGCCTAGTGCACTAATACATTGACTCAGCAAAATTCACTTTTTAAAAATCACTCTCGAAGCCTCCGTGCCAACCCTTTAACCTATCTCCAGCAAGCTCACTGGGAATAAACTAGGCCTTAGTCTCATAGATCCCACTGAGTTGCTTAGCCTGTGAAAACCACACTGGCAATAACATGGCAAAACACACTTAAAAAAAAAAAACCACAATGCATGTGCATCAATGACTTGACCTAGCCGTACAAAACTCAAGGGATTTAATCCAGGCATTGGACAGATTGATGACATTCAGTTTGAAAGCCCTATCTTTAAAGTTGCTGTTTGGGTGACACTGTGCATTTCTCTGAAAAAATAGACATCTGATAGAGCCCATGCTTGTTGTGACCTTCCACATGCTAAGCTCTCTTATGCATTTTTGGGAGGCCTTAACATCAAAGGTATGATCATTTCAGCCCTTTGCAATGTTTTTGGCTATGCTGTGGCTCCACCAAAGATGATTTTCCAACTTCACCACACATGGTACTAAAACATGTGTCTCTAATATTTACCGATGCTCAAGCCATTTCCGGTCCCTTAGATTTTCCACCCTACAAAGGTTAGTCACAAGGCTAATCTAATTTGATTGTTACAGTTAAGACAGCGTATTTAAATAACCTGTGAAAAAACACTCCTAAGTCTAGCGCACTAATCCTTTGACTCAGCAAAATTCACTTTTTAAAAATCACTCTTGAAGCCTGCATGCCATCCCTTTAACTTCTCTCCAGCAAACTCATTGGCTATAAACTAGGCCTTAGTCTCATAGAGCCCAGTGAGTTGCTTAGCCTGTGAAAACCACACTGGCAATGACATGGTAAAAACACGCTTTAAAAAAAAAACCCCACAATGCATGTGCATCAATGACTTGACCTAGCCGTACAAAACTCAAGGGCTTTAATCCAGGCATTGGATAGATGGTTGACATTCACTTTAAAAGCCCTAGCTTTAAAGTTGCTGGTTGGGTTACATTGTGCATTTCACTGTAAAAATAGACGTCTGATAGAGCCCACTGCTCGTTGTGACCTTCCACATGTTAAGCTCTCTTAGGCATTCTTGGGAGGCCTTAACATCAAAGGTATTATCATTTCAGCCCTTTGCAACGTTTTTGGCTATGCTGTGGTTCTGCCACAGCTGATTTTCCAGCTTCACCACACATGGTACTAAAATATGTGTCTCTAATATTTACCAATGCTTAAGCCATTTCCGGTCCCTTAGATTTTCCACCCTACAAAGTTTAGTCGCAAGGCTAATCTAATTTGATTGTTACAGTTAAGGCAGCATATTTAAATAGCCTCTGAAAAAACACTCCTAAGTCTAGCGCACTAATCCTTTGACTCAGCAAAATTCACTTTTTAAAAATCACTCTTGAAGCCTGCATGCCATCCCTTTAACCTCTCTCCAGCAAACTCATTGGCTATAAACTAGGCCTTAGTCTCATAGAGCCCAGTGAGTTGCTTAGCCTGTGAAAACCACACTGGCAATGACATGTCAAAACACGCTTTAAAAAAAAAAAACTACAATGCATGTGCATCAATGAGTTGACCTAGTCATACAAAAATCAAGGACTTTAATCCAGGCATTGGACAGATGGATGACATTCAGTTTAAAAGCCCTAGCTTTAAAGTTGCTGGATGGGTGACACTGTGCATTTCACTGTAAAAATAGACGTCTAATAGAGCCCACTGTTTGTTGTGACCTTCCACATGCTAAGCTCTCTTAGGCATTCTTGGGAGGCCTTAACATCAAAGGTATGATCATTTCAGCCCTTTGCAATATTTTTGGCTATGCTGTGGTTCGGCCGGAGCTGATTTTCCAACTTCACCACACATGGTACTAAAACATGTGTCTCTAATATTTACCGAAGCTCAAGCCATTTCCGGTCCCTTAGATTTTCCACCTTACAAAGTTTAGTTACAAGGCTAATTTAATTTGATTGCTACAGTTAAGACAGCATATTTAAATAGCCTGTGAAAAAACACTCTTAAGCCTATTGCACTAATACTTTGACTCAGCAAAATTCACTTTTTAAAAATCACTCTCGAAGCCTCTGTGCCAACCCTTTAACCTATCTCCAGCAAGCTCACTGGGTATAAACTAGGCCTTAGTCTCATAGAGCCCAGTGAGTTGCTTAGCCTGTGAAAACCACACTGGCAATGACATGTCAAAACACACTTTAAAAAAAAAAAACTACAATGCATGTGCATCAATGAGTTGACCTAGTCATACAAAAATCAAGGACTTTAATCCAGGCATTGGACAGATGGATGACTTTCAGTTTAAAAGCCCTAGCTTTAAAGATGCTGGATGGGTGACACTGTGCATTTCACTCTAAAAATAGACGTCTAATAGAGCCCACTGCTTGTTGTGACCTTCCACATGCTAAGCTCTCTTAGGCATTCTTGGGAGGCCTTAACATCAAAGGTATGATCATTTCAGCCCTTTGCAATGTTTTTGGCTATGCTGTGGTTCTGCCAGAGCTGATTTTTCAACTTCACCACACATGGTACTAAAATATGTGTGTCTAATAATTAACGAAGCTAAAGACATTTCCGGTCCCTTAGATTTTCCACCTTACAAAGTTTAGTCACAAGGCTAATCTAATTTGATTGTTACAGTTAAGACAGCATATTTAAATAGCCTGTGAAAAATCACTCTTAAGCCTAGTGCACTAATACTTTGACTCAGCAAAATTCACTTTTTAAAAATCACTCTCGAAGCCTCCGTGCCAACCCTTTAACCTATCTCCAGCAAGCTCACTGGGAATAAACTAGGCCTTAGTCTCATAGATCCCACTGAGTTGCTTAGCCTGTGAAAACAACACTGGCAATAACATGGCAAAACACACTTAAAAAAAAAAAACCACAATGCATGTGCATCAATGACTTGACCTAGCCGTACAAAACTCAAGGGATTTAATCCAGGCATTGGACAGATTGATGACATTCAGTTTGAAAGCCCTATCTTTAAAGTTGCTGTTTGGGTGACACTGTGCATTTCTCTGAAAAAATAGACATCTGATAGAGCCCATGCTTGTTGTGACCTTCCACATGCTAAGCTCTCTTATGCATTTTTGGGAAGCCTTAACATCAAAGGTATGATCATTTCAGCCCTTTGCAATGTTTTTGGCTATGCTGTGGCTCCACCAAAGATGATTTTCCAACTTCACCACACATGGTACTAAAATATGTGTCTCTAATATTTACCAAAGCTCAAGCCAGTTCCGGTCCCTTAGATCTTCCACCATACAAAGGTTAGTCACAAGTCTAATCTAATTTGATTGTTACAGTTAAGACAGTGTATTTAAATAGCCTCTGAAAAAACACTCCTAAGTCTAGCGCACTAATCCTTTGACTCAGCAAAATTCACTTTTTAAAAATCACTCTCGAAGCCTCTGTGCCAACCCTTTAACCTATCTCCAGCAAGCTCATTGGGTATAAACTAGGCCTTAGTCTCATAGAGCCCAGTGAGTTGCTTAGCCTGTGAAAACCACACTGGCAATGACATGTCAAAACACACTTTTAAAAAAAAAAACTACAATGCATGTGCATCAAAGAGTTGACCTAGTCATACAAAAATCAAGGACTTTAATCCAGGCATTGGACAGATGGATGACATTCAGTTTAAAAGCCCTAGCTTTAAAGTTGCTGGATGGGTGACACTGTGCATTTCACTGTAAAAATAGACGTCTAATAGAGCCCACTGCTTGTTGTGACCTTCCACATGCTAAGCTCTCTTAGGCATTCTTGGGAGGCCTTAACATCAAAGGTATGATCATTTCAGCCCTTTGCAATGTTTTTGGCTATGCTGTGGTTCCGCCAGAGCTGATTTTCCAACTTCACCACACATGGTACTAAAATATGTGTGTCTAATATTTAACGAAGCTAAAGCCATTTCCGGTCCCTTAGATTTTCCACCTTACAAAGTTTAGTCACAAGGCTAATCTAATTTGATTGTTACAGTTAAGACAGCATATTTAAATAGCCTGTGAAAAAACACTCTTAAGCCTAGTGCACTAATACATTGACTCAGCAAAATTCACTTTTTAAAAATCACTCTTGAAGCCTGCATGCCATCCCTTTAACCTCTCTCCAGCAAACTCATTGGCTATAAACTAGGCCTTAGTCTCATAGAGCCCAGTGAGTTGCTTAGCCTGTGAAAACCACACTGGCAATGACATGGTAAAAACACGCTTTAAAAAAAAAACCCCACAATGCATGTGCATCAATGACTTGACCTAGCCGTACAAAACTCAAGGGCTTTAATCCAGGCATTGGATAGATGGTTGACATTCACTTTAAAAGCCCTAGCTTTAAAGTTGCTGGTTGGGTTACATTGTGCATTTCACTGTAAAAATAGACGTCTGATAGAGCCCACTGCTCGTTGTGACCTTCCACATGTTAAGCTCTCTTAGGCATTCTTGGGAGGCCTTAACATCAAAGGTATTATCATTTCAGCCCTTTGCAACGTTTTTGGCTATGCTGTGGTTCTGCCACAGCTGATTTTCCAGCTTCACCACACATGGTACTAAAATATGTGTCTCTAATATTTACCAATGCTTAAGCCATTTCCGGTCCCTTAGATTTTCCACCCTACAAAGTTTAGTCGCAAGGCTAATCTAATTTGATTGTTACAGTTAAGGCAGCATATTTAAATAGCCTCTGAAAAAACACTCCTAAGTCTAGCGCACTAATCCTTTGACTCAGCAAAATTCACTTTTTAAAAATCACTCTTGAAGCCTGCATGCCATCCCTTTAACCTCTCTCCAGCAAACTCATTGGCTATAAACTAGGCCTTAGTCTCATAGAGCCCAGTGAGTTGCTTAGCCTGTGAAAACCACACTGGCAATGACATGGCAAAACACACTTTAAAAAAAAACCCCACAATGCATGTGCATCAATGACTTGACCTAGCCGTACAAAACTCAAGGGCTTTAATCCAGGCATTGGACAGATGGATGACATTCAGTTTAAAAGCCCTAGCTTTAAAGTTGCTGGATGGGTGACACTGTGCATTTCACTATAAAAATAGACGTCTAATAGAGCCCACTGCTTGTTGTGACCTTCCACATGCTAAGCTCTCTTAGACATTCTTGGGAGGCCTTAACATCAAAGGTATGATTATTTCAGCCCTTTGCAATGTTTTTGGCTATGCTGTGGTTCCGCCAGAGCTGATTTTCCAACTTCACCACACATGGTACTAAAATATGTGTGTCTAATATTTAACGAAGCTAAAGCCATTTCCGGTCCCTTAGATTTTCCACCTTACAAAGTTTATTCACAAGGCTAATCTAATTTGATTGTTACAGTTAAGACAGCATATTTAAATAGCCTGTGAAAAAACACTCTTAAGCCTAGTGCACTAATACTTTGACTCAGCAAAATGCACTTTTTAAAAATCACTCTTGAAGCCTCCGTGCCAACCCTTTAACCTATCTCCAGCAAGCTCACTGGGAATAAACTAGGCCTTAGTCTCATAGAGCCCAGTGAGTTGCTTAGCCTGTGAAAACCACACTGGCAATGACATGGCAAAACACACTTAAAAAAAAAACCCCACAATGCATGTGCATCAATGAGTTGACCTAGTCTTACAAAAATGAAAGACTTTAATCCATGCATTGGACAGATGGAGGACATTAAATTTGAAAGTCCTAGCTTTAAAGTTGCTGGTTGGGTGACACTGTGCATTTCACTCTAAAAATAGACGTCTGATAGAGCCCAATGCTCGTGGTAACCTTCCACATGCTAATCTCTCTTAGGCATTCTTGAGAGGTCGTAACATCAAAGGTATGATCATTTCAGCCCTTTGCAATGTTTTTGGCTATGCTGTGGTTCCGCCAGAGCTGATTTTCCAACTTCACCACACATAGTACTAAAATATGTGTTTCTAATATTTACCAAAGCTCAAGCCATTTCCGGTCCCTTAGATTTTCCACCTTACAAAGTTTAGTTACAAGGCTAATTTAATTTGATTGCTACAGTTAAGACAGCATGTTTAAATAGCCTGTGAAAAAACACTCTTAAGCCTATTGCACTAATACTTTGGCTCAGCAAAATTCACTTTTTAAAAATCACTCTCGAAGCCTCTGTGCCAACCCTTTAACCTATCTCCAGCAAGCTCACTGGGTATAAACTAGGCCTTAGTCTCATAGAGCCCAGTGAGTTGCTTAGCCTGTGAAAACCACACTGGCAATGACATGTCAAAACACACTTTAAAAAAAAAAAACTACAATGCATGTGCATCAATGAGTTGACCTAGTCATACAAAAATCAAGGACTTTAATCCAGGCATTGGACAGATGGATGACATTCAGTTTAAAAGCCCTAGCTTTAAAGTTGCTGGATGGGTGACACTGTGCATTTCACTGTAAAAATAGACGTCTAATAGAGCCCACTGTTTGTTGTGACCTTCCACATGCTAAGCTCTCTTAGGCATTCTTGGGAGGCCTTAACATCAAAGGTATGATCATTTCAGCCCTTTGCAATATTTTTGGCTATGCTGTGGTTCGGCCGGAGCTGATTTTCCAACTTCACCACACATGGTACTAAAACATGTGTCTCTAATATTTACCGAAGCTCAAGCCATTTCCGGTCCCTTAGATTTTCCACCTTACAAAGTTTAGTTACAAGGCTAATTTAATTTGATTGCTACAGTTAAGACAGCATATTTAAATAGCCTGTGAAAAAACACTCTTAAGCCTATTGCACTAATACTTTGACTCAGCAAAATTCACTTTTTAAAAATCACTCTCGAAGCCTCTGTGCCAACCCTTTAACCTATCTCCAGCAAGCTCACTGGGTATAAACTAGGCCTTAGTCTCATAGAGCCCAGTGAGTTGCTTAGCCTGTGAAAACCACACTGGCAATGACATGTCAAAACACACTTTAAAAAAAAAAAACTACAATGCATGTGCATCAATGAGTTGACCTAGTCATACAAAAATCAAGGACTTTAATCCAGGCATTGGACAGATGGATGACTTTCAGTTTAAAAGCCCTAGCTTTAAAGTTGCTGGATGGGTGACACTGTGCATTTCACTGTAAAAATAGACGTCTAATAGAGCCCACTGCTTGTTGTGACCTTCCACATGCTAAGCTCTCTTAGGCATTCTTGGGAGGCCTTAACATCAAAGGTATGATCATTTCAGCCCTTTGCAATGTTTTTGGCTATGCTGTGGTTCTGCCAGAGCTGATTTTTCAACTTCACCACACATGGTACTAAAATATGTGTGTCTAATAATTAACGAAGCTAAAGACATTTCCGGTCCCTTAGATTTTCCACCTTACAAAGTTTAGTCACAAGGCTAATCTAATTTGATTGTTACAGTTAAGACAGCATATTTAAATAGCCTGTGAAAAATCACTCTTAAGCCTAGTGCACTAATACTTTGACTCAGCAAAATTCACTTTTTAAAAATCACTCTCGAAGCCTCCGTGCCAACCCTTTAACCTCTCTCCAGCAAACTCATTGGCTATAAACTAGGCCTTAGTCTCATAGAGCCCAGTGAGTTGCTTAGCCTGTGAAAACCACACTGGCAATGACATGGTAAAAACACGCTTTAAAAAAAAAAACCCACAATGCATGTGCATCAATGACTTGACCTAGTCATACAAAACTCAAGGGCTTTAATCCAGGCATTGGATAGATGGTTGACATTCACTTTAAAAGCCCTAGCTTTAAAGTTGCTGGTTGGGTTACATTGTGCATTTCACTGTAAAAATAGACGTCTGATAGAGCCCACTGCTCGTTGTGACCTTCCACATGTTAAGCTCTCTTAGGCATTCTTGGGAGGCCTTAACATCAAAGGTATTATCATTTCAGCCCTTTGCAACGTTTTTGGCTATGCTGTGGTTCTGCCACAGCTGATTTTCCAGCTTCACCACACATGGTACTAAAATATGTGTCTCTAATATTTACCAATGCTTAAGCCATTTCCGGTCCCTTAGATTTTCCACCCTACAAAGTTTAGTCGCAAGGCTAATCTAATTTGATTGTTACAGTTAAGGCAGCATATTTAAATAGCCTCTGAAAAAACACTCCTAAGTCTAGCGCACTAATCCTTTGACTCAGCAAAATTCACTTTTTAAAAATCACTCTTGAAGCCTGCATGCCATCCCTTTAACCTCTCTCCAGCAAACTCATTGGCTATAAACTAGGCCTTAGTCTCATAGAGCCCAGTGAGTTGCTTAGCCTGTGAAAACCACACTGGCAATGACATGGCAAAACACACTTTAAAAAAAAACCCCACAATGCATGTGCATCAATGACTTGACCTAGCCGTACAAAACTCAAGGGCTTTAATCCAGGCATTGGACAGATGGATGACATTCAGTTTAAAAGCCCTAGCTTTAAAGTTGCTGGATGGGTGACACTGTGCATTTCACTATAAAAATAGACGTCTAATAGAGCCCACTGCTTGTTGTGACCTTCCACATGCTAAGCTCTCTTAGACATTCTTGGGAGGCCTTAACATCAAAGGTATGATTATTTCAGCCCTTTGCAATGTTTTTGGCTATGCTGTGGTTCCGCCAGAGCTGATTTTCCAACTTCACCACACATGGTACTAAAATATGTGTGTCTAATATTTAACGAAGCTAAAGCCATTTCCGGTCCCTTAGATTTTCCACCTTACAAAGTTTATTCACAAGGCTAATCTAATTTGATTGTTACAGTTAAGACAGCATATTTAAATAGCCTGTGAAAAAACACTCTTAAGCCTAGTGCACTAATACTTTGACTCAGCAAAATGCACTTTTTAAAAATCACTCTTGAAGCCTCCGTGCCAACCCTTTAACCTATCTCCAGCAAGCTCACTGGGAATAAACTAGGCCTTAGTCTCATAGAGCCCAGTGAGTTGCTTAGCCTGTGAAAACCACACTGGCAATGACATGGCAAAACACACTTAAAAAAAAAACCCCACAATGCATGTGCATCAATGAGTTGACCTAGTCTTACAAAAATGAAAGACTTTAATCCATGCATTGGACAGATGGAGGACATTAAATTTGAAAGTCCTAGCTTTAAAGTTGCTGGTTGGGTGACACTGTGCATTTCACTCTAAAAATAGACGTCTGATAGAGCCCAATGCTCGTGGTAACCTTCCACATGCTAATCTCTCTTAGGCATTCTTGAGAGGTCGTAACATCAAAGGTATGATCATTTCAGCCCTTTGCAATGTTTTTGGCTATGCTGTGGTTCCGCCAGAGCTGATTTTCCAACTTCACCACACATAGTACTAAAATATGTGTTTCTAATATTTACCAAAGCTCAAGCCATTTCCGGTCCCTTAGATTTTCCACCTTACAAAGTTTAGTTACAAGGCTAATTTAATTTGATTGCTACAGTTAAGACAGCATGTTTAAATAGCCTGTGAAAAAACACTCTTAAGCCTATTGCACTAATACTTTGGCTCAGCAAAATTCACTTTTTAAAAATCACTCTCGAAGCCTCTGTGCCAACCCTTTAACCTATCTCCAGCAAGCTCACTGGGTATAAACTAGGCCTTAGTCTCATAGAGCCCAGTGAGTTGCTTAGCCTGTGAAAACCACACTGGCAATGACATGTCAAAACACGCTTTAAAAAAAAAAAACTACAATGCATGTGCATCAATGAGTTGACCTAGTCATACAAAAATCAAGGACTTTAATCCAGGCATTGGACAGATGGATGACATTCAGTTTAAAAGCCCTAGCTTTAAAGTTGCTGGATGGGTGACACTGTGCATTTCACTGTAAAAATAGACGTCTAATAGAGCCCACTGTTTGTTGTGACCTTCCACATGCTAAGCTCTCTTAGGCATTCTTGGGAGGCCTTAACATCAAAGGTATGATCATTTCAGCCCTTTGCAATATTTTTGGCTATGCTGTGGTTCGGCCGGAGCTGATTTTCCAACTTCACCACACATGGTACTAAAACATGTGTCTCTAATATTTACCGAAGCTCAAGCCATTTCCGGTCCCTTAGATTTTCCACCTTACAAAGTTTAGTTACAAGGCTAATTTAATTTGATTGCTACAGTTAAGACAGCATATTTAAATAGCCTGTGAAAAAACACTCTTAAGCCTATTGCACTAATACTTTGACTCAGCAAAATTCACTTTTTAAAAATCA
This sequence comes from Electrophorus electricus, assembly GCF_041902795.1. Classification (NCBI taxonomy): domain Eukaryota; kingdom Metazoa; phylum Chordata; class Actinopteri; order Gymnotiformes; family Gymnotidae; genus Electrophorus; species Electrophorus electricus. The sequence goes on from NC_137519.1 coordinate 1,301,531, forward strand.
CTCTCGAAGCCTCTGTGCCAACCCTTTAACCTATCTCCAGCAAGCTCACTGGGTATAAACTAGGCCTTAGTCTCATAGAGCCCAGTGAGTTGCTTAGCCTGTGAAAACCACACTGGCAATGACATGTCAAAACACACTTTAAAAAAAAAAAACTACAATGCATGTGCATCAATGAGTTGACCTAGTCATACAAAAATCAAGGACTTTAATCCAGGCATTGGACAGATGGATGACTTTCAGTTTAAAAGCCCTAGCTTTAAAGTTGCTGGATGGGTGACACTGTGCATTTCACTGTAAAAATAGACGTCTAATAGAGCCCACTGCTTGTTGTGACCATCCACATGCTAAGCTCTCTTAGGCATTCTTGGGAGGCCTTAACATCAAAGGTATGATCATTTCAGCCCTTTGCAATGTTTTTGGCTATGCTGTGGTTCTGCCAGAGCTGATTTTTCAACTTCACCACACATGGTACTAAAATATGTGTGTCTAATAATTAACGAAGCTAAAGACATTTCCGGTCCCTTAGATTTTCCACCTTACAAAGTTTAGTCACAAGGCTAATCTAATTTGATTGTTACAGTTAAGACAGCATATTTAAATAGCCTGTGAAAAATCACTCTTAAGCCTAGTGCACTAATACTTTGACTCAGCAAAATTCACTTTTTAAAAATCACTCTCGAAGCCTCCGTGCCAACCCTTTAACCTATCTCCAGCAAGCTCACTGGGAATAAACTAGGCCTTAGTCTCATAGATCCCACTGAGTTGCTTAGCCTGTGAAAACAACACTGGCAATAACATGGCAAAACACACTTAAAAAAAAAAAACCACAATGCATGTGCATCAATGACTTGACCTAGCCGTACAAAACTCAAGGGATTTAATCCAGGCATTGGACAGATTGATGACATTCAGTTTGAAAGCCCTATCTTTAAAGTTGCTGTTTGGGTGACACTGTGCATTTCTCTGAAAAAATAGACATCTGATAGAGCCCATGCTTGTTGTGACCTTCCACATGCTAAGCTCTCTTATGCATTTTTGGGAAGCCTTAACATCAAAGGTATGATCATTTCAGCCCTTTGCAATGTTTTTGGCTATGCTGTGGCTCCACCAAAGATGATTTTCCAACTTCACCACACATGGTACTAAAATATGTGTCTCTAATATTTACCAAAGCTCAAGCCAGTTCCGGTCCCTTAGATCTTCCACCATACAAAGGTTAGTCACAAGTCTAATCTAATTTGATTGTTACAGTTAAGACAGCGTATTTAAATAGCCTCTGAAAAAACACTCCTAAGTCTAGCGCACTAATCCTTTGACTCAGCAAAATTCACTTTTTAAAAATCACTCTCGAAGCCTCTGTGCCAACCCTTTAACCTATCTCCAGCAAGCTCACTGGGTATAAACTAGGCCTTAGTCTCATAGAGCCCAGTGAGTTGCTTAGCCTGTGAAAACCACACTGGCAATGACATGTCAAAACACACTTTAAAAAAAAAAAACTACAATGCATGTGCATCAAAGAGTTGACCTAGTCATACAAAAATCAAGGACTTTAATCCAGGCATTGGACAGATGGATGACATTCAGTTTAAAAGCCCTAGCTTTAAAGTTGCTGGATGGGTGACACTGTGCATTTCACTGTAAAAATAGACGTCTAATAGAGCCCACTGCTTGTTGTGACCTTCCACATGCTAAGCTCTCTTAGGCATTCTTGGGAGGCCTTAACATCAAAGGTATGATCATTTCAGCCCTTTGCAATGTTTTTGGCTATGCTGTGGTTCCGCCAGAGCTGATTTTCCAACTTCACCACACATGGTACTAAAATATGTGTGTCTAATATTTAACGAAGCTAAAGCCATTTCCGGTCCCTTAGATTTTCCACCTTACAAAGTTTAGTCACAAGGCTAATCTAATTTGATTGTTACAGTTAAGACAGCATATTTAAATAGCCTGTGAAAAAACACTCTTAAGCCTAGTGCACTAATACATTGACTCAGCAAAATTCACTTTTTAAAAATCACTCTCGAAGCCTCCGTGCCAACCCTTTAACCTATCTCCAGCAAGCTCACTGGGAATAAACTAGGCCTTAGTCTCATAGATCCCACTGAGTTGCTTAGCCTGTGAAAACCACACTGGCAATAACATGGCAAAACACACTTAAAAAAAAAAAACCACAATGCATGTGCATCAATGACTTGACCTAGCCGTACAAAACTCAAGGGATTTAATCCAGGCATTGGACAGATTGATGACATTCAGTTTGAAAGCCCTATCTTTAAAGTTGCTGTTTGGGTGACACTGTGCATTTCTCTGAAAAAATAGACATCTGATAGAGCCCATGCTTGTTGTGACCTTCCACATGCTAAGCTCTCTTATGCCTTTTTGGGAGGCCTTAACATCAAAGGTATGATCATTTCAGCCCTTTGCAATGTTTTTGGCTATGCTGTGGCTCCACCAAAGATGATTTTCCAACTTCACCACACATGGTACTAAAACATGTGTCTCTAATATTTACCGATGCTCAAGCCATTTCCGGTCCCTTAGATTTTCCACCCTACAAAGGTTAGTCACAAGGCTAATCTAATTTGATTGTTACAGTTAAGACAGCGTATTTAAATAACCTGTGAAAAAACACTCCTAAGTCTAGCGCACTAATCCTTTGACTCAGCAAAATTCACTTTTTAAAAATCACTCTTGAAGCCTGCATGCCATCCCTTTAACCTCTCTACAGCAAACTCATTGGCTATAAACTAGGCCTTAGTCTCATAGAGCCCAGTGAGTTGCTTAGCCTGTGAAAACCACACTGGCAATGACATGGCAAAACACGCTTTAAAAAAAAAACCCCACAATGCATGTGCATCAATGACTTGACCTAGCCGTACAAAACTCAAGGGCTTTAATCCAGGCATTGGATAGATGGTTGACATTCACTTTAAAAGCCCTAGCTTTAAAGTTGCTGGTTGGGTTACATTGTGCATTTCACTGTAAAAATAGACGTCTGATAGAGCCCACTGCTCGTTGTGACCTTCCACATGTTAAGCTCTCTTAGGCATTCTTGGGAGGCCTTAACATCAAAGGTATTATCATTTCAGCCCTTTGCAACGTTTTTGGCTATGCTGTGGTTCCGCCACAGCTGATTTTCCAACTTCACCACACATGGTACTAAAATATGTGTCTCTAATATTTACCAATGCTTAAGCCATTTCCGGTCCCTTAGATTTTCCACCCTACAAAGTTTAGTCGCAAGGCTAATCTAATTTGATTGTTACAGTTAAGGCAGCATATTTAAATAGCCTCTGAAAAAACACTCCTAAGTCTAGCGCACTAATCCTTTGACTCAGCAAAATTCACTTTTTAAAAATCACTCTTAAAGCCTGCATGCCATCCCTTTAACCTCTCTCCAGCAAACTCATTGGCTATAAACTAGGCCTTAGTCTCATAGAGCCCAGTGAGTTGCTTAGCCTGTGAAAACCACACTGGCAATGACATGGCAAAACACACTTTAAAAAAAAAACCCCACAATGCATGTGCATCAATGACTTGACCTAGCCGTACAAAACTCAAGGGCTTTAATCCAGGCATTGGACAGATGGATGACATTCAGTTTAAAAGCCCTAGCTTTAAAGTTGCTGGATGGGTGACACTGTGCATTTCACTATAAAAATAGACGTCTAATAGAGCCCACTGCTTGTTGTGACCTTCCACATGCTAAGCTCTCTTAGGCATTCTTGGGAGGCCTTAACATCAAAGGTATGATTATTTCAGCCCTTTGCAATGTTTTTGGCTATGCTGTGGTTCCGCCAGAGCTGATTTTCCAACTTCACCACACATGGTACTAAAATATGTGTGTCTAATATTTAACGAAGCTAAAGCCATTTCCGGTCCCTTAGATTTTCCACCTTACAAAGTTTAGTCACAAGGCTAATCTAATTTGATTGTTACAGTTAAGACAGCATATTTAAATAGCCTGTGAAAAAAACACTCTTAAGCCTAGTGCACTAATACTTTGACTCAGCAAAATTCACTTTTTAAAATTCACTCTCGAAGCCTCCGTGCCAACCCTTTAACCTATCTCCAACAAGCTCACTGGGAATAAACTAGGCCTTAGTCTCATAGAGCCCAGTGAGTTGCTTAGCCTGTGAAAACCACACTGGCAATGACATGGCAAAACACACTTAAAAAAAAAACCCCACAATGCATGTGCATCAATGAGTTGACCTAGTCTTACAAAAATGAAAGACTTTAATCCATGCATTGGACAGATGGAGGACATTAAATTTGAAAGTCCTAGCTTTAAAGTTGCTGGTTGGGTGACACTGTGCATTTCACTGTAAAAATAGACGTCTGATAGAGCCCAATGCTCGTGGTAACCTTCCACATGCTAATCTCTCTTAGGCATTCTTGAGAGGTCGTAACATCAAAGGTATGATCATTTCAGCCCTTTGCAATGTTTTTGGCTATGCTGTGGTTCCGCCAGAGCTGATTTTCCAACTTCACCACACATAGTACTAAAATATGTGTTTCTAATATTTACCAAAGCTCAAGCCATTTCCGGTCCCTTAGATTTTCCACCTTACAAAGTTTAGTTACAAGGCTAATTTAATTTGATTGCTACAGTTAAGACAGCATGTTTAAATAGCCTGTGAAAAAACACTCTTAAGCCTATTGCACTAATACTTTGGCTCAGCAAAATTCACTTTTTAAAAATCACTCTCGAAGCCTCTGTTCCAACCCTTTAACCTATCTCCAGCAAGCTCACTGGGTATAAACTAGGCCTTAGTCTCATAGAGCCCAGTGAGTTGCTTAGCCTGTGAAAACCACACTGGCAATGACATGGCAAAACACGCTTTAAAAAAAAAAAACCACAATGCATGTGCATCAATGACTTGACCTAGCCGTACAAAACTCAAGGGCTTTAATCCAGGCATTGGATAGATGGATGACATTCACTTTAAAAGCCCTAGCTTTAAAGTTGCTGGTTGGGTTACATTGTGCATTTCACTGTAAAAATAGACGTCTGATAGAGCCCACTGCTCGTTGTGACCTTCCACATGTTAAGCTCTCTTAGGCATTCTTGGTAGGCCTTAACATCAAAGGTATGATCATTTCAGCCCTTTGCAATATTTTTGGCTATGCTGTGGTTCGGCCGGAGCTGATTTTCCAACTTCACCACACATGGTACTAAAACGTGTCTCTAATATTTACCGAAGCTCAAGCCATTTCCGGTCCCTTAGATTTTCCACCTTACAAAGTTTAGTCACAAGGCTAATCTAATTTGATTGTTACAGTTAAGACAGCATATTTAAATAGCCTGTGAAAAAACACTCTTAAGCCTAGTGCACTAATACATTGACTCAGCAAAATTCACTTTTTAAAAATCACTCTCGAAGCCTCCGTGCCAACCCTTTAACCTATCTCCAGCAAGCTCACTGGGAATAAACTAGGCCTTAGTCTCATAGATCCCACTGAGTTGCTTAGCCTGTGAAAACCACACTGGCAATAACATGGCAAAACACACTTAAAAAAAAAAAACCACAATGCATGTGCATCAATGACTTGACCTAGCCGTACAAAACTCAAGGGATTTAATCCAGGCATTGGACAGATTGATGACATTCAGTTTGAAAGCCCTATCTTTAAAGTTGCTGTTTGGGTGACACTGTGCATTTCTCTGAAAAAATAGACATCTGATAGAGCCCATGCTTGTTGTGACCTTCCACATGCTAAGCTCTCTTATGCCTTTTTGGGAGGCCTTAACATCAAAGGTATGATCATTTCAGCCCTTTGCAATGTTTTTGGCTATGCTGTGGCTCCACCAAAGATGATTTTCCAACTTCACCACACATGGTACTAAAACATGTGTCTCTAATATTTACCGATGCTCAAGCCATTTCCGGTCCCTTAGATTTTCCACCCTACAAAGGTTAGTCACAAGGCTAATCTAATTTGATTGTTACAGTTAAGACAGCGTATTTAAATAACCTGTGAAAAAACACTCCTAAGTCTAGCGCACTAATCCTTTGACTCAGCAAAATTCACTTTTTAAAAATCACTCTTGAAGCCTGCATGCCATCCCTTTAACCTCTCTACAGCAAACTCATTGGCTATAAACTAGGCCTTAGTCTCATAGAGCCCAGTGAGTTGCTTAGCCTGTGAAAACCACACTGGCAATGACATGGCAAAACACGCTTTAAAAAAAAAACCCCACAATGCATGTGCATCAATGACTTGACCTAGCCGTACAAAACTCAAGGGCTTTAATCCAGGCATTGGATAGATGGTTGACATTCACTTTAAAAGCCCTAGCTTTAAAGTTGCTGGTTGGGTTACATTGTGCATTTCACTGTAAAAATAGACGTCTGATAGAGCCCACTGCTCGTTGTGACCTTCCACATGTTAAGCTCTCTTAGGCATTCTTGGGAGGCCTTAACATCAAAGGTATTATCATTTCAGCCCTTTGCAACGTTTTTGGCTATGCTGTGGTTCCGCCACAGCTGATTTTCCAACTTCACCACACATGGTACTAAAATATGTGTCTCTAATATTTACCAATGCTTAAGCCATTTCCGGTCCCTTAGATTTTCCACCCTACAAAGTTTAGTCGCAAGGCTAATCTAATTTGATTGTTACAGTTAAGGCAGCATATTTAAATAGCCTCTGAAAAAACACTCCTAAGTCTAGCGCACTAATCCTTTGACTCAGCAAAATTCACTTTTTAAAAATCACTCTTAAAGCCTGCATGCCATCCCTTTAACCTCTCTCCAGCAAACTCATTGGCTATAAACTAGGCCTTAGTCTCATAGAGCCCAGTGAGTTGCTTAGCCTGTGAAAACCACACTGGCAATGACATGGCAAAACACACTTTAAAAAAAAAACCCCACAATGCATGTGCATCAATGACTTGACCTAGCCGTACAAAACTCAAGGGCTTTAATCCAGGCATTGGACAGATGGATGACATTCAGTTTAAAAGCCCTAGCTTTAAAGTTGCTGGATGGGTGACACTGTGCATTTCACTATAAAAATAGACGTCTAATAGAGCCCACTGCTTGTTGTGACCTTCCACATGCTAAGCTCTCTTAGGCATTCTTGGGAGGCCTTAACATCAAAGGTATGATTATTTCAGCCCTTTGCAATGTTTTTGGCTATGCTGTGGTTCCGCCAGAGCTGATTTTCCAACTTCACCACACATGGTACTAAAATATGTGTGTCTAATATTTAACGAAGCTAAAGCCATTTCCGGTCCCTTAGATTTTCCACCTTACAAAGTTTAGTCACAAGGCTAATCTAATTTGATTGTTACAGTTAAGACAGCATATTTAAATAGCCTGTGAAAAAAACACTCTTAAGCCTAGTGCACTAATACTTTGACTCAGCAAAATTCACTTTTTAAAATTCACTCTCGAAGCCTCCGTGCCAACCCTTTAACCTATCTCCAACAAGCTCACTGGGAATAAACTAGGCCTTAGTCTCATAGAGCCCAGTGAGTTGCTTAGCCTGTGAAAACCACACTGGCAATGACATGGCAAAACACACTTAAAAAAAAAACCCCACAATGCATGTGCATCAATGAGTTGACCTAGTCTTACAAAAATGAAAGACTTTAATCCATGCATTGGACAGATGGAGGACATTAAATTTGAAAGTCCTAGCTTTAAAGTTGCTGGTTGGGTGACACTGTGCATTTCACTGTAAAAATAGACGTCTGATAGAGCCCAATGCTCGTGGTAACCTTCCACATGCTAATCTCTCTTAGGCATTCTTGAGAGGTCGTAACATCAAAGGTATGATCATTTCAGCCCTTTGCAATGTTTTTGGCTATGCTGTGGTTCCGCCAGAGCTGATTTTCCAACTTCACCACACATAGTACTAAAATATGTGTTTCTAATATTTACCAAAGCTCAAGCCATTTCCGGTCCCTTAGATTTTCCACCTTACAAAGTTTAGTTACAAGGCTAATTTAATTTGATTGCTACAGTTAAGACAGCATGTTTAAATAGCCTGTGAAAAAACACTCTTAAGCCTATTGCACTAATACTTTGGCTCAGCAAAATTCACTTTTTAAAAATCACTCTCGAAGCCTCTGTTCCAACCCTTTAACCTATCTCCAGCAAGCTCACTGGGTATAAACTAGGCCTTAGTCTCATAGAGCCCAGTGAGTTGCTTAGCCTGTGAAAACCACACTGGCAATGACATGGCAAAACACGCTTTAAAAAAAAAAAACCACAATGCATGTGCATCAATGACTTGACCTAGCCGTACAAAACTCAAGGGCTTTAATCCAGGCATTGGATAGATGGATGACATTCACTTTAAAAGCCCTAGCTTTAAAGTTGCTGGTTGGGTTACATTGTGCATTTCACTGTAAAAATAGACGTCTGATAGAGCCCACTGCTCGTTGTGACCTTCCACATGTTAAGCTCTCTTAGGCATTCTTGGTAGGCCTTAACATCAAAGGTATGATCATTTCAGCCCTTTGCAATATTTTTGGCTATGCTGTGGTTCGGCCGGAGCTGATTTTCCAACTTCACCACACATGGTACTAAAACGTGTCTCTAATATTTACCGAAGCTCAAGCCATTTCCGGTCCCTTAGATTTTCCACCTTACAAAGTTTAGTTACAAGGCTAATTTAATTTGATTGCTACAGTTAAGACAGCATATTTAAATAGCCTGTGAAAAAACACTCTTAAGCCTATTGCACTAATACTTTGACTCAGCAAAATTCACTTTTTAAAAATCACTCTCGAAGCCTCTGTGCCAACCCTTTAACCTATCTCCAGCAAGCTCACTGGGTATAAACTAGGCCTTAGTCGCATAGAGCCCAGTGAGTTGCTTAGCCTGTGAAAACCACACTGGCAATGACATGTCAAAACACACTTTAAAAAAAAAAAACTACAATGCATGTGCATCAATGAGTTGACCTAGTCTTACAAAAATGAAAGACTTTAATCCATGCATTGGACAGATGGAGGACATTAAATTTGAAAGTCCTAGCTTTAAAGTTGCTGGTTGGGTGACACTGTGCATTTCACTGTAAAAATAGACGTCTGATAGAGCCCAATGCTCGTGGTAACCTTCCACATGCTAATCTCTCTTAGGCATTCTTGAGAGGTCGTAACATCAAAGGTATGATCATTTCAGCCCTTTGCAATGTTTTTGGCTATGCTGTGGTTCCGCCAGAGCTGATTTTCCAACTTCACCACACATAGTACTAAAATATGTGTTTCTAATATTTACCAAAGCTCAAGCCATTTCCGGTCCCTTAGATTTTCCACCTTACAAAGTTTAGTTACAAGGCTAATTTAATTTGATTGCTACAGTTAAGACAGCATGTTTAAATAGCCTGTGAAAAAACACTGTTAAGCCTATTGCACTAATACTTTGGCTCAGCAAAATTCACTTTTTAAAAATCACTCTCGAAGCCTCTGTGCCAACCCTTTAACCTATCTCCAGCAAGCTCACTGGGTATAAACTAGGCCTTAGTCTCATAGAGCCCAGTGAGTTGCTTAGCCTGTGAAAACCACACTGGCAATGACATGTCAAAACACACTTTAAAAAAAAAAAACTACAATGCATGTGCATCAATGAGTTGACCTAGTCATACAAAAATCAAGGACTTTAATCCAGGCATTGGACAGATGGATGACATTAAGTTTGAAAGTCCTAGCTTTAAAGTTGCTGGTTGGATGACACTGCATTTCACTGTAAAAATATACTTCTGTTAGAGCCTACTGCTCGTTGTGACCTTTCAAATGCTAAGCTCTCTTAGGCATTCTTGGGAGGCCTTAACATCAAAGGTATGATCATTTCAGCCCTTTGCAATATTTTTGGCTATGCTGTGGTTTGGCCGGAGCTGATTTTCCAACTTCACCACACATGGTACTAAAACATGTGTCTCTAATATTTACCGAAGCTCAAGCCATTTCCGGTCCCTTAGATTTTCCACCTTACAAAGTTTAGTTACAAGGCTAATTTAATTTGATTGCTACAGTTAAGACAGCATATTTAAATAGCCTGTGAAAAAACACTCTTAAGCCTATTGCACTAATACTTTGACTCAGCAAAATTCACTTTTTAAAAATCACTCTCGAAGCCTCTGTGCCAACCCTTTAACCTATCTCCAGCAAACTCACTGGGTATAAACTAGGCCTTAGTCTCATAGAGCCCAGTGAGTTGCTTAGCCTGTGAAAACCACACTGGCAATGACATGTCAAAACACACTTTAAAAAAAAAAACTACAATGCATGTGCATCAATGAGTTGACCTAGTCATACAAAAATCAAGGACTTTAATCCAGGCATTGGACAGATGGATGACATTCAGTTTAAAAGCCCTAGCTTTAAAGTTGCTGGATGGGTGACACTGTGCATTTCACTGTAAAAATAGACGTCTAATAGAGCCCACTGCTTGTTGTGACCTTCCACATGCTAAGCTCTCTTAGGCATTCTTGGGAGGCCTTAACATCAAAGGTATGATCATTTCAGCCCTTTGCAATGTTTTTGGCTATGCTGTGGTTCTGCCAGAGCTGATTTTCCAACTTCACCACACATGGTACTAAAATATGTGTGTCTAATAATTAACGAAGCTAAAGACATTTCCGGTCCCTTAGATTTTCCACCTTACAAAGTTTAGTCACAAGGCTAATCTAATTTGATTGTTACAGTTAAGACAGCATATTTAAATAGCCTGTGAAAAATCACTCTTAAGCCTAGTGCACTAATACTTTGACTCAGCAAAATTCACTTTTTAAAAATCACTCTCGAAGCCTCCGTGCCAACCCTTTAACCTATCTCCAGCAAGCTCACTGGGAATAAACTAGGCCTTAGTCTCATAGATCCCACTGAGTTGCTTAGCCTGTGAAAACCACACTGGCAATAACATGGCAAAACACACTTAAAAAAAAAAAACCACAATGCATGTGCATCAATGACTTGACCTAGCCGTACAAAACTCAAGGGATTTAATCCAGGCATTGGACAGATTGATGACATTCAGTTTGAAAGCCCTATCTTTAAAGTTGCTGTTTGGGTGACACTGTGCATTTCTCTGAAAAAATAGACATCTGATAGAGCCCATGCTTGTTGTGACCTTCCACATGCTAAGCTCTCTTATGCATTTTTGGGAAGCCTTAACATCAAAGGTATGATCATTTCAGCCCTTTGCAATGTTTTTGGCTATGCTGTGGCTCCACCAAAGCTGATTTTCCAACTTCACCACACATGGTACTAAAATATGTGTCTCTAATATTTACCAAAGCTCAAGCCAGTTCCGGTCACTTAGATCTTCCACCATACAAAGGTTAGTCACAAGGCTAATCTAATTTGATTGTTACAGTTAAGACAGCGTATTTAAATAGCCTCTGAAAAAACACTCCTAAGTCTAGCGCACTAATCCTTTGACTCAGCAAAATTCACTTTTTAAAAATCACTCTCGAAGCCTCTGTGCCAACCCTTTAACCTATCTCCAGCAAGCTCACTGGGTATAAACTAGGCCTTAGTCTCATAGAGCCCAGTGAGTTGCTTAGCCTGGGAAAACCACACTGGCAATGACATGTCAAAACACACTTTAAAAAAAAAAAACTACAATGCATGTGCATCAATGAGTTGACCTAGTCATACAAAAATCAAGTACTTTAATCCAGGCATTGGACAGATGGATGACATTCAGTTTAAAAGCCCTAGCTTTAAAGTTGCTGGATGGGTGACACTGTGCACTTCACTGTAAAAATAGACGTCTAATAGAGCCCACTGCTTGTTGTGACCTTCCACATGCTAAGCTCTCTTAGGCATTCTTGGGAGGCCTTAACATCAAAGGTATGATCATTTCAGCCCTTTGCAATGTTTTTGGCTATGCTGTGGTTCCGCCAGAGCTGATTTTCCAACTTCACCACACATGGTACTAAAATATGTGTGTCTAATATTTAACGAAGCTAAAGCCATTTCCGGTCCCTTAGATTTTCCACCTTACAAAGTTTAGTCACAAGGCTAATCTAATTTGATTGTTACAGTTAAGACAGCATATTTAAATAGCCTGTGAAAAAACACTCTTAAGCCTAGTGCACTAATACATTGACTCAGCAAAATTCACTTTTTAAAAATCACTCTCGAAGCCTCCGTGCCAACCCTTTAACCTATCTCCAGCAAGCTCACTGGGAATAAACTAGGCCTTAGTCTCATAGATCCCACTGAGTTGCTTAGCCTGTGAAAACCACACTGGCAATAACATGGCAAAACACACTTAAAAAAAAAAAAACACAATGCATGTGCATCAATGACTTGACCTAGCCGTACAAAACTCAAGGGATTTAATCCAGGCATTGGACAGATTGATGACATTCAGTTTGAAAGCCCTATCTTTAAAGTTGCTGTTTGGGTGACACTGTGTATTTCTCTGAAAAAATAGACATCTGATAGAGCCCATGCTTGTTGTGACCTTCCACATGCTAAGCTCTCTAATGCATTTTTGGGAAGCCTTAACATCAAAGGTATGATCATTTCAGCCCTTTGCAATGTTTTTGGCTATGCTGTGGCTCCACCAAAGCTGATTTTCCAACTTCACCACACATGGTACTAAAATATGTGTCTCTAATATTTACCAAAGCTCAAGCCAGTTCCGGTCCCTTAGATCTTCCACCATACAAAGGTTAGTCACAAGGCTAATCTAATTTGATTGTTACAGTTAAGACAGCGTATTTAAATAGCCTCTGAAAAAACACTCCTAAGTCTAGCGCACTAATCCTTTGACTCAGCAAAATTCACTTTTTAAAAATCACTCTTGAAGCCTGCATGCCATCCCTTTAACCTCTCTCCAGCAAACTCATTGGCTATAAACTAGGCCTTAGTCTCATAGAGCCCAGTAAGTTGCTTAGCCTGTGAAAACCACACTGGCAATGATATGGCAAAACACACTTTAAAAAAAAAACCCCACAATGCATGTGCATCAATGACTTGACCTAGCCGTACAAAACTCAAGGGCTTTAATCCAGGCATTGGACAGATGGATGACATTCAGTTTAAAAGCCCTAGCTTTAAAGTTGCTGGATGGGTGACACTGTGCATTTCACTGTAAAAATAGACGTCTAATAGAGCCCACTGCTTGTTGTGACCTTCCACATGCTAAGCTCTCTTAGGCATTCTTGGGAGGCCTTAACATCAAAGGTATGATCATTTCAGCCCTTTGCAATGTTTTTGGCTATGCTGTGGTTCCGCCAGAGCTGATTTTCCAACTTCACCACACATGGTACTAAAATATGTGTGTCTAATATTTAACGAAGCTAAAGCCATTTCCGGTCCCTTAGATTTTCCACCTTACAAAGTTTAGTCACAAGGCTAATCTAATTTGATTGTTACAGTTAAGACAGCATATTTAAATAGCCTGTGAAAAAACACTCTTAAGCCTAGTGCACTAATACATTGACTCAGCAAAATTCACTTTTTAAAAATCACTCTCGAAGCCTCCGTGCCAACCCTTTAACCTATCTCCAGCAAGCTCACTGGGAATAAACTAGGCCTTAGTCTCATAGATCCCACTGAGTTGCTTAGCCTGTGAAAACCACACTGGCAATAACATGGCAAAACACACTTAAAAAAAAAAAAACACAATGCATGTGCATCAATGACTTGACCTAGCCGTACAAAACTCAAGGGATTTAATCCAGGCATTGGACAGATTGATGACATTCAGTTTGAAAGCCCTATCTTTAAAGTTGCTGTTTGGGTGACACTGTGTATTTCTCTGAAAAAATAGACATCTGATAGAGCCCATGCTTGTTGTGACCTTCCACATGCTAAGCTCTCTTATGCATTTTTGGGAAGCCTTAACATCAAAGGTATGATCATTTCAGCCCTTTGCAATGTTTTTGGCTATGCTGTGGCTCCACCAAAGCTGATTTTCCAACTTCACCACACATGGTACTAAAATATGTGTCTCTAATATTTACCAAAGCTCAAGCCAGTTCCGGTCCCTTAGATCTTCCACCATACAAAGGTTAGTCACAAGGCTAATCTAATTTGATTGTTACAGTTAAGACAGCGTATTTAAATAGCCTCTGAAAAAACACTCCTAAGTCTAGCGCACTAATCCTTTGACTCAGCAAAATTCACTTTTTAAAAATCACTCTTGAAGCCTGCATGCCATCCCTTTAACCTCTCTCCAGCAAACTCATTGGCTATAAACTAGACCTTAGTCTCATAGATCCCACTGAGTTGCTTAGCTTGTGAAAACCACACTGGCAATAACATGGCAAAACACACTTAAAAAAAAAAACCCCACAATGCATGTGCATCAATGACTTGACCTAGCCGTACAAAACTCAAGGGCTTTAATCCAGGCATTGGACAGATGGATGACATTCAGTTTAAAAGCCCTAGCTTTAAAGTTGCTGGATGGGTGACACTGTGCATTTCATTGTAAAAATAGACGTCTAATAGAGCCCAATGCTTGTTGTGACCTTCCACATGCTAAGCTCTCTTAGGCATTCTTGGGAGGCCTTAACATCAAAGGTATGATCATTTCAGCCCTTTGCAATGTTTTTGGCTATGCTGTGGTTCCACCAGAGCTGATTTTCCAACTTCACCTCACATGGTACAAAAATATGTGTTTCTAATATTTACCGAAGCTCAAGCCATTTCCGGTCCCTTAGATTTTCCACCTTACAAAGTTTAGTTACAAGGCTAATCTAATTTGATTGCTACAATTAAGACAGCATATTTAAATAGCCTGTGAAAAAACACTCTTAAGCCTAGTGCACTAATACTTTGACTCAGCAAAATTCACTTTTTAAAAATCACTCTCGAAGCCTCCGTGCCAACCCTTTAACCTATCTCCAGCAAGCTCACTGGGAATAAACTAGGCCTTAGTCTCATAGAGCCCAGTGAGTTGCTTAGCCTGTGAAAACCACACTGGCAATTACATGGCAAAACACACTTTAAAAAAAAAAAAAAACAATGCCTGTGCATCAATGAGTTGACCTAGTCATACAAAAATCAAGGACTTTAATCCAGGCATTGGACAGATGGATGACATTCAGTTTAAAAGCCCTAGCTTTAAAGTTGCTGGATGGGTGACACTGTGCATTTCACTGTAAAAATAGACGTCTAATAGAGCCCACTGCTTGTTGTGACCTTCCACATGCTAAGCTCTCTTAGGCATTCTTGGGAGGCCTTAAGATCAAAGGTATGATCATTTCAGCCCTTTGCAATATTTTTGGCTATGCTGTGGTTCGGCCGGAGCTGATTTTCCAACTTCACCACACATGGTACTAAAACATGTGTCTCTAATATTTACCGAAGCTCAAGCCATTTCCGGTCCCTTAGATTTTCCACCTTACAAAGTTTAGTTACAAGGCTAATTTAATTTGATTGCTACAGTTAAGACAGCATATTTAAATAGCCTGTGAAAAAACACTCTTAAGCCTATTGCACTAATACTTTGACTCAGGAAAATTCACTTTTTAAAAATCACTCTCGAAGCCTCTGTGCCAACCCTTTAACCTATCTCCAGCAAGCTCACTGGGTATAAACTAGGCCTTAGTCTCATAGAGCCCAGTGAGTTGCTTAGCCTGTGAAAACCACACTGGCAATGACATGTCAAAACACACTTTAAAAAAAAAAAACTACAATGCATGTGCATCAATGAGTTGACCTAGTCATACAAAAATCAAGGACTTTAATCCAGGCATTGGACAGATGGATGACATTCAGTTTAAAAGCCCTAGCTTTAAAGTTGCTGGATGGGTGACACTGTGCATTTCACTGTAAAAATAGACGTCTAATAGAGCCCACTGTTTGTTGTGACCTTCCACATGCTAAGCTCCCTTAGGCATTCTTGGGAGGCCTTAACATCAAAGGTATGATCATTTCAGCCCTTTGCAATATTTTTGGCTATGCTGTGGTTCGGCCGGAGCTGATTTTCCAACTTCACCACACATGCTACTAGAACATGTGTCTCTAATATTTACCGAAGCTCAAGCCATTTCCGGTCCCTTACATTTTCCACCTTACAAAGTTTAGTTACAAGGCTAATTTAATTTGATTGCTACAGTTAAGACAGCATATTTAAATAGCCTGTGAAAAAACACTCTTAAGCCTAGTGCACTAATACTTTGACTCAGCAAAATGCACTTTTTAAAAATCACTCTTGAAGCCTCCGTGCCAACCCTTTAACCTATCTCCAGCAAGCTCACTGGGAATAAACTAGGCCTTAGTCTCATAGAGCCCAGTGAGTTGCTTAGCCTGTGAAAACCACACTGGCAATGACATGGCAAAACACACTTAAAAAAAAAACCCCACAATGCATGTGCATCAATGAGTTGACCTAGTCTTACAAAAATGAAAGACTTTAATCCATGCATTGGACAGATGGAGGACATTAAATTTGAAAGTCCTAGCTTTAAAGTTGCTGGTTGGGTGACACTGTGCATTTCACTGTAAAAATAGACGTCTGATAGAGCCCAATGCTCGTGGTAACCTTCCACATGCTAATCTCTCTTAGGCATTCTTGAGAGGTCGTAACATCAAAGGTATGATCATTTCAGCCCTTTGCAATGTTTTTGGCTATGCTGTGGTTCCGCCAGAGCTGATTTTCCAACTTCACCACACATAGTACTAAAATATGTGTTTCTAATATTTACCAAAGCTCAAGCCATTTCCGGTCCCTTAGATTTTCCACCTTACAAAGTTTAGTTACAAGGCTAATTTAATTTGATTGCTACAGTTAAGACAGCATGTTTAAATAGCCTGTGAAAAAACACTGTTAAGCCTATTGCACTAATACTTTGGCTCAGCAAAATTCACTTTTTAAAAATCACTCTCGAAGCCTCTGTGCCAACCCTTTAACCTATCTCCAGCAAGCTCACTGGGTATAAACTAGGCCTTAGTCTCATAGAGCCCAGTGAGTTGCTTAGCCTGTGAAAACCACACTGGCAATGACATGGCAAAACACACTTAAAAAAAAAAAAACACAATGCATGTGCATCAATGACTTGACCTAGCCGTACAAAACTCAAGGGATTTAATCCAGGCATTGGACAGATTGATGACATTCAGTTTGAAAGCCCTATCTTTAAAGTTGCTGTTTGGGTGACACTGTGTATTTCTCTGAAAAAATAGACATCTGATAGAGCCCATGCTTGTTGTGACCTTCCACATGCTAAGCTCTCTTATGCATTTTTGGGAAGCCTTAACATCAAAGGTATGATCATTTCAGCCCTTTGCAATGTTTTTGGCTATGCTGTGGCTCCACCAAAGCTGATTTTCCAACTTCACCACACATGGTACTAAAATATGTGTCTCTAATATTTACCAAAGCTCAAGCCAGTTCCGGTCCCTTAGATCTTCCACCATACAAAGGTTAGTCACAAGGCTAATCTAATTTGATTGTTACAGTTAAGACAGCGTATTTAAATAGCCTCTGAAAAAACACTCCTAAGTCTAGCGCACTAATCCTTTGACTCAGCAAAATTCACTTTTTAAAAATCACTCTTGAAGCCTGCATGCCATCCCTTTAACCTCTCTCCAGCAAACTCATTGGCTATAAACTAGACCTTAGTCTCATAGATCCCACTGAGTTGCTTAGCTTGTGAAAACCACACTGGCAATAACATGGCAAAACACACTTAAAAAAAAAAACCCCACAATGCATGTGCATCAATGACTTGACCTAGCCGTACAAAACTCAAGGGCTTTAATCCAGGCATTGGACAGATGGATGACATTCAGTTTAAAAGCCCTAGCTTTAAAGTTGCTGGATGGGTGACACTGTGCATTTCATTGTAAAAATAGACGTCTAATAGAGCCCAATGCTTGTTGTGACCTTCCACATGCTAAGCTCTCTTAGGCATTCTTGGGAGGCCTTAACATCAAAGGTATGATCATTTCAGCCCTTTGCAATGTTTTTGGCTATGCTGTGGTTCCACCAGAGCTGATTTTCCAACTTCACCTCACATGGTACAAAAATATGTGTTTCTAATATTTACCGAAGCTCAAGCCATTTCCGGTCCCTTAGATTTTCCACCTTACAAAGTTTAGTTACAAGGCTAATCTAATTTGATTGCTACAATTAAGACAGCATATTTAAATAGCCTGTGAAAAAACACTCTTAAGCCTAGTGCACTAATACTTTGACTCAGCAAAATTCACTTTTTAAAAATCACTCTCGAAGCCTCCGTGCCAACCCTTTAACCTATCTCCAGCAAGCTCACTGGGAATAAACTAGGCCTTAGTCTCATAGAGCCCAGTGAGTTGCTTAGCCTGTGAAAACCACACTGGCAATGACATGGCAAAACACACTTAAAAAAAAAACCCCACAATGCATGTGCATCAATGAGTTGACCTAGTCTTACAAAAATGAAAGACTTTAATCCATGCATTGGACAGATGGAGGACATTAAATTTGAAAGTCCTAGCTTTAAAGTTGCTGGTTGGGTGACACTGTGCATTTCACTGTAAAAATAGACGTCTGATAGAGCCCAATGCTCGTGGTAACCTTCCACATGCTAATCTCTCTTAGGCATTCTTGAGAGGTCGTAACATCAAAGGTATGATCATTTCAGCCCTTTGCAATGTTTTTGGCTATGCTGTGGTTCCGCCAGAGCTGATTTTCCAACTTCACCACACATAGTACTAAAATATGTGTTTCTAATATTTACCAAAGCTCAAGCCATTTCCGGTCCCTTAGATTTTCCACCTTACAAAGTTTAGTTACAAGGCTAATTTAATTTGATTGCTACAGTTAAGACAGCATGTTTAAATAGCCTGTGAAAAAACACTGTTAAGCCTATTGCACTAATACTTTGACTCAGCAAAATTCACTTTTTAAAAATCACTCTCGAAGCCTCCGTGCCAACCCTTTAACCTATCTCCAGCAAGCTCACTGGGAATAAACTAGGCCTTAGTCTCATAGATCCCACTGAGTTGCTTAGCCTGTGAAAACCACACTGGCAATAACATGGCAAAACACACTTAAAAAAAAAAAACCACAATGCATGTGCATCAATGACTTGACCTAGCCGTACAAAACTCAAGGGATTTAATCCAGGCATTGGACAGATTGATGACATTCAGTTTGAAAGCCCTATCTTTAAAGTTGCTGTTTGGGTGACACTGTGCATTTCTCTGAAAAAATAGACATCTGATAGAGCCCATGCTTGTTGTGACCTTCCACATGCTAAGCTCTCTTATGCATTTTTGGGAAGCCTTAACATCAAAGGTATGATCATTTCAGCCCTTTGCAATGTTTTTGGCTATGCTGTGGCTCCACCAAAGCTGATTTTCCAACTTCACCACACATGGTACTAAAATATGTGTCTCTAATATTTACCAAAGCTCAAGCCAGTTCCGGTCACTTAGATCTTCCACCATACAAAGGTTAGTCACAAGGCTAATCTAATTTGATTGTTACAGTTAAGACAGCGTATTTAAATAGCCTCTGAAAAAACACTCCTAAGTCTAGCGCACTAATCCTTTGACTCAGCAAAATTCACTTTTTAAAAATCACTCTCGAAGCCTCTGTGCCAACCCTTTAACCTATCTCCAGCAAGCTCACTGGGTATAAACTAGGCCTTAGTCTCATAGAGCCCAGTGAGTTGCTTAGCCTGGGAAAACCACACTGGCAATGACATGTCAAAAGACACTTTAAAAAAAAAAAACTACAATGCATGTGCATCAATGAGTTGACCTAGTCATACAAAAATCAAGTACTTTAATCCAGGCATTGGACAGATGGATGACATTCAGTTTAAAAGCCCTAGCTTTAAAGTTGCTGGATGGGTGACACTGTGCACTTCACTGTAAAAATAGACGTCTAATAGAGCCCACTGCTTGTTGTGACCTTCCACATGCTAAGCTCTCTTAGGCATTCTTGGGAGGCCTTAACATCAAAGGTATGATCATTTCAGCCCTTTGCAATGTTTTTGGCTATGCTGTGGTTCCGCCAGAGCTGATTTTCCAACTTCACCACACATGGTACTAAAATATGTGTGTCTAATATTTAACGAAGCTAAAGCCATTTCCGGTCCCTTAGATTTTCCACCTTACAAAGTTTAGTCACAAGGCTAATCTAATTTGATTGTTACAGTTAAGACAGCATATTTAAATAGCCTGTGAAAAAACACTCTTAAGCCTAGTGCACTAATACATTGACTCAGCAAAATTCACTTTTTAAAAATCACTCTCGAAGCCTCCGTGCCAACCCTTTAACCTATCTCCAGCAAGCTCACTGGGAATAAACTAGGCCTTAGTCTCATAGATCCCACTGAGTTGCTTAGCCTGTGAAAACCACACTGGCAATAACATGGCAAAACACACTTAAAAAAAAAAAAACACAATGCATGTGCATCAATGACTTGACCTAGCCGTACAAAACTCAAGGGATTTAATCCAGGCATTGGACAGATTGATGACATTCAGTTTGAAAGCCCTATCTTTAAAGTTGCTGTTTGGGTGACACTGTGTATTTCTCTGAAAAAATAGACATCTGATAGAGCCCATGCTTGTTGTGACCTTCCACATGCTAAGCTCTCTTATGCATTTTTGGGAAGCCTTAACATCAAAGGTATGATCATTTCAGCCCTTTGCAATGTTTTTGGCTATGCTGTGGCTCCACCAAAGCTGATTTTCCAACTTCACCACACATGGTACTAAAATATGTGTCTCTAATATTTACCAAAGCTCAAGCCAGTTCCGGTCCCTTAGATCTTCCACCATACAAAGGTTAGTCACAAGGCTAATCTAATTTGATTGTTACAGTTAAGACAGCGTATTTAAATAGCCTCTGAAAAAACACTCCTAAGTCTAGCGCACTAATCCTTTGACTCAGCAAAATTCACTTTTTAAAAATCACTCTTGAAGCCTGCATGCCATCCCTTTAACCTCTCTCCAGCAAACTCATTGGCTATAAACTAGGCCTTAGTCTCATAGAGCCCAGTAAGTTGCTTAGCCTGTGAAAACCACACTGGCAATGATATGGCAAAACACACTTTAAAAAAAAAACCCCACAATGCATGTGCATCAATGACTTGACCTAGCCGTACAAAACTCAAGGGCTTTAATCCAGGCATTGGACAGATGGATGACATTCAGTTTAAAAGCCCTAGCTTTAAAGTTGCTGGATGGGTGACACTGTGCATTTCACTGTAAAAATAGACGTCTAATAGAGCCCACTGCTTGTTGTGACCTTCCACATGCTAAGCTCTCTTAGGCATTCTTGGGAGGCCTTAACATCAAAGGTATGATCATTTCAGCCCTTTGCAATGTTTTTGGCTATGCTGTGGTTCCGCCAGAGCTGATTTTCCAACTTCACCACACATGGTACTAAAATATGTGTGTCTAATATTTAACGAAGCTAAAGCCATTTCCGGTCCCTTAGATTTTCCACCTTACAAAGTTTAGTCACAAGGCTAATCTAATTTGATTGTTACAGTTAAGACAGCATATTTAAATAGCCTGTGAAAAAACACTCTTAAGCCTAGTGCACTAATACATTGACTCAGCAAAATTCACTTTTTAAAAATCACTCTCGAAGCCTCCGTGCCAACCCTTTAACCTATCTCCAGCAAGCTCACTGGGAATAAACTAGGCCTTAGTCTCATAGATCCCACTGAGTTGCTTAGCCTGTGAAAACCACACTGGCAATAACATGGCAAAACACACTTAAAAAAAAAAAAACACAATGCATGTGCATCAATGACTTGACCTAGCCGTACAAAACTCAAGGGATTTAATCCAGGCATTGGACAGATTGATGACATTCAGTTTGAAAGCCCTATCTTTAAAGTTGCTGTTTGGGTGACACTGTGTATTTCTCTGAAAAAATAGACATCTGATAGAGCCCATGCTTGTTGTGACCTTCCACATGCTAAGCTCTCTTATGCATTTTTGGGAAGCCTTAACATCAAAGGTATGATCATTTCAGCCCTTTGCAATGTTTTTGGCTATGCTGTGGCTCCACCAAAGCTGATTTTCCAACTTCACCACACATGGTACTAAAATATGTGTCTCTAATATTTACCAAAGCTCAAGCCAGTTCCGGTCCCTTAGATCTTCCACCATACAAAGGTTAGTCACAAGGCTAATCTAATTTGATTGTTACAGTTAAGACAGCGTATTTAAATAGCCTCTGAAAAAACACTCCTAAGTCTAGCGCACTAATCCTTTGACTCAGCAAAATTCACTTTTTAAAAATCACTCTTGAAGCCTGCATGCCATCCCTTTAACCTCTCTCCAGCAAACTCATTGGCTATAAACTAGACCTTAGTCTCATAGATCCCACTGAGTTGCTTAGCTTGTGAAAACCACACTGGCAATAACATGGCAAAACACACTTAAAAAAAAAAACCCCACAATGCATGTGCATCAATGACTTGACCTAGCCGTACAAAACTCAAGGGCTTTAATCCAGGCATTGGACAGATGGATGACATTCAGTTTAAAAGCCCTAGCTTTAAAGTTGCTGGATGGGTGACACTGTGCATTTCATTGTAAAAATAGACGTCTAATAGAGCCCAATGCTTGTTGTGACCTTCCACATGCTAAGCTCTCTTAGGCATTCTTGGGAGGCCTTAACATCAAAGGTATGATCATTTCAGCCCTTTGCAATGTTTTTGGCTATGCTGTGGTTCCACCAGAGCTGATTTTCCAACTTCACCTCACATGGTACTAAAATATGTGTTTCTAATATTTACCGAAGCTCAAGCCATTTCCGGTCCCTTAGATTTTCCACCTTACAAAGTTTAGTTACAAGGCTAATCTAATTTGATTGCTACAATTAAGACAGCATATTTAAATAGCCTGTGAAAAAACACTCTTAAGCCTAGTGCACTAATACTTTGACTCAGCAAAATTCACTTTTTAAAAATCACTCTCGAAGCCTCCGTGCCAACCCTTTAACCTATCTCCAGCAAGCTCACTGGGAATAAACTAGGCCTTAGTCTCATAGAGCCCAGTGAGTTGCTTAGCCTGTGAAAACCACACTGGCAATTACATGGCAAAACACACTTTAAAAAAAAAAAAAAACAATGCCTGTGCATCAATGAGTTGAGCTAGTCATACAAAAATCAAGGACTTTAATCCAAGCATTGCACAGATGGATGACATTAAGTTTGAAAGGCCTAGCTTTAAAGTTGCTGGTTGGATGACACTGTGCATTTCACTGTACAAATAGACTTCTGATAGAGCCCACTGCTCGTTGTGAACTTTCACATGCTAAGCTCTCTTAGGCATTCTTGAGAGGCCTTAACATCAAAGGTATGATGATCTCAGCCCTTTGCAACATTTTTGGCTATGCTGTGGTTTGGCCGGAGCTGATTTTCCAACTTCACCACACATGGTACTAAAACATGTGTCTCTAATATTTACCGATACTCAAGCCATTTCCGGTCCCTTAGATTTTCCACCCTACAAAGGTTAGTCACAAGGCTAATCTAATTTGATTGTTACAGTTAAGACAGCGTATTTAAATAGCCTGTGAAAAAACACTCCTAAGTAGCGCACTAATCCTTTGACTCAGCAAAATTCACTTTTTAAAAATCACTCTTGAAGCCTCTGTGCCAACCCTTTAACCTATCTCCAGCAAGCTCACTGGGTATAAACTAGGCCTTAGTCTCATAGAACCCAGTGAGTTGCTTAGCCTGTGAAAACCACACTGGCAATGACATGTCAAAACACACTTTAAAAAAAAAAAAACTACAATGCATGTGCATCAATGAGTTGACCTAGTCATACAAAAATCAAGGACTTTAATCCAGGCATTGGACAGATGGATGACATTCAGTTTAAAAGCCCTAGCTTTAAAGTTGCTGGATGGGTGACACTGTGCATTTCACTGTAAAAATAGACGTCTAATAGAGCCCACTGCTTGTTGTGACCTTCCACATGCTAAGCTCTCTTAGGCATTCTTGGGAGGCCTTAACATCAAAGGTATGATCATTTCAGCCCTTTGCAATGTTTTTGGCTATGCTGTGGTTCCGCCAGAGCTGATTTTCCAACTTCACCACACATGGTACTAAAATATGTGTGTCTAATATTTAACGAAGCTAAAGCCATTTCCGGTCCCTTAGATTTTCCACCTTACAAAGTTTAGTCACAAGGCTAATCTAATTTGATTGTTACAGTTAAGACAGCATATTTAAATAGCCTGTGAAAAAACACTCTTAAGCCTAGTGCACTAATACTTTGACTCAGCAAAATTCACTTTTTAAAAATCACTCTCGAAGCCTCCGTGCCAACCCTTTAACCTATCTCCAGCAAGCTCACTGGGAATAAACTAGGCCTTAGTCTCATAGAGCCCAGTGAGTTGCTTAGCCTGTGAAAACCACACTGGCAATGACATGGCAAAACACACTTTAAAAAAAAAAAAACACAATGCCTGTGCATCAATGAGTTGACCTAGTCATACAAAAATCAAGGACTTTAATCCAAGCATTGGACAGATGGATGACATTAAGTTTGAAAGGCCTAGTTTTAAAGTTGCTGGTTGGATGACACTGTGCATTTCACTGTAAAAATAGACTTCTGATAGAGCCCACTGCTCGTTGTGAACTTTCACATGCTAAGCTCTCTTAGGCATTCTTGAGAGGCCTTAACATCAAAGGTATGATGATCTCAGCCCTTTGCAACATTTTTGGCTATGCTGTGGTTTGGCCGGAGCTGATTTTCCAACTTCACCACACATGGTACTAAAACATGTGTCTCTAATATTTACCGATACTCAAGCCATTTCCGGTCCCTTAGATTTTCCACCCTACAAAGGTTAGTCACAAGGCTAATCTAATTTGATTGTTACAGTTAAGGCAACATATTTAAATAGCCTGTGAAAAAACACTCCTAAGTCTAGCGCACTAATACTTTGACTCAGCAAAATTCACTTTTTAAAAATCACTCTCGAAGCCTCCGTGCCAACCCTTTAACCTATCTCTAGCAAACTCACTGGCTATAAACTAGACCTTAGTCTCATAGATCCCACTGAGTTGCTTAGCCTGTGAAAACCACACTGGCAATAACATGGCAAAACACACTTAAAAAAAAAAAACCACAATGCATGTGCATCAATGACTTGACCTAGCCGTACAAAACTCAAGGGATTTAATCCAGGCATTGGACAGATTGATGACATTCAGTTTAAAAGCCCTAGCTTTAAAGTTGCTGGATGGGTGACACTGTGCATTTCACTGTAAAAATAGACGTCTAATAGAGCCCACTGCTTGTTGTGACCTTCCACATGCTAAGCTCTCTTAGGCATTCTTGGGAGGCCTTAACATCAAAGGTATGATTATTTCAGCCCTTTGCAATGTTTTTGGATATGCTGTGGTTCCGCCAGAGCTGATTTTCCAACTTCACCACACATGGTACCAAAATATGTGTGTCTAATATTTAACGAAGCTAAAGCCATTTCCGGTCCCTTAGATTTTCCACCTTACAAAGTTTAGTCACAAGGCTAATCTAATTTGATTGTTACAGTTAAGACAGCATATTTAAAGAGCCTGTGAAAAAAACACTCTTAAGCCTAGTGCACTAATACTTTTACTCAGCAAAATTCACTTTTTAAAAATCACTCTCGAAGCCTCCGTGCCAACCCTTTAACCTATCTCCAGCAAGCTCACTGGGAGTAAACTAGGCCTTAATCTCATAGATCCCACTGAGTTGCTTAGCCTGTGAAAACCACACTGGCAATAACATGGCAAAACACACTTAAAAAAAAAACCCCACAATGCATGTGCATCAATGACTTGACCTAGCCGTACAAAACTCAAGGGCTTTAATCCAGGCATTGGACAGATGGATGACATTCAGTTTAAAAGCCCTAGCTTTAAAGTTGCTGGATGGGTGACACTGTGCATTTCACTGTAAAAATAGACGTCTGATAGAGCCCACTGCTCGTGGTGACCTTCCACATGCTAATCTCTCTTAGGCATTCTTGAGAGGTCGTAACATCAAAGGTATGATCATTTCAGCCCTTTGCAACGTTTTTGGCTATGCTGTGGTTCCGCCACAGCTGATTTTCCAACTTCACCACACATGGTACTAAAATATGTGTCTCTAATATTTACCGATGCTCAAGCCATTTCCGTTCCCTTAGATTTTCCACCCTACAAAGGTTGGTCACAAGGCTAATCTAATTTGATTGTTACAGTTAAGACAGCGTATTTAAATATCCTCTGAAAAAACACTCCTAAGTCTAGCGCACTAATACTTTGACTCAGAAAAATGCACTTTTTAAAAATCACTCTCGAAGCCTCCGTGCCAACCCTTTAACCTATCTCCAGCAAGCTCACTGGGAGTAAACTAGGCCTTAATCTCATAGATCCCACTGAGTTGCTTAGCCTGTGAAAACCACACTGGCAATAACATGGCAAAACACACTTAAAAAAAAAAAACCCACAATGCATGTGCATCAATGACTTGACCTAGCCGTACAAAACTCAAGGGCTTTAATCCAGGCATTGGACAGATGGATGACATTCAGTTTAAAAGCCCTAGCTTTAAAGTTGCTGGATGGGTGACACTGTGCATTTCACTGTAAAAATAGACGTCTAATAGAGCCCACTGCTCGTGGTGACCTTCCACATGCTAATCTCTCTTATGCATTTTTGGGAAGCCTTAACATCAAAGGTATGATCATTTCAGCCCTTTGCAATGTTTTTGGCTATGCTGTGGCTCCACCAAAGTTGATTTTCCAACTTCACCACACATGGTACTAAAATATGTGTCTCTAATATTTACCAAAGCTCAAGCCAGTTCCGGTCCCTTAGATCTTCCACCATACAAAGGTTAGTCACAAGGCTAATCTAATTTGATTGTTACAGTTAAGACAGCATATTTAAATAGCCTGTGAAAAAACACTCTTAAGCCTAGTGCACTAATACTTTGACTCAGCAAAATTCACTTTTTAAAAATCACTCTCGAAGCCTCCGTGCCAACCCTTTAACCTATCTCCAGCAAGCTCACTGGGAGTAAACTAGGCCTTAATCTCATAGATCCCACTGAGTTGCTTAGCCTGTGAAAACCACACTGGCAATAACATGGCAAAACACACTTAAAAAAAAAAAACCCACAATGCATGTGCATCAATGACTTGACCTAGCCGTACAAAACTCAAGGGCTTTAATCCAGGCATTGGACAGATGGATGACATTCAGTTTAAAAGCCCTAGCTTTAAAGTTGCTGGATGGGTGACACTGTGCATTTCACTGTAAAAATAGACGTCTGATAGAGCCCACTGCTCGTGGTGACCTTCCACATGCTAATCTCTCTTAGGCATTCTTGAGAGGTCGTAACATCAAAGGTATGATCATTTCAGCCCTTTGCAACGTTTTTGGCTATGCTGTGGTTCCGCCACAGCTGATTTTCCAACTTCACCACACATGGTACTAAAATATGTGTCTCTAATATTTACCGATGCTCAAGCCATTTCCGTTCCCTTAGATTTTCCACCCTACAAAGGTTGGTCACAAGGCTAATCTAATGTGATTGTTACAGTTAAGAGAGCGTATTTAAATATCCTGTGAAAAAACACTCCTAAGTCTAGCGCACTAATACTTTGACTCAGCAAAATGCACTTTTTAAAAATCACTCTCGAAGCCTCCGTGCCAACCCTTTAACCTATCTCCAGCAAGCTCACTGGGAATAAACTAGGCCTTAGTCTCATAGAGCCCAGTGAGTTGCTTAGCCTGTGAAAACCACACTGGCAATGACATGTCAAAACACACTTTAAAAAAAAAAAACTACAATGCATGTGCATCAATGAGTTGACCTATTCATACAAAAATCAAGGACTTTAATCCAGGCATTGGACAGATGGATGACATTCAGTTTAAAAGCCCTAGCTTTAAAGTTGCTGGATGGGTGACACTGTGCATTTCACTGTAAAAATAGACGTCTAATAGAGCCCACTCTTTGTTGTGACCTTCCACATGCTAAGCTCTCTTAGGCGTTCTTGGGAGGCCTTAACATCAAAGGTATGATCATTTCAGCCCTTTGCAATGTTTTTGGCTATGCTGTGGTTCCGCCAGAGCTGATTTTCCAACTTCACCACACATGGTACTAAAACATGTGTCTCTAATATTTACCGAAGCTCAAGCCATTTCCGGTCCCTTAGATTTTCCACCTTACAAAGTTTAGTTACAAGGCTAATTTAATTTGATTGCTACAGTTAAGACAGCATATTTAAATAGCCTGTGAAAAAAACACTCTTAAGCCTATTGCACTAATACTTTGACTCAGCAAAATTCACTTTTTAAAAATCACTCTCGAAGCCTCTGTGCCAACCCTTTAACCTATCTCCAGCAAGCTCACTGGCTATAAACTAGGCCTTAGTCTCATAGATCCCACTGAGGTGCTTAGCCTGTGAAAACCACACTGGCAATGACATGGCAAAACACACTTAAAAAAAAAACCCACAATGCATGTGCATCAATGACTTGACCTAGCCGTACAAAACTCAAGGGCTTTAATCCAGGCATTGGACAGATGGATGACATTCAGTTTAAAAGCCCTAGCTTTAAAGTTGCTGGATGGGTGACACTGTGCATTTCACTGTAAAAATAGACGTCTAATAGAGCCCACTTCTGGTTGTGACCTTCCACATGCTAAGCTCTCTTAGGCATTCTTGGGAGGCCTTAACATCAAAGGTATGATTATTTCAGCCCTTTGCAATGTTTTTGGATATGCTGTGGTTCCGCCAGAGCTGATTTTCCAACTTCACCACACATGGTACCAAAATATGTGTGTCTAATATTTAACGAAGCTAAAGCCATTTCCGGTCCCTTAGATTTTCCACCTTACAAAGTTTAGTCACAAGGCTAATCTAATTTGATTGTTACAGTTAAGACAGCATATTTAAATAGCCTGTGAAAAAAACACTCGTAAGCCTAGTGCACTAATACTTTGACTCAGCAAAATTCACTTTTTAAAATTCACTCTCGAAGCCTCCGTGCCAACCCTTTAACCTATCTCCAGCAAGCTCACTGGGAATAAACTAGGCCTTAGTCTCATAGAGCCCACTGAGTTGCTTAGCCTGTGAAAACCACACTGGCAATCACATGGCAAAACACACTTTAAAAAAAAAAAACCACAATGCCTGTGCATCAATGAGTTGACCTAGTCATACAAAAATCAAGGACTTTAATCCAGGCATTGGACAGATGGATGACATTAAGTTTGAAAGTCCTAGCTTTAAAGTTGCTGGTTGGATGACACTGTGCATTTCACTGTAAAAATAGACATCTGATAGAGCCCATGCTTGTTGTGACCTTCCACATGCTAAGCTCTCTTATGCATTTTTGGGAGGCCTTAACATCAAAGGTATGATCATTTCAGCCCTTTGCAATGTTTTTGGCTATGCTGTGGCTCCACCAAAGCTGATTTTCCAACTTCACCACACATGGTACTAAAATATGTGTCTCTAATATTTACCAAAGCTGAAACCAGTTCCGGTCCCTTAGATCTTCCACCATACAAAGGTTAGTCACAAGGCTAATCTAATTTGATTGTTACAGTTAAGACAGCGTATTTAAATAGCCTCTGAAAAAACACTCCTAAGTCTAGCGCACTAATCCTTTGACTCAGAAAAATTCACTTTTTAAAAATCACTCTTGAAGCCTGCATGCCATCCCTTTAACCTCTCTCCAGCAAGCTCACTGGCTATGAACTAGGCCTTAGTCTCATAGAGCCCAGTGAGTTGCTTAGCCTGTGAAAACCAAATTGGCAATGACATGGCAAAACACGCTTTAAAAAAAAACAACCACAATGCATGTGCATCAATGACTTGACCTAGCCGTACAAAACTCAAGGGCTTTAATCCAGGCATTGGATAGATGGATGACATTCACTTTAAAAGCCCTAGCTTTAAAGTTGCTGGTTGGGTTACATTGTGCATTTCACTGTAAAAATAGACGTCTGATAGAGCCAACTGCTCGTTGTGACCTTCCACATGCTAAGCTCTCTTAGGCATTCTTGGGAGGCCTTAACATCAAAGGTATGATCATTTCAGCCCTTTGCAATGTTTTTGGCTATGCTGTGGTTCCGCCAGAGCTGATTTTCCAACTTCACCACACATGGTACTAAAATTTGTGTCTCTAATATTTAGCGAAGCTCAAGCCATTTCCGGTCCCTTAGATTTTCCACCTTACAAAGTTTAGTCACAAGGCTAATCTAATTTGATTGTTACAGTTAAGACAGCATATTTAAATAGCCTGTGAAAAAACACTCCTAAGTCTAGCGCACTAATACTTTAACTCAGCAAAATGCACTTTTTAAAAACTACTCTCGAAGCCTAAGTGCCAACCCTTTAACCTCTCTCCACCAAACTCACTAGCTATAAACTAGGCCTTAGTCTCATAGAGCCCAGTGAGTTGCTTAGCCTGTGAAAACCACACTGGCAATGACATGGCAAAACACACTTTAAAAAAAAAAACCCACAATGCATGTGCATCAATGACTTGACCTAGCCGTACAAAACTCAAGGGCTTTAATCCAGGCATTGGACAGATGGATGACATTCAGTTTAAAAGCCCTAGCTTTCAAGTTGCTGGAGGGGTGACACTGTGCATTTTACTGTAAAAATAGACGTCTGATAGAGCCCACTGCTTGTTGTGACCTTCCACATGCTAAGCTCTCTTAGGCATTCTTGGGAGGCCTTAACATCAAAGGTATGATCATTTCAGGCCTTTGCAATGTTTTTGGCTATGCTGTGGTTCCGCCAGAGCTGATTTTCCAACTTCACCACACATGGTACTAAAATATGTGTCTCTAATATTTACTGAAGATCAAGCCATTTCTGGTCCCTTAGATTTTCCACACTACAAAGTTTAGTTGCAAGGCTAATCTAATTTGATAGTTACAGTTAAGACAGCATATTTAAATAGCCTGTGAAAAAACACTCCTAAGTCTAGCGCACTAATACTTTAACTCAGCAAAATGCACTTTTTAAAAACTACTCTCGAAGCCTAAGTGCCAACCCTTTAACCTCTCTCCACCAAACTCACTAGCTATAAACTAGGCCTTAGTCTCATAGAGCCCAGTGAGTTGCTTAGCCTGTGAAAACCACACTGGCAATGACATGGCAAAACACACTTTAAAAAAAAAAACCCACAATGCATGTGCATCAATGACTTGACCTAGCCGTACAAAACTCAAGGGCTTTAATCCAGGCATTGGACAGATGGATGACATTCAGTTTAAAAGCCCTAGCTTTCAAGTTGCTGGAGGGGTGACACTGTGCATTTTACTGTAAAAATAGACGTCTGATAGAGCCCACTGCTTGTTGTGACCTTCCACATGCTAAGCTCTCTTAGGCATTCTTGGGAGGCCTTAACATCAAAGGTATGATCATTTCAGGCCTTTGCAATGTTTTTGGCTATGCTGTGGTTCCGCCAGAGCTGATTTTCCAACTTCACCACACATGGTACTAAAATATGTGTCTCTAATATTTACTGAAGATCAAGCCATTTCTGGTCCCTTAGATTTTCCACACTACAAAGTTTAGTTGCAAGGCTAATCTAATTTGATAGTTACAGTTAATACAGCATATTTAAATAGCCTGTGAAAAAACACACCTAAGTCTAGCAGACTAATACTTTGACTCAGCAAAATGCACTTTTTAAAAATCACTCTCGAAGCCTCCGTGCCAACCCTTTAACTTCTCTCCAGCAAACTCACTAGCTATAAACTAGGCTTTAGTCTCATAGAGCCCAGTGAGTTGCTTAGCCTGTGAAAACCACACTGGCAATGACATGGCAAAACACACTTTAAAAAAAAAAAACCACAATGCATGTGCATCAATGACTTGACCTAGCCGTACAAAACTCAAGGGCTTTAATCCAGGCATTGGACAGATGAATGACATTAAGTTTGAAAGCCCTAGCTTTAAAGTTGCTGGTTGGGTGACACTGTGCATTTCTCTATAAAAATAGATGTCTGATAGAGCCCACTGCTCGTTGTGACCTTCCACATGTTAAGCTCTCTTAGGCATTCTTGAGAGGCCTTAATATCAAAGGTATGATCATTTCAGCCCTTTGCAATGTTTATGGCTATGCTGTGGTTCCGCCAGAGCCGATTTTCCAACTTCACCACACATGGTACTAAAATATGTGTCTCTAATATTTACGGACGCTCAAGCCATTTCCGGTCCCTTAGATTTTCCACCTTACAAAGTTTAGTCGCAAGGCTAATCTAATTTGATTGTTACAGTTAAGACAGCATATTTAAATAGCCTGTGAAAAAACACTCCTAAGTCTAGCGCACTAATACTTTAACTCAGCAAAATGCACTTTTTAAAAACTACTCTCGAAGCCTAAGTGCCAACCCTTTAACCTCTCTCCACCAAACTCACTAGCTATAAACTAGGCCTTAGTCTCATAGAGCCCAGTGAGTTGCTTAGCCTGTGAAAACCACACTGGCAATGACATGGCAAAACACACTTTAAAAAAAAAAACCCACAATGCATGTGCATCAATGACTTGACCTAGCCGTACAAAACTCAAGGGCTTTAATCCAGGCATTGGACAGATGGATGACATTCAGTTTAAAAGCCCTAGCTTTCAAGTTGCTGGAGGGGTGACACTGTGCATTTTACTGTAAAAATAGACGTCTGATAGAGCCCACTGCTTGTTGTGACCTTCCACATGCTAATCTCTCTTAGGCATTCTTGGGAGGCCTTAACATCAAAGGTATGATCATTTCAGCCCTTTGCAATGTTTTTGGCTATGCTGTGGTTCCGCCAGAGCTGATTTTCCAACTTCACCACACATGGTACTAAAATATGTGTCTCTAATATTTACTGAAGATCAAGCCATTTCTGGTCCCTTAGATTTTCCACACTACAAAGTTTAGTTGCAAGGCTAATCTAATTTGATAGTTACAGTTAATACAGCATTTTTAAATAGCCTGTGAAAAAACACACCTAAATCTAGCAGACTACTACTTTGACTCAGCAAAATGCACTTTTTAAAAATCACTCTCGAAGCCTCCGTGCCAACCCTTTAACCTCTCTCCAGCAAACTCACTAGCTATAAACTAGGCTTTAGTCTCATAGAGCCCAGTGAGTTGCTTAGCCTGTGAAAACCACACTGGCAATGACATGGCAAAACACACTTTAAAAAAAAAAAACCACAATGCATGTGCATCAATGACTTGACCTAGCCGTACAAAACTCAAGGGCTTTAATCCAGGCATTGGACAGATGAATGACATTAAGTTTGAAAGCCCTAGCTTTAAAGTTGCTGGTTGGGTGACACTGTGCATTTCTCTATAAAAATAGATGTCTGATAGAGCCCACTGCTCGTTGTGACCTTCCACATGTTAAGCTCTCTTAGGCATTCTTGAGAGGCCTTAATATCAAAGGTATGATCATTTCAGCCCTTTGCAATGTTTATGGCTATGCTGTGGTTCCGCCAGAGCCGATTTTCCAACTTCACCACACATGGTACTAAAATATGTGTCTCTAATATTTACGGACGCTCAAGCCATTTCCGGTCCCTTAGATTTTCCACCCAACAAAGTTTAGTCGCAAGGCTAATCTAATTTGATTGTTACAGTTAAGACAGCATATTTAAATAGCCTGTGAAAAAAACACTCCTAAGTCTAGCGCACTAATACTTTAACTCAGCAAAACGCACTTTTTAAAAATCACTCTCGAAGCCTCCGTGCCAACCCTTTAACCTCTCTCCGGCAAACTCACTAGCTATAAACTAGGCTTTAGTCTCATAGACCCCAGTGAGTTGCTTAGCCTGTGAAAACCACACTGGCAATGACATGGCAAAACACACTTTAAAAAAAAAACCCACAATGCATGTGCATCAATGACTTGACCTAGCCGTACAAAACTCAAGGGCTTTAATCCAGGCATTGGACAGATGGATGACATTCAGTTTAAAAGCCCTAGCTTTAAAGTTGCTGGAGGGGTGACACTGTGCATTTCACTGTAAAAATAGAAGTCTGATAGAGCCCACTGCTTGTTGTGACCTTCCACATGCTAAGCTCTCTTAGGCATTCTTGGGAGGCCTTAACATCAAAGGTATGATCATTTCAGCCCTTTGCAATGTTTTTGGCTATGCTGTGGTTCCGCCAGAGCTGATTTTCCAACTTCACCACACATGATACTAAAATATGTGTCTCTAATATTTACCGAAGCTCAAGCCATTTCCGGTCCCTTAGATTTTCCACCTTACAAAGTTTAGTCACAAGGCTAATCTAATTTGATTGTTACAGTTAAGACAGCATATTTAAATAGCCTGTGAAAAAACACTCTTAAGCCTAGTGCACTAATACTTTGACTCAGCAAAATTCACTTTTTAAAAATCACTCTCGAAGCCTCCGTGCCAACCCTTTAACCTATCTCCAGCAAACTCACTGGCTGTAAACTAGGCCTTAGTCTCATAGATCCCACTGAGTTGCTTAGCCTGTGAAAACCACACTGGCAAAGACATGGCAAAACACACTTTAAAAAAAAAAACCCACAATGCATGTGCATCAATGACTTGACCTAGCCATACAAAACTCAAGACATTTAATCCAGGCACTGGACAGGTTGATGACATTCAGTTTGAAAGCCCTATCTTTAAATTTGCTGGTTGGGTGACACTGTACATTTCTCTGCAAAAACAGACATGAGGTTTAGGTGATTGTTACCTAAGTAAATTCCTTAAAACCTAACAAGCAAATTCTGGCTTAGATCACCAGGACAGGAAGCGGGCACTCATGTATTGTCTTAAGTTGGACACTACTTAGCATAATCTTAAAGGAGTTTCCTCGCTCTTACATCACTCAGAGATTTGAGGTGAAGGCGGGTTTGTCCAGGAATTGAACGCAGGACCTCTCACACCCAAAGCCAGAATCATACCTCTAGACCAACAAGCCTTTTCACACTGCCCTATAGTCCCCTTTTTACTGGACATTTGAAAGAAACAGAAGTCAGGGGTCCAGCATTTTTCAGAAAGGGCCACTAATAAATGGTGCCAGACACCTGTGGATCTAAAGTAAGGAAATGGGGCTCGTCCCCGATTTGAAACCGGGACCTCTCGCACCCTAACCAAGAATCATACGCCTAGACCAACCAGCCCGTGTTGGCAGTTTCCATTGATCGACTTTTCGATTTCTGGCTGAAGTCCACATTTGGACACCTTCTGCTAGCCGGCACGCCATTGAAGGCCGAAAGAATGCAAGCCATCTGCTCGTTGTGACCTTCCATATGCTGATATCCCTTAGGCATTCTTGAGAGGCCTTAACATCAAAGGTATAATCATTTCAGCCCATTGCAATGTTTTTGGCTATGCCGTGGTTCCGCCAAAGCTGAATCAAGGCCATGGCCAGATGGAGCATGCCGAGTTTTGTGATGCTGCATCAAATGGCTTAGATTTTATTCACCTCTGAAAAGAAGCATTGGCAATGACTCATCAAAATGCACTTTTTAAAAAATCACTGTCGAAGCAGGGGCGCGCCAGCCCTTTAACCTATCTCTAGCAAATTCACTGGCTATAAACTAGGCCTTGGTCTGATAGAGCCCACTGAGTTGCTTAGCCTGTGAAAACCACACTGGCAATGACATGGCAAAACACACTTTAAAAAAAAAACCCCAAAATGCATGTGCATCAATGACTTGACCTAGCCGTACAAAACTCAAGGGCTTTAATCCAGGCATTGGACAGATGGATGACATTCAGTTTAAAAGCCCTAGCTTTAAAGTTGCTGGTTGGGTGACACTGTGCATTTCACTGTAAAAATAGACGTCTGATTGAGCCCACTGCTCCTTTTCACCTTCCACATGCTAAGCTCTTTTAGGCATTCTTGGGACGCCTTAACATCAAAGGTATGATAATTTCAGCCCTTTGCAATATTTTTGGCTATGCTGTGGTTCCGCCAGAGCTGATTTTCCAACTTCACCACACATGGTACTAAAATATGTGTCTCTAATATTTACCGAAGCTCAAGCCATTTCCGGTCTAGCGCACTAATCCTTTGACTCAGCAAAATTCACTTTTAAAAAATCACTCTCGAAGCCTCCGTGCCAACCCTTTAACCTATCTCCAGCAAACTCACTGGCTATAAACTGGGCCTTAGTCTCATAGAGCCCACTGAGTTGCTTAAGCCTGTGAAAACCACACTGGCAATGACATGGCAAAACACACTTCAAAAAAAAAACAACACAATGCATGTGCATCAATGACTTGACCTCGCCGTACAAAACTCAAGGGATTTAATCCAGGAATTGGACAGATTGATGACATTCAGTTTGAAAGCCCTAGCTTTAAAGTTGCTGGTTGGGTGACACTGTGCATTTCTCTGAAAAAATAGGCGTCTGATAGAGCCAACTGCTCGTTGTGACCTTCGACATGTTAAGCTCTCTTAGGCATTCTTGAGAGGTCGTAACATCAAAGGTATGATTATTTCAGCCCTTTGCAAGGCTTTTGGCTATGCTGTGGTTCCGCCAGAGCTGATTTTCCAACTTCAACACACATGGTACTAAAATATGTGTCTCTAATATTTACCGAAGCTCAAGCCATTTCCGGTCACTTAGATTTTCCACACTACAAAGTTTAGTCGCAAAGCTAGTCTAATTTGATTGTTACAGTTAAAACAGCATATTTAAATAGCCTGTGAAAAAACACTCCTAAGTCTAGCAGACTAATACTTTGACTAAGCAAAATTCACTTTTTAAAAATCACTCTCGAAGCCTCCGTGCCAACCCTTTAACCTATCTCCAGCAAACTCACTGGCTGTAAACTAGGCCTTAGTCTCATAGATCCCACTGAGTTGCTTAGCCTGTGAAAACCACACTGGCAAAGACATGGCAAAACACACTTTAAAAAAAAAAACCCACAATGCATGTGCATCAATGACTTGACCTAGCCATACAAAACTCAAGACATTTAATCCAGGCACTGGACAGGTTGATGACATTCAGTTTGAAAGCCCTAGCTTTAAAGTTGCTGGTTGGGTGACACTGTGCATTTCACTGTAAAAATAGACGTCTGATTGAGCCCACTGCTCCTTTTGACCTTCCACATGCTAAGCTCTTTTAGGCATTCTTGGGACGCCTTAACATCAAAGGTATGATAATTTCAGCCCTTTGCAATATTTTTGGCTATGCTGTGGTTCCGCCAGAGCTGATTTTCCAACTTCACCACACATGGTACTAAAATATGTGTCTCAAATATTTACCGAAGCTCAAGCCATTTCCGGTCTAGCGCACTAATCCTTTGACTCAGCAAAATTCACTTTTAAAAAATCACTCTCGAAGCCTCCGTGCCAACCCTTTAACCTATCTCCAGCAAACTCACTGGCTATAAACTGGGCCTTAGTCTCATAGAGCCCACTGAGTTGCTTAAGCCTGTGAAAACCACACTGGCAATGACATGGCAAAACACACTTCAAAAAAAAAACAACACAATGCATGTGCATCAATGACTTGACCTCGCCGTACAAAACTCAAGGGATTTAATCCAGGAATTGGACAGATTGATGACATTCAGTTTGAAAGCCCTAGCTTTAAAGTTGCTGGTTGGGTGACACTGTGCATTTCTCTGAAAAAATAGGCGTCTGATAGAGCCAACTGCTCGTTGTGACCTTCGACATGTTAAGCTCTCTTAGGCATTCTTGAGAGGTCGTAACATCAAAGGTATGATCATTTCAGCCCTTTGCAAGGCTTTTGGCTATGCTGTGGTTCCGCCAGAGCTGATTTTCCAACTTCAACACACATGGTACTAAAATATGTGTCTCTAATATTTACCGAAGCTCAAGCCATTTCCGGTCACTTAGATTTTCCACACTACAAAGTTTAGTCGCAAAGCTAGTCTAATTTGATTGTTACAGTTAAAACAGCATATTTAAATAGCCTGTGAAAAAACACTCCTAAGTCTAGCAGACTAATACTTTGACTAAGCAAAATTCACTTTTTAAAAATCACTCTCGAAGCCTCCGTGCCAACCCTTTAACCTATCTCCAGCAAACTCACTGGCTGTAAACTAGGCCTTAGTCTCATAGATCCCACTGAGTTGCTTAGCCTGTGAAAACCACACTGGCAAAGACATGGCAAAACACACTTTAAAAAAAAAAACCCACAATGCATGTGCATCAATGACTTGACCTAGCCATACAAAACTCAAGACATTTAATCCAGGCACTGGACAGGTTGATGACATTCAGTTTGAAAGCCCTATCTTTAAATTTGCTGGTTGGGTGACACTGTACATTTCTCTGTAAAAACAGACATGAGGTTTAGGTGATTGTTACCTAAGTAAATTCCTTAAAACCTAACAAGCAAATTCTGGCTTAGATCACCAGGACAGGAAGCGGGCACTCATGTATTGTCTTAAGTTGGACACTACTTAGCATAATCTTAAAGGAGTTTCCTCGCTCTTACATCACTCAGAGATTTGAGGTGAAGGCGGGTTTGTCCGGGAATTGAACGCAGGACCTCTCACACCCAAAGCCAGAATCATACCTCTAGACCAACAAGCCTTTTCACACTGCCCTATAGTCCCCTTTTTACTGGACATTTGAAAGAAACAGAAGTCAGGGGTCCAGCATTTTTCAGAAAGGGCCACTAATAAATGGTGCCAGACACCTGTGGATCTAAAGTAAGGAAATGGGGCTCGTCCCCGATTTGAAACCGGGACCTCTCGCACCCTAACCAAGAATCATACGCCTAGACCAACCAGCCCGTGTTGGCAGTTTCCATTGATCGACTTTTCGATTTCTGGCTGAAGTCCACATTTGGACACCTTCTGCTAGCCGGCACGCCATTGAAGGCCGAAAGAATGCAAGCCATCTGCTCGTTGTGACCTTCCATATGCTGATATCCCTTAGGCATTCTTGAGAGGCCTTAACATCAAAGGTATGATCATTTCAGCCCTTTGCAATGTTTTTGGCTATGCTGTGGCTCCACCAGAGCTGATTTTCCAACTTCACCACACATGGTACTAAAATATGTGTCTCTAATATTTACCAAAGCTCAAGCCAGTTCCGGTCCCTTAGTTCTTCCACCCAACAAAGTTTAGTCGCAAGGCTAATCTAATTTGATTGTTACAGTTAAGACAGCATATTTAAATAGGCTGTGAAAAAACACTCCTATGTCTAGCGCACTAATCCTTTGACTCAGCAAAATTCACTTTTTAAAAATCACTCTCGAAGCCTCCGTGCCAACCCTTTAACCTCTCTCCAGCAAGCTCACTGGCTATAAACTAGGCCTTAGTCTCATAGAGCCCAGTGAGTTGCTTAGCCTGTGAAAACCACACTGGCAATGACATGGCAAAACACACTTTAAAAAAAAAAACCCACAATGCATGTGCATCAGTGACTTGACCTAGCCATACAAAACTCAAGGGATGTAATCCAGGCACTGGACAGATTGATGACATTCAGTTTGAAAGCCCTATCTTTAAAGTTGCTGGTTGGGTGACAATGTGCATCTCTCTGAAAAAATAGACGTCTGATAGAGCCCACTGCTCGTTGTGACCTTCGACATGCTAAGCTCTCTTAGGCATTCTTGAGAGGTCGTAAGATCAAAGGTATAATCATTTCAGCCCTTTGCAATGTTTTTGGCTATGCTGTGGTTCCGCCAAAGCTGAATCAAGGCCATGGCCAGATGGAGCATGCCGAGTTTTGTGATGCTGCATCAAATGGCTTAGATTTTAGTCACCTTTGAAAAGAAGCATTGGCAATGACTCAGCAAAATGCACTTTTTAAAAATCACTCTTGAAGCCTCCATGCCAACCCTTTAACCTATCTCCAGCAAACTCACTGGCTATAAACTAGGCCTTAGTCTCATAGAGCCCACTGAGTTGCTTAGCCTGTGAAAACCACACTGGCAATGACATGGCAAAACACACTTTAAAAAAAAAAACCCCACAATGCATGTGCATCAATGAGTTGACCTAGCCGTACAAAACTCAAGGGCTTTAATCCAGGCATTGGACCGATGGATGACATTAAGTTTGAAATCCCTAGCTTTAAAGTTGCTGGTTGGGCGACACTGTGCATTTCTCTGTAAAAACAGACGTCAGGTTTAGGTGAGCGTTACCTAAGTAAATTCCTTAAAACCTAACAAGCAAATTCTGGCTTAGATCACCAGGACAAGAAGTGGGCACTCTTGTATTGTCTGAAGTTGGAAACTACTTAGCAAAATTTTAAAGGAGTTTCCTCTTTCTAACATCAGTCAGAGATTTGAGGTGAAGGCGGGTTTGTCCGGGAATTGAACCTGGGACCTCTCACACCCAAGAAACAGAAGTCAGGGGCCCAGCACTTTTCAGAAAGGGCCACTAATAAATGGTGCCAGACACCTGTGGATCTAAAGTAAGGACAGCGGGCTCGTCTGGGATTTGACCCTGGGATCTTTCACACCCGAAGCGAGAATCATACGCCTAGACCAACGAGCCCATTATTTACTTGTTTCAATTTGCTTTTAATAATTTACAATTCTCTTGATGACTGAATGATAATTCAAGGTACGTACTTGAAAGGTATGATTCCTTTTTATTCATCTACCACTAGAAACAACTGAAAACATATTTGCAAGACACTGAATTTGGTTTGTGAGAATGGGTCAGTCTATTAATGGGTCACGCCAGCACGCCATTGAAGGCCGAAAGAATGCAAGTGTGATGGAAAATATTATTCGATCATATATTATCGTGTGATTCATATGTCATGATTCATATATAATCATGTTAATCCTTTCCATCATATAATCCTATATGAATGGTTTAGACTGCATACTCTGTCTCTGTATATTGTGAGAACAAACGACTGTTGGAATGTTGCTTTGTGACCTGCAGGTGTCGTAAAGAGGGATTAGGCTTTTGTTGTCTTGCAAACTGTGTCCTGGTGAGTGCTCTGGTACTGCAGGAATGTTCATCACGATAAGGAGCAGGGAATGGGTAAACCCCAGAGCACCCCTCTTTGGGGGTGAAGTTTAGGTATAAGGAGCAGAGCCAGTCTACCCCTTTAGAGCCTTTGTTTCAGAGCATTAGCTCTCACACAGCTGTGTTTTGTAGGTCCTATTTTCTTTATTAAATTACTCTTTTAATCACGTCTGACTTGCTGTTTATTCAAATTTCCACCAGAGAAATTGGTGTTGTCGGGAGGATCAGCGAGGGGCACCACACGGAGCAGTGGTGACTGAACTTCGAGGATGTTCCTCAGCGAGAATTTCTCGGCTGAGCTGGAGAAAGAGGGAAACCCACAAGAATATGGGAAAGTACCTAACCAGGGAGTGATGTCCCGCTTGACTCCATTGATGTGCTCTGCCTGATCTAACGAACTGAATGTAAGTGGTGGAAATAGTAAACTAATCTTTAAAAGTTCGAATATACAAATCTGTCAGTGTTTGCCTGAGGGCGCGCCTGTGTAAGTAGCGTAGTAGAGGAATACTAGCGCTCACAAAGGAGTCTGGGACTCCGGAGTCTGGGACTCTAATAGCCTAAAAGAGTTAGGCACACTGTGTAGACGTACAAGTGTAAGGGAAAATAGGCCCGGGCCACCAGGACGCCCCATAGAGAAAGGAGGTAACTCTGTTAACCAGCACGAATTACTGGAGCAGAACTAAATTAAAGCAATGTTAGAGACGTGATTAACAGAAAAAAAAAGAAAAAAGAAAAAGGGGAGAGAGTCACCCGTACCCATATTATTCATATTATTTGGTTATATTGCAATCACATTTGTGCAATCACCCTTACCTACAAAAAAATAATTAAAAAATGGGTAAAGGGTAAAGTAAGGAATATGAATTTAGCAAAGACAAGTTTTCTAGTAGCCTGTTCTTCCAAATGAGTAAAGATTATAGGGAACATGTAAATAAACATGTCCCGTTCTGGATTAAATACTATGGGTTTAATGCATCGGGGACCTTGAGTGTTGCATATTTACTTAAATTGGTTGAAAGAGTAAAGGTTAAACCAAGGGAGGCTGATAAGAAAGTGCGGAAATATTTTGAACAGTGAAGATATGCTGGAAAAGGCAAAAATGTGGTTAGAGGAGGCTGAAAAAAGGTAAAAGGTAATAATGAAGTGTCTCAGTGTGTTTGCTTAGCTGATCCTGACCTCGATGCCGCCCCGCCAGCTGATCCAACAGCCACAAGCATCAACAAACCCACCTCCATATCCTGAGCCAGGGACTTCATCGCTAACATCAAAGCCGTCTCTATATGACAAACCAAGACGACAACTGGAGGCAATAACCTCACCAGTGGCTCATCGCACTCGAAGTCACACCACTATAAAACCATCTGCAGAGCCTGAGGCAGGATGCGCCCTGCAGTTCCCGATGGTGGAGGTGTCTGGACCAGATGGAGTAATTATGGTCCACCGCCACTGGACTGCAGACGACATCATGAAAGCAGCCGACGGCCTGAGCAAACCAGGCGATATCGGCGGACGACGCTTCGGACATGAACTTATGGCATTTGTGCAGTCCTGCAGACCAACTTAGGCTGAACTGAGACGATTGCTTATGATTCGACTCGGACCGCAGTATAACCACATTGACAGAGACTGGGTGGATAGAGATGTTCGTCTCCATCTGCCTGAGTGGAATGCACCACCCCAAGGGCAGCCTGACCTAAATGGTCCATACAGAGAGACGATAAGAAGACTCATCGAAAGGGTGGAAGCAGCATACCCGACAACTATTAACACTGACATGATAGCAGCATGCAAACAAAGGGATGACGAGCCCATGGCTGATTTCCTCATCCGTTTGACACGCGTCCATACTAATCATTGTGGAATTGATGCACCAGCACAATGTGCAGCGGGCCCCGGAGAGGTGGGGGCGTGGGAAGCTCATCTGAGAAATAGCTTCCTCATGAATATGAGAAAGGACATTAGCGACCTCATCAGAAAAAACTGCATCGGTTATAGTATCAGTATATAGCCCCTTTGTCAACTATTGAAGAAAACGCCAAGCATCACGAAACTAATCTGGGCAAGAAGGATGCTAGACGGGAGCGCCAGTGCGCCGACATCACCCACCAGACGATGCTGACCATGCTCCAAACAGTAGGAGACAGAGGAAGAGGTCACGGACGTGGCAGAGGACGCGGACGAGGGAGAGGAAGAGGTTGAGGAAAAGAGTTTGGAGAAAGGGAATGCTCTAATTGTGGAAAATTCGGACACTTTGCAAGAGACTGTCCTGAAGAAGAAGGGGAAGATAGTGACAGCACAGCTGTGGAAGTTAAAAAAGACAGACAGGCGGAGGAGAGGCAGGACAGCGACGGGCCACTGAAGGAAAACAGCAAAAGGGAAGTAACAAATTTAAATGACCAATTACTACAGCAGATTAGTAAA
The DNA here is from genome assembly GCF_041902795.1 of Electrophorus electricus. NCBI lineage: Eukaryota > Metazoa > Chordata > Actinopteri > Gymnotiformes > Gymnotidae > Electrophorus > Electrophorus electricus. The sequence continues at coordinate 1,344,800 of NC_137519.1, forward strand.
GGGTCAAGAGGCCTCCCTGAAGCAATTGTGAATGTAGAGGGACAAAATGTTAAGCTTTTGGTTGACAGTGGTGCCACCCACTCGGTGTTGAGAGAAGGTTTAATAGAATGTAGAATGAGACCAGGGTATGGGATAACAGTAATTGGAGTGGGAGGCCATCCCATCGATGAAAGGATGTCCGAGCCTCTCCAGTGTAGTTTAGGAAATAGCCAATTCAAACAGCTTTTTGGTGTCAGAAATGTGCCCAATTAATTTGTTAGATAGAGACCTAATGTGTAAACTTGAATGCACAATTTGCAGCAACCCAGAGGGGTTATTTGTCACGTGGGAAACACACACACAGGGAGTCCAGTTAGGAATGGGGGTCCCTTTGTATGTTTATGAATTGCAGTGTACTGCTGGGGAAGTACTAACACATTTTATGACTGAAGTTACTAACACGCTACCTGGTGAGCTGATTATTAAACAAAGTGACTCCATTCACTCTACGATGGAGGTCCATGAGGGACCAGACGTTGATTTTGAGCAGAAATTTGACTTAGGGGGCAGCGACAGTTTGATTATCACAGCTATAGCATGGGACTACGAGTGGGCTGCGGGAGTGGTGCAGCTCTCAGCTAAACAAAAACCTTTATATTTGGTCCCACATGCAGCGCCTCATGTGTCGCTGGCTAGCACACATGCCGACCCAGACTGGCAGAGAGTAGGATTATGGACTAAATGCGTGTTGAGCGCAACTGACTGGGTAAAAGAATCCCAGTGTGAAATTATGTACAGTCCGAGCATAAAAGCGTGGAAAATGCCAGCCCTGTATAGGTTAAATTGCAAAAGGGGGGTCGAGCTTGTGAGTCCAAATATGGCGATTATGGCAGCCTCTGTTACCTTCTCAGAAGAAGAGGAAGAGGAACTGAAAACAGTTCCTGCAGGGTTATGGGCACAGGGAAAAAATTATGTGGGCTTAATAAAAGGATGTGAGCCTGTCCACATCACCCCAAAATCTGATTATAGACCCCACCAACACCAATACCCTCTGAAACCAGAGGCAGCAGAGGGTATTAGGCCGGTGTTCCAATCATTAAAGCAAGCAGGAATAATCGTACCATGCCCAGACTCACCGGTACGTACTCCAATCTTCCCAGTTAAGAAACCAGGGAAAGATGAATGGAGATTTGTGCAGGATTTGCAGGCTGTCAATGCGGCAGTACACCCTAGAGCCCCAGAAGTTCCAAATCCGCACAGCATTATCTCTCTCAGATCCCACCAGACAGCAAGTGGTTCAGTGTAGTCGATTTGGCCAATGCTTTTTTCAGTGTACCTGTGCACAAGGATAGCCAATTTTAGTTTGCTTTCAATTTTGAAGGAAAGCCATACACATTCACGAGGTTGTGTCAGGGATATTGTGAATCACCAACTATTCATAATGCCGCCCTACACCGAAGCCTAGAGGCTTTAGAGCTCCCTGAAGGAACAGCTCTGCTGCAATATGTTGATGATCTCTTAATTTGTGGAAGAACACAAGAAGCGTGTAAACAAGCCATGGTGGCACTGCTACATCATTTAGCAGTGGAAGGCCACAAGGCATCCAAATCTAAATTACAGTTTTGCAAGCAGCAAGTGCACTTCCTAGGACATGACATTACCGAACAGACGCGCATGCTGACTAAAGACCGGGTGAATGCTATTTTGACTATACCGAAGCCTATGATGAAAAAACAGCTGCTGTCTTTCTTAGGCATGTGCTCCTATTGTAGAACGTTCATACCATCTTATGCCGAACATGAGGGGCCACTCAGAAATATAATACCGACTAAGGGGTCGAATTCCTCCCAGTTAGAGTGGACGCCAGAGGCTGAAGCGGCCTTTACAGCATTAAAGCAATTATTACAGGTCATGCCCGCCTTAGACAGTGGATGTGAAAGGACAATATATGACAAGCGTTTTAACGCAAAAACACGGGGACAAACAGAGGCCAGTAGCCTATTTCTCAGGAAAGCTGGATGCAGTTGCAGCAGGCCTGCCATTGTGCATAAGAGCGGTAGCCGCAACGAGTGTCCAGTGACAACGGAACACCCTTCGTACACGAAGGGTTAAAAGCCCTGACTAAATACCTAGGAGTGGATATGAGAAAACACTGCAGCTATAACCCTGCTAGCGCAGGGGCGGTAGAAAGGGTAAATGGAACCATTAAAGGGGGATTAGCTAAAATGATGCAGGAAACAGGCATGAATTGGGTTAAATGCCTCCCCCTAGTCCTGTGGCAATGTCGAACTGGGCCACAGGCATGAACAGGCTTATCAGCCTTTGAGATAGTGTTTGGACAGCCTCCCGACACAGGGGTAGGACCACCCGACTGGGACACTAACCTGATCAATGAGTCACTTTTGCAGTATTGTGTGTCTCTGCACAACTCTCTCTCCCATGTGTCTAATCAGGTGAAGGCAGTCCTTCCTGAGGTGACAGATACTCCCCTCCATACACTTCAGCCAGGTGATTGGGTGCTGATTAAAGACTTCAGAAGGAAGCGGTGGCGTCAACCCAGGTGGAGAGGGCCATTCCAAGTGCTATTGACAACTAACACTGCTCTGAAAACCAACGGAAGAGCAACTTGGGTACACAATACCCACTGTAAAAAAGCACCTGAGAGCCCTACAGACGATTAGTAACCATAAAGAGAAAAATGACCGAAGCGATGACTCTGGCAGCGCAGACAAGTATAAAGGATCCCGACATGCAGGACGAAGACTTCTATAGACTAAGAACATTATTAGGCCCTATGATGAATGAAATTAGAAATGATTGTATAGGAATCAAAGGGGGGAAGTGTGATGGAAAATATTATTCGATCATGTATTATCATGTGCTTCATATGTAATGATTCATATATAATCATGTTAATCTTTTCCATCATATAATCCTATATGAATGGTTTAGACTGCATACTCTGTCTCTGTATATTGTGTGAACAAACGACTGTTGGAATGTTGCTTTGTGACCTGCAGGTGTCGTAAAGAGGGATTAGGCTTTTGTTGTCTTGCAAACTGTGTCCTGGTGAGTGCTCTGGTACTGCAGGAATGTTCATCACGATAAGGAGCAGGGAATGGGTAAACCCCAGAGCACCCCTCTTTGGGGGTGAAGTTTAGGTATAAGGAGCAGAGCCAGTCTACCCCTTTTGAGCCTTTGCTTCAGAGCATTAGCTCTCACACAGCTGTGTTTTGTATGTCCTATTTTCTTTATTAAATTACGATTTTAATCACGTCTGACTTGCTGTTTATTCAAATTTCCACCACACAAGCCATCTGCTCGTTGTGACCTTCCACATGCTGAGCTCTCTTAGGCATTCTTGAGAGGCCTTAACATCAAAGGTATGATCATTTCAGCCCTTTGCAATGTTTTTGGCTATGCGGTGGTTCCACCAGAGCTGATTTTCCTACTTCACCACACATGGTACTAAAATATGTGTCTGTAATATGTACCGAAGCTCAAGCCAGTTCTGGTCCCTTAGGTCCCTAATTTGATTGTTACAGTTAAGACAGTCCACTGACAGCATATTGACAGCAAAAACACTCCTAAGTCTAGCACACTAATACTTTGACTCAGCAAAATGCACTTTTAAAAAATCAGTCTCGAAGCCTGCGCGCCAACCCTTTAACCTATCTCCAGCAAACTCACTGGCTATAAACTAGGCCTTGGTCTGATAGAGCCCACTGAGTTGCTTAGCCTGTGAAACCCACACTGGCAATGACATGACAAAACACACTTTAAAAAAAACCCACAATGCATGTGCATCAATGAGTTGACCTATCCGTACAAAACTCAAGGGTTTTAATCCGGGCATTGGACAGATGGATGACACTGAGTTTGAAAGGTGTAACATCCAACAGCTGGTCTAGAACTTATATAAGCCCAGTGACCCAGTCATTTATTCCTGGGTCTTTGCTAAAATTTTGAGGCAAGCTCCTAGCCGGTAACTTCAGGTATTGAGGTCTGTGAGCCCTTGTGCTACACCTCACTTCTTGTCTGCGAGGGTGTTTTTGTTTTGTTTGGTAAGTTTTAGTTTGGTTTTCCCCAGTGAATCGGGGTTGCCATTTCTTCCCATGGCGTCCTTTGTTCTCCCCTTTTCCACGGTTGGCGTGGTGTTTAGATTTTTCCTTTTGTTTTACCTGATCCAAGATCTAACTGTTCTGCACATGGGCCCACTGTTTTTAGAGTGTGATTGCTCACCCAGTAGGCTGTTGTTCTCATCACCTTGCTGATTTGGGTTTGGGCTCACCTTACAAACAATAATGCATGTAAAATCATGTTTGCTTATTAAACTCAAAATTAATAAAATAGGTGATGAAATGTATATGTTCTGCTTTTCTTCTAGGATCAACCTAGATGCCTAGAGGTACAAGTTACTTAAGGTCTATCTTAGACAATGATAAGTGCACAAGCAATTATAAAAAAAATAAGCAAGTACTAGAGTTTGTTAGACAACAGTGTAATAAACAATACCCTACAATAGGGGAGCAGTGTCAGTTGTCATTTAAATATTCCACAAATAGATTGAGTCTGTGAATAGATGCAAGGTGCTGTTCGTTCCAGGAGCCAGGACAGAGAATAGACTTGATGTTTGTCTTCCACAAGACTTCAAGCATGGTACTGAGCACTGGTAGGTAGGTAGATAGATAGATAGATAGATAGATAGATAGATAGATAGATAGATAGATAGATAGATAGATAGAAAGATAGATAGATAGATAGATAGATAGATAGATAGATAGATAGATAGATAGATAGATAGATAGATAGATAGATAGATAGATAGAAACTTGGGACAGCCTGACCTACATAACACAGTTAGAAAACAAGTAAAGCACTGCACATGCACTGTTTTTGAACAGGGCACTAATGGTACTATCTCTTATCAATGCTCAAAGCTTTGGCTGTTATTTGGGGTCTTTTTGTTGTCTCCTTATTTGGTACTACCACTGATAGTTATTGTACTCTACAGTGGTAAAACAAAATGCAGTATTGTAACGCGGACTGCCAAAGTGCTGATGGGCATGAAGCAGGACGCACACACTGACAAGGGTTTAAATAACTACAAACATGGCACAACTAAACCGATGCAGGTGTGTGCTTAACAACATAGTGATACAGACAAATGATACAGTTAACGAACAAAGAACTCCCACTGCATGCGGCAGGCCATACCACATGACCAGTGGAATGTGAGCGCTCCTAGACACGTTTACTTGATCAAAGGCTGCACAGGAGGAGTGAACACAAAGCATCAAGTGAGACAGGTGGAGGACTTTTACCCTAAAACAAAATAAATACCTGGCACACTCAGTGACCTCTTCAAAGTGCAGTCTACTAAAAACAGGCATGGTACTAAAGTCCTTACAGTTGGTATAGCTGGACTGGGAAAAACTCTGTATACAAGTTCATTCTTGACTGGGATGAAGAGAAATGCAACCAGGACACAAATGTACACAAACAGACATGTATGAACACACAAATTCATATATGCACAGATACACGACACACATTACACACACACATTATCCTCAAAAACGCTCTCATATTTCCCAACAGTACAAACACCTTATGGAAACACTACACATGCACATTTTTGTCCTCTCCTCTAATGTCTCTTCTTGCGTGCAAATGCATGTGAGCTCACACTGGACCCAAACACAGCACACACATGTCTCTCTCTATCTGAGAACAGAAAGGTGACGTGGGTGTAGGAGCAGCAGTTGTATCCTGATAGTCCAGAGAGATGTGATGTTTATGTACAGGTGCTGTGTAGAGAGAGTCTGTCTGGATGCTGTTACTGGGAGCCTGAGTGAAGTGTGAGGGCTGCTATGGCAGTGAAATATAAAGGAATAAACAAGAAAGGAGACAGTGACTGTAGCTTTGGATGGAATGTAAAGTCCTGGAGGCTGCACTGCTCTAAAATCAGTTACTCTCTCTGGCACAATAAGAAGAAACCTGCTATCCCTGTCCCCCTCCAGCTCCAACAGAGTAGGAGTGTATCTGGACTGGCGGGCCGGCACTGTGTCCTTCTACAGCATCTCCTCTCACACACATACACTTACCCACTTACACACATTCCACTCCAAATTCACTGAGCCCCTCTATGTAGGGTTTTGGGTTTATTTTGACTCCTCAGTGGGTGTGAGTGAGCCAGGATAGCCTGCTGTATTATGGAAGAATATGTGAGTCTGCAGAGGAACACACACACAGACATACATTTTTGTGAAATTCAGAACATCAGAGAAACACATTACCAAATGGTAATCTCTGAGGGTTCAAGAAACTGAGCAAGCAATTTTTTTGTCTCAAACAGAGCCCATATGATGGCTATCTGCTGACATTTTCTCTACCTGCTTTTAAAAAAAAATGATATTTTTATGATTTATCTTTACTTCTGAGATGGTGTCAGGTTTGCGTGAGCATCTAGGACAAGCACACACTCATTTAAGTCTGAGACAATATACGATAATAAGGACCTGGTAAACCTAAGGACCAACTTACACACCTGGTGTACTGCAAATCAAGAACATGACAATAACAGGGTGTATCTGCCATAGTTACAATTATGTTTTGAATTAAAATCAGTCCATCAGTTTTAATGCCAATAGTGTCATCCTAACATCAAAATGTTTTGGGGTTTTTTTTGGGGGGGGGGGGGTTGTTGTTTTTTTATAGCATACATTACAGAATTAACTGTTTTACTGGCAACAAGCCAATTGCTGACATACTCGTTTGGATGTATTGTCTTTTATAGGATCAGGCCATAACATTAAAAGCAATGTAAATTAAAAGCAAATATGTAATTAGAAACAGGCCTTATTTATCAAAATAAGAACACTAAATTGCCAACTGTAAATCCTTTATATAGGCATATTTGTATGGATCAATTTGTTGTATTTATGCAAGTGAAAATTTATGCCTACCTACCAAACAGGTGAATTTAAAACTTATTCACTTAAATGAGGACCAATGTACTTAATCACAGTCAGGTAATAATGTTACTACCAGAATTTAACCATCTGAAATGAATTGCTTTTCAGAACACAAAAGCCAAACAAAAGGCTTGGAAAGTGACTAAGTAAATAAAGTGTAAACACAATGGTCCTGAAAAAATGTAACTGAGGTACACAAAGTTTAACTTTATTCCTAAAAAACCAAAGAAAAGCACAACCAGAAATGTAACCAAAATGATATGAAATGTTTATTGTGACTCTACAATAGGCTGGAAATGAAAGTGACGAACACCATATAAACAAAACAGGGCTTAAATAAGAGGACTAAACAAGAGTTAACAAGGAACAGGAGAAGACCATAAAGGGTGGAGAATAGAAACAAGGAACAAAACCTGGAATAGAACGAAAACAAAGGAGCACATGACAGGTGGCCAAGGGAACCATGAAGCTAACAGAGTGGAATTGTAGAAGAGTAGAAACTAAATGTAATGGAGAACAGTTTTGGTTATCCAGTAGCTAACTAAAAGACAGAATATCTCAAATGTTTTACCATTTTACAGTCACAAATAATACAAAAAAACAAAGGCCTATAAAATTCTATACTGTGCTGTGACAATTCAATAAACCAACCAAAACAGGTTTTAGAGGAATCTGCTGCTAAATAAGGAGCTATAATATGTGCCTTGTTCATTTAAACACTGGAAGCAGAGGACAGTTAGTAATGACCCAGCATCAGATGACTCAGTATTAGTATAACTCAGGCTCCAATTCAGAAAGCAAAGAAAAAGGGCAAAGAGGGTAGGGACCTACATGTTTTCCTACACATCGCTGATGCTTTTCCCTTGGCACCACTCTTTTGTGGAAGGCATCTGGGATCCTCCAAGTACTAGGATTACAAAGCTAGTTAAGGCATATTTCAGAGATATTCCATTTTATTTTAGTAAAGGAGAGTATGTTATGTCCTGGCAGCAATTGGAAATGGGTTTAATGGCCAGTTGCACTATTTCACGATAGTGATGGAGGTGATGATTATGGCTTATAAGTGGGTTGTAGGTGGCGAGAGTATGCAGAGCAGTACCAATCTCCTTCCTATCAAAGCACAGTGCAAAGTGATAAAGAGAAAGTTGTGGGCTGAAGAAGGAGATTGTAGAGGCTACTAATAGCATTGATAAGTTATTTTTACCAGGTAAACCGAAGTTGTGTTCTACAGTTTGGTTTGTTGTCTCGTATTGGCCACTCACAGTTTACAAGGTTACAATTAACAAAGTGGAGAGGCTAGAGAGAATTATGAATAAGGCTATACAGAATTGGCTAGGAGTATCATGCTAAGTAGCATGGCATGGTATGGGAGAGGGGTGTTGGCATTTCAATTTGCTAAGGTAAGTTGCGAGATGAGCTTGTTAGGGTCTAAGGATGCAATGATAAAAGCAGCTGTAACAGTCACAAAGGAAGGGAGAATGTGGAATCCATGAGCAGCAGCCAGGGGCGCAGCCAGGAGGGCATTAGAGCATAGTAATGTAGTCAGAAAGATGCAAAATGGAAAAGCGAATCTTGGGTCAGGTGATTTATGGAAAGCTTTAAGTAAGACCACATCATCAGAGAGAAGGTGAATGGTTGCTAGGTCTATGTTCGTGAGAAGGTGAATGGTTGCTAGGTCTATGTTCATGAAAAGGTGAATGGTTGCTAGGTCTATGTTCATGAGAAGATGAATGGTTGCTAAGTCTATGTTCGTGAGAAGGTGAATGGTTGCTAGGTCTATGTTATTGAGAAGGTGAATGGTTGTTAGTTAGTGAGCAGGAAGAGGAAGCATGTAGCCTTGTGAGAATCACCTGGTGAGAACCGTGAATGAAGCTTGTGAGTCACATTACATTTTTGTTTAAAGTGAATTACAACATCCTTCTGACTCTACCAAACCTTGTACAGTGAGAAGAACTTGGTTGCTGATTATGTGTCAGTATGTAAGGTTACTTTGTTGCAGGGATCATATATATGGAGACATTATCAGGTGCTTAGTTCCTTAGCATGTTTATTTAATAATAAGCATGTAGAGGTTAACTTCTTGCCCATTTATGTTAGCAGTGGAGAAAATAGGTTTGTGCATAAGGGGCAGTGTAGTGGATAACAAGCACAGGCTTTTTATTGATACTGGTAGATGGGCAGAAGCATGAGATTGGAAATTGGTAGCAGATGTCGATTGTTTTCAGAATGTTTATAGACTTAACATTTGAGGATACAGAAGATAAAGCTTTTCAAAGGAAGAAGCTGAAGTACATAGTTATGGTGGCCAAGGTGAAATAACAAAAACATCCCATGTTCTTGAGAATACTGGTTATTCTTTTCTGACCATGTAGGGTTTTAACCACATAGACAGTGACCATTTGTGTTGCTTTTGTTGCTTTAACGTTAGTGCAGAGCAAATTATCATATAAATGTGCTAGCAGCACCACTGTCATGGGTTCCGCTCCCAATAAGCACACTGTGATGCTTATTTAAGTCACTCTGGATAAGAGCATCTGCCAAAGGCTGTATGTCAGGGAAGAGTCTGCAGTGCACACATCTGGCCACCAGAGGGCTTCATCCCTAGATACTAAGCAGTCTCCATGGCTACTATTCACAATCACCTGCATCATATCAGTACAGTGCTATACAGTGCTAGACTTCTGAGTCTTTGCAAAGTATGGATAATGTTCTGTGGGCATGCTAAGCCATTCTGTCTCTTGTTTTGTGTTCTGTGTTCTGTGTTTTGACTCCTCACTTGTATAATTTAATTAAAAATTTATATAGAATTGAATAGATCACATGAAACCTATCACTGATACAAGGTTATATATAAAATTAGACTCACTGGAAATTCAGTAATAATGGAATTCAATAATAATAAAAATTAAGAAAATTAAAACTACCATGAGGATATCCTGTCAATTTGATAAGCAAAAATGGCAAACCACACACTGTTCAGCTGCATGAGTTACACTCAGTGGATTTTAGCTTTGTCATATAATTATGAAAATCTAGAAAATTGAACCTACCACAACACTTTTTTGTTTTGTTTTGTTGGTTTGATATGTAAAAACAGCAAACTATGCACTTTGGGGCTGCATGAGCAACTGGGCAACTGATCTAAATGGCTTCACAGGAACTTTTAAATGTTGTTTAATGTTATGTATGCTAAACACTCTTTCTCATCATAAAGAATTTAAAAATCTACTTTGATTCTAAATTACTTACCAAAAATTGTAATGCGATAAGGACTGTGGCACTATATATTAACTGGGATTAAACTGTTTTGTTATACTAAATCTTATTATTGTGCTCATCATTTTTGTAATTTCCCCCTGGCAAGTTGTTACAATCCAGCCTTTTCCCTCCATTGGTAGGGTTTCTCCATATCAGCCACTATTTGCCAGTGATACATACCATGCAGGGCCATCTTCATACAACTTAATAAAACTGATCTTCATAGTATCATACAAATGTTGCGATATTCAAGTCTGTCCCACATGCATGCTTTTAAACCGAGTGCTCCTAGGACTTGCGCAACATTGGTCTGTACATTGCTGATGTAACCAAATAGGACAATAGAGGACAGTAGGACTTAAGACGCCACTGAATAAATAAAGCTCTGGAAGAACTTGGTGCAGGAACCATATTTCTATTGGTTCAAACTGTGAAAAATGGACATTTGCAAAACGTTTGCCTCATTAGAGGTGGAAGCTGTCAAAAAGGGGAAAATACCATTTTCACACTTGGAAATTCATAAAGATTGATAATTATGAAGTTCAAAATATTTGTAACAATTTTAGTAGCCATCTTTATAATTTTTTACTACGTGATGTTTTAGGTATTGTAGAAAGTTTAGAAAAGGTTTATTTGCAAATGTTCATCAGCCAACTAAAACTGTTTAATAACCTACTACTTCTAGACTATAGGTCCTGTAAATGTACAAGTCAAAATATGGCACAAAAGATCAGTCTAGAGCATCTTACAAAATTACTTACGCTTTGTTCTGGATGCTGTATCAGTAGCCAGTTTTAGAGGTCATTCATTTCAGCTGGACTGTCTCGCACATGATCGTCCAGTGTCTGTATAATAGACTGCTCTAGACAATTAGACAATAATACACTAATCTAGAGATCCACCAAATAATTAAAGGATAAAGTAGCTTAGTCAAACAGTATCCCACAAATCTAAGCAACACATTTAATGAACATCATCAAAATTAAGTTCATGTTTCTCCACTTTCCTTATATGGAAGTGGGTTAGCTTTTTGGCCTTAGATATATATATATATATATATGACTGATATATGTATTTAGAACATGCACATCAAAGATGCTTGAAAACACTTGAAATAGGTCAATTTATTGCACAACATGTACATGCCATATTAACACAGCGTAAGATAAAGAGAGAGAGGGTGCAGCTCGAAGCACTGAAGAGGGATTTCCAACTGCTAAAAGGCCAGCAAACGGCAGAGTGCAGTCTCACCCGGACTACTGTCCCAGTTCACTAGTAAGTATGGAACATTCTGGTCACAACAGATATTACTGTCCCCTGCTTCTAAAATACAATTTCTTGATATTAACATTCAACTGTAATGAATGTGGCCAGTAAAGGCATAACAGCAATCTAGGGTAGATGCATGGACTTCTTTGGTGATATATGCGCTGTTTGTGTTGGTCCGTGCGCTTCTATTCTAGTCACTAGTCATGCAGTGCGGGCGAGTGTCTTGAAACCGTGTTAAGAAGAACAACGGCTCAGTTTGATAGGTTAAGAAGTGCATGCCCGATATGAACTCTGCATTCATTCACGATTACCTGCAAGACAAGTAAATGGACTTTCTGCTTTGTAGTCAGTTGTTCTGCTGTTGCCATTCATGAGCAGTTACAACTGCAGTGATTGACTGCGGCATACTTCCAAACAGATGTGCTATATTACATATATGCCAGTAATGCTCTGCAAATGATTTTGTGTACACCTGATTTTGTGTTAATATATCTTGAAACTTCCACTATATATAAGTGATTAAATTAACATTTCATGCATTTACAAAATCAGCACAAATTCTTAATTTACAGGAATAGACTTCTTTCAGGAATAGAGTCAACTATTTTTCAGTTTTTCTTTTCCCACTGTGCCAGTCTTTTCATCTTTGTGAAGGTACACATGTTGTGAAGTAGAAGCCTCTCTCATCCTGAACCAAGCATGTATGCCTGGGATAGAGCTCTGGGAGCCAGTCAAATTAGTAGACAAAATAAAACCAAAGTGTGGAATATACACATTCATCAGAATGATGAGGGACTGCCATGGATGCTGCCACAGAGACTGTACAAACAACTCTCCTGTCAAACATCTTCCATTTAACATGCTAAAATAATGCTTTCCATAATTATTTTCCTGATCTGTGCATCTTAATCAAACATTGTTTAAATAAACTAAAATCAAGTTATTACTGCATGATTTTTACAAGAACATAGTGGTGACCTTCCCACTTGATTGCTGCTGGTACTGTAACACAACTACTGTCAACTATGGAAACAAAAACTATAATCAGATGAAACATTGGTTGAGAGCTCATAGGATGTCTATGATAAACTGTCCTCAAGAATACATGTATATGAAAAAGTATGCAAAGAACTTAAAAAAATTCAGTGTGGCTTCCAAGTAGGAGAAAGGGGGTGTTTTGGCAGGCGAGCTAAGGAAGGGAAGAATCCAGTGTTTCTGGAGGGCAGTGTGATTTACTGCAGGGTGTCCACAAAAGCATCAAACTCGTCAATGTTCTTCTCATAGATGGCCAGTTTCTCTGGCAGAGAATCCTGCAGAACAAACGCAATTCTGTCATTTCACACTGTCGTTTCCAACAACTTAAACAGTCAGAGTTAGTGAGTAAGCATAAATGTAAGGTCCATGTATCTCACCAGGTCTTCAGCCATAGACTGTGCACTGACATCGATGGACAGGCTGGTGAGCTGTGGAGGGTTCTGGAATTCCCTGTAGAATGTGCCCAGGTCCATCGGCAACAGATCATCCTTCGAGAATGCTGGCTTCTGCAGCAGAAACGCAACTTTGGTCACAAAGCCTGTTTAAACCTACCGCTGCGAAATGGCTCAAATAAATACACACACTGCCCACCAATTAACATTCAATGTATGTTTATTTAAACAATGGTAATAACATTTTGAATTCTAATTTACTGAATAGCTCTAGGTTTTTGCAGTCAGATGTGAAGCAGTGTGAGGCTTTCTTCAAAGACAAATAATCTCTCATATTCACAGTGCCACATCTCTGCACTTAAGATAAAGAACCAGAGCATCAGTAATGTATTTGAACTTATGGACTGCCTTGTTTGGACTGGGTTCTGTGGGTTATATGAGTCCTGTGGGTTCTGTGGGATCTATGCTTCTGAGTTGTCTTAGTCATTATATGCAAACAGGTAACTTCAGTTAACATCTGTTAATCTGTTCAAAGCTTACTAGTTACTCATATACTGTATATATATACACTTCATACAATGTATATCAACTGTGGAATTCAAAAAACTATATTGAAAGGCATGTACATTAAGACACATGGTATTTTAATATAACAAGCAAGGACAACAACACTTGGGATAGACACGGATATGTTTAAAACACTGCAAAAATATTTCAGGGATTGTTTCATCCAGGTCATATCCATGTGTTGTTTATATCCAAGGCAAGCTAAAATTCTTTAAACTGTGGTGGCGGTACATACGAAGTCAACCATGACGAAATCATCTTGTGCTTGGCCCCCACTCTGGCTTGAGCTCTGAGAATGTAGACTGCCTTGCATTGGGGAGGAGGGGATGGGCGAGGCTGGGGGGTGCACCTGCACACACGTTACCCAATACATTCAAAAAGGCCCACAACACACCAGTACAGACGCCAATAAGACATTCAAAAAGGCCCATGACAGACTAGTACAGACCCCAATAACACATTCAAAAAGGCCCACAGCAGACCAGTACAGTGCCTGTGGGTGTGTGTGTATATATATATATATATATATGTGTATGTATATACATGTGTGCGTCAGCCAAGTACCATGGGGTCGGTCGCCTCCATGTCATATACTCTGGGGGCGAAGGAGGCAAAAGGCAGATCCAGGCAGGCTGTAGTCACCTAAATAAGTACACACTGCAATGAAATTACAGTCCCTTCCACAGAGGCACTTGTACTGAGTTTGTGGTTGTTCTCACCTGTGTGGTAGGTTTGTTGACAAAGGCCCCCACTTTCCTGGTGAAGGTCGGCTCAAGAGCATCTGAAGGAGAGGCGCTCTTCGCTTCACTGCTCCTTGACAGCACATCTGCATCACCACTAATTACCCCCACACACACACACACACACACACACACACACACACACACACGCACGCACAAACACAGCAGAGATGCCCACTAAAACATCTAGCACATTTGGCAGCGTCAGAGTAAGCCCTAGTTGTGGCCATCCTCTCACCTGCTGCAGCTGGAGGGTTGTGCCTGATGGGGTACGTCTGCAGACGGGCAGGAAGGGACCCGCCCCTGGTCTGCCTGAGTCGCGTGACTGGGCTGAAGCAGCACATGGGGGATTCCGCCCTCTTTCCCAGGCACACATATCTGATGAGAGACCATCCAAATATCACATTAATCCAAAAAAAAAACAAAAAACACTTAAATAGCAATAATATGTATTATGCAATTAACCTGCTCAAAAACCTGCCATGCAACTAGAAGTGCTATCAACACCTCAGATGCCTCTGAGTGTCTCTTAATTCTAAGAGGAAAGAGTTTAACTTCAAATTTATATACAGTTTCAGAGCTGCAAAATATTTCCTGCTCCAAATAGCAATGCAGATTTATTACACACATCTATAGTGCAATGTAGATCTATGTTACACATGTATAGTGCAATGCAGATCTGTTGCACCCATGTATAGTACCTCTATTTGTGAGGTCCTCTTTGCAATCATGTAAATGCATTTCCTGCAGCGATGTGTGTGTGTGCGCAAACCTGTACAACACCTGGGTGCGTGTGTGTATATGCCTGTGCAACATCTCTCTCTCTCTCTCTGTGTCTGTCTGTCTGTGTCTGTGTCTGTGTGTGTCTGACCTGGTGGGGATGTGCAGCTGCAGGGTGACACACATCTACTGCACCCAATGCGGGAGTCTGATATGACAGACGAGAAGTACAAAGCTATGGAAAAGACACACACAGAGAGAATATCATTACTTATATAAATTTATTTACACTGGATTATTAACAATTTGTACATTTAATTGTTATTTATTTTTATATAAAAGCTCTACTGGCCTTTTACTGTGCAATATATCATTTGAAATGAAATATAAACAAAAAAGCAAAATAAAAACAAAAACTGCACAAAAAATATGTTTTAAATAGCGTGCTGCAAGAGTAGCAGTGGTAATTCTGGATCTTTCAAACAAGCTTCACCAGAGGAACACATTAGTACAGGGGAGCTGGAAGATGAGATCCACTTGAGAGGAGTGCAGGACAGAGAGGACGAGTGTAAGAGGAGGAGAGGAAATTCAAGTTTCACAGCAAGCAGGAGAAGAGGATATGATACAGGTTCTCTTAACATCTATGAGCCCACAGATCAGAGGTGGGTAGTAATTAATTACGTTTCAGGGCTGCAAACCAGTTCGAGGAATGGAAACAATACTAAGAATGAAAATCAAAATGAAAACATTAATTTCTAATTGTTACAGAATAAATGTTATTTTTCATCCTCTTCTAACCCACAATTTATTTGAATTTGCCTTCCTTACATATTACTTCTAAAGTCCCATTTATTCAGATCAGCATATTGCCCACGGTTTGTTTAACCCAGCCTGTGATGTTATTCCTGTGCAGTGCCTCCAGTGGCCACAGGGGGGCTCTGCATTATAACAGCACCAAACACTTTGACTGTCGATTATTTGAGATTTTTGAGTGCAATGTGTAACACAAGTTACCTTAATGTCTCTTACCTAATTTCTCCTTGCAAACAAAATCAACAAAATAACAAAGGTATCATATGAAAAATAGCAACATAACATTGGACAGTGCAACGGGACCCAGGTTGCTTGCCTTGAATAAGGCACATCTTAATTTAGTTATGTCATATATTAATACTAAAAAGAACAATATAGCCTAGTTTAATAAATTTGGAGACCTACTATTTAGTAATATTAGATCTACTTGTTATGTAAAATTAATGAAGTTAAGCACTGTCATATCAGTGTAATATTCACTGTCATAGCAGTGTAATATTTACTCGGTTACATACATTTAAGCCAAATTCAGAACAGTTTTAAATCAGTATTTCTTTTTACTCGTTCCAATTTAAGGATGAAAGGAATATCCTTTATCCGAAATCATATCGAGTTACACTGCGTTCTGGAGCAACAGCACCTGCTGCCTGCACCTCTGCTGTTTCAGCAAAGCAGACATTAGCACAAGACTCTGACAAAAGGAGAAGAGCAACCTCATCAAACCTAAAACTTCTAGAACTTCTCAATAGCCTGAAAAGTTAAGATGCAACTGTACACTTTGATTCAAAGTAACCTGACAGTAAATATTGGAATTGATCATTTTACTCATTTCACAAAAGTTTTTTTTTCACCATATCACTACTTGAGTTCTATTAAATGAATATTTTTTATTAACTGTGACTCCAGGCAATTCTAATTGCTTTACTATAAATGCAGCACACATCCCTAGTGTTAATGGGAAAGGTGGTCACAGCCTCTGCAAGACTAAACTGCAACATCACGGACATCCAGTTGTGATTTATATTTATGGCATTTAGCTTTTATGCAAAGCAACTTACAATTATGACTGAGTACAACTTGACCAACTGAGGGTTAAGGGCCTTGCTCAGGGGCCCAACAGTGGCAACTTGGCAGACCTACTTTAAGACCTTGGTCACGGTCAGAATGATGTTTGTCTGTCTTATACTCAGCGCAAGTCACGTCAAGAGTCCAAGTCCAAGCTGTTTAAGAAGTGCCTATTAGCTATGCCTCCAAGATAATACCCTTAACATTAGGCATTTTTCATAGTACTCTACACCACATACTTTTATATTTAAATAAATAAGAACTTTTAAGTGCCTTTGGTATTTGAAGGCTTCAAGGTTATGCAGTTGTAAAGAGCAGCCATTCATTTGGTATGATTTTTGATTAAGAATTTGAAGGATTAAGGTTAGGAAAGGCACTCCATGTGGGAAAGACCTTCTAAAGGAAGAACACATGCTGTCAGGATGGAATACAAGACTGTGCCACTCACTTCCAGGACATTCAACCTGCTCACATGAAAACACACACACACACACACACACACACACACACACACACACACACACACACACACACACACACACACACACACACACACACACACACACACACACACACAAGCTCTCTCTGCCAGTCTGCTCCCATGAACACACACAGAAACAAACACAACACTCAGGATTTTGCCAACCTGTTCACATGCGCACACACAAACACACACACTCTCAGGACTCACGTGCTGTGAGAAGCCCAGCCCCATCATGGGGACTTTCAGAGTGGCCATCAGAGCAGGCTTAGGAGTCTTACCATATGCCTGACTAACACTGCACACACTCTACATACACACACAGACACCCCCCACCAACACAAACACCACCAACACAAACAGATAGAAAGAGGAGAAAGAACAGGAAGCAACAATAGAAATGAAAACACAGGAACATGATGAATGGAAAGTCAGTCTGGTAGCTTGACAACATGCCGGGGGTCTCAAGTAAAGACATGTAGGGTTTTCCATAAACTTTTTTTGAAGCAATACTTTTTTATTTTTTACAAATTGACACTCTAAGACATTAGCTATGCAAAAAGCACATAGCCAATGGAGAAACAGATGTAGCTGCCAAGTCACCAGACTGAATAGAGGGGCAGAAATGAAATGGAGGAAAACACACTTAAGCACATTTTCAGAAAATTAGAGGGGAAGGTTTGTAGCCAATATGCAAAGGGAATGACATGATAACCACTAACCAAAGTGAATGAACGCAGTGTCAACCACTAACCAAAGTGAATGAACGCAGTGTCAACCACTAACCAAAGTGAATGAACGCAGTGTCAACCACTAACCAAAGTGAATGAACGCAGTGTCAACCACTAACCAAAGTGAATGAACGCAGTGTCAACCACTAACCAAAGTGAATGAACTACTACACATGGAAGGCACAGAGCAATGACTAGGGCCCACTAGGGCAATAAGGAGATGTTGGTGTGAATGGAGCAGGATGGAGCAGTGTTTGTATGGATGGAAAAGTGGGCAGCAAAGCTAACCCTACAATTGCCTGGGTGAAAGCTTCTGCCCTTATCTTTGGGTGCACTGCGTGGGTGTTTGCCCATGCATGAGAGCAGCAGGCTGGGTGTCTACCTGGGAAGGTGGAGAAGTGGAAAAGGAGGTGGTGCAGACTTCCTGAGAGTCCTCCACTCCATTATAAGCTCCTCCCTCTTCCTCACCTGGAGTTCTGGATGAGACAGACAATGAGCACTTTTCCATAATGTACAAAACACCCAATTCAGTGGTACAACAATGTAATATCGGGTAATGTAAAACCTACCTGTAGTTACAGGGGTGCATGACGGCTGTGTTGCTGAGTGGACGCTCCACAAAGTGGTCAATGATAATGGCCATGATGGGGCCAGTCCTCTCAAACTGCCTGTCAGACAAAAGCCCAACACCATCATCAGATAAACTGACCCAACAATATCTTCAAATAAATAAAGTTCAACAGAGGCAGTGGGTACCTGGAGGACATCAGAGCCAGATTGGTGCGGTATGCACAGGAGAGTGTGAGCGTTCCTATGGGAGTACCTACAATTCCCACACGTACTGTCTGGAAGCCTACACACAGGGGGCACAGAGAGGGTGATGAAGAGAAACAGAAGAAAGAGACAGAGAGAGCGAGAGAGAGAGAGAGAGAGAGAGAGAGAGAGAGAGAGAAAAAAAAAAGACTGAGGATTTGTATAGCTGGTCTAGATGGCATAAGTACAATAAAAAAAATACATTGCACAACGCTCTGAAAGCCTTACCTTCTCCAAGTCCTGTTAGCTGCACATCCCCAAAATATATCCTGGCAACAAATTGGCTTAATTAATAACCAAGTCACACTGCAGATTTCTGTCTACTCATGGTAAATGACCCAAGTAGCTCTGTGGTATAAGGTGCAGGGAAGGCTGCAAGAGCGGCAGTACCGGTACAGGATGACATAATCATGGCCTTGTTTGCGGGAGAGTTTGTAGGCTGGTGTGACTCTTGCAATGGCCAGTAAGGATTTGAGCAGCAGAGACAGCCGCGTATAAACCGTGTAAGACACTTTGATGTCCTTCTCACATCTAAAATGAAGTAATGCATTGCACAGTCAGGAATATGAGGCAAGATGAAGTGGCTAATACCCATGTGTGTAAAAAATAACCAACTCACTTCTCAGTCATCTCCAGGCACCATGTTTCCAGCTCCATTGAATCCCCCTGGATAGTGGAAATTTACATTACATTAGGAAATGGTTTATATTTAAATGCTTCTACGGCTGGTTTGTTGCATACAGAGCCTGCGAGTAATGATTACTGTATTAATGAGTAGTGATTAATGTAACCAAAGGGCAGCCTGATGACTTGAGGGCTGCATACAGAAGTAAAGCAAAAATGTTGACTGCCAAAAGAAGGGAACTCAGACTAGAGTTCAGAACCACAGGACAGGAACTACCCAGAGCAACAATGTGGGATTTCTAAGGCAAAGTACTGGTGAGATGTGTAAAACGTGATTATGGCCAGAAGTAATAATGATACAAGCAGAAATACGGACCTTAGAGCAACTACCTCTGAGGATTTTAGGGAGATATCCACACACATAGAGCAGCCAATACTTGAACTAAGTGCATTACCTCTGAGGTTTTTAGGGAGATTTCCACACACATAGAGCGGCCAATACTGGGCAGCTGCCCCGCCAGCGCTTTCTTAGCTTCATGTGTTACCTCTGGAATGTCTTTAATCGCCAAGGTAAACTGAATGAGTAAAAACAACAAAAACAACCACCAAAAACAAACAAACAAACAAACAAACAGAAAACCAGACCATTATCAAGAAACTTAAATCCAAAATAATCATAGAAAGGGTCTCTTCACAAGGACATGAAATTCATTTTACCCAGTCGGAGCCAGTGGGGGAGGAAGATGAACGAGTGCAGATCTTCTCACCCAGCCGTGCCTGGACTATGACTTGTACTGTCTATTAACACACATACGTATGTACTGTCATAGCATTTAACGATAGAAATGTAGATTCTGAATATCATAGCAGCAGCTTAAATGCAGTACGGTGTAAAGCAATACCTTTAAGGCAAAAAACTTTATGAATTTATCCAAATCTTTTCTGTCCTGTGGGCTCAGATCGCTATCCATTGCGACATGAAGCTGAGGAAGAACAGAAACACATTCTTCTTCAGCAAGAGCAACAAAGTGTTATCAATTAATAGTACACGTCACATATTTTGAATGCAGTCATAGTTGGCTAAAGGTGACAAAACAACCTGTTACCTGAAAACAACTTTCCCATATCTTTCCGTTCAAGCAATGAGAATGGTATTTACACATGCTAACCCTCGCCATCCAACGATAGCTAACTGGCTAGCTATTTTCACCCACAGATACTAGGCTAAAAGTAGCAACTTAGGTTAAGACATGTGGTTTTAACAAATGTAAGCTTTATAGTTAATGACTATTTGATTTGTATGCGCTCACTATGTTTTCTCTTCGGTATGCCAAAAAGAGTTAGCTAACTAGATAGCAAGTCAACAAAAGGCACCACAGTATGAACGCTCGCAACTACATACTTACAGCTCATCAGCGTCCACATTCACCCTTAACACTTCGGGTATTAAACAGAGAACCGGGGGGTTTTGATAGTGGAAGATATTAAAATACAGCCTTATGGACCGTTTATATAAACATCTGACTCGAGTCAGACTGGTAAGATCACCATTTTTGTTTATTTTGCTCAGCAAGCTTGGCCAGAGAAATGACGTGTTACTAACGTGGACGATTGAAAACGGCACATTCGTCAAATTTTGGAGATATTATAGCTAATATGGTGAAGGCGCATAAATTAGATCCATAGTTCAGACTAATGAAATATC
This sequence comes from Electrophorus electricus, assembly GCF_041902795.1. Lineage (NCBI taxonomy): Eukaryota > Metazoa > Chordata > Actinopteri > Gymnotiformes > Gymnotidae > Electrophorus > Electrophorus electricus. Next base: position 1,365,969 of record NC_137519.1, read on the forward strand.
TGTAATATAGAAAAAAATTGATTGGAGGTCAGTGAGTTCACTCAGCTGGTTTAGTCAAACGTGCCCCAGCGGCTGAAAAGTGTTTGCGGGGTTTCGGTACAAAAGGAGCAGCTACCAACTCTGGTAATGCTACTATAATTTCTAAACTAGCTAAGATGGTTGTCCTGTGTGTTTTGTTTGTTTGCTAATAATAAAGTCCACTTATTTATTTATGCGTTCACTCAGACAGTGTAATCAGTAACGTGTTAAACTACACTAACTACAATTATGTTACTAAATTGTCTAGCTGGCTACTATTTATTCCAACCTAGCTAATCTAACTAGCTGTTCTAGCTAACCTTAGCTATCTACCTTTTGCTACGTGACTAATTTGATCTTATTTGAAGAAAACAGTTCTTTGTGTCGAGGTTTACTGAGAATTGCTACTAGCCAAGGGAATGAAGTGAACACCATGAACACTGAATGGCAGGTATGGTGGCGCTGGACATGGCTACCTGCCGTAGTACCAACACGTATGCGACTGTTGTCTCATTGTGACCTTGTAAAACCAAGAATTGTTTTTTCCTACCAAGATGGAAAGTGATTAAAAAGAATATGTAGCTTGCTATCTTCCTCAAAGTCATGTCCACATGTCCACAAATATGTTGTATTGATGTTATAACTAAAGAAGGCCAATTCTGTTTTTTATATATGGATACTAAACTATTGAGACTCTCGACACTCTTATTTTACTCCATTTTTAGTATGCCAATTTAAAATGACCATGTTCCAAATACCTAAATGATTAACTATGCTACAGGGAGACGTTCATAGCCAAGCATGACTTATACCACAGTTTTTCATTTCCAAACTCCCCTCTCAAACACACAACTTTCAGTTCAAGTCTGCACAAATTTCTAGTATAATACTTGTACATATCGATAGTGATACATTTCCAGTGTATTACAGCTTTTGCTATGTAGTGTTACAAGCAATTTTGTGGCATTTTATTTTACATTTGTTAAACAGTTGGATCTAATTAGTTCTGGTTGTTGTCCATTATCTAATAAAGCATTTTCCACTGCTTTCACCATGATGCAACACCAGGTCTGGATGGATAACTTTAAACAAGCTTAAATCCTATAGGCACAGGTAGCACAGTTTACACCAAACTACTCTAATCTCTCACTGAGCTTGCTGTGAAAATGAAAAACATCCCTAGGTGTGCACAGAGGATATTTGTAATGTACATTCATGCATTTTGCTCATAGGTCTGATCCAGTGCCTTCCTGGGTGCCTCAGATGTGATTCAAAATGGCGATCCCTATTGCAGTCCTGGACTGTGACCTGCTGCTCCATGGGCGGGGCCACAAAACTCTGGACCGGTTTGATATTGAAACAGTGTCAGACGAGTTTCTGCTGACCACATTTGGTTTCCCACGTGAGTTCATCTACTACTTGGTGGACCTGCTGAAGGACAACTTGTTAAGACGCACTCAGAGATCACGGGCCATCAGTCCAGATGTTCAGATCCTCGCAGCACTTGGATTCTACACGTCAGGTTCCTTCCAGAGCAAGATGGGTGATGCCATCGGCATTAGCCAGGCCTCCATGAGCCGCTGTGTTTCAAATGTCACCAAGGTGCTGATCGAGAAGGCGCGCGAATTCATCAGCTTTGACAGGGACGAGGCCGCCAAGCAGCAGTCAAAGGAAGAGTTCTACAGAGTAGCCGGGATTCCTGATGTTATAGGGGTGGTGGACTGTGCACATATAGCCATTAAAGCGCCCAATGCCGAAGATTCATCATATGTCAACAGGAAGGGGTTTCACTCGATTAACTGCCAGCTGGTGTGTGATGCTCGAGGGCTGCTGTTGAATGCTGAGACACACTGGCCTGGGAGCCTAACGGATCGAGCCGTGTTTAACCAGTCCAGCGTGAGCAAATTATTTGAGGAGCAGGTGAACCACGAAGGGTGGCTGTTAGGTGAGATCTTGTTGCTAAGGTGTTGTCACTGCATTCCAGAGGAATGTGGTATTTCTCCCTAATTGCATCGTTAAACTGTCAGTGTGGTGACTCCTTATGTTCCGCTGATTTAATGTTTGCTTGTGAAATGGTTTTCACTCTGTTGTCTGAGTGAGAGTTTTTCTTTTTTCATGCCTAAACGCTGTCTTGCAGGAGATAATCGCTACCCTTTGAGAAAGTGGCTGATGACTCCAGTTCAGAACCCAGAGATGCCAGCGGACTACCGCTACAACATGGCGCATGCAACCACACAAGAGATTGTGGACCGTACGTTCCGGGCCATCCAAACACGCTTCCGTTGTCTGGATGGAGCCAAGGGCTACCTGCAGTACTCGCCAGAGAAATGCTCTCGGATAATTCAGGCCTGCTGCGTACTCCACAACATCTCTCTGCAGTCCGGACTGGACGCCTGGACCTTGGAGAGGACTGAGGCCAAGGATCAGATGGAGGAGGGTACGGATCATGAAGACAAAGTGGACCTGGAAGCTCTGCGGGTTCAGCAAGAGCTCATTCAGAATCACTTTAGCTAGAGCTGAGCTAAATGCATTCAGTAGTTCTGACCCACGGAGCAGGCTTGTCGTCTTAAAAAGGACTGAACAGTGCACCCTTTTTTTTTCTGTATGTTGGATTAAAATATTTGGAGTAAGATGTGAGTGGAAACACATGTGTGTGTATATGTATGTGTGTGAGAGTGAGAGTTCCAAAATTGTGAAGTTTCCAGAGAAACAGGACGTTTCAGACAGTGGTCCTTCATCAGCCGTGCAAGCAAAGGGCTTCTGAATTAATAGGAGGAGGAACCTGTTCAGAAGCCCTTTGCTTGCACAGCTGATGAAGGACCTCTGTCCGAAACATCCTGTTTCTCTGGAAACGTGTACTTTAGTACAATTTTGAATATCTCTACATCTCTTACTACAGTTACTTACCTGGAATCTTCACACACACACACACAATTTTAAAAACAGGAACGTGTTTACATTCTTATTGGGTTATAATTTCTATTGGGTTTTATCATTTTTATAGTTTTAGAAAGAGGTGTCCAGTTTCATGTACATGTATGTGCTGATTGTGAATGTCTATGGCATGTCAATCTTTTAAAAAATGTCTAACTAAGAAGGAACTGAATAATCCTAAAAGTTGACTCTAAGTAGATTAAGAGGAGGGAGCGTCATCTTCAAGACTGCACCAAATTGCAGTGACTCTTACATTAGAGTTGGTGAATACATACTCAGGAAACGAAGTTTTTTGACTAACATTTACCTGATGCTTTTATCCAAAGTGACTTGCAATTATGACTGAGTACAATTTGAGCAATTGAAGGTTAAGGGCCTTGCTCAGGCACCCAACAGTGAGGGGGTTTGAATCAGCAACCTATTGATTATAGATCAAGTATTTTCACCACTGAGCTGCTACAGCCCTTAAGTTTACTTCCAAACAGTTATTGTCCTTGACCACACCTCTTACCAAGTACATTTTACTTTTTATATAGTCTGAACCAAAGCAGTTTGCATACTCAGCACATTACGCATCGCACACTTGAAAATCATAATAAAATAGTAAAAAAATGCAGTGGCTACCTGGCTGAAGCTCTGAAGCAATGGGATCTTAACTTTGTATTGGAGGTCTGCAGGTTAAAGTGAGTCCTGGGACTTCTGCCCTGTAATAATCATATAATACCAAAATGCCGCAGGCATGCTTTAATATGGTAAGCCTTGTGTTTTCCACACTACAGGGCAGCTTTGAAAAAGAACAGCCATTTTAGGGGCTTTCAACAGTCAAAAAGGTTTTAAAATGTATTAAATTTAAGAGTTTGTTTCCAGCTATTGATTGCCTAAATGTACTATATTGGAAAATTCATATATATTAATGCTGAGCAGAACGTTTTAATTTTAGCTGAGGTTAATGAATGGTTGTTGGGAACCTAAGAGGAAAGGGCTGCCAGGGGCGATCAATCAGGTGGTTCTTTAATGAGACTCCAACAAAAGGCAGGAATGACTCTCTACTCGGACGAGATGATAAATGTGAGGAAGGAATGGGAGGAACAAAGCCCCGTCTGGCCGACTATAGCGAGTCTGCGTCTCTGGCTGAGGTTACTGTGGACGGTAACAGCAGCGCGTCTAGGACGGAGATGGTGCCATAATGCTCTGTAATGTAAAGTAGTGCTCTGTAATGTACAGTGGCTGCATCACTGGGCATCAAAAAGACGCCTTTTAATGCAGTGTTGCCGTAGTCTATAGCGCACTAGAATACACTTTAAAAAACGCTACAAAGCAATGTAAGTAAAAATCTTTAACAAACTGTTTCTTGAAACTGCGTTCTTGGTTAACTACGGGTTTTGGCACTGAGTTTAGTTTGGGTACTGAGCCTTTTCTAATAATTCTGCCTTCAGATGTCATTCTAGCACAACTGAGCAAACGTGTCAGATCCATTTAGGCTCCGCAAACATGACCGAGCCCGGACCGTCGCGAAAACTGACGAGGGCAAAGCTTGTGCTGCTTGGACGAGACAACTGTGGAAAGACTGGTAAAGTTAAGACACTATACAAACGCGTTTAAAAACCTAAACTATTTACTGGTAATAGTAAATGTTGAGAACTACAGTAATATATAGCATTGTCTTTTTCTCTCTGTTCCTCCTGCTTTTTCACTTATTGCTTTTGTTTAAAATCCAGCTCTGTGTGTTAGATTCATCACCAAGCGTTTCATTGGAGAGTATGACCATAAAAAGGGTGACACATGTACACATTCATATTTAACTACCTTTTAGACATCCTGCCCGTATAAGGCTGACAATCTGCGTTTGTTTCCTCTCATAGAAGTTACCTACAGGTGCCGCAAAACAGTGGACAAAGAAACGATTGACCTGGAGATTTTAGACACTGTTAATAAGGTACTATGTGCTTGTACTTAAAGACTGACTCAAACAATTATGAAACACCACAATATTTTCAGTAATATCAGTGCACTATTATATGGTTATGGTTATGATTATAGTCTGGAACAAAGTGGGAAAAGATATTAATACATAAAATAAAAGCATTTGATTTTAATGCATTATACTACATATATGTTATTACCATTAATATTAAGTAATTCAATACATTAGAGTATAATAGCTTAGAAGATGAATATATATCACTCAGAAATTTTGTAGTATTAGGTATGAATCCACATCCCAGTGTTTCCTTGTTAAGTTTTGCATATGAGGGTCATTATATATTGTTTCAGAATTAGTATGCACACAAGTTATAAACACATTTTTTTAAAACTGTCATGTTTTCTGAGCAGTTCTTCAGCCTTATATACTGTTATTGTGCTGATTAAGAATATATTTCTTGTTAGTCTTATACCTTTACTGTGTGTAAGCGCTCATTTCTTTTTGAGGTCTTTGCTCTATAACCTCTTTCCTTGTGTGCTTTTCTTCCACCTGCATGCTCTAAATGGTTCTGAGCTGAGAGGCAGGAAAGAGTAAACAGGCACCAATGTTAAACCACAAAGACAGTATTTAAATCACCTGTCTGGGAGCTTACATAAGGAAGAAGGAAGTAATGGCACTCTTAACAAAATCTGGCAAAACCTAGTCTGGATCAGCCCCATCTGCTGGTATCAGACATGAAAGCATGCAGTAGCCGTACTGCACCTTATCTCACTCACCCTCTCAGACTGACCACTAAACAGACCATTCTACTAAACAGGACTGTTAATGGTTTACGTGTGTAGATGTGTGCGCTGTTAATGGTTTGCGTCTGAGGGTCTGTGTACTGTTAATGGTTTGCGTGTGCGGGTGTGTGTGCTGTTAACGGTTTGCGTATGCGGGTGTGTTACTTTAAATGGTTTGTGTGTGCAGGAGTGTGTGGGCCCTGCCGCATCCTCTTTGGAGAGCTCGATTAAGTGGGGTGATGGCTTTCTCATCGTGTACTCGGTGACAGACCACAGCAGCTTTGAGGCTGTTTCACGCCTGAAGAGACTCATCGACCACGTCAAGCAAACGCTTGGTAAGACTGAAATGAGATTTAGTTCTAGTGCAAGTTGGGGGGGGCACACATCACCCAACCTATCTCGTCTTTTATGATACATACAACAAGCATTGGAGGGGACATGTCCCCCTGCCCCTCCAAACCTATGTCTTTGATGTCATGTAATGAAAGACTGCTGATTAAACTGAAAACAGATCAGACTCGGTGATCTGTGCTTCTGTGTGTTTATTTGTTTGTCCACCATCTTCAAGAGGTTGCATGGTAGAACTCATCTCACATCAGAGTTAGTTTGGTCTCGTCATAAAACTTCAGATGTAGCTCCACAACATCAGTAAATATTGGGATAAATATCCATGTAACACAGTGAGCCATACATAGGCTACCAGCATGGTATGGGGTGATTTTTCAGCCCTAGTAAGGCTGTGTGTGTGTGTTTATGTATGTGGAGAAGTATGCAGTGCATCATTAGACTGGAGTCTTTTATGATCACATGAATCTACAGTCTATCCTGCTGTCACTGTTTATGATGTCTGCTCAGTAGTGCAGAGTACAATAAGAGACCTCCTCTCTCTCCCTCTCGCTCACTTTTTGTGTGTGTGTTTTGGGGTTTTTTTATCACCAAGGAATCCCCACAGTCATTGTGGCAAATAAAAGTGACATGGAGAATGGTCGTGTTGTCAGGACAGAAGAGGGGCAGGCATTGGCCCAGGACCTGAGGTCTGGAACCCTTACTGTCTCTAAACCAAACACAGAATCACAAAAGAGAGCCATGCACATGAAGTGTGAAAGCTTAAGTCTGTATTTTTATAAATGTTTAGCATTGTTTGGATGCTACAAAAGTATAATATTTTTGTTTAGGTATGAATTGTGGAGAGCATAGTTTATATGTTTCTGTTTAAATGATTATGGTCTGGATGCCACTATCAACATGTTAGTTGATTATTCTAATATGTTTCTATTGTGACACTACAGGTGTAGTTTTTTTGAGCTTTCTGTAGCAGAGAGTTTGTCATCAGTAGAGGTCGCGTTTGAGCAGCTCATTCGAGAGGTACGTTTGGAGTTTCAGCGCCATCTGCTGGCCATGGACAAACGTTCACGCATGCTGCAGATGCGCCATGTGCTGAAGAACAAACTGACGCGCAGCAAAACCATGCAGTGGTGACCAGAGACAGCGCCCACCTCAGCATTCCTGACATGCTGACTCTCGCTCTGGATCAGTGGATGAGATTCCCCTGCCTCCTGCTCACTTTGTAAGGATTGAGGACTTTTTTATACTCTCACTGAAAAACATCCTTGTAATTTCCAGTGGAATGCTGTATTTTTATATGGTAGAACAGCCTCAGGGAGCACAGGTGAATTAATTTGTCCCTTCTATGATAGTGGCTTGAAAAGGTCAGATACCCGGAGCTTTCAAATATTAACACCACCTTATAAATATACAGAAGCAAAGAGGCAGTTCTGCCACTCTGGTTTATAAAATTTAAGGAAAGGTTACTCTCTTCACACTTGTAGAAATCCTCCTACATCATGACTGGGTGAGAAAATTAGCTTTGAATCATCTTAAACTGATTGTCTTCGAGAACAGACATGCAATTTTAAGACACTAAACATGAAATTGAGGGGAAAATATTTATGATACGGTTATGCTGTGGATTAGTTTTTCTCAATCCAGGTCTCGAGGCTCACCAGATGGCCCACATTTTAACTCCATTTCTGCTCCCAGCACATTTGAACCAAGACAATGAGAGCCTGGTAGGGGGATAATGGATGTTGGGTTAAATAAACTGGGCTGTGCTAAGAAACACTGATATAAATTCTATTACAATTATGGAATGCGTGCTTAATCCAAATAAAAGGCTGAAGTCTTATATCCTTGTTGGTCATTATGTTATTACTGATGTCAATACATTACCGTAAGTTGAAAACTGTAAGTTTTACTGCAAGTTTGTGACTACAGAAAACACTGAAACGGAACCAAACTGAGCCAAAACAAACCTATAGGACAATGCCTGACTTTACGATTTTAATTAGCAAAAATGGTAAAAATTAATAAATACAAATTGATCAAATGCTCCTAAAATGTCCACCCCCTTCAACATGAAGAAAGACATGTAACTGTGCATTTAAATAACTTACAGGAGGAGAACAGTAAGGTTATGGGGGAAGCAAACAAAGCAACATCAGGCATCACCAAACAACAGAGACCAACAAAGAACAGAAAACATACAAAGTATAAAAAAGTGAATAAACCCAAGCTGATCACATCATCTTCAAAACCATTATGAAAAATACTTGACTTTTTCCCTTATTGTTTTTTTTAAACAAAAGAACTATGTAAAACGCATTACTAAACACTTTATAAACTGTTTGGCACATCAGATGAGCCACTGCTAATTTGAGATATGTTTGTGCAGTACTCTTTTGATTGACTTCCTGTGTCCATACAGATGCTAGGCCTTTAATTGCGTAAATGTGTAAACTAGGGAATGGTAAGTCGAAGAACAATGGCTGAGCATTAAAGCCATGGATGGAGACCTGAATGTTTAGTACCATCCATGCAGCCTAAGGAGGTCTGATCAGATCAGAACACAGGGTCTTAGTGGAGGAGGTCTGAACAGATTACCCAATAAATATATATATTTTAAACACATGAGGGACCATTAAAATGACACAAACACTTATCCTCTAGTGTAAAAATAACACAGGTGCAGAGACCTTTCACACGTTTGAAAACTACAGATTTAAAACATCCAGACACAAATGTTCAGTCCTTTCAGCGAAACATGGCATTTGAAGACCAAACGTGGAGCATGATGACTGCAGATTTAATGGCCCCACCCCCACCCGCCCCGCCCCGCCCCCAACACACTTCTATAATATCAGAACTTCAGCATCATCATAGTAGAGACATTATTAACAATACTTCTCTGTAAAATTCTGAACAATGCACATGAATGTTCATAACTGAGATAGGAAATATGTCACAGCTGTAGTGAGACTTAGCATGAATTTACATATTTTTAATAGTCTTTTTTCTTTAAAGGGCTTAAAGCTGCCCACCAGTTTTTGTCCATTAGATGTTGTTCAGCAAAAAAGGGTCCTCAAAAGTTGTGTACTTGTGTGTAAAACATCATAACTAGGAAACACGTGTGTGTAAAACATCTTAACCAGGAAACACGTGTGAATTCTGCTGTGTCCTGCAGGGCTTTTGAATGATTAACTGACTCAATGCTGCTACACCACTGTGTAGCTGGAGAGTCAGCTGGGTTGCTTTAAGAAACTGACCATTTTAAACCAATCCTTCTGAACCATGAGATGGAGACAAAAGCATAAAAAACATAGTTCAAACACAAAGTGCAGCAATATAGTAGTAAACCAAATGTAATTCAAATGATAGGCTTTTGTAAACAAAACTCAAATTCACTAGATGGATTAGGCACTGGCCACTAAACCATGAGTGTAACTTACCTCTTAAACAATGTAACTTACAAAACATTCCTCTTAAACATCTAATGATTGTGCAACGAAAATATGTCATGTTTCCTGCAGTGAAATGTTGTGTGCACATACAAACACACACTATGTTGCCAAATCACACTGACACAGATGCCCTTCAGTGCAGAGAGATCACACACATCCAAGGAACCAGAGCATCTTAAGGCAACCGCTTCAGAGAAAGACAGGCCAGACCTGTTGACTGCCTGTGCTACATGCGCATGCGTACACACACACACACACACACACACACACACACACACTCTCTTACTCACACATATAGCTGAAACTACGATAGGACCAGTACTATTTCTATTTTATGTACAGACCTGCATCACAATTATATTTGACGCTTGCATCTCTGCATGATCTGTTGTGCTTCCTTGTCAACACAGAGTTTTATATTCCAACCTGAAAGGCTGCAATAGACTTTGCTCATTTGTGTTTTAACACCCAGCTTTGTATTTATGACTGTCTGCTGTGGAGCCTTCTAGACACACAGACTCCAGAACACCTCTGGTAGATATAGTACAAATGCAGCACAGCTTTGATCACATCTTAGATACGATACAATGATGCAAGAGTTCAGGGGGTTGGTGTAGTCTGTCTCTCTCCTCCTACACAAGTGCTGTGGGACTCTTTAGTAAAGCTTACAGTCCTGTGCTTCTGCTCCAAGTCTTCTTAACAGTGCTGCCATAGGGAAGGCTAACACTTCAGCTAATATAACAATACAAAATAGAAAGCCCTTAAAATGCTACATAAGCATTCACAAATGACTTTTTTGAAATGTCATAAACTTTTCAAATGTGCATAAACTAATAGTACAAAGGGCAGCTTATCATTATTCTTATGTCTTTTGGTTTAGTTTCCTTGGAGTCATTTGTTGAGTATCATGAAAGCTCTACATATACTAATTAACTAATTGACATATTGTAGCCTAATTCAAAAAGAAGTGTTCCTTGAGTTATATCGTGGGAATTTTATATTTGTCATTATCTTTCATAAACACCATGTTTGATATCCAACACCACACTCATGAACGTTGTCTAAACACTCAAATACATTTCATTTTGATCACTAGTTAAGGCTGTGTCAGGATTTACGTTAAGGGTCCTCAATACTGATGCTACACAAATACAACTCTATTATTGAAATATCTATTTAATCACCATAAAGAAAAGAATCCATGTCCCTGTGGCAAAAAGCATTTGGCAAAACAGAACTAAGTCATTTACTTAAAAAGACAGCAATTTAAAATAAATTTACACAACTGCTGCACACTCTATGACACCATAAATAGGACAAATACATCTAAGAGGTGTGAATCTTTTGGGACACCTGGAAGACCTGCTTATAAATTATGATGATTTATTTTCCTCTCTAAGCTGTTCTTATCTGCCCAGAGAAAACAAAAGCCTTACACCTGTATCACACTTATTCTGTCTTTCAGACAAAATCAAGGCTCTCTTTTCCACAGCAAAAGGACATGACAGAGCCCCTAACACTCATTTCCCAGTGCTTGTGTTCTAAGAGCTGGTAAAGGCCTTTGCTCAATCAATCCCTAAGCTTTCTGACCTAGAGGCGCCAAGGGAACAACAGCAGGCACACGGTGGTGTGATATCTTAAACTCTAATAACTCTCTTACTCTCTTCGTTTTTCTATATTATTATTCTTTGTGTTAAACATTTTAGGCGCTGGTACTTCGGAACGTATAATCCTGCTCATCTGAAACGGCACTGCGGATTCTGACAGACATACAGTAAAGGAACTGAAAGATTGAGTGGCAACTGGATGCCAGGCATGGGCGCTGGGTGGTTCGAGGGTCGAGGGACGGGGTGGACAAGACTTGTGCAGGTCTACAGAGGGATGCCAGTACTACTCTACACCCTGTATGACCTCTGCTAGGGACATCACTGCAGGTAACGGGGGCTCTGGGCTTCCTTGGAGATCCCTGATGATGTTTTTATTTATGTCTGCGTTGTTTTTATTTATGTCATTGGTATTGTTTTTGTTTATGCTTTCCTCATGTCCAACTTCTTCTGTCTCCAGAGCTCCATTTGAGCTGGTGACTACGGTGCTCTTGATGTGACTATTGCTAAGTGGCGCACAGTTGTTAGTAACAGAGCCTTGGTGGCTCCCAGAGGTGCTCTTCCCGTCTGTGGCATCCACTGCAGGCTCTGGGCTTGACGCACTGCTGTGTGTGTGCGCAGCGCCCGTGTCCTTCAGGCAGCCGCTCAGGTTCACACTCTCGCCGAGGTTCCCTGACGTGCCGCTGACGATGAGGAGACGGCTGACGCTTGTGCTGTCCTTTAGGCTGCACTTCACGTTTGGATGTTGGTTTACCTCAGAGCTGGCACCAGGCTGCTGGGTAGCAGCACGGTCCAAGTCTCCGTTGGCCATGATTGCTGGGGGTAACTCTGCCAGGGGGAGGCAGGGCAGCTGTATGCCCCTGATCAGGCGTACCAGACCCTTCACCTTCTCTATCGATGCTTCCATTTCCTTCTGACGGGACAGAACACCATTTCTGCTCTCCCTGCATATCTGAAAGTGGCAAAGGAACCCAAGGACATCAGACATGAGTCTGTGAGACAGACCTGATAACAGCATAATGGGTCACTGTACGTGAAGACTTCATACAGAAGAACGAACATTTACATTAAATTTACAGTATTTGACATTCTGGTTACCAAAAGCTTGCACTACCTGCTCTACTAGATGAACCCAAGAACAGGTTCTCACCGTTATGGAGTCACTGAGCTGTTTGACACGGAGCTCGAGTTCCTCTCTCTCCTGCCGGAGTTCCGAGCTCCACTTTTCCAGCTTCTGCTTTTCCTGTTCCCTCTCTGCAGGAAGAAGAGAGAAGCCAGGTGATAGTGTCTGAGGGACCAGAGAATCACTATCACACAATGCTACCCTTCTTCAAAAACACTTTACCTGCTTTGTAAGAAATGTAGGAATGGACTATTGCAAGAGGCCCTGGCCAGTCTATTGCCTCTTCTTTCTTTGAAATCTGTGGACAGAAAACAGTGCTGTTTCCAGTTAAAAGCATGCAACACTCCAGCATTCATGCATAAAGAAACAGAAACCAAAACATGAATGCAAAACAACTGAATGAGGAAAATGCAACATTGAAAAATGGAATACAAGGAAACTAAGGACATTAAAATGAACCATGTTAAACTTCCAAAGCAGAAGGGAGTGCTACACTTAGCTGAAGTTTACCATGGCAAGAACAATTTCAGTGTCACTAGGACTGCAAGTTCAGATCCCGAAGGCCAGTACAACCACTGCTTGCAACAGACGCCTTGGGCAGCAGCTCAGGGGGGAGAGGCTGTAAGCCCAAGGGCAGAAGCTAGAGGCTCCGGGGCATTTACCTGGTCTTGGCATGAGGGGCAGATCCACATGCCCCTGGGGACAGTGCGGAGGGCGGGTGCCAGGCAGTCCAGGTGATAGACGCGTGAGCAGGTGTCACACATGAGTAACTGCCCACTGCGCCTACACACCATACAGAAATCATCATGGATGTCTCCCTGCCACACAGAATCCACCAATCACAACAATGGTTGCTACATGCTCACCCAATCATACAAGGGTAGGTGGGACTTTATAAAAATTATTAAATGCAGCCTGGGATCCACTCAAATATTCTAGTATATGAAAGTTTGTAGGTTTACATGGGCCCTGCATTCCGCTTTACCATAACTGATCCAGAATCAGTTTTTCCCAGATTGTACAAGGATTGACTGATATGGGGTAAAATGATAGGTTTGCAAGTCATATGACAGATTTTGGCTTGCTTACCCTGATTTAGCTGACTTAGCCATCACTACCATATCACCTCCTATCCACTAGGGGCTGCTGGTCATCCTTAACAGAACAGGGCTACGGGGGTATGTGTTGGATCTGTGTCAGTGGTTGAAGCAATCTCCCACAGCTACTTACATCCCCCACTGAGCTTGGGCTGCCCCGAGGGCTGAATGGGAGTGGATGTGATGATGGGGTTAGTGGGAGGGCGGGGGGGTGAGGGCTGCCCGCGCTGGGCTGCTGTGGGACCCCAGCCGCTGCGTGGCAGCTAGTGGGGTTCATGGGGCTGGTGCCCCTCTCCACTGCGCTGCTGTGTTTGGGTGGGCGACCTGGATGAGATGAGACAGACGACAAAAGGAAAAAAAAAAAAAGTAAAAAGAAAAGACAAAAGAAGACAAAGCATCGGTATGACATACCTCCGATAAGCAGTCCTCATTCGCTAGCGTAGCAAGAGGGGGTGGGAATGAAAGAGGAGTGTTAGATAAGAGAGGACGCAAAGCATGCAGGGATACAACAAGAGAATCACTCGGCAATCTCAGTCTGGTTAGCTCTTAATGACTTCTGTCTGCTCTTTGGAGTGTTAGCAAACCAACTTAGTTATGCAAGCAATCCTTGATTATCACATGACTTCCACAAATAACACTGCAGTGAGATTTAGGAAAGGATAAACAATATGTCTTGTAAGTATTTCCAGGATGAACTGCATTTCTTCCTTCCTGTGCTAAAGATATGACTACTGGGTTCACTGAGGCTGTGAATAAACTTATGGGAAACAAAACGCAGGAGTATTCCAGTATTTGACCAAATTAGCTGGATGTCAGTTGATAACTTTATTGATTTTAATGCTAGGCCTAAACAACACTTCTGTTAATTATAAGTAAGGCAGTCTGCTTCTGGGCCTGTCTCCAACACTGACTCAGGATCTGCTGATAAAGGCTGAACAGGTTTAATGGGAAGAGAAGGTTAGGAATGCTGGAAGCAACTAGTACCAGAGTCAAAGGGCAGAGATGAAAGCAATGTAAAAATATCAGTAAGAATTCTCTTATAATGGGGAAAATGACAAAAAGGCATGTATGCACAATGCATGGCACTCATATTACTGTCGCTGAGAAACTGAGGAAGGCAGGTCAGCTAAGGAACACAAGATAGTGATGCACTGCAAAAATACTTCCTCAGGAAGCACATTTTCTCCCTTGGGCAGTATAAATGGTTTCACACAATTTTAATAAAGTACTCCAGGAAACACATTTCCCTCTTTGGCACAATAAATGGTCTCACCCAATTTTAATAACATTTTGGGACCAGTTAAGGAGCTATTTTCTGGCCATTCTACAAGATGTAAATGTCAGAGGAGGAAAGCAAACCATCCCATCTTCCTAAAAATGTAATTTTTGAACATTTATTTCTGCAATATAACCAGTGTTGAAAATTTGCTCAGACTGTAACAAGTCATACTGTAAATGCCAGGTGCAAACACTTGGTTCAGCATCAGTCTCCCGGGGAAAGAGACATTTTGATATCTGTGCCATAAGAGACCTTGTCTGGGTGCCCTTGGCCAAAATGTGATTTCTTTATTTTAACATGTAAAGGATGCATTTGAATATTTGAGTAATTAAAGCAGAGAATATTCAAGTAAAAATTCAGGCACATTCTTGCATTTGGCAAATGGGAATTTGGGCCATTTCATCTCCTCAGTGTGCCCTCAGTCAGATTCTAGCTCTCAAGAGAGCCATTACCTCCGTGACTCCATGTTTAGCACATTGAAATCTTTCAGTATCTTTCACAGTACAGTGGCATTAAACAATAGAGCACCACTAAGCCTATTACACAAAGCAATTACAAAGAGTCAGAGTGAGGCAGAGAGAATAATGCACGTGTGTGAGAGATTAGCAGAGCTTGGCCCTGCAGAGTGAGGGCATCAGCAACGGCAGAGATGGAGTTAAGCAGCAAAAGGATGGTTCAAGTCAGTTCATCGTAGAGACACATACAGAGGAACACCCCAGTGACCGATCCATCCTGCCAGTGTTTTGTTGGTCACATTCTGCTGCAGTGATCACTAATCACGGTCTGCACAGCAACAAGCAAAGTCCATTTGCAAGCAATGCATCATAAAAATGCTGTGATGCAAGCAGCATGCATTAGCAGTAGCAAAAGAGACAGTCTTGAACACGCACACGCAGAGATGTGGAAGTGAACGTGACATACAGACATACTCACCTCTTTTTCTGCAGCCCTGGTTTGCAGAATTTAAGTATGACACTGTGCTTTTCTTACGCTGAAACACATGAAAATGATGGTAATGAGTGATCTGTGTGTCTATGTGTCTGTGTGTGTCTGTGTGTCTGAGTCTCTGTGTGTGTTACCTCTGGTTCAAACACTGCTCCACTGTACACTGGATTAGCTGTCGTCCGTCTCTTCCTCTCCTGACGTTTACTCTGAATCTCTGTATGAGCACGCGCACACACACACACACACACACACACACACACACACACACACACACACACACACACACACACACACACATACACACACACACACACACACACACATACATACACACATACACACACACATACACACACACACAAACACACACACACAGTTTCAGATGCTCACACACTTCCTATTCAGTTCAGTCCAAAAAGGTAATGAGTACAATATTGCTAAAGCACAAAATATACTCTTTCAAGCTGGAACTGTATCTATACCTTCAAACTTCCACAGCAAAATGGCGACAGTTTCTCACACTCACCTTCTAGATAGTCATGTGTTACAAGTCCCAGAGACACCATGAAGGCCAGTTTCTGTGGACATCAGAATGCAGTAGTAGTGACATTAGCTGCTCACATCTAAATACAAGTAACTGACAGGATGACTGGAGTCAACTATCTAATATAAGAATAAAAAAGATGCAGCATTCTTATATTTTTGGTTTTATCAGTGCTTAGTGCAACACTTCAACTAATATGCTGATTGCTATAATAATATTATAATAAAGATTAATATATTCATCTTATTAAAACTATTCGGCTACTTTTCACTCTCAACCCAGAAAAGTATCTGGTTTGCCAAACAGTAGGAGTTTTTAGTAAAGCAATGCTGTGGTTGTAAAAAGCTCACCTGCAGAGAACCCTCAGTTCTTTGCAGAAAATAAACAGCTGCATGTCATGATTTCTCTTTTTTAAAAAATCCCTGCTCGCATTTGTAGCCTGTGGCTGTGTTCCAAATAGCCTATTACATACTACTTGTGCACAAATTGTACCTACCAATTGTAAAATCTTTCACGAGTGGTCGGAACCTTCATACGTTCACTAGACCCCATAGTGTGGTTTGTATCTGTCACTGGATACTATACTGCATACTACTACATGAACCAGTATGCAGTATACAGTATATACTGAGCAAAGTATGCAGTTGTAATTATCTCCATCTTTCACTTTGTATCTCTGCATTTTACTTTGTTTTCTGGCTACGCATCTTTGTCTAATGCTTATCTGACGATGGACTATATTAAGGTTAACGAAGATGGGGAAAAGGTATGACTCACCAAAGGGTTGTCCTGGCGTTTGGGTTCTGGGCTTTGTGCAGGGCCGTGTGTGTTTGCTTCGGTGGGGGTGGCCGGGACAGTGGAGGTAGAGGCAGGTGTCTGTAGTGCAGCCAGGCTGCTGGCTGCTGTCTTTGGCTCCACCCTGCCCACTGCTGAAAGCGTCTGACAGGGAGAAGGGGGTAGAGAGAGAGGGGCGATGAATTTCAACACTTTCAGTCTTTATTCACTCCTCACTCTGCTTGCTGCTGTACTGTGCAAAACCAAACATTTGATTCAGAGCCTCAGTCTATTTTAGTGGGAAATGAAGCCGACATCACTATGTCCTCAGGCAGAGTTGAGCCAAGCCTGCTCCACACATCTCCTACATGCTCGGAGAATTTACTTTTACTTTTCCCTCTGAAAATCAATCTGTTCATTGTTTCCACTTCTAGTATGGGTCTCTTCCAGAACATTATATAAAACCTGTAAGCAACTTTCATCTCCACTGCTGGAGTGAATTAAGTCACTTCTTAAGGTAGTGGGAAAAGACCAAAACTGAACTGCGACAGGGAACTAGGAATGACTAACCTAAACAGCATATCTTTATTACATGCACCATATCAAAACTAAAACTCACCAAATCCATTTCTTTCTTGATGAAATGTGTTTCTCAAACCTCAAATGTTGCCACTTAATGGGAATCTAATTACTATTTAAATATCTGAAAGATACATTAGATAAGTGAAAAAGAACGGATGCATTTGGTGAATTAGACTTTTGATGTTGATGGTGTCGATGTAATGAAGAGAAGTGGTTAGTCATTCGCAGTTTAACACAACCACATTGAATTAAACAAAAAAACAAACAGAAAAGGTGTATTGACATTAAAAACTGCTTCATAGATATTTCCTTTAGTTTCTTCCCAGAGTCTCTTACAAGCAATTTACAATTTTATGAGGTTGTGTTTTTATGAGACAGCTCAACCACATGCTGTAAGATTACTTTATGTGCATATACTACTTCATGCACATATACAACTTTGCAATCTTTTGTTTTCAAATAAAATTTGTATTTTGAATCAAACCAATCTGTGTGCATGAAATATCAAAATATTAAATCAACTTGTTTTCAGAATTAAAAACTGGATCATACCTGAAAATCATCTGTGCATCATTAATATGTAATGTACATTACTTGTGTACTTTAATGTACTTTATGTACATTATTATGTTCTTCCAATATTCAGTAGCCCATGCATAAACTGTTTGTGATGATGTAATTATCAAACTCAAATAAAATCGTTCTCACTTTTTTCTTCCCCACTCACCGAGGTGTCAGGACAGGGGTCGCTGCTCTGAGCTGAGTGAGGTGTCTCTGTGCTGGTAGAGGCTGGGCTGGGCTGGGGCTTACTGGTCTGGGCTGAGATGTGGATGCTGGGTAGCTGGGAGCTACTGTGCTGCACACTGCTCACGCTGAACTGACTGATGTTGGTGCTGAGTGTCATGGCGGTCTGCGTGATCACCGGGCCAGGCTGTGTGACACCAGCGTTTGGTTGGATAACGACAGCACCAGGCTGAGTGTTGCTGAGGCAGGCCTGAGGGTTGGGAGGGCAAGCTTGGGTTCCAGCGGGGCCGGGCTGGGGGCTGAAGATGTGGAGCTGGTGCACCGGTCCGGAGGAGGGCAGCAGGGTGGAGCTCAGCTTGGCGGTGAGATATACGGGCTGCTGTAAGGGCTGAGGTGAGGTGAGGACAGGCTGGAGGACAGCTGGAGTTACAGGGGCAGGGGGTTTAGGCATCACCTGCTCAAGTCACAGAGTGGAGGGGGAGGGGGACACAGAGAGAGAGAGAGAGAGAGAGAGCGTAAAACAAAGGGATAAGAAGACGCAAAGCGAAAGAGACAGAGTGAAGGAAAAGGAAGGGAGACTTAAGGGATCAGAGAATGGCACACTATTCTTGGGTGTTAAAGGGTTACCATATAGGGTCTAAACTAAATCTTAACTAAAATACTTAGCACACACAAAGCAGTCTGCAATAATACAAATTCATTCAAGCTTTATAACATTTAATAATGAAAACCTGACTTGAGAATTCATAAAATACCACAAATACACCAGTCAGAAGTTTTTGAGTACACTTTCCAGAAACTATTTGTTCACAACTAACTTTACTATAAGTTAATTTTCAAATGTTATGTATAAACATGCTGTATACATCAAGCTATACTGTACTATACTATACAAAGATGTATGCAAATTGGTGCGTAGCGTACCAAAATAAGACTCGAATTTTCAGAATAGCCATTCTTTTCCCTAATGACAGCTCCCAACTGGAGAAATCTTAGCAGAAAATTCTGTAACATGCCTTCTTGAGTGTCTTAGGATCCAGACTAATATAGTCTGATTTTGGGTGATCACATTACAGTTGTTTTTAAACAACTTGTTTTTTAACAAACAACAAACAAGTTTATTTTGTTGAAAGCATAATAATAATAATAATTATTATTATTATTATTATTACTGTCAATATTACTATTATTATAATAAAAAACTGGTTTCGAGCATGTGTACTCAAAGGTTTGACTCGTTGACCAGTCCTGTCCTGAAGCTGTCTTTGTCACAGTTAAAGTGAGACAACTAAGCAAAAAGTTGAACCAATGCCCCACTGATGTCAAAAGCAGCTAAGTGATGACATTACCATCGGGCACTCTCTCCTCTCACAGGGTCAGGTTTAGGTCAGAGTCACAGGGTTAGGTCAGGGTCACTGGGAATACAATCTTCCCCACAAGCCTCTCTGAGTAACAACTGTGTGGTTAGATGGGATAGTGTGTTCTCTGTGAGAGAGGCCTTGGTCCGACTGAACACACCATCATTACATGCTGTAAAGATTTCTAGTTTAAGTAAACTGGCTTTGTTCCTTTGATGAAAATCGAGTTATAGATGCTTGAGACAAACTACTACTCTGCACTTTATAGCACTAAACCACAGACGTATCCAAGGCTAACAATCCATGGCTGATGATCCACCTTGAAAAATGTTTAGAAAAAATGAACACTCTCAGTGGTTTAGAAGGCACACGTGTCACACATGTTACACATGCCATGGAAAATATTATGGAAAATAATGTGGACACCCATCTACTTCCCTACAACATGACTCAAATCCCAGATCTTCACTGGAACTCCTCAGACTAAAATAACTAGAAACCCACTAATGATTAGCTTCACAAATTTCACCTGGTAACTACCCAACTATGTAGAATGTTTCGGTGACTGCTACAGAATAAGGAACACATTATCTCATGAACCTCTGAGGAAGACACACTGGCACAGTGCACACCAACATAACACTGAGATGATCAACTCTTGCCAGTGTAATGAAACAGCAACAAAGTCATATACAGCAGAGAGGTGAACTGCCTTGCAACCTTAAACTCCAATCATAAAACATAACCCAATCTAACATTACACAGGTATTAAGCCATCATTAAATCACGGATAGTGGGTTGTTGTATAAAAACAGAAATTCAGATGTTTACTGATAAACCAGGCCATTCTACTGGCACACAGTCATTGTGCCACTCTCAAAGCTGGACAAAAAAGGTCTGGGTTGGGGTCAGGGTTGTGTTTTGGGTCTGGGTTGGGGTCAGGCTTGTATTCCGGGTGTGGGTTGGGCTCAGAGTTGTAATTCATGTCTGGACTGAGGCTAGGAAGAACAGCCCAAGTGAGAAGTGGGCGTTTGTGGTCAGGAAGTATATTTGAAGGTCTTTAGTAAAGAAGGAAGCAGAGACAGACAGGAAGAAAGACACCCCAGGCAGATACAGTCACTGAGCCACAGTGAAGCCACTGCACTATGGACCTTTTTCACTTTTACTGCATTACGGTCTAATAAAAAAGACTCATTTGGCTTCCATTGAAATTCAAATGCCTTGAGAGTGCTTTTGTACATTTTAATGCTTTTCACTTCACAAATGCCTACATCTTCTAAATCAGCCTTTCCTGTGCAAAGCTAAAATGTCAATACTGGGTAGTTTGGAAGATGCTTTACAGTCAACCATGCAAATAGTGCAGCAGGAGGACAAATGCGATGGTATAATGTTCCCAGAGAGCCTCTTCAGAATTTCTTTATAACCAAAACTGAAGGTGGCAGACATACTGCACCTGGTAGAAATGCTTTCTTTACAAACATGAAAAGGGTCCATGGAGAAACAGCAAAGCTTCATTACAGCAGTTCTGAGCAAAAAAAGCCACACACATACAATATCACAACAGCGACAGACTCTCTACACGCCAGTCAAAGGATGACAGGGTCTGATGTTTCCATTGGAACAAACCTGCGGTAGAGAGGCTGGTCGAGCTGTCTGTCTGGTGGGCGGGACAAATTGAGGAACTTTGATTGGCTGAGTGGCGGTCTGAACCTGTGACAAGACTGCCCATTTACTCACAATAATAAAGAGAGACAAATACTTAAAAGAACAACAAACACTCATCGCTCATCCCTCTGCTTACAGACATGTCATGGGACAGAGTGATGGGGGCTTGTAACCTGATTCATATAAGAGGACTGGATTACCAGAGCTAATCAAAATTCTGGTCACACTGAACCTTTCAGCATCTGAAAAGGTCTAAATGAGATCTGAATGTCATTTTATTCCTACAAAACATACTTGATATAAAAAAAATAAACATGTCAAAAGAAATGTTCAGATTGAACACTGAACGCATTTTACAGTGACAACTTCTTTCTGCCCACACTATTCCTTGATAATGAGAGGCATATCATCTACTTACAACAATAGTGTTTTTGGGAACTATCCGCACAGGCTCCATTCCCTGATTGGCTGGCTTGCAGGATGTCTGGAGGCTGACCGGCAAATTCTGAGGGTCTGAGTTTGGAAGGCTGGGGAGGGGCGTGTTTGTGAGGGTAGTAACCATAGCAATGGTAGGAGTCGGCATCATGGCAATGGGTGTTGTGGGCGTGGCAGCTCTCAGCATCAGAGGTAGTGTCTTAGTGGAAATGACTGGAGTCACACTCACTGAGTTCTAGAGACAGAGAAACAGAACACACATTCTCACACACACACACACACACCACAGAAACACAACACACATATACCTCAGAGCACTTGCACAAGTATAAAATAACAACAGAAAGCCTGTCTATCACTGAAGTTAGCAAAATAATGTTGCAGATGACAGGAAGTAATGAAAATAGATTATTTATAGTATAACAACATTATTTCAGAAAAAGAGGGGTGATTACCTGTGGAGTGCTGAGGTGGGTTGGGGGAAGGGAAGTCTGACTCTGACTGGAGACCAGGGTGGTAGTCTTCCCATCTGCCTGTAGAGGGAGCTGTGTCTGCGTCTGGAGCCTGATCTCTGATGACTCTTGCTTTACCAGCAAATCTCTCCTCAACTGTTCCACCACCTTTTTCTGAGGAGAAAATACCATCTCAGCAAAGCCATGAATGCACAATGAGCACAAGGACTGCTCTATGGTGTTGAAAAACACTGCCCCCACAGGTATGGAGTGGATCCACAGTAGCATCAGGAAAGCAGCACTGTTGCACAGCATAGCAGCCACACCACCACCACATGTTTTACGACATAAACTTAAAATGGAAAAAATTTGTTCAATAATTAGTCCCAAAATGGTCAAACCTGTAAAATAGTTATACAAATATTTGTTATATCACTGCAACACTATATATATTTTTTTAAATATAAAATGTATTAAATATGTAAACACAAAAATATATATAAACAGTTATAGAATGATAGATAAAGATGGAAACATACACATTACTATATACACCTCAGTCTCCCCACTTAAACACTTCCAGGGTCAAGAGAAAACATGAAGGATGAGTATTAAACATGTTGTCTCTGGAGCACTAAAGCAGCAAGTTTCATTCCAGAAATGGACCTCTTTGTTCTATCACAAAGATGAACAATAAATTCTCTAGAAATCTCTCGTACCATCTACAATACTAACTGTCAATTGTACAGCCTCACATTTAACCAGTGGCATGGCAGTTGGTGAAGGGCAGTGTGGGTGATAACACTCAGCAAGCTTATTGTGTGTGAATGTGCACGCAAATGTATGTTGGGGATCAACAGTACTTCAAGGAAACAGAATAGCAATAAAAGTAAAGAAATGTAACATCTTTTAAGCTTTGACATAGTGCCTAAAAACACTCAGAGACATCAACTTCAGTATGTACTCTGATCCCAAGATACAAGCACTTCTAAAGCTCTCTTACTCTCCTCCACTGCAGACATAACAAATGACTAAGAAGACAGCAATGATGGGAGCTTGTGATGAGAACTGATGTAACAGAATTTTGTTTCATATTTCATTAAGTATTATTACTTTGGTTATCATAAAACTGCTTGTATAAAAGTTACAGAAGGCAAAACTTACATAACACAATCACTTTTAAAATGCATATTTTAAAATGTTCTGGTGATCTCAGCTGTGGAAAGGACCAAGAGAGGGCTATGATGATTAGCATGCAGTCTAGCTGAATTGAAAAAAAAGGAGAGAGAGAGAGGGGAGAGAGGGAGAGAGAGTGGGAGAAGAAAAGAGAGAAGAGCAAGAAGAGAAAGAAAATAAAGACAAAGAGAACAAGTGAGAGAGAGTGTGTGTGGGAGAGAGAGAGGCATTCCTTTTTTCCCCCTCTCAGTTCTCATTTCTCTGTCTGTTTTGGATTAAAAAAAAAATCTATGTCAAAGGCACTGGGATCATCTGAGTGCATTGAGCTGAGGCCAGGTGTGCACCGCCCTCTCTCTGCTCATAGCCAATGACTGCCCTCTCTCTGCTCATAGCCAATGACTGCCCTCTCTCTGCTCATAGCCAATGACCGCCTTCTCTCTGCTCACAGCCAATGACTGCCCTCTCTCCACTCTCAGAAAATGGGCCATTAGCCAGAGGAATGTTTCATGGGAAGCTGCTGGCAGTGAAGCTTTCTGTTAATGTCCTGACGTGGCGATAGCTCCCATCTGAGAGTGTGTGTGCATATGAAGATAAAACAGCACCAACATCCAACATCAGTTTACTACATAATGGCATACTATCCATGCCACATACTGTACTGTATTGGATACCATGTCCTGTTGTCTACTGTCTCCCTCTCTTTGTCTCATCATCTGTTGTTATATATGATGTCATCTCCTGTACTGTCTTTATGCTGAGTAGTCTGTTGATTTATAATGTTGAAACATTTGCAGCATTTTGCAACCTTTGGGTAAATGTGCTGCATGGTTGAAGTGTGACTGAAAGGCTAGGCTAGAGTTCAGTGAATCACTGGCTCACTTCAGGTTCACTTTAGACATAAATTCCGTAGAGTTTTAGACCTTTTTCCTTCTCCCTTTGTTTCCAGAATCAAAACATGTCACTGTCTCCAGCCTCCAATATTTTTATATTTGCTAAATAGTTTTATTTATCTTATCTTTATTTATCAATCTTTTGATTGGTGACAAATTAAGTCACCCTCTCTGGCCTCCTCCCTGTTCTGATCCCTCAGTGAAGTAGTTACAAATACATAAATCAGTTTTGCAACAAATCTGTCACAAGAAGTACTGCAATAGTAAGATGGACATATTTGAAATTGTGAGGTCATACAGTTGCAAACTCAAATTTGTGTCTGCAGCACCAAAAATGAATTTATGTTCGAGTAAATGTTTGCATTTATCATAGTGTTACTTCAATTGTGACATTTTGTCTGTGACTTCAAAATTAATAAGGCACACAGTTGTGAGAATATTTTCTATGAGTGAAGATTGTACAAGTTAAGATTTTAATACTACAACTACAAATTCTGTTTCAGAAGTTGTTATATAGAAAATATATGTTATATTGTTATATTTAAGTTTTTCAACATAATTGCTTTCATACAACCTGACCGGACAACATGCTCACAGTAAACACATTCGGATGTCCTGTAGCTCATCTGATAAAGCAGGTAGAGCCAAGTTCTAGTACCAAGGTGACAAAGATCATGATTTTGATTCCCAGGGAGCAAAATCTTTTGTCCTACTGATAAATATGTACATTTCTCTGAAAATGTCTCTTTGCAATTTTCACATTTTACTCAAGAACAGGACAACAAGGCTAAATGCCAGTGTAGAAAACAATCATGTTTAAGGGGCCATTTTTGCCTCACTGAGTAGAATTCTTCTAGTTAAACCAGCACTCTAATTAGCATTTTATATTAGCCTGCTTGCTGCAAGTTAGCTGAATCAACCTCTCCATATCTAATCACTAAAGAGACCGTCATGGAATGCTCCCCTTCCCACTGTTCACGTGGTACGGTCTGCTACGTACAGTGGGAATTCATCCTCTTGTTTGTAACCACACCTATCTAGTTAGCACAAACCTGCATCGGGTTATTCTTGTAATGTCTGTGTGTATTTAAACTGCTGTGGGAGTGTGTATCTTTGTTGGTCTTTGAGCCTGTTCACATTTGTAAGCTGTATTCATGTTGCCTGGTTCATGTGAGTGCCACTATGTCCGTTATTCATGTTTGTCTAATAAACATCTGTCTCTGTCGTGGGAGTCTGTGTGTCCTGCTCCTCGCCCTGCGGCACTCGGGCCGTTACAGACACTTGTGTCTTCAGCAGTTTCTCGAAGACCTACACAAGTATCATGTATAACTGAAGGATGTGTGGTTACGTAGAAACAAGAAAGTGAGGGGCAGATGGAGGCTCACATGATACACAAACTGTGAGCACAGACTAAATGCTCACATGATGCACAAACTGTGAACACATACTTAATTTAACGTCAACAAATTATTCGAGGTTCTACTCTTCAACAAGAAGAGTTGTGTGTATCATGTACTGAGAAGTGAGAGTAGCAGCAAATAAATTAATTACAAGGTATTGTTAGTGATACTGAAAGTATATTTTTTTATGGTTGTACCTATTGTTCAATTAAAGGCATGTTTTTTATGTATATACTTCTTAAACGCTTTGCTGAATTTGTGCTCGTACTGTTGATAGTTCTACTACACAACGACTCTCCACACCTCTGCAGCTGGACAGGTTTTTCACTGGTGTGGGGAGTGCATAATGCATGTGAAACATTTGCAGGGACCTACCCTCCATATTTACTCTCTAACGATTTCTACTGTGGTATACTGCAGCCTCAAAATCTGTATGAACTTAAGTGTTGGCATTACATTCGTAGTACCAGTTTTATGTGTTCTGTCCTCCCTGTTGCGAATGGTTCTTAAGATAATCCTCATAACCTGGTGTTGAACTCAGTCACTGAGATAATGTGGGTCCTGCAGGCATTTGTGTAATCTTTCATACTAAATGAAACCAGATTGGGTGCATGACTGTGTGAACGATTTATTATGACACATTATAAAGAACTGCGATGTTGTCTTTGTGGGTAGCTGTCTGGCATTCAAGACTTGTCAGAAGTCACTTCCAAAAACAGAGCAACACACACACAAACACACATGCACACCCAGTAATGCACAAAATAATGCACAGACTGAAATGAGATCTACAGTACAGAGCCAGTCATTAAATACTTATCATTGCATGTTCTACTTGCCATATTTAATGAGTTACACACATGTAGAAACATCACTCTCCCAACTCTGCTATGTTGCTGTGGGGAATGTGCCTCTCACCATAGCAGCATGGAACAGATGGCCCAGGGGTTTGTGTGGCTGTGGAACTGTATGCATGTGCATGTGGTGTTCCACATCTCAGAAAATGCCAGAGTGAGATTACTCAAGGTGGATGTCCTAGCCTGCCTACTGAGGCCTGTTCCTTTCAAATGTTCCTGTCCAACTGGATTCATCTCCTCGCAGGATATAGTACAATTTCATGTGTGAAAATGTCTTTGATTAGTGATTTTAGTTTCCATGAGATGAAACTTTTTCAGACATGATGACAGGAGGAATCACCTAGATTCTTCACTTCAGGGTGAGATGGTCTGCCCACCCCCGATCTCAGGTCTATCCCCGCCTCTGTCTCTCTCTCTGTCTCTGTCTCTGTCTCTCTTTCTCATCAGAAGATGCACTACCACCCTTTTCCCCTGGACGCTCTTTCTTTGTCCTTAGCTTCTCACACTTTCATTTTCATCTGATCTCAAGACACTGCAGGGAAGCAATTCGTGCAGACATGTGCAAGTGCGCGCGCGTGCTCCCCCCCCCCCCCCACACACACACTCAAACAAATATACCACAGATTATCCGAGGTGTGAGGATTTCTCTGGTTGATGTCGGTCTCTCTCCGTGCTGGTATTTAACCAGCTCTAAGCCTCCGATTAAAATTCCACTCACACTGTCTGCTGCCTCACACACATACACTCTCACACTCTCACTTGCTCTCTCCCTCTCTCTGTCTCTCTCACTTGCTCTTTCTCTCTGTCGCTCTCTCATTTTCTCCCAGAACTAGTGCAGGGCAATCATGAAGAACAGCATAGTGCTGATCTGGCTCCCACAGCCAGATACAGAAAGCACTCTCATTCTTTTTAATTAACCTGCAATTACACACACCTAACCAGAGTATAACAAATAGGTAAGATAAGCGTGTATTCACATGTGTTATGTGTGTATTCAGGCGATCTATCATGTATTCAGGTGAAATGCATGCACAGTTAGGAACACTGATTCTGGCACAGGACAATTGGTTTCTCTTAAAGAACTTCCAGATAAATACATGCACAATAATTTTTCTTCCTCTACAAGCAAGCATTCCTCTAGGCCAGTGAGTTTACATTCCTGAGATGAGCAGTGTGTCTCTGCCTCAGCTTTCAGAGCCTTCACAAGGGGAACAGATACCACACACTGCCCAGTCCAATACCTGAGGCACACAGGAAGCACGGAAACAGCTGCTGCTTCCTTATTGTCTCCACTGCAAATCAAACGGCTCTGGCTCAGACAACGCAATCTCAGTCAGAGGTTCAGGGAGGGGGTGGAGTGACAGTAGGAGTGAGAGATGGGATTGATGGATCTAAGAGAGAGGTCTTTTCTCTTAAACATATACACAATCCTAAAATCTAGAACTAGCCATGTGACACACTACAGAGAAAAAAAAAATCCCTCACCTAAACAACTTCTCTCTTTGTAAGCATAAAGTAATTTTTGCATTTAACAAAGATTTCTACCTATATTCACACATGAAGCCCTATATGGTCACATAATCACACAATTCTGAGCAGAATAGAATGTGACTGTCATAGCCAGACAATTTGAAATGTGGCATTAAAGTAAGTAAAACGATATTACATCCTTCTATAATGAAAGATAAGATAGAGAAACAGGCAGGTTTTACTTCTTTGTTAATGTTTCTACATTTTGTGAAGAACATATTTCATGTTCTTTAAGAGAGCATATTTTGAGAAGTTGGGTAGGTGGTGGTGGTTTATGAGCAGTGGGGTAGATGGTGGTAGGTAGGTGGTGGTGGGGTAGATGGTAGTGGTGGTTTATGACCAGTAGGATAGTTGGTGGTGGTAGGTGATGGTGGTTTATGAGCGATGGGGTGGGTGGTGGTGGTGGTTTATGAGTGGTGGGGTAGGTGGTGGTGGTGGTGGTTTATGAGCGGTGGGGTAGGTGGTGGTGGTGGTGGTTTATGAGCGGTGGGGTAGGTATTGGTGGTTTATGAGCAGTGGGGTAGACGGTAGTAGTTTATAGGTGGTGGTGGTTTATAAGTGGTAGGGTAGGTGATGGTGGTTTATGAGCAGTGGGGAAGGTGGTGGTGGTTTATGAGTGGTGGGGTAGGTGGTGGTGGTTTATAAGTGGTGGGGTAGGTGTAGGTGATGGTGGTTTATGGGCAGTGGGGTAGGTGGTAGTGGTTTATGAGTGGTGGGGTAGGTGGTGGTGGTTTATGAGTGGTGGGGTAGGTGGTGGTGGTTTATGAGTGGTGGGGTAGGTGGTGGTGGTTTATAAGTGGTGGGGTAGGTGTAGGTGATGGTGGTTTATAAGTGGTGGGGTAGGTGGTAGTGGTTTATGAGTGGTGGGGTAGGTGGTGGTGGTTTATGAGTGGTGGGGTAGGTGGTGGTGGTTTATAAGTGGTGGGGTAGGTGTAGGTGATGGTGGTTTATGAGCAGTGGGGAAGGTGGTGGTGGTTTATGAGTGGTGGGGTAGGTGGTGGTGGTTTATAAGTAGTGGGGTAGGTGATGGTGGTTTGTGAGCAGTGGGCGTAGGAGTTGGTGGTATATAGTTGTGGGGTAGTTAGTTCTATATGAGTGGTGGGGTAGGTGGTAGTGGTTTATGAGCAGTGTGGTAGGTGGTAATGGATTATGAGCGGTGGGGTAGGAGTTGGTGGTATATGAGCGGTGGGGTAGGTGGTGTTGGTTCATGCTTATCACACTTTTTAAATAGCAGCCAATGCTCTTATATAGTTTTAAAAAGTACCATGACAAGCATAGACAACAAAATGTTAGCTTTAATGGATGCAGTTGTTTTAATGGACACAGCTGTTCTAATGGACGCAGCTGTTTTAATGGACGCAGCTTTTTTCCATGATTGTTCCAGTCTCTTTGAGGGCTTGCATCTGGGTTATCAAATGTTCTGTGGAAATTACACCCACAAAGACCCTCATTCCAACATGAGCTTTACTAAGAACAACTCAATGAGTTGAGGGTTCCAACTCCACTGTGCTGTCAGTGTTTGGAAACACAGCCCACATGAAGAAGGCCCTAGGTTTCATTTGAATCACAGGCAGTGATTCTAGTGTGTATACAAGGTTTGTACTTGAGACTGTTCTAAGACAATAAGAATATTCAATAAAGAATGTCTTAGATTCTGTACAAAATATATCTGTAGTGGGCAAAAAATGTGGATTTCTTGGATTCTGTTAATGACGTTTATATTGGCAGAAAGACTGAGGGCAGATACCAGAGAATCATCCTTCACCTTGTTATGAGGTTTTAACATGACACTGTCTTACATGGATTTTGTAGGTTTTCTACAAATCTCATTAAGAAGCATAGTTTGGCACATGGAGACATCTGGATTAAAATAAAACAAGCAATGGCTCATGTTAAATTAGAGTTAGATTAGGGTTAGGGTTAGGATTAGGGTTAGGGTTAGCAATGGCTCTTGGTAAGCATACATATTTTCAGGAGTATGCCTGCTTTCACAGATATAAGATATAAAGGGCTTTCTGATTCATCTAAACTTGCTCCTCTTGATTTTGATGAGTTTCTTAATAGAAAAACCTCTTGCATTATTAACTAAACTTTATTTTTGCAAATAAGTCAAATAACCAGCAAGGTTTTTCAGATCACCACCCCTTACACAATATTTTCATGCAAACATTCTAATATATCTGAAATGCTTGGTAATTCCTGAAGGAAGTATAGAATATGAGTGGCCTTCCCTGTCTTACTGCCTTGTTCTTAGGCATTCTGCTGTAGAGTGAGACAACAAAACATTAGTTCACTGTTAACTGACAAACATGAAGTTCCTCGGATCTCTTGTTCATGTGCATCTCTGCAATGGGAGATTGTTTTTATATAAGTGACTCTAACTTTACACTGTGCATACACATAGTATTTTTCCCTCAAGCAATTTACTGCATGGTCTGAGAAAATGGTAAAATGTGACAAATCTTTCATGTTAAATTGCAAGAAGCATGTTCATCACAAACATCTTACATTATAAGCAAGCATGTTGGTATGTTAACCTAAATTATCTGATACCAGTAACTTCCATTAGTGACAATAATTCTTGGTATATCAACCCATATAACTACTTACCTAATTATGCCATTTATGGGTGAAAACACACTCTTCATAAGGAACAATGTATTTATTGCTGTATTCACTTCTAATGTGTGCACTGCTAACTTTCTTAGATACCTAGCACAGATTCAAGGATACCCCTAATTCCTGAGCAGTTCAAAAGAGGGACTGACTGACTGTGGGGCTGTGAAAATGTCTCTTCTAGGTAAGAAATCCTAACCTTTGTTGAGGATTACAAAAATGATGACTTCTTAATCATTACTGACTTTTACGCTATTGATGGCTCAGCTAAAATCAATCAGTTATACCTGTTTTTGTATACCAAGGAGCATTTTCAAAAAAACTGGTGGTATTGATTTGTAGTTAAAATGTTGTTCCATTTTCATTTCATTGGCAGGTCTTTATATTTCAGAGAATGTTGTTTTGCCATGTTTTTCCTTTTACAACTCCAATTTTTAGCATTGACACATTTTTATCTAAACATATGGTACTGTGAAAAAGGCTTATGGCAATTGCACACGAGAGGATGTGTTCTGAACCCAGGTCTGCGTGCTCCGAACGCTGTTTTGAAGCCAATCTCCAGTCCTCCTGAAATCGGTGGTCTATTCAGTCTGCTGTGCGTGTGGAAACTATCTGCTCCCAGCGAGCTGTGTAGGGTCACATGATTGGTTCATTTTGTAATGTGACTGCTTGACTTATTACGTTACTTAGCTTTTCAAGTTTTTGACTGTAATGCATTTTATTTAGGCTAGCCAAATGATAGTCCCACCTTATCACTATAATAGATCAGTATCTGTCTAATAAAACCACACTTTCATAGGATTGGAGCAAAGTTACTGTAATAAGCTAGCCTTTGTGGAATGAGTGCACCGATAACATTGCGCAAAACGCATGTCTTGTGTTGGTCTGCATAGCAAAAAAGCTCTGATACGGGAATGGCTCCTTATTTGCATGCATTCCTGGCCATGTATCCAAAAAGCGTGGTTCTTCACTGCTTGAGTGTTTTTATCCATATGAATTAATAACAAAAACATTAAACGGATTAACCTAGTGTTTAACATTTTGAAAACCTTCCAACGGAAAAATTACATATGGAAATGTACAACCAATCCACGGCTTGGAAAGAATCCTTCTGTGTAAAAGTAGCTCCTGCCCCAAACGAGCCCAGAATCAAGGTCTGCGTGTGGACTAAGGTATTCAGGAAAAGTGTAAAAGTGCCAGTAGACTTAACATGTCCCATATTAGCCAATTGGAATTTTACAATAATTCATTGAAGATGAAAATAAAACTGTTGGCATCCTGATTTTCCCCAACGTATAAGAAACATAAACAAACAAAAGGAGCTTCAGTGTTGCTGTGGACACTTCACCAAATGTGAAGGGAACTTTTTATGTTTCTTTTGATAAATTAATTATTTGTAAGAAATGGTGAGAAAGTCACTGCTGCCTACTGCAGTTCCCACGATGACACAACAGACTGCCCCAGCTTGGTCATACACTGTACCATTTGCAACTCCAAGTCTGTTTACTGGAATCGCTCCAAGCTGAACTGGCATCTTATCCAAAGTCTGAGAAATTTGTTAACCAAATTATTTGTATTCATATTAGAT
This sequence comes from Electrophorus electricus, assembly GCF_041902795.1. NCBI lineage: Eukaryota > Metazoa > Chordata > Actinopteri > Gymnotiformes > Gymnotidae > Electrophorus > Electrophorus electricus. The sequence goes on from NC_137519.1 coordinate 1,398,083, forward strand.
ATCAACAATATTAAATGTTAAACATACTCAAATAAATCCCAAACTATATTTGAGTTTACTTGACATACTCAGAATGCAGCTCATAGTTGGTGAATACTGTAATCACAGAGTCAGACAAATGTCCAGTAGCTACTGGAAATCTACAATGCCTTGAGCTAGTGGGATTTCAGTCTCGATCACCACAGAGCAGGAAGCAACTTAAAAATACCAGTTTAAAAACAATGAACAAAACACACAGACATACATGCACACACACAGGTGAACAAACACACACACACACACACACACACACACTGTTGTTACTGAGAAGGAAAATTTAGCTGTCCTACTATTTTCTATTTTTCAACACAATCTCTCTCACACATGAACACACGTGCCAATTCTGATTGGTTGTGAGAAAGTCATTTGCTCTACCTGTTGCTAAGAAACAGTCTTCAGCTCCTCTCTTACTTGCACACACGACCACACGCAAACACACACGCACACATACTGGTATGCATGTACACACAATAGTTTATTTAAACATTGTTGTTGTTGTTCTATTTGATGGGTGACACTGATGTGTTTGCATAATATTAAAATCAACAAATAAAAAACAACAGTCATAAAAACAGCAATAAACAACAGTAACCTAAAACAACACAAATGACACCTTACAAATTTCAAACCAAACAATTTTACATGCAAGATTTTAACGGTAAAAACGCATACAAAACATAAAAGGGATCCAGTTTGTTACATCCTACCATAACACACACACACACACACACACACACACACACACACACACACACACACACACACACACACACACACACAGAAAACTTCATCCCTCTCACACACTTTCTAGCTCGCAGTCAAAATAGAGAGGACACCAGAAACTGCCAGACCAAAGGATGATCTTTGTCATCACCATCAACAAACCTGTTTCCCATTCTAGATAAAGACTATAGAACAGAAAAAAAAAACCCCGCTGACTCTACAAAGCTGGGGGGCGTGTACTCATACAAGAGACTCCACACACACACACACACACACACACACACACACACACACGCACACACGTGCGTGCTTGCACACACACTCACTCACGCGCACACAGTTTCATCTATTTTGGACAATCCTATGGTGACTGTGGCACAGAGTTCACAGAAGGAGATCACACACATATATACACACATGCATGGCAATACACACAAACACGCTGAACTTCGAACCAGCATGTGTTCATGAAAATACATAACCATATGAAAACTTAAATACACTAATGAAATCTTCTGTTATTCCAGTAGGTCTAAAAGCTTGATGTCTTGTACACAATTGCTATATTAATGCCACAAAGGGAAGCTATTACATATCTGTGTGTGTTGACAAAACCTTCCTGCACATGAAGCCAAACTACTAGACACAGGAAGATCAAGATGCTCATATCTCCACAGCAGTTAGGGTTAGGGGTATGGTTAGGGGTTAGGGTTAGACAAGGATACTCTATTCTTGACAGCAGTTAAGGTTATGGGTTAGAGATTAGGGTTAAGATTAGGATGCCCTAGTCTCGAGAGTACAGAGAGAAGCATAAATTAGAGAAGGACAAGAATCAAAACCCTTCACAGATATCTCTCTCAGAACAAGAAGCCAGCAGGCCTTAGCACCAATAATTGTTGACATTTATAAGAGCTCTCATCATGAGTGAACAGGGGAAAGGGAGTGGAGTGAGATGTGGTTGAGGAGAGAGAGACTGGGCGTGAAGAGACAGAGATGGAGAGAGACAGAGACTGGGTGGAGAGACGGGGGATAAGAAAGATCAATAAGTGGCAGGTGGAGTCTTTTCTTGTGGAGATTTCACACTGTGTGACTATACAGCTTGTCAGACACACTGCAGAGACTACTCTCTCTCCATCCCCCACCACGCTCTCTCTCAGCTGCATTCCACTCTCCTTGTGGTATACTGCTCCATAATCATGGATCACAGCCAGGCTGGTCGCCCTGTTACAGCAGCATGTCATATTTATCCACCTCATCAGTGTTAAAACACTGAACTAGGAACAGGTTTTTGCATTCAGAGTCTGTGTGGATGAACAGTGGGAGCCAATCACAGATCAGTGCTTGATCCTCTGTTAATAAGTGTGAGTTAATTCTATGACCACTATGATACAGTTTCTGTAGGTTTGTAGCTATAAAACCGCCATTAAGCTACTGCAAATAAGCATGCAGTAAATCAATTTTCAGCCAGAAAAGAAGAGCATCACATGAATCACTGTACATCACATGAATCATTGCATATGACATGATTCATAAATGAAATGCTGGTAGGATCTGCCTAAAGACAGTGGGCCACTGGTGGACCAGCTTGTTGCTGGTTTTGTTGTTTGTGAGTTTTTGGGGTTTTTTTGTATATTGACCCAGGATCAATGCAAATAAAGGCAAGTCATTGAGAAATAAAAAAAAATTATTACCATGAGCAATAAAGTTTGTTTGTTTTTTTTCTGCTACTAGTTGACCTAGTAACCACTCTTTTATTAACCCTGGCTCCTCTCTCTCACAGGGCTTCAGCCTCTTACCTGTCGCTCGCTCAGTGCTGTGATCTTGGCCTGAAGGTCATGCAGCTGCATTTTCAACTCAGCATTCTAAACACACAAACACACACACGTGCACACACACACGCACACACAAACACATGCACAAAAACACAAACAAACACACAAACACACAGTATCAACCACAAACATCCTCTAAAATGAACTCTGAACTGGTCTGTGTCTTTCTTAATGTACTTCTCATATTAAGCTTAATGAATATTGATTACATTTTAAAGCTGACTTGGTTCTCACCTGTGGATCTTGTTTCATCTGAGCAACCAGCTTCTGCAGAAAGAATGGCGTGAAGTAGGGTGAGTGTGTAAAGGAGAAGGAGTACACACAGAACACAGACTGATTGCTCATTTCCCACGTACTGTATACTACCAGAATATAAGCGTGGCTGTTCACACAATGACCCCTAGAGGTAGAGAGTAGTACTACAGGCAGCAGCAACCCAAAAAGCCTTTCCTCTTACAGTCAAGACTGTGTGTGTATGCATGTCTCTGGATGCAAGCAATGGCTGTGCTAAACAAATCCAGCAAAGAATGACTGACAGGTTAACTAGCTAGCTGTGCAGTGTGGCTGCCATTTGACATTAGAGCAGCTTCGGTCCAATCAGGCTGACTCTTTTGAACATTCTGTATTACAAACTGGGCCATTCCCTGAAAAGAACAAACCCACCAGCACATTGACCAGTTGAGAAAGGGTACTTTAGGTTAAAGCCCTTTCTCTCAAAATAATCCAGTCCAACTGGGAGAAATGAAAGCATGACTCACACGATGTTTTTTTTTTTTTTTTCCTTTTTCAAAACACCAATTTGAGGTCTGTGCACCCCCCCATGTGTCTTTGGTTAAATGCAATTTCTGAATGAAATCATCCATGAATATTGGCTTTAAGAAGCTAGGAGTTTTTCCAGAGACAGTACTGAAAACTGAGTTTTGTGATTTCAAGATTGCTGTTACTGCAGTTTAAGGGTCATGTTTCGCTAGTGATGTTTTGACCCACATATGTCATTACCATATTTCATATTTCACATTAAAAATACTACTCCTTTTTCAGATACGTCATTGACACAGTGGTTTTATCTTGTTCATAATCTGTAAGATATTTCGTGTAACACATATTGTGATCATGGACTTCATAACATATCGGTAACATTCATGTATGAATTAATTAACATGGACACTTTTTAACATGGTCACTGCAAAATGCACCATGTACTTTATTTGGTGTTGTACATCATGTACAACATTTATTGGACTTCAGTGTCCTCGAAAAATGTCCCAGGATTCTTCCTTAAATGCACTCTAAATAAAAGAAAGCTGAATGTTGTAATACAGTCTGACAAAGCCCCTCCACGTGGCTGTCTGTATAGCTGTGTGTGTGTGTGTGTTACCTGATGGATCTGTATCTCCACTTTAAGAGCCTCCTGTAGACTCTGCAGCTCCATCATCAAGCCTTTCTGCCCAAATCCCACGCCTCCCTCAGCCTGAGGAGAAACAGTTATAGGGGGGGGGGGGGGGATACAGAGAGATAGGAAGAGAGAGATAGGAAAAGAAAGAGGGCAATATATTACCTATCCTGAATAATAAAGACTGAAGATTCTTCAGGGTTATTGTGAAATGTTGAGGGAGGCAAAGAAACTATTCAGCAGTAGATGATACTTCTGAATATTGATTCACTTAAAACTGCTCACATCACATCCTGCCTGGACCCATAATCCAAGTAAAAGCTTTCTACTTCTATAACACACACACGCGCGTGTTCACATGCACGTACACACTCATATGCACACACACAGCTGTGTACATGCCAGACATACGTGTACAGGCACGCACACAGTTTCTCCATCTTCTATTTTTCCTACTATTTAGTGCTTGAAAGTGAGAATGTACACGTGAACAAGGGAGTGTTCAATGGCTACATGACACCAAGTTCTAGCATTTATGACCTCAGTGTCTTTCACACCAGAGGCACCATATCACACCAGCCAGTAACTACCCCTTACTGTGTCCTCTCTTAATTATTGTTCTTCAGTCCTATTGCAACACCTGTGGTTGTGTTATTAATAGGATGTAGAGTCTCAAGGCAAACGTTACCTTGTAGACTTTTAACCTTCACATGATGCAGAGTGAAAGTAGACGTAGCAGATCACATCTGTCATCAGATCTCATATCCCCCTTAAAATAGTTTCATACCTTCACAACGTCTGCTGTCTTGAACACCATCCAACTGGTAGGGTGTGGGAGGAGCTTGGAACTGCCAGGGTGGGGGAGGAGTCTGGAAATGGCAGAGTGTGGGTGGAGCCTTGAACTGGTAGCTTGGGGGAGGAGCCTGGAACTGGTAAAGAAGGCGGCAGATTAAAGTGTGGCACACACATACATATTTAGGCAAATCTTATCCATCCCATTACAACAACCATTAACATGACCCCAAATCTCAGCTTGACGTTAACCATGTTACGTTTTCACTGGGCTGTGTATGACATGCTAAACAATGTTAGGGAATGGACAGAAACATTAAAGTCACCTCAACCTCAGGAATATCAGCAAAGAAAACCAAATAGAACAATGAAAAATGTTTCAACAATCTTTTCTTGTCACAAAGACCAAAATATAGATCATATGTACAGATCAGGATTGTTATCGTTAAAACTATTGTGAAAATTATAATGAGACCATAATCCAGCAGTGAAAAAAATTCTCATTAACTGAAATAAAAATAAAAACAATTTAAAAAAATATCAAAACTATAATGTTCATTATATCATGAATGTAAACAAAACAGTTTTCCTCTTTTAGTTTATAATCGCTTTATAGAAGTGGACTCCTTATATCAAAAACTAAAATGCCTAGTAGATGATGCTAAATATCCTATACTGATTGTAACACATCCAAGTATAGATTGATTTTGTGCTAATTTAGCCATGCTAAAATGGCAAAACTTGTTGGAAGGAAACTATAAAATCATTTTAGAGTTTATGCATCATTCATTTTGAATTCTTTATTATAACCATGTCATTACAGCTTACATTATAAATATTAAAATTTAAAACTAAATATATAAGAACTAAAAAACTAAAACTAATTAAAACTAATCTTCAGCAGAAGACAAAAAGTTGTTTTTTTTTTACAAATTCTTAAAATGAACTAAAACAAAACAGAAATAAACTAAATAAATACAGAAGCTAATGAAAATTTCAAAATTATAATAACACTGGTACACACTCACCCACCCACACACCTATTCACACACTTGGTTCATTTTTCTTTCACGATTATTGGCCTCCGTTAACACATACATGTTGTCCTACCGCTCACATGTGAAATGTGACCACATGAACCAGTTTGTGGTCAATTGTTGATTTGTTAGAACATCTAGCTTCACTAATAAAATGGCACAGAAACTTAGACAAACACAAACTCATCCACCCATCAACAAATCAACATTTTTCTCCCTCTTTGTCTCCGTTCCTCCCTCTGAGCCACGACTCTTCACCTGTTGAGATCTGAATGTGTGTGTGCGAGGCTGTGCAACCATGTGAGTATGCGCTTGTGCCCGAGATGAGCACACATACTCAGTGCTCATGCACAGAGCTATAAAGTATGAGCAGAGCACAAGCAGGAAGCTCCAGCCACTCCTCGTAGTGGTAAATCTGAACAACTGGCCTCTGTCTTATTAAACATTGAAGCACCTACAACTAGTCAAGGAGCTCTGTCACTTAAACCATTTCCAGATGTCGAGACTTTGCTGAAGCCGATCGTGGAGAACAATGGAATTTCACTGGTTTCCGTCACACATCTTGCCTGTTGGTCTCCGTGAGAGAACACAGGTCTTATCAAGAGCTTTCTCACCATGGAACTCTCATACTGAGTAAATGTGAAGGAAGTTACAGTGAACTACACAGAGAACTCAGAACATTTACATTTACGGCATTTAGCAGACGCTCTTATCCAGAGCGACTTACAAAATTGCTTTGTCATTTACTCATAGAATATACCCTAGTACAGTACAGTAGGTTAGAATCAAACATACCAATGAACTAGAATACTGTACAATACAGGGATGAATGCTGATACCTAGAAGTGCAAAATACATAAGGTCTATCTTAAACAATGATACGTGCTATAAACACTAAGTGCTAGAGTTTGTTAAACAACATAAACAATACCCTACAATAAGTGCTAAATTAGTCAGTCAATATGGGAGCAGTGTCAGTTGTCCTTTAAATATTCTGCAAATAGATGGGTTTTCAGTCTGCGTTTGAAGACTGCAAGGGACTCTGCCATCCGGACAGCAAGTGGGAGTTCATTCCACCATCTTGGAGCCAGGACAGAAAATAGTCTAGATGCTTGTCGTCCATGAGACCTGAAGCAAGGTATTTCAAGCCGAGCCGTACTTGAGGTTCAAAGTACTTGAGGTACGGATCGGGCTTTGACCACTGACCTCATGTATGAAGGGGCTGGTCCATTTTTGGCTTTGTAGGCAAGCATCAAGGTTTTAAATCTCATGTGTGCAGCTACAGGGAGCCAATGAAGGGAGTGCAGCAGTGGAGTAACGTGTGAACTTCAGAAGATTGAAGACCAGTCATGCTGCTGCATTCTGGACAAGCTGTAGAGGTTTGATGACTCTTAGAGGACATCACAATTCCAGCCTTCTAAAATGGTATGAGGTCATTCCACATCTCAAAACAACTTATAGTACTAAGACATAATATTTGATTTAATACAGATCACTGCATATTTTATTAATTAGGTCAATTATTTTAATTAGCCTACTGAAGAGGGTAATTAGTGTTATACAGTCTGTGTTTATTTCAGATGGGTTGAGACTGTGGCACTGCATAATTACTATGATTTATATATAAAAATAGCAACAGATCAACTTAATAATATCAAGATATGATTCAGGTAAAATGAATGAGTGTAATCTTAATTAAATTGGCCATTAATTGGAAATAAACTTACTTTATGTACATTTATAATATTAGATTTGACTCATTGGTGAACCAATATCTGAAGAGTCTGATCAAGGAATCAAAATGAAAGATGCATTTTTAATAACTGAATAAACTACATGTTGTAATATTAGTATCTCTATAATCTGCATATGTATATTTATTCTGATGTTAGAAGTGAACCTGATTTCACACACTTGGCAAGAGTCCACACTGACTCATGTTGGTCGGTGTAGCTCATCCCAAAGTCCTAGAATTAGGCTGGACTGGTTCAGATACAGTGACTTTCACATACAGTGATTTTATAGTGTACATATTGGATACAGTGATATTCATATACAGTGTACATTTTGGATAGAGTAACTTTCAGAGATTAATTTTCAGATAGTGCGCCTTCTGAATAAATTGTGCATTTTGAATACAGTGTTTTTCAGATAGTGTCCATTTTGAATACAGTGTTTTTCAGATAGTGTCCATTTTGAATACAGTGTTTTTTTTGATGCAGTGAATTTTTAGCTACAGTGCACCTTTTGGATGGAGTGTGAATTTCTTTTTGCCTCAGGCCACAATGGCAAAGCTGTGCAAAGTTATTTGAAACACCAATCATGGTTTTCACATTTGGAGTCTTTTCTGTATCAACTTTTTTTTCCATTTATTTCTTATCTGACAAAGACATTAAAACAAATTAATAAGAAGGCAAAGGGCAAAGGACGCAACAATGACTAATAACAAAAAACAACCAATTTACAGACCGCCTCAAAATTTCTCATTTGAACTCTTTATAACCCCAAACATAACTCACACTAATGCACACACACACACACACACACACACAAAACCTCAAATAATTTCCCTCTAACTGTCACATTTAATATACTGAAATTAACAACCCAAAATACTTCGATCCTACTACATTTCGCAATACAGAGGCCAAACTATGGACAATATCTCAAATTTCCATAATCCATAAATTTAACTAACAGCCCAGATATTCTATTATATACAATGCCCTCTATGTTTGTTGCTTGGCAGGTGCTGACTGGTAATATTTTAATGGTCATATATAAATCAGATCAGTTGCAGACAAGCAAGCCTCAGTCAAGCTCAGGTCAATTACAGACATGCAGACCTAGGTTAGGCCCAAGTCAGTTACAGACATGCAGGCCTAGGGCAGGCCAGGTCAGTTATAGACATACAGGCCTAGGTCAAGCACAGACACGTAGGCCAAGGTCAAGCTCAGGTCAATTACAGACACGCAGACCAAGGGCAGGCCAGGTCAGTTACAGACACACAGACCCAAGGGCAGGCCAGGTCAGTTACAGACACACAGACCTAGGTCAGGCCCAGATCAGTTACAGACACGCAGACCTAGGTCAGGCCCAGGTCAGTTACAGACATACAGACCAAGGGCAGGCCAGGTCAGTTACAGACACGCAGACCTAGGTCAGGCCCAGATCAGTTACAGACACGCAGACCAAGGGCAGGCCAGGTCAGTTACAGACACGCAGACCTAGGTCAGGCCCAGATCAGTTACAGACACGCAGACCAAGGTCAGGCCCAGGTCAGTTACAGACACGCAGACCAAGGTCAGGCCCAGGTCAGTTACAGACACGCAGACCAAGGTCAGGCCCAGGTCAGTTACAGACACGCAGACCAAGGTCAGGCCCAGGTCAGTTACAGACACGCAGACCAAGGTCAGGCCCAGGTCAGTTACAGACACGCAGACCAAGGTCAGGCCCAGGTCAGTTACAGACACACAGGCCGAGCTTGCGTTGTACAGTCCTCTTCTCCCTCACACTATGGCAGACCATCTCCCAAAACAACTTTTAAAAAAAGATCACATCACAAACCTATTACAACCACACAATCCCTAGTCACATGCTGGTATTAAAAAGAGAGCAAATGACCAGTATTTAGTTTGTAGCGTTGTAGTTTCAACAATCGTCAATAAACATTGGTCAAGAGCTTTACTTAGATCACACACAAGTTCACTTATATCTGGTGCTATGCATTACTTGGTGCTGGCTTGTAGTCTTTGTGTTATTCTCTGGTGGTTTAAGGACACTGCATTTGCAGTACTGAACTCTGATCTGGCTGGTATCTGCTGGCTTCTAAAAAGTTTGTATATAAGTAGTACAAGCAGCACTCCAACAAACCTGTAATATCCCATCAGTCTCTATGAGCAGGGTTAAACATGGACCACGGACACACAAACCAGTCTAAACAGACGCAGGAACACAAGTTCCCCTATGCAGACACAACAGCACCCCCCACCCCCACCCACACACCATAGCTGTGGAATTCGTCTTTGGTTCTAAAATAACAACTGACCAATTAAATATGCAACAACCCTCTAAGCATTTTCTTTGAATTATCAAACACAACCTGGCAATAATTAAGTAAATAATCCACAAAACCTCCTAAAATAATAATAACACATGCTATTGACTTCATGCTACACGCCAGAAAAAGTAACCCTATGCAAGCACGAGGCCAAAACACATCAAATGATATTCTTGTTACTGACATTTTTAAAAACATGTGTTTGAAAAAAAGACTAGTTCTACACTCATCACGACCACAACTCTAAAGTGATACACTATAGGCCTAGACTCAATTATCCCCTCAACTACCGACAATAACCTGTTGGGAATTACACTGGCAGGTCTGGAATAAACGAAATCATCTTCATGTAGAAAAGCCTAAATTTCCATTGTAACAGAATTCGGTAGTGGTTGCAGCTAAAAAGAAAACACAAAGACATTACAATGACTCAAATAAATAACGATAAAACATCACTAATAAACGTCAAGATAAAATCCAACAGCATGCCAGTGCATTGCAAACTGGAAACAGAGCTTCAACATTCGACCAGTTTCACTGTAACGCCACACTTCCATGGGTCAGGCCTTACACTGGAACACCACACTTCCACGGGTCAGGCCTTACACTAGAACACCACACTTCCACGGGTCAGGCCTTCGCCACTCTGGCTTCTCCTACTTTGTTAGGCACAGGCCCCAAACCTGCGCGAATATATGGCTATTAAGTTGTTCTGGAATCATTTGTAAACTTCCGTTTCTCTGACCACATCTTCGATGGCCTGCTCCAATCGCTGTACGTCAAATCAAATTTTCCCTCTTATGAAATGAAATGTAAAACATTGTCACGACCTGGGATGCTTGCTACTATCGGAGCAGAAGATTCTTTAGTAATGAAAGATCACAGCCGAAAACGCTAAGTGCCTTCGCACAACCATCCACGATGCGAGGTACGGAAATAAGCGAAATAAAAATAAACACTGCACAACATTTTGTAGTATTTGTTCTTCAGAGCGTTTAAAACGATATGTTATACATACGATGCATTTGTTAATATACATTTAATGCTATTTTGGTGGTGAATAGGCTTTTATTGTGTAACAACAGCGAGTCGGCTTCAAGTTGGAGTCTGCCCCTTTCCGCACCTCTCGAACAGCCGTCCAATAGCTATGCACTCTCGCCCAACTCCTAGAATAAGCAGAAACGGACAAAAACGGCAGCCCTGCTTTGGCTTTCCGTCGAATGAAATACCAACCAGAAACGTTTAGATCTATCGTGGTTCCACAAAAAGCGAAAAGAGTTCAAATATGCTGTAATAAAAGTTAGCGATGTCGTAAAAAAAATCCGGAGGTGCACTTACCCTCGTACTCACTCTAACAGCAGTCCAACCTTGTTCTCCTCGCACAGAAATTATTTAAATAAATATTTACTATGAGCCTGATATTTCACAATCGAATCCTGTCCCTTGTGCGAATTCATTCCATGTTAGCTCACCATAGTCTTCATAGCGTATAGTAATATATCCCTTATTTGACGAGTTGATTTTTTTATAAAAAATGTATAAAAAGAGAAAAAACTGACATACAAAACAAGAACTCTTCTTCAATCTCATTCACCCCAGCCTGTGCACGCCAGATATCAATGCGCCCAGCAAGAGAATGGGACAGTCAAACTATGATGTATAACGCACAAAAGACGAAGTACCTGCTCCTACTTATTCGTTAGCATGTACATCAGTTTAGTAATGTTATACGTCGTGGTGATGCCGACAACATAGTAAGAAAAAAAATAGTTTGAAAAAGAGAACTACTTTATGTGACGGTGCGGCGAATTTATTTCACTTTGCCTAAGGAACGGGGGTAGTACGCCTCCCATTGCCTAGGAAAAAACACCCGGATGTAAACTCGGCGAAACTCATGCTGAGTGAAGTTACTGTGCACAAGTTAAGGCACGGAGCAACGAGCGACCTGCGCAGCCTAGGATGATTTCACCTTAAAATGGTCTAGTGCAGTTCAATACAATATAAATACAAACTCCGTTCTTTTAAAGTTTATTTTTAGGTCTATTGATTTTTATAGAAATCTTCACTAATTATAAGATCTCCGTGTTTCTTTTCAGTTGGGAAACTCGGAACTCTCTACAAACATTTAAATCACACAGTGGTGTAGTTGTTAAACCAAATATTGGAAATAAAATAAAACACTGACAAAACATACAAGTCCAGATCCAGTTTGTTAATATTTTCTTTGCCTATTAACTATTATCTAGATGCCAATAACTTCCTTTATTATGGAAATCAAGGTGCACTTTATATAAGTAAACCATATAGACACAGTTTAAGATGATTAGTGGATAGGCACTGAATACTGAATTGTGAATAATTAATATTATTCAATTTCTTATGTAGACAACCGAGTTTTATTAAAATAAATATACTGAATACTAAAATAAATGTGTTAATATAAATAGCAATGTACTGATTACCCATGCTATCATATATAACTTTTCAACCAAGGGCTAAAACAAACAACACAATTAAAAAAAAAAAAAACACGAACAACATAACAAATTGTTTCACATCTGACAATAATCTTAATCTGTTTTGGCCACTATAGCGCTCCTAAATTTGAATAATCTGGTCTGAAAATGCACAGAGCAAATGTGCACAGTATTGTACAGTTGCTAGAATACTTTTGTAATAATGAAACGTTTTCTATCATTTTATGCTTTTTGAAATAAATCCTTTGTAGTCCTTTGTACAATTTAATATAATCTAAATTTTATATTAGTAGTCTACAAAATAATAATTAGAAGTAGACTACATTTACAGTTACATTTTGGTATTTAGCAGATGCTCTTATCCAGAGCGATTTACAATAGAACTTTGTCATTTACTCATATAATACATCCTAACCAGTGCAGTAAGTTAGAGTTCAAGATACCATTGAACTAGAATACTGTTGAAATACAGGGATCAATGCTGATGCCTAGAAGTATAACCTCTATATCATACAACAATAAGTGCTATAACAAACAATATCAACATACATTATACAGACTACATCATATAATATATTACACAGAAACATAATATGATAAACGTAGGTGATTATTGATGTGTTTATACAGTTGAATAATAGCAAAATATCAGAAATCTGGTTTCAAGCAGGTTGTACTCAATCATTTCCCTGTTACTGTATACTTCTCGTAGCTCATAGTTGCATGACAAATGAAGCATGAGTGTGCTTCCCCATGTAGTGGTACTGAATCAGGACCGCATTCACACACACAGTGTTAATGCTGCTTGAGTTTATTCTAACACTTTCTTTGCAGAACTTGAGTACTATTTGTGTATTTTTAATTGTATTTTATTGTGTATTCTATTGTATTCCAAATTAACCACTAAATAATCCCTTATCTTAAATGCTTATGTCCATGCCCACTGCATTGTCCTCTGAAGACCGTGGAAACAGCATAAAGTCTAATGTAATAGTCTGCTTTTTACAAGCGGCCAATAAAGCACATGAATATCACACCGCTGTTGTGAGGTGGAATGCAATACTTATGCATAACCTGTAGGGGGAGGCAGAATCCATTGTTCTCCTTTCATCAACGTCATTGAAGCTTTAAAGGTTTGAGACATTTGTTACCCTTAAAATGAGATTAAACCATCAGTTTAAAGTTAAACAAAGGATGGCACTTTATTAAAAGATAAGAAAGCTAAGCAAGCAAATCACAGAAAAATATTAACGCAATCTGAGGGAGGTAAACAGGTGTTTCCACATAATTGAGCTGAAGGATGTAAACAGGTGTTTATATATAAACAATAAACAAATACCAGCTTGAATAAATGCTATCTGAGATATACATACAAGTTATATTACAAGACATGCATTTGCCCAGGTACATATGCACCCTCCTAACAACTCACAGTCCCCCCCCCCCCCCCCCACTCACACCACAAAAGATGCACACAAAGGTGAATATGAGCATACAGACAAACACATTCGCACACGTACACCCTCAAAGTTTTAATATTTGGTATATTCCAATAATTATCAGATGGTTACAGGTTTCAGGTACATGTTAAGTTAAAGTTAGATTACACATATCTTAAAATGGTGGTTAGGTTTGTGTGTAGACGCTTAGCAGTATTTTATCTAAATTACTACAACAGTAAACACATGGCCCCCCACACACTACTACAGCAGTAATACATGAGCTCACACACACTACTACAGCAGTAATGCATGAATTCACACACTCACAGAAGCACACATGCAGGTTTTGATTTGTTTTCCTTGGTTAGAAACACAGAAGGTGAATTACTGAAAGTTGCATTATATCTAAAAACCATCCCACTGAATAACCCTTATCTGGGCGTCTTACACTCTAATAAATGTACCCTGCATTATGTGGAAATGTGTGGCCTCTCCAAAGCTACTGTTAGATGCCAATGAGACACTATTCACTATTAAAAAATTATACAATAATTATATTCAAAAGCTCATACATTTCATTGAATTTAAAACAGAGTTTATATTAAGACTCCATAAACCCTCTGATCACTGAAAGTCTGTTATTATCGTCTGAGGTTCACTGGTGGTCTGACTCATTCCCTGTCTTCTGTTCTTGACCTTTTGATCTATTTCTCCTGTTATGATTGGTCAGATTGCAATGTAGTGAGAGAAAAATTTTAAAATGCAATGTTAGAGGGGATGTTTGAATGAGTAACAGCTCTGTTTAGACTGATATAATTGCATATTTGATTTTTACATTTTTATTCTACAGCTGAAATGAAATAAGTGTGGCGGGACCTCATTTGCACTTTGACCTTACTTTAAAACCCTCTCATCAGAGTGATGCCATCTTTAAGTAGGTCATCTCACACCATTCTCCAATCTCTGCTCACTAAACCATACACACAGCTCTGAATCTCCAGACCCTGATCATAACAGCACTCAAACACAATCATCTACAGAGTGTTTGTGTGTGTTTATGTCTGCCAAAGAGGGAAAGAAATGAGGTTGTGTGCAGGTCCATGCTACACTGATATCAGCTTCAGTGTAACTTCTGATGAAAAAGTAATCATTTTTATCAGTAACAGGTTTGGATTAAAGTGTGTATCTATTCATTTAGATTCCAGGACAAAATGTAGATTAGAAATGTAATATAGAATCCTCTTTATAACAAAAATCATAAGCAAACTCTCTATACCTTCACATCTATCTATCACACTCATCAGCTTATAGATTCAAGCATTCTGTTGTCTTGGTAATATGTTGACTGGTGAAATGTATTTACCTGGACTTATCTAACTTTCCTGAAAACATTAAACATTAAACTCCATTCTAAAATGCAATCTAAGCTATTTTCATATCTCTTCCAGATACTTAAAATTATGTTAAAACTTTTTTTTTTTTTTTTTTTTAAATCGAGACATTAAAAAATGAAAAACTCTTTTTGAACAACACCCTGATAGTTCAGCTTCTATGCTGGGTGCAAAAGAATCAGGCATATTAAACAGAAAACCTCAGTAAAATGTGCTTTATGAGGTTGCTCTTTGAAATGGAGACAGGCAGGGGCTTCACACACATTCACACACACACACACACACACACACACACACACACACACACACACACACACACACACACACACACACACACACAAACTGAGACTGTTGTCACTGGAGTAAATGCCTTTTCTGAGGCAATAGGTACTCTCCATTTCTCATACTGTGTCTTAAAAAGCGATCAGCACTATTTAAAGAATAAGAATTTGTCTGCTTAATGAAATGGTTTGCAATGACAACTGTGACCGAAGACTTTCTCTTATATTTTAAATCACACAAATATAACCAACCTCTAAAACTTCAGGATTATTCTTTAGCTACTAATCCAAAAATAACTCAACAACTACTATAACCACATAAAAAAACTAAACAAAAGGTATCTAGTTACAAGAAAATGAAAAGTCTGGACCCCTGCTAGTTCCTTGGAGACTAAGGGGTTTTAAGTGAAATAGGATCACACCACGCAAAGCTATTGACAGAGATCTGATCCCACATTTGTTGAAAAAAAAAAAGGAAAGCTTAAAGCTAAGGTTTAATGTGTTTCTTGTTCTAACCTACTGAAAACAGATGGGTGGAGCATGTTTGAAATACAAGGATGATGCCCATGCCCAATTAACAGGCCTCCCTGCACTGGACACTATGTCCCATAGCCAGATTGGAGTCCTGTACTGGACACTATGTCCATTAGACAGACTGGAGTCCTGCGCTGGACACTATGTCTCATAGCCAGACTGGAGTCCTGGACAGCTCTCTTTGGAGCTTGTCTCTCTTGCTGATTAAAGGATAACAGGGACTGGCCACCACTGGAAACTAAATTACAGCTATGACTTCATTTCAGTTCAGTTTTCAATTCATTTCAGTTTAATTTGTGTGGTGCTTTTTATAGCAAATGAAGCAACTCAGCAGCTTCACGTAAATCTGGATCTAAACCACCAATGAAAAAAGTCCAAAGGGAACAGTAGCAATGCATATATAGAATATATATTCGTCTATGCACCCCTGTTTTCTTTTTCCTCAGTTTGGACAGAGCACTCTCAACCATTTCACTATGAGTTATACTGTGTATGACTATGTATGTGACAAATAAACCAAACTTGAAACTTGAACTTGAACTCACAATGGCATGAGGCAGAAGCTTCGACGGAACCATACTCAACGCGGAACCCGACTATCCTCTCAGAGAACACCATGCCATTACATGGCCTTCTGCTTACAGGCTTGAGTGCAGCTCTTGAGAGATGTGAACTGGCTTTGACAGACATTTTTGAAAGTTTCATAACTGCCAAGTTGATTCTTTATCAGATTTTTGGTGGTTCTTTGATGGCCAAAATTAGATGATTTTCATTATGGACTGGATGAACCCAGTTCTCTAATACATTTCCTCTCCCATAAGTTAAGCAGTCATCGTTATTCTGCATAATTTCATGGCATGCCTGGGGCGCTGGTG
Organism: Electrophorus electricus; assembly: GCF_041902795.1. Taxonomy (NCBI): domain Eukaryota; kingdom Metazoa; phylum Chordata; class Actinopteri; order Gymnotiformes; family Gymnotidae; genus Electrophorus; species Electrophorus electricus. The sequence goes on from NC_137519.1 coordinate 1,414,959, forward strand.
GAAACAGGCAGTGAGGTGAAGTGTAACTAGCACTGATGATGCGAACAGAGCTGTATGGAACCTCAGGGGAGTCTGCAGCTAGGCTTACCCAGCCAGAGTGCTCCTCTCCAGGCTGACTAAGACCAAGCGCCACATGCCACTTCTGGATTAGTGGGGGAAGAGATGACAGAGCTCTGACACTGATTTACCTCTTCAACACACACATATACACACTCACACACACACACACACACACAGACACACACACACAAAACCACACCCCCTCACACACTTTCTAGCCTGCAGTCAAAATAAAGAGGACACTGGAAATTGCCAAACCAAAGGCTGATCTTTGTCATTACCATCAGCAAATAACCTGTTTCCTGTTCTTTCTCATTAAATAAAGACTATAGAACAGAACAAAACATGCAGACTCCACAAAGCTGGGGTGTGTGTACTCGTACAAGAGCCCCCACACAGCTGGTGTGTGTGTAGCATACAAGAGACTACACAGCTGGGGTGTAATTGCCCCAATACAGTGGCATTAGGAATAACTGCACCAGTACAGTGGGATTTAGGGATTACTGCACCAGTACAGTGACATTAGGGATAACACACCAGAACAGTGGCATTAGGGATATCTGCAGCAGTACAGTGGCATTAGGGATAACTACAGCTAATCAGAATAATACAGTTGAGAAGGGAAACATGCAGTGCCTCCTAACATTCTCATTGTAAAAGTCTGCATGTTCATTTTGTTGTCACAGATAGATAGATAGATTAATTCTTGTAAAGTGTAGGTGTCTTGCATGCTTTGCCAGAACCACATAATTTAATATAATTTCCATGATAATTCCAAAAGCAGATTCATGCCAAATCTGTGATTTGGACATTGAACATTTATTTATTTTTTTAGAATCATTTGAAAAAACAAAACAAGGTAAAGCATGTGAGCAGCAGCCTTCCCAGTCTTGGTAGGTCAACAGAGGCCATGTGCATTGATATATTTTCCCAGCAATCACACACCCAAAGATAAGGCTCAAACAAGGAAATTGTAATGTTCTTAGACAACAAACCAAATGGAATGGATTAGCCCCAGGAATCTTTCCTTAAGGAGAACAAGAGAGTGAGGAGGCAAACAGAGCTCTTAACTCTTATCCCTCACAGGACTTTTCAGTAGTAACTCAAAAACCTCAAACCACACAGCTCGAGTCAAGTCAAGGCAGGTCAAATACGTTTAGAGTGTATTTCACACAGTCATAGACACACTTTACATAATAATAAGCTGTGCTGGGCAGACACACTGACCCTGTGGAGAAACATAAATAGCTCTCTCATTGCCGGCTGCCTCTGAAGCTGCAGTCTGAAGGGTCTCATTTTGGCTTTCTTCTCCCTGGAATAACGTGGCAAATCTTTCTCAGGGTGGGGGAGGGGACTGGGAGTGAGAGACAGTGAAGCCCTGACCTCAGACCTGTTTGTGACCGGTTCATTTAACCTACTTTCCTACTGCGATTAAAACTTTATGTGTTACCCATGAAATAATCTTAAAAAGGAAGAATCTTTAATACATGAATCTAAGGTCTCAGAAGTCGCAATGAGCAAAATCATCCATCAGCCAATGTTAATGCAACAATTCAAACATAATTAGGTTTGTGATGCTTTAAAATATTTGGCTTTGGTTATGTCATCATGTCACAACATTGCACATCTTCACACCATCATGCCATCACACCTTCGCATTGTCACATGGATCGGGACACTTGTACCAGTCACAGCAGGCTGGAACCCCATGTGTCAGGGATTCTGCTGACATCACTGGGATAATTTCACTCTTCATATTCTGCATGATGTTCCTGCTCAGTGAGTTTATTAGCCCCTGCTCTCCTGCTGGAGCAAATCTCTCATCTGCATGATTTGGAGCACATTTAACCACTCCACGTGCCTTCTTGACAGATTTAATATATGCTGAGAGAGTTACAGCATAACAAACGGCAAGCAAAAAATTGCTGAACCAAGTTACTAATCTACTAAAATTCTTGTAAAGTGTACATCTACTAATGCTACTGACAGCTTTGGATCTACTAATGGTATTGACAGCTCTAGACCTACTAGATCTACCCTTTAACTCCAAACAATCCAAACATTTGCTAGGAGGTTCAGACTCTCATTCCTGACTAAATCAATACCTTTCATATTAGTTTCAATGTGCTTTCTTAATAATTTACAATAGCTGCTGAATACTATATCTTAAAACAATGTTAAATGTTTAGGAGGTTAAAAGCTATAATATACAGTCAGATAAAAAGATATATATATATATATATATATATATATATATATATATATATATGTATGTATGTATGTATGTATGTATGTATGTATGTATGTATATATATATGTATATATATATATATATATATATATATATATATATATATATATATATATATATATATTTATATATATATATATATAATAGATAATCATATCTAATTGCAGATGAGAAACATTAGAGTAGATGGAGGATTATTTGTTCTTTACATTTCTGACATTTCCACTGCACGCATTTATAAGTTGAAATATGGGCCAGCATGGACAAGTCCTGGCATTGATATTATTAGACTAGTTTATTCAAACCATCACTCAGCAGCCACATACACAGACTGTCAACACATAAGAAGAAGCTGTAGTATTGTTATACACAGAGCTGTGAATGTCACGACCTTCTCTGTGTATTGATATGTAGATGCATATGTCTGTTCTTTGTTTGCACTGATTTACAGGTGTGTATGACTATTCTATGTACTAATATACAGGTGTGTATGTCTGTTCTATGTAATGATATGTGTGTAGGTCTGTTCTATGTACTGATATGTGTGTATGTCTGTTCTAGGTACTGATATGTAAGTGTGTATGTCTGTTCTATGTACTAATATGTGTGTATGTGTGAATGTCTGTTCTATGTACTAATATGCGTGTATGTCTGTTCTATGTTGAGTGCAGAATACAAGAGGCAGCCATACTTGTTCCTCTTATCTGATGTCTGTTCATATGCTCAAACAGATGTCACAAGAAAAGGTCAGGATCACACACACACACACACACACACACAAAGAGACAGAAAAGGGCACCTCATACAACATTTTGTAACCTCTGATCTTGTTCCCTGCCTGCTTATACCACACACCACACACTTGTGTATGCATATATCTCATCTATCACACACTACACACACGTGTACATATATCTCATCTGTCACACACTACACACGTGTATACATATATCTGACCAAAGCAGAAACATTAAATGTTTATTAAATGATGTATTTACATGATATATTGTTTTTCTCACATTCTCTTTGTGTTTGTTCTTTGACTGTCTCTCTCTATCTGCCCCCCATCCCTCTCTCTCTCCTCTCTCTTTCTCTCTCTCTGAGTCAGACTAGGGTGTTTCTTGTCCACAGAAGTAGGTGCTCAGGACAGGCTGGAGATATGACTCCTCTCTAAAGAAGATATGACTTTTCTTTAAAGAAGATATGACTCCTCTCTAATGAAGCATATGGTGCACACCCTTCTGCAAAACTATTAAATAATTATTTATAGATGAATTGATCACTTGTAATAAACCACAGCAACTGTCTTTAATAAGCCATAGGAATTGTAAGATGCTTGTCATAAGCTTGTTTGGAAGAGGAAATGTTTTAGAATATGTTGTGGATATAACACTTTATTGAAATGCTAGCAGTCTGTGTAGGTGTGTATGCATGTTATATGTATGTCAGGTGTGCATGCATATTTGTGTCTCAAATTAATACATAAACTCAAGTCAAATATATTAAATCTGGATGAGAGTCTTGGAGAGAATAGAGGAACTGCTGGATGATTAGAAACACAGCATCACATGAGAGCTGTACAGACGCATGTTCTCCCTTCAACCTCAGTCGTGATGACTAATACTGTGACTCATGGCAGCACCAACACGCACACACACACAAACACAGAGAGAGAGAGAGAGAGAGAGAAACAGACACATACACACAACCTCACACACACAGAAACAGACACTCACACATACACACACAGATAAATGTGATGGAAAGTCTATCTTTTTTTTAAATAAGTGAATCACTGTTTGGTTCTCAACCTTCATGTTCAGGATTTGAATACAAGTACATCATGCTTTGAGCAATTCCAAGTCCTTAATTGCTAATTACCTGTGAAATGCACAGAACACTGCTTGAAACATGAAAGTAATAACATTTGCAACATTGAATGTTAGAAGCATTTTACCTGGACTTTTTTTATTTATTTGTTTATGTATTTATTGCAAGTATTTGCATGTCTTATTCTCAGAACCAATATTTTTAGGATAGGTCTTCATAACAAAAGAATCCTTTTCTTCTTCTTCTTCTTCCTCCTCCTCCTCCTCCTCCTCCTCTCTCTGTCTCTCTCTCTGTATTCATGCATTAGCTCTGCTGTGTTGGTTGTCATGGTGCCTGTGACTGAGTGCGTCAGCATATCAAGTGTGAGGATAGTACTGCTTGCTGGCTGCTGCAGTGAGAATCAGGTATGGTCAATGTGTCACCTGTCTCCTGACATCATGGAAAAACTGATCACCATGACTTCTCTGGGACAAATCTTTGAGGATGTGCTCAACAAATCTCCACCATTATATCTATCTCTTCCTTTTTTCCTTTTAAAATAACAAAAATAACATTCAATGTTAAAGTGTAAATGTGTTTCAAGGCTGCACAACCCAAGACAAAGTGTAGAAAATTACACCTATTTACACCTTCTGTTACACCTATTTATACTCCAGTACCCTGCTCTCTGAATTATCCACTACATTTTCTCTCCCTTATCCAGCCTACCACTCTCCCCTAGACCCAGGGAACCATGGCTGTCAGCAATACAGATGTCAGACAACCTGAACTGCAATCTGGACAGCACCTAACCAAAGAGTGGCCTGTGTAAATTATATATTTGTCTGTACGTTTGCCCTCCAGCACTGCTGTGGCAAAGGCATGAAAGCTTGTTGCTTAGATACCCAGCTCCAGAATACCCAGCTCCTGAATACCCAGCTCCTGAATTGTGTAATTCAGGTCTGTTTGTGTAAAAGAATTCTTCTGAAACATTATTTAGCTCAGGAATATGTATTGCGAACATCTTCTCAAAGCCTTTTGGATGGAGTGAAGGGGTTCTATGGCAATCCAGAAGCAACTTGGCACTGAGCAAGTATTAGGGATGGAAACTGAGAGAAGAACAAGCATCCCTCTGAAAAGAAAAGAAAAGAAAAGAAAAGAAAAAGAGTCTCTCTGAGGCAGAGTCACTCTGAAACAGAGTCACTCTGAGGCAGAGTCATGTCTTCAGCTCCTAGTGAACCTGCTGAGCCACAGCGGGCCTAAACCTTTCCTCCCTTTCATGTACTGGATAAACATAAGACAAAGTAAACATAAGACAACATTCAGGAGTAAACATAAGCCACTTTCAGGTAGGACTCTGCAAAAGGCTTCTAGGAGAGAATGAAGAAATGATAAGAAAGTCCAACTTCACTCCAGCAGTGCAGAGCTGCAGCAGTGCCATGAAACATTTCCTGATCCAGCTGAGTCATCAGCTACTTATGCAGCTCTTCATATATCAGATGACCAGTTCATTAGTTTATTGCAGCAAAACACTATGCAGGGGCCCTGTGGCTCCACAGGAATGGGAATTTAGAACAATCATCTTGAACACAGCAAGAAACACAAACTGGTGTACATGTGTGGAATTATTGAAAGTATGTAAAGAATAATGTGATGTGTATATTCATTTTAGTCGTCTGACCCACCCAGGACAAAACATGAATCTTCTAATTGATGATGGTATTTCAACATTATTTCTTCAATCTCCCTTTGCAATCTCCCTCCCCTCCTCCCCTCTGCACAAACCATACTCAAACACTAATAAACACACACCTAGTGATGAAATATTAAAGTACAAAGCAGTAGTTATCAGCAGTGCTTGGTTTCCAGCATTTTTGACAAGCTAGCATTGTATGCAGCATTTTGAGTGGCAGAGGGCAGAGGTTTTTTCAACCCACACTATGATGGTGTTTGGACCTTGTATTCACTACATGGGACAAATTATGAAGTTATGCCATTTCACCAGCTCTCCTGAGAATGAGAACTCTCACATGTGACCTATGGGAAGAAAGGGCATCTGATATAAAAGAAAGGGACACTGCGGGAATGAATGTGTGTGTGTGTGTGTGTGTGTGTGTGTGTGTGTCTGTGTGTGTGTGTAGAAGCACGCAGAAGCTGGGTGGTATGTAGAGGGAGAATAACTCAAGGGCTTAAACTAAATGTTGTGGTACATAATATTGCACGCATTTGGGCTCAGAAATGTCCCCATTTACAAATGTGGACAGAAAAACTGCAAGAAACTAGGCAGCCAGGCAAGAGATTGGTCTTCTAACCCATTAATGGCCAGTTTCATAAAACGTAATGGACAAATGTATGACATAGTTTTTAATTCCTATTTAGAAAGTTATCTTGGCAATAATTTGAGCCCCGTTGTCAAGTAACCATTGCAGCAAATTCAGTTGGACAAAGCCATTTAAAATAGACAAGTACATAAAGTCATGCATATTATGTAAAGACTCATGTGAAGAGACAGATGACTGACTAACCACATTTGGAAATTTCACCTAGATGGGAACTGCATGGTTATATACTTCTTATAAACCATGGAAGACCAACAAAATTGTATATCTTCAGTTTGTTTCTGTTTCCTAAAATTCTTATGTCAAAGGTCTGAGGCACTCTGAAATCCCGCTCAAGCACCTTCATCTGTGCTGTATGATGTTCTTATCACTAGGGTTACATGTAAATGAGGACAAACCCTGTAGCGCCACATATCACACAAATGATAAAATATGCCTGCAGTCCACATTTATGAACGAGGAAATGTGTTACTGTGGCTCTGTTTGCTGTTAATGTCACGTTGGGCGTATGTTTTAAGAATTTAGCCCAATAATTATAGTCAACATAGTGTCAGAGAATAATGCACTCAGATCCAACAGCACCAAGAAAAACACATGCATACTAAAGCAAATATTGGTCATTGACAAATACAGGTCATTGACAAAAATAGGTCATTCTGATTATGTACTGATGTTTCAGAAATGCATACTGAAACATGTTACGAATGATTTTCCACTTTTGAAAAGAGCAGACCTGTAGGATACCTTCCTACGATATCTTTGGGAGACATAATATTGGAAATAGGATGGTAAATGAATATAGAAGGATCAATATTCTGTCTGTTAAGGAGTGGGTTGATAAACATACAGCTTGATTCTGGTATAGAAGTCAACATCGTAATAGAGAGCATGTTTAGATTTGTTCCTGGAATATGGGCCTCCATACTTAGGGGCACCAGATGCTGTTGCAGCTGTTGCAGATCAGTTTCTTTATTTTTGTAATAAAGGTGTGCTGCTCTTAAATAATGGCAGCAATCACTTGTTAATCTAGACATTGTATAGAATGGAACTTGAAGAACTTGCACTTGTTTTTACATTATGGTCCTTCCCATCGCCAAGAGTTTTGTATGAGGTGCAAGAATGTTCACTGTACCATAGAATAACGGCTCTAATAATATTTAAGATAAAGATCAGACGCAGCTGTTATATACATAAGCCATGAATAAACCTGAGTGGGTAGTGTTAGTGGGTAGTGTCAGTGGGTTATGTAAGTGGGTAGAATAAGTGGGCAGGGTTATTGGGTAGTGTCAGTGGGTAGTGTTAGTGGGTAGTGTCAGTGGGTAGTGTTAGTGGGTAGTGTAAGCCTTTGTAAGACATAAGAATAGACACTCAAAGGCTCTGAAAGGGTTGATTTCACTCTGCATATGAACAATGAAATCACCCATCATTTCAGCATTAATGTACCTGTTATTTTAATGTCTCACAAATAATTTTCAGAGATCTTTTAACAGATTTTGTAAAACAACATGCAATTATTTTTATGTCAAATGTTTGTGGCACTCAGATTCTCAAGCTAGTTACCTTCTTCTTCATGTAAGCCTACTCCTACTATTCCAGTTGCAATGTTTGCCATCATGCTCAGTCCAAACAGATGAAAAATGTGCCTTGGAAATAAATTTGTCAATTAGCTAATGGGGTGTGTGTGCAACATTTTGTTGATGACTTGCATGTGTGACCACACATTGTTAGAGAAAAGATCACCCAGTCCACATCAACTTCTTACTGGGACGTTTACCATACTGTTTCTGTTCTGTCATTTACCTAAACAAATGCATTTAAACATTTAACATGAACATTTTCATTAATTTGTAAAAAATGTTTTTTTTTAAATAAATAAGTAAAGATATTTAGGATTGTAAGTGAAGCAATCCAAATTTGTGCCTCTTTCTTAGTCAGAGATAACAGACTAAAATACACTGAGAGATTATTTTTTGCCTTTTATGGTTGTAATTTTAGCAAACCTCAAGAACAAAAGGCGTCTTTGTGGAACCCCTTACTGTGGGCACTGAATGTTTGGCTAGGGCGGTGGTAATGTGGGCAGAGTAAATGTAACATGCATGATCATCTGTAGGCGCACCTTTGTTTAAAAAGTAGCCTTGGGAGAAGCCAGATGGAAGTAATTTGTTCATCTTAGTTTTTAGGCTTCTGATATTAAAAAAGAAAATAATTTACATGCCAAATATAACATTCAGAAAGAACATACAGTTGTTTTTAAAAAACAAAGGACACCAAAAAAAATTTTTTTCTCTGTCTGTCATAGCTCTCTTTCTGTAAAATCTGCAGTGTGACCTGTGCTCTCTGGATGCCACTGAGAACGTTCAGATTGAATACATCAGTGTGTGTGATTACTGATGAATACAGAAGGAACAAAGGAAAGACAAGTAGCAAGAGAAAGAATCATGATAAGCAATTGCAATAGAGGACTGTGAATCAGAAATGCCACTCACTGTTACGGCCCTACACAGTATACCTACCACCTTTGCAATCAGATCTTGCATGGATTATTATTAATCTAGATGGTCACGCATTGGAATTATTAGCAGAATTCAATGCAATCTACATTCTTTTACTAACTGAAAAAAGCTGGTTTGCCATGGAAAGTTGATTAGGATGAACTCTGCATCTAACTTCTAGTGATAACGCTCAAGCTCACTAATCCCTTCCCCAAGCAACAAAAGTCTTTAGCTGCTCCAGCTAATTTGTAGAGTCATCCAGCTATATCTGCACAGTTGATAGAGGAGAAATCGCTTCACCTGCAGAATCTTCCATTGTGCTGACCATGGGTCATTGTGATTTAAAAGGTTAATAGCAGGCCACTGAAGGAGAGGTGATTAATTACTAAATGGAGCCTTGACTCTCTGATGGTGTCTGTCTTGGTCTGTTCACTTTTCATTTCCTGTACATGCACCATCAGGAATTAATGTTCCTGGGACATAATCTTGACCATGGCAATGAAACATTCTGGGATATTAATGCATTATCTGATCATTTTTAAAATTCAAGCTGTGGCAGTAGAGCATTTTTATAATTTAAATAATTTGAAGTGAAGTTAATTTGAAGTGAAAAAAAAAACTGACCATCCTCATTATAATTTCTACTAGTTCCTAATGAGTTTTGGTTGTCTAAAAAGTCCTATGAAAAGAATTCCATAGAAAAGAAAGAAAGCAATTATACTGATGACATACCAGTGTGGCAGATAGTTTTGATTTTTAACTGAACAAGGTTATTTTGACATGACTTCTAGCACCAACTGGTAAAGTTTGGGTTCAATGTTTTCTGTCTTCGCCTCTCTCTTGTGTGTGTGTGTGTGTGTGTATTTGTTTGTGTGTGTGTATGTCTTGGATGGACGGAAGCAGAGTTTCACATGGCTGTAAAAGCCCTGGGGATTGGAGTTATAGAGTGCATGTTAAATCAGCCAGGTGTGAGTGTTACCATGACAACTACACTACTTAGGGTGGGGGTTAAGACAAAGTGACATACAGTAGGGGAGAGAGAGAGAAAGTGTGTTGAAGACAGAGAGAAAAATGTGGAGAATTTCAGTAGAGAGTGTATGCACTTTAACACTAGTCAGGACTGTGACTTACTCAGAGGGTTTAGTAAGACTGGCTTTTGGAAATGCAACCACTACAGGGCTGCAAATAACAAAACATCACAAAGTCAACCCTAATGGAAAGCATATAAAATCACAATAAGACACTAAGAATTAGACTAATAGTGACTAAAGAAAAAAGATTTGCACATTGGGTTGCCTTGAGCAGGCTTATTGCACTTCCCATTTTGGTGGTGTTCTCCAAACATGTCTGGCCAGGTACTGGAGGGCTGTGGAATGATCATTTACTTGCTCATGTGAATAGGATATGCAACAGAAAAGCAATGTGGGGTCCCCAAGGGCTGGACTGAAGACTCCACACAACTGCACAGTAAAGTCCTTCAGAGTCTAAACATCACTGCCAAACCCTGATATTACTGGTACTTCTGGAAACACTGCCTAACATGATGTTCCACTGGCAGATTGGGAGAATCCTCATTGCAGCATTCAGAACAGGCCACTTGTTAAGCTTCTTTTGTATAATATGTACTGCACAAACTCTTCCAAAAAAAAGTGACACTGTTGTGGTATGAGGAAACCAGTTTATTGATTTAAGAAATGTAGGTACACTGGACTGCAAGATGAAACTTTTCAGGATATTGAAAAAAGTATGTGTAAATGTGCTTTTGTGTGTGTGTGTGTGTGTGTGTGTGTGTGTGTGTGTGTGTGTGAGAGAGAGAGAGAGAGAGAGAGAGAGAGAGAGAGAGAGAGAGAGAGAGAGAAAGACAGAGAGAGAGAGAAGGACAATATGAGAGAACATGAGAGAACATGTTAAGGTACTGTACATTAATTTGGGTTTGGCTTGCCAAATAATTGAACAATCTTCAATATATATATATAAGTTAATGTTAAAGTGGCTAAAGTTAGCTGTTATGCTAAAACAATTTTGGTGCTCTACGTTAACTTATGCATCAGAATTATTTAAGTGTCAGAATGTTTTCCCAACATTACTGCACTCTTCTGCAGTTTCTTTGTTGATACATGACTTCTTAATAAAGGGTGAAAGTGGTTTAGAGCCTAAATGTCCATGCAGTTTAGTTTATTATAGTAATCATCAGGAGAAAGAAATTGATGACTGTTAGAGCCAAACCTTGATTCAGTATTTTTATACCAAGATTCTAATTGTACTCTCACATTAAACTTCCCTTCTCAGCAATCCTGTCTGTGAGTGCCACTGAACTGCAGTTTCCATACTGAGAGGTGGCTGACCACTCTCAGCATTTACGCCTGATTTCTACTGTGATTATGTAACACAGGGAATTTATCTTTCTTGTGCTTTCCTTACCTTTAAGGGTTAAAAGCTGAGAGAAAGAATAACAGAGAAAGAAAGACATGGAGATAAATGAAAAGAGAGAGAAACTGTAGAACCTAAGAAAAGGAAGAAGTTTTAAAAGATGATATGGGGAGCATTTCCACATATCACATATCCTCCTGATGCTCTTACAATGAAAACAATGTGAACCCGTTGTCCACCATCTGTCAATGTGTTCTGATGATTCTTGATTCAGTTGGTGAAAGGACGACTCAGCTCTCCATTTGTGGTGGATTGAGAATTGAACAAGTGAACTGAATCAACTGACGATGCTGGTAATCAGACACGGCATCAGTTTTGGTTGCACTGTGCTTAGGGTGTCTCTCAAGAGACTGAAATATTATTGTATGACATTACACAACAATGGAGTTGTACTACTGAAGAAATATGTCAAAGGATAGATACTTAGAGTTCCCAAGCCCTAGTGTGTGGGAAGATATGTGTTGTGTTAAGGCAGCAGTTAACACAGGTTACACCTGGATCCTGTCTGTGTTAATGCTGGTGTGTAATACCACAGAGCCCCAGCTCTGTAATCTGGGCCACCAGGAAAGAGAGAAGAGATGACCGGATGCCGCAACCCCACACTGACAACAGAAATGTCATCTAGAACAAACAATTAATGAAATTAATTTAATTTATTTAGAATCACTGGCTGAAATCCATCAAGTGATGCAAGCATTCATACGATGCACAGAAAGAGCAGCATATCCCCACTAACGACAAGGGGCGTGCATTTGCTTTGAAAAGGGCTGGGGACAGGTTTCGTTCCCTTTAAGAGATCAAGCCATCGGCCACTCGTTTGTACTGAAAATTAATCAGCGCTGGGTCTGGAAGGAAATGTTTTATGGCCGCGTTTGTCAAGATTATCGGCACTGAACAATACAAGAAGCACTATGGTTTAAATATATATTTGTACAACAATTATTTTATATATACTTTGATTAAAAAATTATTTGTTTCGTTTCAAATGTCCAAATCTCGCTTGCTTACTATAGCAACATCGTGTGACACGGTAAACTATAAGCACGAACCTTTTCTGATTCTGTCATTAGGAACATAATACGCTTCATGTTATTGCCTAAGGCAAGCATGCTATTAATCGAATTATTATTGCATAAAAAACTTTTAAAGGAAATATAAAAATAGAAAAAGTGGAGGGGTCAAAATATGCCATTTCAGAAAGTGGTGGCGAGAGTCCTCAGAGTAAATTACATCCACGTTGGTGAGTGAATATAATTTTACATTTAAGACAAGAGTCTATTCAAGAAAACAGTAAACGACCTCCCATGCCGAGTACCGGGACAGTGAACGCACTCTCATAACGGTACTGTCCCTTTAAGCAGGGAGAGCGCAAGGTAGGCGTGAAGATATTCAGAAATGAAGCGAAGGTAGGGCGGAGATAACATGAATATGTATCGGCTCTTTTTGCCCCTTGGAGAGCCCAGGCACAAGATGAATGAGACAGATCCAAACGTCTCGCCTTAATTCAGCCCCACCGGCGCGACTGCTAAAAGGTAATAGATAATAATATATAATAGTCAGCTAGAGTTCCGATTGGATGAGAGCGACATCGGAGATCAGAGCGAAAGTAGCTTAAGCTACAAACAAGGCTTTTATAGTAGATTTCATCTTATATTTTTGTTGCACATATTTATATTTGAGACACTCGGTTATTTTCCAAGTCGATTCTGAGTCACCACCAGTATGGACACCATATTGGACAATTTCGCCTCGGACAAACTTTTCCCCAATTCCAACCTGTTGGACCTGGAGGACCTCAACGAGACCGATTTCCTCACCAATGTGGTAAGATACGTGATTTATTTTCTTTTCAGACGTTTTGATCATTTTTTTTTCTGTTCTCTGTAATATCATCTGTAATGTACAGTTTTCGTCTGTAATGTAGTTACTGATGGGTCCTATGAAGCGACTGCGAACAGTCTCCCCTGACAGACAGAGATAACGCATATTCTCATTATAATCTTACAGGACAGTTGTCGTTTGGACGTCAGCATGTGCTGTACTTACTTTTGAACGAGTTTCTCATCAGATCCAAATCTGACTAGACATTTTATTAAACCCGACAGTGACCACTGGACATTCAACAATTAAATCGTCCTTTTATTTTGATATATCAAAGGTAGTTTTATTTTTGTTTACTCCTATAATAATTTGTCACACAGGTCTAAGAGAACCTCTTACAAATTAAGTTTGAACCAAGCGTGTGCTTGTCCAGCTGTGAAGTTTGCTCAGCTGTGTGAGCGATAGCGTTTGGAGGGGGCGTGGCGAAGAGTGCGTGTATTCGCCAGTGCACACCCCCGGGCCGCCCCTGGCCTGCTGCATCCGGCTGATGAAGCTGATATTTAACCGGGATGGGCGGGAGCCCGACAGTTGTGCGTCTGTGTTGGGGTCATAAATAAGATGCATCAAATCAAAAAAGCTTTCAATTATACAGACGCTTTCTTTTTCAAAATAACCTTTCTAGCGAATGGGCGCGCAGGGTTCTGTCACTACAGGCTAGATTTAAAAAAAATAATAATTACTCACAAATATGTGTCAAATAAAACAAATAGATGACATTTTGATTATCCTTGAGGGTTCTAAAAGCATTGTAAGGCACACTATATCACCATCGGTAGCAGATTCTGTCATCCTCCGTGTTTTTGTTTGTCTCCCACACTCTATCATTTTATCTCCATCACCTTTGCTCTCTCTCTCTCTCTCTCTCTCTCTCTCTCTCTCTCTCTCTCTCTCTCTCTCTCTCTCTCTCTCTGGTCACTGTGTTTTTTGTTTGTTTGTTTGTTTGTTTTACTCCAGGAGGTACAGAAATAATTAGCTTTATTCTACTATCAGGATGGGCCAGTCATGTTAAAAAAGTGGAGCAGTGAAGAGGAGTCTGGCTTTTTGCCCTCTGTAGGGTCAGTGGAGTAGCTCATCTGCATGGGATTCATTAAGTCCCCCATCACCCCCCCATCTCCTCTTCCATCTTCCTCCCCACCCATCACCCTCCATCCCTTCCATACCGCTATCTTCCTCCATCCACATCATCATCCATCCCCCTCAATATTCCTCCATCTCCCCCTCCAACCCTGTCATCCTCCATCTCTCCCTCCCTCTCTATATCTCCCTCCATGCCCTGTGACTCAGAGAGTCCAGTAGCTGCAGTCTTAAACTAACCCCAATAGTGGCCTCACACACATGCCGGGGATCTCAACACTACTCATACCTCAGATGGAAACATCACTGAAACAGCTGTGAAAGACCAGACAACCTTTATTTGAGATTTAACATTTATTTTAAAATGTGACTCTCATAGTCAGAACTGGAGTTGGTTTATCAAGTTGCCTTCTGAATTTGAATGGTATATAAAAGGTTTCAAAAGGTCAAAAGCACTTCACTAAAACTAAAGGAATTGTAGACTGCATGTGTGGGATCTGAAAAACTAACTGGTGACCCAGTGCACTGCCCATTCTGGGATGTGCTGAATGTAATAAGGAGTGTTTGGGTGGGAAAGAGGTCCATTATAAAAGCTCCAGGTGTTCAGTGCTTAGCAGCAGCTGTTCTGCAGCAGGTGGACTCTTTTAAGGACTTGACTATAGTGAAGCAGGGAGAGAGAGAGAGTGTATGTGTGTGTGTGTGTGTGTGTGTGTGTGTGTGTGTGTGTGTGTGTGTGTGTGTGTGTGTGTGTGTGTGCTGAAGAGTGAGAGAGTTTGTGTGACAGAGAGAGAGCTGGACATGGATAGAGATAAAGAATCAGAGAGGTTAGGGTAATATAACAAGAGGGAGAGAGGACAGAAATGAGTAAGGACAGTTAACGGGTTTGTGTGTATGTAATGGCTGGGCAGTTACTGTATGTGTGTGTCTGTCTGTGTGTTTGTGAAAGAGAGAAAGATAGATAGACAGATAGAGAGAGAGAGAAAGAGAGGGAGAGAGAGGAAGGAAAGCAGTCCATGTTGGAGCACTTTGTGTCCCCCTGCCCTGCTATGAGTTGAGTATGTGAGATTCTTGCCCTGACAGGTTCAGTGAATGACTGACTTTGTTCCCTTAGGGAGGAAGCAGTTCCCAGTACACACATGCACACACACGCACACACATACACACACACACACACACACACACACACACACACACACTCACACACCCCACCTCCTTGAGGATGGATAATAGAGTGCATTTGTTTTAGTCTGCCATTACGGGGTATAAGTGTAGGTGGGTCATTTCAGAGATTTATTTATAACCAGGAATGTCTCCACAGTGCGGTTGTGTGTGTGTGTGTGTGTGTGTGTGTGTGTGTGTGTGTGTGTGTCTGTCTGTCTGACTGTCTGTCTGTCTGTGTGCTCACAAATCCTGAGTTAAGAGTAATTGTATGGCTCATGTTTATGGTTGGAAGTCCCATGCTACCATTTGTATAAGTTTCCACAGGGTAGCTCTGAACTCCAACAGAGAGATCTTGCCTATGTTAAACTGCACTGCTCCTTTTGTGTTAAATTGTTATTTATTTATTAGCTTGAAAGACTTACTCCATTTACTCCTGCTCTCTGCATTTTAGCATTGGTTTCTTGGCCCTGACTTATAAACTGAGGAGAAAGGTTAGGAGGGAGTGAATCACAGTGCACCTCCTAAAAACACACACTACAGCTGTCTCTCTGTCTGTCTGTCTCTTCTTGTCTGTTTTTAATACACTTTAATGAACTTATGTTTATTAATATAGTGAGACAGAAAGTCAGCTGAGGTTCTGTTAAAAAGGAAACACTTCCATTGCTACACATGAGGATCTTTTAAAGTAGTTTCAGAGGAAAGAACTCAGAAATGTGGCCTTAAAGAAAAGTGTATCCTTAAAATTGTTTATTGAATATATGAAGTATTGCCACATTAGGTCAGTGTTATCTCGGCAGTGCTTCCGATAACTTATACACAGCACGTGAGTGAGGCAGCAAGTGTGTCTGCATACTAGTACAACAGACTTTAATTGTTTTGCAAAGCATATCTGAATGGCTATGATAAATAGAGAAAAAGGTATTTACAGGTTTGACCGGTCTCACCTGTCATGAATAGCAAGAGCATCGCTAGGCGTTTTCTCCAACAGGTAATGCTACAACAATATGCTATAGGGTAGGGCCTGATGGTACAAGAGCGTATTTGTACTGTCAACCTAAAAATTCCTCTGTACAGAGCTTCTTTACTGTTTCTGTACTGGGATTATTAATGTCTCTTTCACACCAAAAATCCCTAATGTGGAATTCATTCAGTACCGTAGGACTTCATTCAGTGGGACATAGTGTAGGACATAGTGTAGGAGTTTCGGGGTGATGGGGGGTAGGTAAATTACATAGGGGAACTTTTAGGGAAGATTGTGCAGAAAAAGTGTGTGTGAGATCTGTGAGGTATCAGTGGAGGCCAGGCCAAAAGACCTGAAGAAATGCTTTAGGGGATGATGGAGAGAAGAGTGGAGAAGAGGATTGTGCAGAAGGGAAGAAGAAGCACATTCCTTTCACTCCAGACTGCCCTGAGTCTGAGAGAGAAAGCACTCTTAAAAGGGTGGAATATTCTTGATGTATGGAATAAAAAGTAGAGGGTATGATCATTTCACATTACTCACACAGACACTTCCATTTGCACTGTAAGCAGAACTTTGTGAATGTGGGATGACTGGGAAAGGTGGTGGAAGGATACAGACTCTCCTTCTCCATCTGTGATGCTGGTTTGGAGGTTCATGTCCTTATCACTATTACATCATTTTTATTCTGGAACTTAATTAAACAATTTCATGTATAAGATGTATGTGTGTGTGTGTGTGTGTGTGTGTGTGTGTGTGTGTGTATATATATATATCTTTTTCTAATTAATTAATTAAGTTTTTTTCACCTCTAATTACATTTTTTTTTATATCAGTCACATTGTTCTTTTATTCTTGACAATAGTTCTTCACAGACTGACACATAATAATAGTGGTGCCTCATAGTGGATTAGTGGTGCCCTTCCACGTGCATTTTTGTGTAGCGCGAAAGTGAATATGTTTCAACCATCATTAACAGAAACAGTGATATGACCTCAGCATTGGCGTCAGTCATGCCACTTGCATTATTCCATCACGTCACCATGGATTTCGCTCTCAAAAGGTTAAACATGTATATTTCCCTCCTTCTGTCGGTTCTTCAGGCCTGACCACATTACTGATGACAACAAAGGTGTGGAAGCACTGTGAACTGTATTCTCTGACACACACACACCCTAAAACCAAATCTGTGTGCATTGGTACGTCACTGTTGGCTGTGTTAATTTCGACATTAAAGCTCCTGCTATGCCAGTTTGTCTGGTTTTTTTTTTTGTCCTGGGCCTTGGTCTAATCTGTGGATGCTTTACATAGTTCTTTGAGCATTTGTGAAATAGTCAGTAAAAGGGTCCAGGACCCTTTTTGCAGCTGCTGGAATCTGCCCTGCCTGCAGAATCTCCATTTTTGCCTCATGAGTGTCGATTTCTGGAATGATTTGTAAAGACCCCGCTTGGCTTTGACTTGAGTCTCCTCTAGTTCAGTTGCAGGTCACGTAAAGTAGCCTAATGATGATGTTCCTTTGTGGGGTTGTGCAGAGGTGTTAAACCCAGTTATTGCAGGTATGTTTGAGCTCAGATTAGAGCACACCTCCACATTTTCAGCTAGTCCGGACAGATACTGTCTCTGTTACCCCTCTTTCACTGAGCTGGTCTGGACAGATACTGTCTCTGTTACCCCTCCTTTGCTGAGCTGTCCCTCCAGCCTCGACTGCTGACTCTGTTAGATAAGGAAGGATGGATGTTGAACCTCAACTCCTCCTGACCCTCTCATAAAGAATCAAAATGATTTTTGTAAACAATGGACATTTTTATACTGTTCCACGGTACTGCATGTTCAGATGGTCACATGGTCTATTTGTAGCTCCAAGATTTAGCATTCTCTGGCTATAGTGTAGCACTAGAATTAGATAGCTAAACTGCAAAATGTGGCATTGAGAGCAATCCAGATGCAGCAGTTGATGATGTAATGATCAGTCAGGTGAACCTGGAGCACATGGGCTGGATGGTGCTGGGTTATCACAGACTGCGGATATGACTAAAGATTTCCCAATCCAGATTAATTTAGAGTAACAGCATTCTAACTGTTCCATTAGGGAAAGTAGCTTTTAGTTTTATCCTCCTGGAGTATCTTATTGGATAACTGCATTATGTTGTGTGCATTTTAATTTCTGTTTTGGTGTTTGAAACTAGTTGTGTCTAATAACTATGGAAACTTAGTGTCTTTAAAGAGATGGCAGTTTGTGAAATAAAAAAGTTACAGTGTTCTTTTATGAGCATGCGGGGTCTCTCTGCAGGTTGTAATTCCCGAATGCATGCTCTGCACTTCAGTTTGTAAAAAAATGTTATGGACACTTCAGTTATCTGTAGCTCTTGTCATAAAACCTCAGTTTTACGGTTTCTTCTCTCTGCCTCGGTGCTGTGTCACAGTGCCTGTTGGACTGACCCCGTGATGTCAGCACTGTGTTACAGTGCCTGTTGGACTCCCCCTGTGACATAAAATCTGTCTGTGAGAGCCTGGAACACCCTACAGCCTCAGCAGCTCAGTGCTCCCCTGCAGTGCCTCAGAACGTCTGTAAGACTTTGCTGGATGCAGTCTCTTAAAGCACTGTAGGTCTCTGAGGGTAACGTGCAGAGTAAACACAGGATGCAGATGCCATGGTTTGCAGAAGTCTGCCCTGCTTTTTTGTTGAGCCCATAGACACAAATTCCTCTGTTTCCCCACATACCACCCTTTCCTGAGGGCCATGTGTACATTACTAATGAAAACTTTCATCTTACTCAGCAGTACTTTGATTTAACCTAAACCTAATTGGTGTAGACACATACATACTGTTTCTGCCAAACATGAATTTTCTCAATAGAGGTAATGAAGTTCAGCTGCTCTAGTTTACTCCTGAAGATTAAATTCTCTTAGGATGTGGTATGTGTTAAATCCCTGTCCTCTTTGCTCTGCTGGGTGTGTATGGGCTAAGCCAGCATTTGGTTCTGCTGGGTGTGTATGGGCTAAGCCAGTGTTTAGTTCTGCTGGGTGTGTATAGGCTAAGCCAGTGTTTGGTTCTGCTGGGTGTGTATAGGCTAAGCCAGTGTTTGGTTCTGCTGGGTGTGTATAGGCTAAACCAGTGTTTGGTTCTGCTGGGTGTATATGGGCTAAGCCAGTGTTTGGTTCTGCTGGGTGTGTATAGGCTAAACCAGTGTTTGGTTCTGCTGGGTGTGTATGGGCTAAGCCAGTATTTGGTTCTGCTGGGTGTGTATAGGCTAAGCCAGTGTTTGGTTCTGTGCTACTAGGCAGGAGTCTGTTCAGCAGAAATTAAAGGCTATGGAACGGGTGGAGGCCCATCTGGTGACCACTTGAACACCATCATCCCCCAACCCCATCACCAACCACCAACTGTGATGAGACACTAGTCAGTAAAAGATTTGGAGATGGGAAATTACTTTAATTCTTAATCTCCGTCTGAGGATGAACTCTGTAGAGATGAGGATAGTGGGTATATAAGCAAAGACACGGTGACTCGCTCTCAGACTAAGGAGCACGACGCTGATGGTCTTCCGTGGTTACTGTGTGGGGGAAGGGCAGCAGTAGTACCGTTTCCCTGCCTAACTGTCTGCTGTGGTTGTGGTTTTCCTAGCCTGTGGCTGCCTGCAGGACTAAAGAAAGATCTGAACTCAGAATTTAGAAAAGCAGCAGTAGAGGAGGAGGAGAATAGAGTGAGATTTTGAGAAAGAGATGGAGAACGAGGCAGGCAGGGGGCACTGGGAGCTGTGGTGCCAGTTCATTAGGGTGAGCTGTGCACCTCTGTAGGATGGAAGTTGGTGAAGCACTGAGTAGAACAAACAGGCTCTTCGAACAAACCTGCATTCACCTGTGACCTCCATGCACTCCTTCCAGCGTGGCCCTATCTGCTGTGTCTGCCTCATTACCCATGCGGCATTGATCTTAATGAGGTTGGCTGCAGATAGATCTCTGTTGCCCTTGGTGAACTGGAACTTTGTCAGAGGCTGATCTCTGTCAGCTGGCTTGATTTCTCTCACGTCTGATGTTTGTTAACTCTGCCAACAGTAATACGACTCAGAATGTGAACTGCTTTTAAAAGCACAGATGTGCAACTTTGGAATGAAGAGTGTGAGGGAGAGAGTAAGTGAAATATTCAGATAGAATTCCCACAAAGAGAAGAGAGTCAAAGCGAAGAGAGTCAAAGGTATCAAACACAGCCCTAACCATCTGGAAAGACTACTGTAAATAAGTGTTTAAAAAGTTATGGCACTAGATATACCATATTAATCTTAAACTGTAGAATATGGAATTCTTATCCAAACTTCTAAGGTCTTTTAAATCCACCTTCAGTTTCTCAAGTATTTCTCCCTCATTTCTCCCACTCCTTTTTGGTCCCTTTGAGTGAAATGAGTTTCCACTGGTGTGTGACTCATTTACTAAAAGCAAATCATTCTTACAGCATAAGGTGTAGATTTCCAGATGCCGCTGTGCTTGGCCATCTCCATTATTCCACTCCCGATTTGTGCTGTTATCTGGGCCTTTTGTTTTTCCAGTGTGTGAGATACTTTTCCCTACATCGCACTCCTCCATGCATACCCTGCACTCCTGCTTCAGAAACCACCAGCGGCAGCGTTATTTGCATACCGTGTTCGGATTGGTTGTAGCACGGATGGGGTGGGGAACCAGGAATGGAATGCGGTGCGTGTCGGAGGCATGACCGGCGCTCTGGCGTTAGACGGCTCTCGCCGGCCCTGGGACAACCGCGCTGTTTCTTTTAAAAACAGGGAAAGTATGGCAATGCCATGCATGTACACTACTGCTGTTTTCCATTTTGAGAAAATAGCCACAAGTTAAAATCCCACAGATTCTTTAAATGACATTAACTGCAGTGGAAAGTTTGAAAACTGGGCCTGTTTCTAAGAAAAAAAAGACAATTTCATTTTGTTTAATGAAGTTGGGTTTGAAGTTTTGGGTTTAACTAAATTTGTCTACAGTCAGAGCCAACATGTGAAGAGGACCAGATCAGAGTAAAAAAGAAAAGAAATAACAATTGATTAATAATATTAATTGGTTAATAATTAATTAATAATAATTAGGTTGGCACCTAAATTAGATTATTTGAGTCTCTTTTCAGAGCAAATAAAAAAAATGTTTAATTATTATTTGCAAAATTCCCACTCTCACTCTGTTTCATCCACTCTCTGTCCTCTGTCACAGTTTAGATAGACCTGAAAGTTACACAGCTAAACCACAACTACAGCCAGAGGCAAACATGCCCTGGGGGCTGGGGAGGAGGGAGGGAGGAAGAGCTTCTGCAGCTTCAGTGCAACTACCAAACCAAGCAGAGGCTGCACCAATGCAAAGGTCATACATTCTCATTGCACAGTTACTACATGGAGGATGTGTCATGGGTCACAACATGTCTCTGGATTAGGGTTAGGGTTAGGGTTTTGGGTCAGGATATATCTCTTGTTTGTAGATGGGTTTAGAAGCAAATGATTAGATCAGAAGTAAAGTGCATCTGATCAGAAGTGAAAAGTAAGAACTATGCACTTTGCAGTATAAGTGGTCACAGAATGATGTAAAGCAGGGAATGGGCCCAGTGTGAGGTCAGACAGCACCAGCCTCCTGACAGAACAGCATGCTCTTCTGGAAACTGGGAACTGTAAAAAAAAATTATTAAACAATTGTTGGCATGAATCAACAGATTGACAGGCTGTGTGCTTTAAAGCCTTGTATCTACCCCCGCTGTGTGTGTGTGTGTGTGTGCGTGTGTGTGCATGTGTGCACATGTGTGTGTGTATGTGTCTCATGCTAGCAGAGTAACCTATTATTTCCCCAAAGCAGGCAATGCAGGTAATACTGCGATCCATAAGTCGCTCTTTCTTTGAGCAGATCTCACCTGGAAATACCAGAATTTAAATTTGACATTCTCAGACACTCTGTCGCTTCCCCATAACATGTCATTTAGCAAGCCCCTAAAGTGAAATTTGGGTGCATTTTAATTAAAGTTAATATGACAGATCAAACAGAGTCTAATGCTTTTCCAGTAACTACACAGTAAAGCTGTAAACCCACTTTGAGACATAGTCTGTTCTTAAAAGCACTATCTAAATAAATTAAATAAAATGGAATACTTTTTTTCATAAAGCTTTTTTTTTTTTTCCTGTGGTGGAACTTTAAATAGACCAGATGGAGAAAGTCAGTCAGCCTGGTAGGAGCTCTGTTTATCTCCTCTGGGTTCTGACCCGAAAAAGGGATCCAAGAGGATATTGGGGCCACTGGGAGACTAAGCACTCCCCCACTCACCGCTTCACCCCGGGAACAACCAGGCTTCCCTGTGCCAGTCTGGAATGTGCTTCTCCTCCCCTTCTTCCCACTGCCCCGCCCCCCTACCCCCAAACCCTCCAGATGTGGAATTTCACTGCTCTTGCATCATCTTGGCACACAGTGGTGGTGTGCACTGGCTGGACATTGAGCCCCTCTAACTGCAAGCGCTCATGCTGACTGTCCCTCATTATCTACTGCATCAGAAATTCAAAATGCATTTGTCTGTTATACAAAATTTATCTCAAATTTCTTTATGGAAATCTTTATGCACATTCTCTTTTTTTGGAAATAGGGAGTGATTAAAAACACCTTTGTGTTGATGACCTCTCTCTATCTGTTCTTATGTATTAGTGTTGGCCATCATCCAACCATTTATCAGTGTCGGTTTATCAGTATTGTTTTTTTTTACCCTAAAGACTGCGATTGGCTCTACGTTTCTGAGAGGCAGCTCTCACTCTCAATTTGTATGAAGTGACACTGTTGTGTAAAACCTCTGTCAACATTTCTGTGCTTAATACATTCTGATACACTTGTCCCAGACCAGCACCCAGTACGATGTTGCTGATGGGTGATGGTCACTGGTCTGTGAGGAATGGTCCATCACTGAAATAATGTGCTGTCAGCAGGGGCTCTGTGGTCAGAATATGATCAGTGATGAATGGGAGTGTGGCAGAAAAACTGTGCAATACACTTTCCATAATAATTATGCACCTATAAAGCACAACATTAAGATCAGTGTCCCTAATTAAACAGCTAGTGCCTGATGTCGATGCTTGTAGTTGTGACTGCAACTATTACATTTTCATTCTGTATCTGTTTTATTGCTTGGGCTTAAAAGACCATAAGTGACTGAGGCTTCTCAGCTAATGACAGTGTTCCCACCCTCATTTTGATAAAACACTATAAACTGCAGTTCTGCTTATTAAACCGCCACAAAGTCTGTCCTCTGTTCAGTCTGGATTACCGAGGTCTGTCCATACATCCAGCCTGCAAATGAGCAGCAGGAACCGCACATCAAAGCTTCAGGGTGGGACTGTTTATGCTTATGCGCTCAGCCATAGTCATTATGCTACTTCTGACTGCAGGGGAGCTATGCCAATAAGTGTACCCCACGGTCAGCGTGGTTCCAAAATGCGCGTTCTCCAAACACTGGCAGCAGGTTTCATCATTTCTTCCCTTAACAGTAAAATGCTTTCCAGAAGAGTCTCTAACCTGTATAGATGTTCACAGAGATGATCGAGAAGACTATCACTTCAGGGGGAAGTGGTGTTCACCAGGCCCTGACTGCACCAGCATAATACTACATAGGCAGTGGAGTTTATTAGGCTCTGACTGCACCAGTTTTGAGTCCAGGTGGAACCCCCTTGTTCTCTATTCCTCTGATAATGTGGACAGAAGTAAATTCTTCAACTTGAATTTCCAAAAGGCATTATAGCATAGAAGTACAGACCCTGTGAATACAGACAGAAGTACAGACATTGTGCATACAGACAGAGGTACAGACCCTGTGCATACCAACAGAAGTACAGACCCTAACCCTTTTCTCTTTCTGTGTGCATATCACCAAACAGTCAAGGACTTCTCTGGGAACACACAGGTGGAGTGGCAATGTTGTATCCTGGTGAAAATCTTAATTATGCGCTGTGTGTGTACGTATGTGTGTGTCTGTTTGTGTGCACGTGTGCGTGCACGTGTGTGCGTGCACGTGTGTGCGTGCCTGTGTGTGTGTGTCTGTGTGCGCGTGCGCGTCTATGCGCACAGATGTCACCTGTAGCTTGTCCTTGTGTTCAGCTGTCCACACATGCGTCACTCACACACCTGTTCACCAGGATGTAAACATCTTCAGGTCCTTATACACCTTTGTCACACCCCTTCTCAGCAAACACATACTCACACAAATGCATGTCTCACTCACCCCTTTTACACACATGCACCAACTCCAACAGGTAGATGTAATTCACCTTTTGTTCTATCACCAGTTCAAGATAATAACTTTTATTTCAGAGCAATCAATCTCTGAGTGTGTGAGTCAAAAAGCTATTCATTTATTATTTTTATGAAACAGTGGATTTAATAAAACTACCACAACATCCATTGTTCTATAAGGAACTAGAATTAGAACTCTAAATGTCTTCATAGTGCAATATCCACGGAGGGTGAATGTCAGCCCTATCAGATGAAGTTTTTGATCCATAGACTTTCTGGATGTATAAAATTCCTTTTCAAAGCCATACAGCCTGACTAGATATCCCAGTGGTCCCCTGTCATCTGTAGTATTTCTGTAATAACCTCAGGTCTATGGTGGTTTATGCATTTCTGTGAGTATATATGACAATAAATAAATTCTCTGACATAAATCACAGTTATGGCCTGAACTGTGTCTGGGTTTGCATTTCCTGCAGCACTTCTCTGAGCAGATGGAGGACTTCTCCAACGAGCTCTTCAGCAGTTTCTTTGATGATCACCTGCTGGCTGAGCGTCCGGCGCTTCTGGACGTGGAGCTGGAGCCCCCGAACCCCGACATCCAGCAGGAGCACAGCTACTCACTCAGCGGCGACTCCGCCCCGCAGAGCCCCTCCATGCCTATCAAATCAGACGAGGACGCCGGTGAGGGTCTCCAGCAGTCACACGCGTACAGGCAGACAGGCTTGTACACACAAGCAGATGCACTGATTCAACATCCAACTCTTTCAGGCCCTTTCTACCTGCTGTCTTTTATTGTATCAATGCTGTCCTCATGTACTTCCTATATACTCATCAAAATAGACCAGATAGGAGATGTTCTCTCTCTCTCTCTCTCTTTCTCTCTCTCTCTCTTTCTCCTTCTGTGTGTGTCTCTCTCTTTCTTCCTCTCTTTCTCTGTCTCTGTCTGCCCTTTCTCCTGAAGCTCCTGTGCAGCACAGGGTTCCCTGACAGAGTTGTGGCCAAACGCTCAGAGTCTCCCACAGCCAACAGAAGTGGGGATTCCGGGAAGACAGCCAATGCACATATTTTCTCTCTGTTTCAATGTCCCTCTCTCTCCCCCTCCCTCCCTCTATCCCTCTCCCCTTCTCTCTCTCTCTCTCTCTCTCTCTCTCTCTCTCTCTCTCTCTCTCTCTCTCTCTCTCTCTCTCTCTCGCCAAGGCTAAGTTCAAAGCATCAGTAAAATAAAGACTGTATCTGCTCTCCAGATTTTATTCAGCTGGGGAAAGGTAAAAGTAAGCTGCTGGCGTTGGGGTAGGTGGTGTGTGCAGGGGCATGTGTGTGTTGGGGGCATGCGTGGTGAGGTGTGAGGGGGTGGGGTGGGGTGATTCTAAGCCTGTGTAAAAATATTCTGGCTGCTCATCCCGAATTTTGCATCATCCCAAATTTGAGTTGTGTCTGAATGGAGTGGCAACACCACCCCTCTGTCATGGGGGGAAACCCTGACCACAGTCTGGACCCTTAGCTCCTTCTGATAGAGCTACAGATTCAAGCTACAGATGCTTCAAGTCATACAGTTTATATAGTTTACATTGCAACATTTGATAGTTTCAGTTTCAGGAACGTCTAGGATTTCAGAAAATACTAAACATTCCATAACTTTGTAATCTCGTAGTAGTTTAAGCATCCATGGAATACTGTTTAATATAGTAGTGTGTCATCATTTCTTGTCTCCACTTTTAAAATGCTTGTTTAGTGATAGCAGGCTGTTAAAGTGTGCACTTGCTGTTTTATTGCCCTCTTTCTGTTTGCTTTAAACAGCTAATGAGCACTCCCCCCCTTCTCACTGCTGGAGTGAACTCTTCTTACTATAAGACCAACCTCATTGGTCTATGCTGTAGCGTAAACTTCAAAGCTGAGCTGATCCACCCTTATGCCCCAGATGGTAAAGCTGATGGGGGTGGGGCATGGGTTCCAAGAGGCTCCAAGAGGTTTCCATGCTAAATTGAAATAATTATATGCAGACTTAGTGAAGCTATTGTTGAGAAATATGAGGCACATCAGAGTTGACAAATGGGGTTCACATGAGGACAGCAAACAGGATAATGCTGTTCAGTGTAAAAGGTGCTTATGTGTGTTTATGTTGAGCTCAGCTTGGTTTGCATGGTGTCCACTTTGAGGACAGGGACTGAAATTGGAATTTTTAGAAATCCATTATAGAACCTGATTTAAGTGGCCGCTTGTAGAGTTTTGAGTCACTCTGATTAGCTTTGAGATCTGAAATGTGCCAAGGATCCACCCCTGATGCACACCAGTAGCTCCACTTGAGAGCCTATTTCTTTTGGATTGTGTTACATTCAGCGGGGCTCAAAGGAATTAATCTGCTGTATAAATGATTCTCCCCTGGGCTTCCCCACTGGAGTCCAAACCTGACATCCCTCTTGCAAGTGGGAGAGAGCCATGGGGAGCTTTCCTCTCTCACCCCTAATCACAGCCCCACAGCTTTCCTTGCGCTGCAGAAGCCTGACATCAAAACCAGCTGTCTTTTTTTTACAAGGCCATATAATGTTTTATCGATCCTGCCATCAGGGGCACAAACAAACAGGCTGTGGTGGTAACAAGGACCCCTGGCTCCAGGTGTACGCTGTCCTACTCTAAAATCTCCACAATGGCTGTACCCCCTGACTTTCTGCTTACAACAGGAAACAGCCACTCGAGTCACGCTGGCCTGGCCTGCCGTTCATATGCCAGGAGAAAGGGAGGCTGGTTTGTGTTAGCTTTCAGATCATAAATCTAGCTAACATGGTGGGCACGTGCCTTGGACGGCCTCTGATGGCCTCCAGTTATTTTTCCTTCCAAATGTGAACTGCTGTATGGTATTGGGACTGATTATAGTTCATACGTAATCTGCAGTACGGTACTGTGTCTGATTGTGGATAAGGTCTCCACTTAAAATCCTTAACACATTAATAAAACATTAATTAATAAAACAAAGAATTTTTTAGACATTTTACAAAGTGTATATAGATAGCCTCAGGCATTTACTACTGTAGATGATGACATAAAGTTTTGTTCATTAATAATAGTCTATTTTGGACTGTTCTAAATGTTTTACAAAACTTTGAAGTAGGGACTATTTTAGTATAAAAGCATGTCTAATTTATCTCTTGATGAAATAAGCAAGTTTTTATGTTACAATATCTGACTGAAGAGCTATCATAGTAACCAAGGTGTTGAATGTACTCAATAAAAGATACACAAAAAAGATCTAATCTGAATTCTTGTGTGTATAATTCCTTTAATCTGCTGCTGGATTATCACCCTGAGAACATGTGAGAAATTGTTGCAAATATAACGCACACGATTTCACTTGATTTCATACAGAAACTTGAGAAAAGCTAACGACAATAAACATGATCCAAACACTGACCCCAACGTTAAGTTTTCCTGGGAATTTGCAATCCTGAGACCACGTTCATGATTTCCACCATATTTCTTCTGAAGGCGTTAGAGCCTTTAGCGTCCCCTTTGCTGATCGTTGATGTATGTGTTTAAACACAGAGGGCATGTGGGACTTCACCCAGGACCTGACTGCCATCCTTGTGAAGCGAGAGCCCAACCTCCTGGCCGAGGCCTCTCCTGTCACTACGCCAACTCTGCTCAGCTCCAGCAGTGCTGCTCAGCCACTTAACCTGGCCCCGCCTCCACAGAGACGCCACACTCATGACAAGGTAAGTGCTATGACAGTCTAATGAAGTCCTGGGACTGTAAAGAGACTGAGATGTGTATGTAGTTTGAATGTAAAGAAACTGAGAGGTGTATGTAGTTTGAATGTAGAGAGACTGAGAGGTGTATGTAGTTTGAATGTAAAGAGACTGAGAGGTGTAAGTAGTTTGAATGTAAAGAGACTGAGAGGTAGTTTTAGCCTAATGAGGAAATGTTTTCAAGAGTATCAAATACTGCTAGCACAGCTATAATAATTATAATACCACTGCATCATTACATCATGTATGATTCCTAGAATATATGTCTGGGATTAGAAAAAGAACAATGCACTCAGTGAATTTATTCTGTTGTCCATTATAAAATGTTTATCATAGTTGATCCAAAAGTTGCATTGGATAGAAACCAGGGATTATTGAATTAATGGAAAAGCTGATGAACTTTACAAATGCTGATAAACATTACAAACACTGATAAACCTTACAAACATTGAGATCCAAGAGGACCACTGCTGTATTTGGAAAAGAATAAAATAGAACACACACACACACACATACATACACACACACACACATGCGCACACACACATCCTGAACTCTTCTCGTAGTCAGCTGGCAGCTGGTTGTGTGTATGTGTGTGTGTGTGTGTGTGTGTGTGTGTGTGTGTATTCAGCTCAATGAACCCTAAGTCTGAGCTCCAGCTGTTTCAGTCATAGCTGCAGTACTGGGATGGGATCTGCTGGAGCTGGCCACGCCTACAGGCATAACAGAGCCTGCACCACTCGAGCAGTACGGCTGCATCGGCCCTTACATTTGAGGGGATACAGTCACCTGAAAGTCCACCTCCACTATGGAGTAGTTTTTCATCTTGAGGGATGGTCATTTTTCCCCAGTGAATTAGAGTGTCATAGCAAATGAGATGGTGATTCATGTGTGACTTGTGTGCGTTTGATAAATGGCTCTCCCGTTCGTAAGTGATGGTCACAACAGACATGGAGTGAACCATTCATAATATATCCAATTTTAACCATGAGCTGTCATTGAGCACACCCAGTGTGCTGTGTTTGTATAGGGCAACTGTAAATAATGATGCCAAATATCTTTTTTTTGTCAACTGAATACTTCAGATAGGACAGGCTCAGAAGCATCTTTTCATTTTATTTTTCATTTTCTTTTTGTAATGAAGATGTTGGAGTTTTTGTATTTTTGTAAATACTATATTTTAAACATGTGCAAAACATGCTAGCACCATTCTGCTACAGGAGCTTATCTGAGTGACAGACTACCAGAGTGGTCTTAAGGTTAGGCAGGACTTTCCGTTGACAGAGAAGTTATAGACTAGTTATTAACTAGTTCAAAACCACAAACCAGATATCGCCATATCCCAGTAAAGTTTAATTTTCCAGTAAGACACCCTGGGATTTTTGTTCCTTCTGATTACCTCTGTTCTCTGCTGTGACTTTCTCTCAAACACACACACACGCACACACACACACACACACACACACACACACACACACACACACACACACACACACACACACACACACACACACACACACACACACACACACTGTCTGCTTCTCTCTCTAGTCTTTCTCTCTGTTTTTGTCTTTCCAGTCTTGGCTTCCCACTTTACTTCAGTGAGGTGGAGGGTTTGGTTGCTGATTGATTGATGTATGGCTGTACACTAACAGTCTGAACACTGTATGGCTGTACTGAACACTGACAGCATTGATGGTAAATTGAAGGTTTATTGAAGGTTTAGGTGCAGTTGCTGATTGGCTGACATATGGCTGTACTGAACTGTAAGAATCTGAGGACGGTGGGTAATTAGGGGGATGGACAAGCGTGGCAGGCTTGGAGAAAACTAAGGTCTTGAGTGCTGGTCTGCTGTCTTGTTGCTTCTCTCAACTGTCCACTGTGACAGAAATATACTGCGACTGAGGACAGGAACACAGACAAAGACACTGATTTTTATGAGTACATAAGTACATATTCTAGATGACATGACATCATATGGTGTCCAGTAATTACTATAATTTAGTCTGCATTATGTAATTTTTAACCTGCGGAAGAATGCCTTGTTTCCAGAATGTTCTATGGGAAGTGTGGGTCCAGCTCTCATGTCAATCAAAAAACAAACTCAAGCCATTTTATACTAAAGTGTATTATCACTATAAAATTATTTCAACAGAAGTTTTGCTTCACATTATATCCCCAACATCATCTGGGAGAGAGTCAATATTGGAATTGACAGTGCTAATCTATAAGAAGTGGAATGGACACAGTGCTAATCTATAAGCAGCAGTGATCCACTCAGATAAAGCACACGCAATCTCCCTCAGACTAAGCAGGTGTGTGTGTTTGGATCCTGTGTGCAAGTATACATGTGTGCAGACGTTTGGGTTGATGCTTTCTGTATTTTGAACTGTGTATGCTGTGTGAGTCATGCTCTCTCAAGCACTTTTAAATGCCATCATAAGCACAAAAACCACTGAACACATCAGCACATGCGTATCACACCGAGAGTGGGATTACATTACACATCTTACCGCGTTCTTCTAGTAAGAGTGGAGAAATTTAGAAAAACAAAAAATTCTATATAAAGTTATTCAGAGGTTTCAGAAATAAATGCTGGTGTATAGTTAAAAAGAAATCCACTCACTACCTAAATTGAACTGTGCGTCATAACTAAATGGCATATCAAATTTGTTGTGAGCTTTTCTTGTGCTTTCTCGATAAGCCTGTTTCTGTGCTCTAACACATCTGATGTGACTTGGAAAACCAGTTAGCTGATGAACTACATGGGACTGGTACTGAGTGTGGATGTGAGACTGGTACTGAGTGTGGATGTGAGACTGGTACTGAGTGTGGATGTGAGACTGGTACTGAGTGTGGATGTATATATTTTGAATATTGATTGTCCAGATAAAGATGAGTGGAAACACAGTGTGAAATGTTTGTTATGTCTGGTTGGTTTAGGGGGTCCGAGAACAGAACTCCAGCTTAATACCGACTATAAAAGCTGAACCCAGAGAGGCTGACCAGTTCCTCAGCGTGCCCACAGGTATGTATGTACACATGCCCAAAGCACACAGTGGCAGTGGTAGCTCAGGGGTTAAGGTACTTGTAATTGGTTGGTTGCTGGTTCAAGACCCACCACTGCTGAGGTGCCACTGTTGGGCCCCTTAGTAAGGCCCTTAATCCTCAATTGCTCAAGGTGTGTTCAGTCATTATTGTAAGTTGCTTTGGATAAAAGCATTAGCTAAATACCATAAAATGTAAAACACCTGACTGAAATGATTCTTCTTATAATATCACTAAATGTAATTAATGAGAAACTTTTCATGCAAGGTTTCCTTTTCACCATATTACTTATTTCTAGTTTTGAAGCAATTGATAACTTGGTTAACACGCATCAAGCCCCTAGCGCAAGCCAGTTTACATCTGAATGGCTTCATTCAGAAGCTCAGAGCCCCATCAGGAGGCCCTGTGTAGTACTCAGAAGCTCAGAGCCCCATCAGGAAGCCTTGTGTAGTACTCAAAAGCTCAGAGCCCCATCAAGAAGCCTTGTGTAGTACTCAGAAGCTCAGAGCCCCACCAGGAAGCCCTGTGTAGTACTCTGCTCCAACAACTCCCTGTCTGCCTCACTTCAGGTTTATAAATACTCTCTTTCTGTGGTGTGTGTGTTTGTGTATGTGTGTGTGTGTGTCTGTGTGTGTGTCTGTGTGTGTGTGTGTGTGTGTGTGTGTGTGTGTGTGTGTGTGTGTGTGTGTGTGTGTGTTTAGAGTTCATATTAAATGCAGCATGTATGGAGTGGCTGCTTGCAGAATCGCACAGTTCTCACGTTTCCTGCTCATTGTGAGCAGCTTACTGATGCTAACAGTGCCTAATTTTAATTTTAAATGGAAGTTTGTGTGTTTATGTGATTCCGTTACATAAGCACCTATGACTTAGCAGTAGCACCTGCACACTGTTTATAATTTTCTTATCAATTCATAAATAAAAATGTAGCTCAAAGTGTATTCACAGCAAAAACAAACCAATCGACAACAAATAACAAGAAAAGAATAACAAATAAAATAAATAAGTTAATGTAAATACAGAATGACAAATGTTTTCATCAACTTTTTAAAACTAGTAACAGTAGTACAGCAGGTGCCTGATGAATATGAATGGGTAAAGGTTCAAAAAAACACTGCACACCTGGTCTCTTAAGACACACGGACACAAACACACACACATGCATGCACACACAATCACACACATATACTGACTAAAAATTAAAAGGCTAAAAAATTAAATGGCTCCTAATTTTGTACATAATGAATAAATAAATAAAATTAATTACACTGAATTATGACTGTTCTCCAGAAATATCCAGAAACAGGCAGGCACAGCCAAAACATCAGTAATCAGGGTAATTTAGACAAGGCAATGATGAAGAGTACTGAATGCACAGTGTGCAGCGGCAGACAAATGGGACAGAACCCGTGACAGTCATGTTTGAAGGGAGGTGTGGCTGAGGGAGGCGTGACAGTCCTGTATGATGAGCTCAGAATGGATTTGGGTTGGCCAGTTATGGCCTCTAGATACAGTATTATATTATATAGTACTATATGAGTTTTTGTAGGAAGGTGCTATTTAGACAGCTTCCCTACTTTAGTTTAAATAACCGTTAAGATCAGTTTTATTAATAGCAATTTTATTAATAGGCTGATTCTGTGTCCTTTCAGAGGAGCACTTACAGCTCCCACCCACTCCTCCCAGCAGTCACAGCAGTGACAGTGATGGATCGCAGAGTCCTCATTCGCTGCCTCCATCCAGTCCTGCTCGCCTGCAGAGTCCTCATTCGTTGCCTCCATCCAGTCCTGCTCGCCTGCAGAGTCCTCATTCGCTGCCACCTCTTAGCCCCGCCCGCATTCAGGCTCGCTCGTCTGTAGCCATCTCCTCTTCTCCTCTGCTGACCGCTCCTCATGTAAGATAGTGACAAAACAACTACACACAAACATACAAATACATAAATACACACACAGAAGTATGTAAATACACAAACACAAATACATAAACACACACACAGAAGTACATAAACACACAAGCATACAAATACATAAACACACACACAGAAGTATGTAAACACACAATCATACAAATACATAAACACACACACAGAAGTACGTAAACACACAATCATACAAATACATAAACACACACATAGAAGTACGTAAACACACAATCATACAAATACATAAACACCTCTGTGTTTACATATTTGAGGTGTTTACATATTTGTGTGTTTATTTACATATTTTGTGTGTTTACGTACAAATATATAAACATACAAATACACAAACACACAAAGACTATGTAAATACACTGACATCAATATGTAAACACACAAAAACACAAGTACATAATCACACACAGACACAAGTATGTAAACACACAAATGCACAATTTTGGAACTTCGTAGCCACTACAGAGATATAGATTTACATAATTCTATACCCTACATACTACATCCTATAGGGTGAATACTAATAACAATACAAGTACTTATTACTTGATTATACAGTGTAGGGTGAAACATTCATGATTCAAGGTCTTATTTTCAGTAGTTTAAGATCAAAATATTCATAAGTTACAACTAACAAGCAAAGTTCTAGTTCATTGTTCTGAAAAATGGCTCAAAAGCATCTTCTGATTACTCACGGCTGAATCATGAGCTGATAAAGCTGCGCTTTTGCTCAGCCAGCTGATGCATGCATTTTGCTTCTGTTCTGTTTGTGTTTTGCTGATTTTCTGTAGAAGCTGCAGGGCACGTCAGGCCCCCTACTGTTGACAGAGGAGGAAAAGCGCACGCTGATGGCTGAGGGCTACCCTGTCCCCAACAAACTGCCCCTCACCAAGACAGAGGAGAAAGCCCTCAAACGAGTGCGCAGGAAGATCAAGAACAAGGTAAGAGACTGGTGCCTGCACGGCCTATTCCCCCGTACGACCCATGCATGGCCTCCACCCCCTGCCACCGTGTGGAAATGGGAAGCTGATGTTACAGATCTTTCTGACTGGTTATACACATTTCCCAGAACATTACACATATTTCCCAATACTAAAAAGCCAAAGCTCTTAACCATTCTTAACCAAACTGTTCTCAAAACCTTACACCAACGGAGAAAAAATGTACTTATGACTGAAAAACTCCTCAAAACCAAATACACAGAACACCGCACACATACAGCAGGTATGTATGCACACAAACCGCAAAGTAATGCTGTGTGCTGCAAAATACAAGACACACTTTATCAAAATACAAAGTCCTCAAAAACAGCCAGTGAGTAAGCCATTTACAATATGTATATTCATGTAACTGCTCACAAATCTACCGTAAAATGTGATGAGTCACAAAACAAACTTCTGAACTGCTGTATTACAGTAAAATAAACTAAAGGGAAATGCAATATTGCAGTAGTAGTGCATGTTTACATTTATATAAATATGCAAAAAACCAAAAATACTTTAGCCACTATATCCACTATTTATATACTTTATCCATAAGAATTCCTCAGATGTCTTTGGAAATATTTGCCTTCCCCATCATTCATCTTCCTCATCCTCTCCCCCTCTGGGGTCTTTCTTTCTCCATTTTTGTTTTGTCTTTGCGACGCAAGTTGGGCTTTTTCCTGAATCATTGTGTGAGTTTATATGCCCCATGCAATTAGGACATGTGAGTAGATAATTATGATGTACTGTGTTTTCACATGTGGGATGATGGTTTAGTTCACTGGCATACTTAGATTTGATTGGTGACGCCAGTGTTTAGGAAAATGAGACAGGTGTGTATCCAGTAAGAAGTGAATAGTGTCTTGAGAAGTGTGTGCAGTCCTCGGGCAGAGGAGGATGGGCCCCTCCTTTGAGTCTTGGTTCCTCTCAAGGTTTCTTCCTCATGCTCTAGGGAGTTTTTCCTTGCCACTGTCGCCCTTGTCTTGCTCACTGGGGGTTTTGACTCAGACATTTGTAAAGCTGCTTTGTGACAACATCTGTTGTAAAAATCGCTATGTAAATAATTTTTTATTTGATTTGATTTTGCAAAATGAGTGCAGCAGAACTGCAACCTGTGTTGAATCAATAAGAGTATGCTTATATTTGTGAAGAAATATTGTATAATTATGGGATTTTTGGATACGTTATCAATTTCTTGATGTATTAATTCAGTTACAGAGTGTATCCAAATGAGAAAAACTGTAAATGAGTTGAAAACCATCAGTGATTTGTTCTGTGCTCATGGACACTTCAGTCATCTGTTCTGTGCTCACATGGTTCTCTGCCTTTCTTCAGATTTCTGCCCAGGAAAGCCGCCGCAAGAAGAAGGAGTATGTGGAGTGTCTGGAGAAAAAGTACGAGCTGAGTCCTCTGCTCTTTCTCATTATTTCTCTTTTTCCCCTAGGTACTCTGCTTTCTTCAGTGTTCATCCTCCATTCTGTCACGCTGGCCTCATCATTCTCTCTACACCT
Source organism: Electrophorus electricus (assembly GCF_041902795.1). Classification (NCBI taxonomy): domain Eukaryota; kingdom Metazoa; phylum Chordata; class Actinopteri; order Gymnotiformes; family Gymnotidae; genus Electrophorus; species Electrophorus electricus. The sequence continues at coordinate 1,450,873 of NC_137519.1, forward strand.
CCACATCTACCCATCTTCTTCTTCTTCTTCCCTGGCACATACACTTACTGTCTCTGTCTCTCTCTCCCTCTCACTCTCTTTCTCTCTCTCTTATGCATGCTCTCTCACTTTCTCTTTCCATCTCTCTCAACGTCTCTCTCACACACACACACACACACACACACACACACACACACACACTCACACATCTTTACACGCATACACAGGCATGCACACCTATTGCCTGCTTGATTGTTTTGCCTTTATTTATTTATTTTGCTTTGGTGGCATGGGTGTGATCTCTGTGTTGAGACCAATGACAATATGGTCAATGGTCCGTAAAAATGTCATAAATTGTGTGTGTGTGTGTGTGTGTGTGTGTGTGTGTGCGCGTGTGTGCGTGCATGTGCATGTGTGTGCGTGCGTGTGTGTGTGCGTGCGTGCGCGCGTGTGTGTGTGTGTGTGTGTGTGTGTGTGTGTGTGTGTGTGTGTGCATGCATGTGCATGTGTGTGAGACATTCTGGCCTGTACAGGTTCTTTTAAGCTCTGAGATTTTAGTGAGCCTAGAGACAATAGACTGAAAACACAAACACACACAGACACATGTGCATGAAAACAAACACACACACACACACACACACACACACACACACACACACATACACACACACATTTGCGCTTTACTGTTAATCACAAACACACTGACACAAATCAAAGTCATCTGGGCTCTCATGTAACATGCTTTCTCTGTATAGTATAAATGGAAAGTTTGTATTGGCAAGATTTTTATTCATGTATCTTAGCTACAGAACTATTGACAGTGAAGTACAATACAGACATTAATGTCTCATAATGCCATGGATGTATGTAATCAGTGTTTAAATGTGTTTTTTGAGTGCAGGGTGGAAAACTACACCTCAGAGAACAATGAATTGTGGAAAAAGGTGGAGACACTCGAAAGTGCCAACAGGTGAGACTGGACTTTTGAGTGTACGTATGTGTTTGTGTATGTGTGTGTTTGTGTGTGTGTGTGGTGGGGTAATGTTTTCATAATTTTTTACTGATGGTGCATATTTCACACTTGGTGTGAGCTGTTTGTTACACGTGTGCTGACTCTGCTGAAATGGCTACCAACTGTTAAGTGCGAGCTGGAAGCCGGGACACACAAGCAGTTCTAATCTGAAAAGTGCTGGCACTGAATTGTGCCATTTGATAGTAAACTGGCATCTCTCAGGTGGGGGCTTTTGTTCTGTACAGAAGCTCGCAAAACACAGGGACATTATCCCATTATAACAGTACACTCCTACATCCACACACAGCATGGAATCACCTCACCCTTCATTACAGTGTGTGTGTGTGTATATATATATATATATATATATATATATATATATATATATATATATATATATATATATATATATATATATATATATAATGTGTGTGTGTGTGTGTTGGCTTATATGAGGAGATCCCTCTGACTCAGCTACTGAAGTTCAAAGAAACTGCAGCAGGGGGAAGGTTTGGGTGTGTGAGTGTGTAGTGGATGTGTGTGTATGAATGTAAGTGCGTGGGTGGTTTGGATCACACGCCTTCAATAGTGCTCAAGCTCTGAGGGCTGAAGAAAGTTATTTTTGGAGTCAGAATGTGTTGATGTGACTGCTGCGTCCCTTGTCCCCTGTCGTGTTGTGCGTCACAGAAGGTCTTCATCCAGCATCTACACACTGGTTAGAGAGGTTCCTCTCTCATGTGATTGTCTGCTTTGAAGCTGAAGACAGTGGCTTGGCTCTCTGGAGCCCATGGATCACATGGGGGTACTGGTCCGCTGATGGTGCAGGGAGCCGACTCTCGGGAATTGTGCGTGGGTCTAGACCCTGGACTACTACTACTGTGGTGGGAAAGATCTCAGTGGGGGTTACAGAGAGAAGTGGTGAACAGGAGAATCAGTGGGAGTGAAAACTGAGTGGGTGAGTGATGGAATAACCAAGAGAGGGAATAAACCAGGTAGAGAATAAGACATCAAAACAATGAGTTAAAAAAAAGAATGCATGTATGGGCAGATTGATGGATGGTTGAATTTATAGACGTGTGTTTGGGTGTATGGAATGATGGATAGATGGATGGCTAGAGACCTCTGAGATATGCATTGTTTAGTATTGAGATTTGCCTCTGCAGACAATTGGGTGACCTCCAGTGGCAGGGACTGGTTACTACACCATTGTCCCACTACACCATTACACTACACATTATTTGTGTCCAGTTTTGCAATACAAATATATTGTAATACAGTCTAAATACAAATGCAAGTTCCTTCTCCAGAAAGGCCAGTTAAAGCATTTTAAAGTGTCTTTTTAAAAGAGGGAGATAGAGAGAGTGTAATGGTGCTGCTACTCAGCTTTTTAAAATGAGTTAATGAAGTCTGTTTCAGCATTAATAACATTATTGTTGTGATGGAGTTTAAAATGAAGCAGACATCCTCCTATAGACATGAACATCCAAATCTACTATTGCCTCTGTCCTAAATCAGTTTTACAGAGGTCCAAGGCATACCTTGCACAATAAACCTTCCTAAATATGAATAAGAAAGAAACCTTTAGAGGATCAAGTTGTCCAAATGAAAGCACGGCCTCCTCAAACTAGAGTACGACCTCCTCAAATGAGACAATGACCTCCTCAAAAGAAAATATATCATCCTCATGGCACAAGAAAAAAAACTTCACCATAGATGCTTTGATGCTTCACCATAGAGACTTTGATGCACCATAAATGTTTTAAAAATGTTCCTATTGTAGAAAACATTTTATTTTTTAATAGATTTTATATGACTCTATAAACTGGGTTGATTTTCAGCAATAAAATGGTGTTTAACAGTTGGAAAGCTTTAAGTCATATTTTGGTGGTGAGTAGTGTGGTTGAGTAGTCTGCACTAGAGAGTGTAGTAGTGTCCACTAGAGACTGTAGAATTGTCCACTAAAGAGAGTAGTAGTGTTCACTAGAGTGTAGTAGTGTCCACTAGAGAGTATAGTAGTGTACAGACTGTAGTAGTGTCCACTAGAGTGTAATAGTGTCCACTAGAGAGTATAGTAGTGTACAGACTGTAGTAGTGTCCACTAGAAAGTGTAGTAGTGTTCACAAGAGTGTAATGAGATTATATCTGCAAAAAATCTTTGATCAACTAGGTAGAGGAGGGTGTGCTTACTGCAGGACCACGATGTATATGTGTGGGCATATGGATGAATGAATGAATGAATGTCTGAGGTTAAAGGAGAATTTGACATGTAGAGTTTGGCTTATGTAATACACTGCTTTTCTAACAGCACTATCCTCACAAGACCTCTGTTCTGTGGCTCTAGAAACCAGTCTTTACCACTGCAACTGATCACACGGTGTTGAACATTCACAGTGCAGAGGATTAACGGCAGTCAGACGTGTGCAGACGCGTCCAGACGTGTCCAGGTGCAGGGCGCACTGCTCAGCTTGGCCTGACTCTCGTTGTCTCTCTGTAGGTCTTTGCTGCAGCAGCTACAGAAGCTTCAGTCACTAGTTAGTGGGAAAGTACCTCGCAACTGCAAGATGGCTTCCACACAGACCGGTACCTGCCTCATGGTGTGTTCTCCCACCCCCTCTCTCTCTGTTTCTCTCTCTCTCTCTCTCTCTCTCTCTCTCTCTCTCTCTCTCTCTCTCTCTCTGTTTCACTCTCTCTCTCCCTCTCTCTCTATCTCTCTCTCTCTCTCTCTGTTTCGCTCTCTCTGTCTTTGTCACCTCTTTTCTTTCTGTCCTCGTCTGTCTTTCTGTCACACACTATTAGTAATCTCTTGCATACAATTATACACAACACATTTGTATTTCTCTTAAATGAACATTTTATATGACTAGAATGGCTAGTAAGCCTGTATTTAACAAACACCTACAACAACAAAAACAAAAACAACAACAACAACAACAAAACCTACCCTCCTCCCAGCAGCTCTGTAGATTTAGCATGCTGTGTCTGTGCTGTGTTGAATTAGCTTGCTGTCTAGAATTAGCATGCTGTGTCTGTGCTGTTGAGAGAGCCCATGTGGAGCTGGACTACAGCTGGACCACACCTTGAGTTTCCAGCTCGCCCAGTTTAATAGATACCTATTAAACTGGTGTGTGTATATAGTGTGTGCGTGTGTATGTGTGTGTGTGTGTGTGTGTGTGTGTGTGTGTGTGTGTGTGTGTGTGTGTAAGTTCAAACTAACTCTAGACCAGCTTGCGCAGCGGAGTGGTGGTCTCACCGTGTGTGTGTGGTTCCTCCTCCTGGCCAGGTGGTGGCGCTGTGTTTTGTGCTGGTTTTGGGCTCTCTGGCTCCCTGCCTTCCTGAGCTCTCCCTGTACTCTTCCTCCTCACCATCCTCACCCTCACACACGGTGAAGTCCACCCCACTTCCCGCGGCTGACCTCTACGTCACCAGCCAGGGTATGTCTCCCAGTTGCCCCCTGACCTTTGACCCTGTCACATGAAAAGTGTAATGTTGCATGAGCTCAGACTGATTAAAGATACATTGTCTTTATTTGAACATAAAGGCTCATGTCACATTATACACAACATATCGCATTATACAGAACATCTTTGATGGTGTTGGAGTGGTGCAGACTAATTAGATGGCTTATTGATTAAGCAATAGACAATGAACCAGGCAGTTCCAAACAGCAGGTCTAGAGCAACACTTCCTTCACTTGTATATACTAGTATATACATATTTCCTCATTACTCTCTCTCTCTCTCTCTCTCTCTCTCTCTCTCTCTCTCTCTCTCTGTGTGTCTTTCTCGCTCTCTCTGGACCCACTGCTGAGATCTTGGGACTTCCTGGCAGAACAGTGCTGTTCTCACTCTTTGATTAGTGTTAGAGATCTCACACAGGATGAGAGATGAAATCATTCCTCCCGCCCCCTTTTTTAAACCTTGCAGCTTTCTCTCTTGCCTACCTAGCTCACACAGACACACACACACACACACACACACACACATACACACACACACACACACACACACACGCATGCACACACACACACACACACACACAAAGACACACACTTCTGAACATTGTCGCTGTCTCACCTCTTTAAATTTAAAAGCCTTTTCCATTTTAAGGAGGGCCCCATGGATGCTGCCATTGGCTGAGCGAGCTGGGTTGCCATGGTAACTGTAGCTCATTGAGCCCTGAGTTAATGCATTCTGTTTCTCATAAGAAGACAGAGACTTGCACACACATGAACAACTATTAATAAAACATAGTACATCAAGTTAAGTCACAGCTCATGCAAACTAATACATCATCTTAAATTGTAACTGATTTGAGCAACTGGTTGTGGCTTAGAACCACCACAGTCATCCCTGCTTGATCAACAGGCACATTTCCCTGAAGTGCTTCATAGTGCTGTGTGTATTTGAGGGCTCTACATATTGAAGCTATGATAAAATAGTAAATGCAGGTTGTACAATCAATCTGTACTACAGTTCAATTTGTCATTCTCTTTACAAAGGAATTAGAACTGTTAATAATATGTTACTGTGTGTGTGTGTGTGTGTGTTTGTGTGTGTGTGCGTACTTGTGTGCATGCACACGTGCATGTGTGTGTGGGTGTATGCGTCTGTGCGCAGTCCGTTCCCGCAGTCTGCTCTTCTATGAAGAGGGCACCCCGCTGGAGACCAGCCACAGGAGCGTGCTGAGTGTGGAGAAGGAGGAGGGGCCAGCACACAGATACACACAGGACCTAAGAGAGACCCACGAGCAGGGTCACACTACCCCCCTCAGAGGATACCTGAACCCTACCCAGACTGACAACACCAGTGCTGGCTCCCTCCTCCACCAGAAACAACACTACCACACACGGTGAATGAAACCCTACATGCGCGTACACACACACAAACACACACACACACACACATACACACAAGCACACGCAGGTTACAGAGCTGCAGAGGTGAATAATTCTAGTAAACTTACAGTTATTTTGTCTTAGCAAATGAGCCAATATATTATGACTTTCTTTAAACTAATTATTCCAAAATCAACTTGCATAAAAGAACAAAATGCATATGAGGAAGCCACACTGAAAAAGATTCTACAATTATAGAATGAATGTACAGATCAGATGAGAATTATTTTATTAAGATTTATTATTGATCTCTTTTTATTACTCTCTTTTATATATATTTTAGACACACTTTATATTTTAGAGAGATTAAATCTAAAGACTCAAAATCAAATCTTTATTCTAACCAACACATTTTTGCCTAATGGAGTTTTGCCAAATCAGAGTTAAAAGAAAAATGTATTCACAGTAGTTTAAATACATGTTAACAACCATCTTTAGAAACAAACAATCAAATAACTACAACACTCACAACCTAGTATCAGCTTCCAGTTAAAACAGTTAAAAATTTGAAAACAGCCAATATGAGGCTTACACGTATGAAATTGATGGCTTCCACCTGATATTTTGATCCAATAGTAATGCTTAAAAAAAAAAGATATGTGATCTCCAGTGTTTGGGAGGCTAAGGAGGCAACCAATAAATTCTCAGTGTATATCCAAGTCAGCGATGAACCAGACACAGAAACCTTAATGAAACTTCAAACTCTCATCCCTCCAGAGAATGTACTTAGAGTAAAAAATCTAAAATGCCTCCCTTTTATTTCTAATTCTTGAGGTTATTCTCCTTATTATGTTAATTACCTTCCACCTGAAATGTATCACTGAAACATTGGACATAGCCACATTTCTACTGTTTCTAATAGTCTACAGTATAATTAATGGAGCTAATTTGATCTGGGCTGGATCTGATTTTTTTTTTACTGAATGTAAACACATTTCCCAGGTACTAGTCTGCTTTTCTGCACATAAAAGACAATCATCTTATTAGATTCTTTCTAAATTTTGTGATCATGTGATGTTTATTTTATAATCTTCCTCATGCTTCCTCATCATTAGAGATAGCTAACAGGCAAACTGTTCTCTAGAGAGATGGTATGAAACTCAAAAAGTATTCCTATTATCTGTGTATTTGGTAACTAGTGAGAAAAAAGGGTCTCACCCATCTTATTGACATTTATATGAAGAAAATAAATTTATTCAGTGCTATAATTCAAAGAACTTTAAAATCGATTAAAATGTAAATTCCTTTCACCACAAATATGTTATTACTCACAAATATGTTGTATTTCTATCTTACTATGCTACATCCTTGTACTGTAATATTGAACAGGGAAGTACTACTACAGCACAGGGTAGAACTACTGCGGTACTGGGGACATTAATGCTGTCTTACTCTCTTCTTTATAGAGAACGCGATCCTGAAGGAGCATCTGAATTATTCTAACCCTTCTGAGCGGAGCTGCCTACATCACACAGGCCTCCGCTGACCTTTGACCCCTGGCCATGTGACCAGTGGTGCCCCTTAGTGTTACCACTCTTCTCCTCTGAAATCTTCACATAATCACACTCTTCACATCTCTACCACACCCTCTGATGGAGGATGGACACACAGAAAAGACACAAGAAAGAAGAGGCAGGAGAAAAACCCATGACATATTAGTGGTTGTTGGTGAATGAATAAGTCAATAAAAGTGAGTGAGTGGATAAGTGAATGAATGGTTGGGTGAGCGAGTCAATGGTTGGGTGGGTGATTGAGTGAGTGGATGGTTGGGTGGGTGGGTGGGTGATTGAGTGAGTGGATGGTTGGGTGGGTGGGTGGGTGATTGACTTCTGTTGTCTTCTTTTATTAGGACAGGAGGAAGCCAATACCGCACCACTGTAAAATCAAACTGGTTTTTTTCCTCCTCAAAGATTTCTTTTTCTCTCTGTTATCTGTGCTAAAAATGTTTTCCAGTACTGGTGTAGTCACAGGTGCCTAATCAGGGCATTACTATGTTTTAATATTGTTTAGCATTTGTTAATATGTTTTAATAGCTTTGTATTCCTCTTTCATAGAAATAGTTTATCGAATGCGTTAAAGCTGGACTGCACTGGTTTTGCACTAGGAAACCTAAATGATTTAAGTGCCTTAGAATTATTTTATCCATGTAGTCATATTTAAGATTCACTATTTTCTTAACTATTTTCTTCTTTTGGCTTAATCTTACTGAGAACTGATAAAGGTGTTTTATTTTTGTTTTGTACTATTTTAAAGTAGATGCATTTGTACTAAATTTAAAGTTTCCATAATATATTCTAGTATTGTCAGCATTCCAAAAAGAGCATATTTATTTTATGCGCAAAAAAACAAAGGTAAGAATTGTTATTTTTATTTTATAATTTCTAGGGATGATGTAAAGTTTACATGATCTTTTTTTGTCACAACTGTTAAACAGTTTTTGTGTTATCTTTATTCTGTATAAAGAAAAGAAAGTTGTGTATATAGGGGCTTTAAACCAGGACAATACCAGCTGTAATACGTACATACAGTTGGAAATCTCTGTTCTACGCCAAGACCTGTGTAGAACTCCATTTGAATAATTTTTGTTTGTTGGGTTTGTTTTTCCTTTTTGATATATACTTACATTTGCCCCAGATAAAATGAGACAAACTGGATTTCATGGAAGTTACAATAATCTGTAGTCATGTAAACGGAAAACATATCTTACTGTATATAAAGCTACGTTGAACAGTTGCTCTGTTTGATTCTGATGATATACTGATCATGCTCGGTACATTCAGTGAGTGCCACACTATACATCTGAGAATTCTTTATATTTCAATTCTTGGAAATTGAAAATAACAACACACCATGTTATCCATGTACAGTGTGATTCACAATTCCATCTTTAAATGCTTTATATGTTTTTTTGTTTTTTTTTGGTTTGTTTGTTTGTTTTATGGTAATGGGACAGTACCACCATGCTTCTGTCCTTGGCTTTATTCTGTTCAGGTTTTTTCCCCTAATCCTGGATTCCTTAATGATCCAGGCTGTGTTTTATCATTAGGCTGCTCCATCCTGTGTAACTGTTCAAAATGTAGAACTAGAAGTGTACACATGGCCTGAATCTTGAGACATAAATTAAATCTGGTTCTAGACATCTGAATGTTCTAGAACTAAGTGCAGAAGTCTAGAATATTGGGAGGTAATTTTATGAGATGTAATTGTTGATGGTACTGCCTCTGTCCTTGTGCATTTTCATTTTTTTTTTCCTTTTTGTACATATGATATTGTCAATTGTAGCTGTAAATATGGAGGATGTATTTTTATATTTCTGATGCATTTTGGTATTCGCTATGCGCCTTGGGGGTTGGTGGAACTTATGTTGTCCTATGCCACTGTTTTAATATCTTGCTGCATGTCTTTCTGTGCTTGGACTTCTCTTTCTATTTCTATCGATATTATAGTAGAGTTAGAATGAAGCAAAATATAAAAATTTGCAGAAGCAAACCGTTGTTTTCGTCATGTTATTCTTTCTCTCTTACCTGCAAACATATCTATACTGGAAAAAGGCACTGATCCTACAGCACGAAGTCCTTCCACAGCAGAGCTACATCCAGGGTAGTAGCGCTGTATCACCACTAGGAGTCATAATTGATTACAAATTCTTAACACTGGCCCTTCACAATCAGGGCTAGATATTTTGGCGTTCAAAACCATCTCCGTATGCGTTTCTCAATCTTATGTTGCAATGCCTAATTAGGAAAATTAATTAGGAATTAGGAAACATGCTATAGTATACAATAACAACAACAACAATAATAATAATCGTTTGCAAAATTAAGGAACATGAATTCTAGCAAATGATGCATACAGATGTGGCCAGAATTCATGGCAGCTCCTGCTGAATGATGGAAAGACGAAGCTGCAGTTATCCCAGCAGTAGTGATGTTTGAGTGGCAGTCCATCACACACGTAGAAGCTCTACTGTTCACCCGAAGGTGAGCCCAATAAAAGCATCCTTCTGACAGTATCTCCTCCAGCTCTTCTGGGGCCCAGGAGCAATGCTACAGTCAGGGCTGATGTCAGTACTGCATGCTCCATAACAGCAGTCATGAAGCAGGTCTGCCTCACTGGCAAGAAACTGAGAAATCTACAACAGAACACACAATCGAGCTAGAACAAAGTTATCCCCTTTTCCTGTAGCGAGCATGAGTGTGATGCACAGTAACTTTAAGTCCTGTGTAAGTCCTGCAGAAATTTGCACATACAGTGTTTCAACATTAGACTGCCAGAGAGGTTTTACCTAGTCTGCTTAGTCAGAAGAAAACTCGCTGGGTTGGGTCAGTGTTGTTTTACTCTGTTCTATTCTCTTTGTCAGGACATACTGTATCTGCGATCACTAAAAATATTTGATTCTTTGGGGGAATTTTGCTGATGTACATGATAACAAAATTATGACACAAAATGAATCTTTCTGTATAATAAAGGAAAGCGACAAGTAAATTCCCCTAGGATTCCTGAGATGGAGGTTATAATACAATTATAGGAAGAGCACTACATAGCTACAGTAATGCATAGTTCAGTGGAAAAACCTCTTCAAGACCATAATATAAGTGTGACGGTGTGTATGTATAAAGGAGATTGAGTTATCTTCAAGCCAGGTACATCAGGTGCCTGCAGTGAATAATGAAACACAATCTTATGCAAACGCAGTACAAGCTCACCCTTTTCTCAATTTTTCATCGGAACATTTTTTATTCTAGAAAGAATATCATTCTTCTTAAGTTATGATGAGTGCTCGCATTGCTAAAGCTATACAGGAACAATTTCATCCCCCACCAATTTCTCTCTCTCTCCGAGTGTTTAAACACTTAATCCATATCTCTGACCTCAGAGGATGATTGTTAGATAAAAAGCAGTGAAAGCGAAAGACACTGGCATCAATGCATTTCAGCCTCCACACACTCAGAACACAGACAAATATAACCCACTGAGAGGTGGAAGGAAGGATCAGTGAGGCTCAGACTACAGCTGCCACTCCACCTCCCACACCAAACCTTCATAGTTCTTGTTGTGTGTGTCTGTGCATGACTGCTGTGGATGTATACCGACTAACATTATTGGACCAATTTATTTATTTATGAGGTTAATGGTCATAACTATTTTTTGTCAACTGTTCCAGAACAGAAGATTGTATGCTTGGTACCATTTAAATCTGTCAGAACTTTATCACTCTAATCCTCCACCATGAAAAATATGTCCTAGGTTTCTAAGAATTAATATAATTCATGAAGCTTCAATAAGTTTTAAAACATCCATAAAATTATGGCAGATGGCCAGAGCTCACTTCAGAATATTATATAGGAGCACGAGGCATCTGAAACATTTACAAACCTTTATTTTGACCTAAGCATGACATCTTTAATGCCTAGAATGTATCATTAAAACTTAGCTAACCAGTTAACAGACAACACTGAAATTCATTTGTAATGGAAGTTTTCACCACAGTTAAACTGAAATGCATCATCCCGGCACTGCTCCTGAAAGCTCTTTCCTTGTTAGCCAGCTAACTATGGTAGACTTTGGTGTGACAATGTTTTAAAATCTTAAAAATGTTCACTGTCAGACATATTTTTGTAATGTAAATCTCAAACTTGCTTTGCTTTTTTTTCCTCTCTCAGATTTGGCACTCTCATGAGTCAGTCATGTATTTTTTCCAAGAACTGGCATATATGACCATATTGAAATACAAATACTAGCATATATGGCCGTATTGAATTGTCTAAGCATACCCAGAGTCATTTCTAACAGCACGTGCATGGATGCTGTCAGACTCTAAAGTGTTTTACATACTCATAATAGTAAGATGAGTTGTTGCCTTGTTAGAGACTGTAACTGTAAACCCTATTTTAATGCCACACACACTGACTGGATATTTCTGGATGGCAGGTCACTCTAAAACCATCAGTGACAAAGAGGCATAAAAACATCCAGCAACACTGATGTGTCTAATACAGTCAAATCATCTTAATTCACACTATCATTACCATGCTACCACACTAATTCACACCATCATTACCACTCTACCACACTCATTCACATTATCTTTACCATTCTACCATGCCAATTCACACCATCATTACCATGCTACCATGCTAATTGTGGTGTGTCACTGCTATTTTAAGAAAGGTCCACTGCCTAATTCAAATCCAGCCAGCAATGTTCCTGTGATCAAGGGGGTCAAGGGCACTTTACAAATATTGTGTGGTAACAGATGGACTACATATTGTGTTTGTACAGCATTTATAACATTGGTGTATATTGAAATGAAAGTAATAAAAACAAACAGTTTACTTCCAGAGATGCAGTGTTGGTGAATAATAAATTCCATTGTTTTATCTGCAGTTGATTTACTGAATTTAAAGAAGAGACTAAGTGTGGTTTGCAGGAATTAAAACATATTATTATATAGGTTAGGTCAGTATGTGCATGAATAAATGTATAGTGTTGTATAGGTTAGGTCAGAGTGTGTGTTAGTGTATAGTGTTATATAGGTTGGGTCAGATTGTGTGTTAAATGGATGTAGTGTTATTTAGGTCAGGCCAAAGTGCATTACACAGGTCAGGGCAGAGTGTGTACATAAGTTAGGTTAACGCGTGTTATATAGTTTAGGTTAGAATGTGTCATAAAGGTTAGGGTTACAGTGTGTTATATAGGGTAGGTTAGAATGTGTCATAAAGGTTAGGGTTACAGTGTGTTATATAGGGTAGGTTAGAATGTGTCATAAAGGTTAGGGTTACAGTGTGTTATATAGGGTAGGTTAGAATGTGTCATAAAGGTTAGGGTTACAGTGTGTTATATAGGGTAGGTTAGAATGTGTCATAAAGGTTAGGGTTACAGTGTGTTATATAGGGTAGGTTAGAATGTGTCATATAGGTTAGGGTTACAGTGTGTAATATAGGGTAGGTTAGAATGTGTCATATAGGTTAGGGTTACAGTGAGTTATATAGGGTAGGATTACAGTGAGTTATATAGGTTAGGTTAGAGTGTGTTAGTGTTGCAGTGTGTTATATAGGGTATAGCCAGAGCGTGTTTGCAATCTGTTTGCTTGTTTATGTGTTTCTCTCTCTGACCCCATTATGGATAAAACACATCTATGCTGCAGTTGTATATCTTGTACTCTGGTTACACAATAAAACCCATCTTACACATCATAGAGGAATGAGTATCCTGTGTGAAGACAAAGTGAATGTTAGAATCAGGAACCAGAATGATCTAGGGTGAATAAAGACTAGGAAGTTTATTGGCAAATTTACAAGACATTTAATAATAAAAGGAGGAGATATCCTCATATCCAGAAACTACATAGAAGTTTTACTAAAAACGTTTACACCAATGTCTCAGCGGAGAAGGTTAACTAAGCACGTTTATTCTAATGTCTAAACTTGTCAAACATGTTTCGCTGGAGAAGCAGTTCAGTCACTAACTCACTCACGCTGCAGGCTTCAAGGTCCCACTCACACTCACCTACACTCGGCATAGCGCTTATCAATGAAACACAGAAGGAAGAAGAGTAAAGACCTCATGGCGATGTGCAGACTTGCAGAACACGGTAGAACCACTGAGCCATAGAACCGCTGCAGACAAGATACATTTTAGGTTAGAGCAAACTAAAATACTCGCGCCATAGCGAAGCTCAAAAAATGTAAGTCATGTTAGCTAATTTAACGAGACCTATTTATTTGATAAGATTTACCAACGCCTACCAGTGCGCTAAGGTGGGTGGGTACGCCAGGAGAGGGAGGAGCCTGGACGACTCTTCTTTGTGATTGGCTGAGTCTTTAACGAGTCTTCAGCCGGGCGGGGTGCTTCGCAGCTGTGCGTGCGTCGCAGCGCTGTCGTTTACCACGCAGCAAGCAGCTTACATGCAAACGCGTGTTATTACAAGAACTAACAAAACTGTCACAATAAATCAAATATATGTTCCTTTAGTCTCGCGCCTCCTCGGAAATTAAATATTTCGTCATATTGTAGCACTTGATTAGCACGGTGCTACTTTCTGTCTAAAACAACTCTTGCTCGTGGAAGAGTTGAGATGGCAGAGGCGGCCGATGGTGCCAGAGACGGTTTATCCAGAGACTTGGGGACTACGGCTGTCATGTCCCCGACTTTGGAGGACGTAGCTGAGGAAGAAGACGTGTTCCTGTCGGAAGATCCCGCGGGATCGGCTTCAAAGAGCGGGGCAGAGACGCCGTCGGGGCAGAAAGAAGAGCTTTCCCAACTAGAAAGCGAGTTCCTGCATCTCACCCTCCGGAAGCAGGTGTCCTACAGGTAGGTACTAAGATCTGGCAGTAGTCGCCCAAAGGTTAAGCCAAACTAACTGGTAACAAGGGCAAAAACATTTTTCACCATGCTGTTAACAGGTATGTACTAATCCTAACGACGTCCGAGCTTCCCGTGTGTGTTTCTTTCTTTCTTTCTCTCTCTCTCTCTCTCTCTCTCTCTCTCTCTCTCTCAATCTCAGGTGTGCTGGGACACCTGTAATGACGTGAGACTTTAGCGTAATGGTAGCTGAACTAAGGAATGAGCCAAAGCAGGGTTTGAATAGTGGCTAAATAGTAACGTGAGGAAAAAAGTGTGCCCACAACTTACGGAGCAGCAATCGGCGCTGTATTTGTAACACCCGTGTGGCGTTTCGTTCCAGCTGTCATCCGTGCTAATGTTTTAGCTGATCAGGTTGTCTAGAATGTTGCCACTCTGGAGGAAGCACTGTTTTTTTTTTTTTTTTCTAATCTGTCAGTTTAGTCATGGGTGTTTACGTTGGGACACTTTCCCTGCGGGCTGCTGTGCTTATGAGGTACATATTGCTGGCAGCACATGGGGTCATGTAGGTCAGGACACAGCTTGTTTGTAGCTGTGCTGTGTTCTCATGCCCAGTGGTTCATGGTTGACAAACGCAGCTTGTTTGTGCCTGTGTTTTCTGGTCTCGTGCCAAAGGTACAAGGTTATTATAGAAGCTCAAGTGTGCTGATGCATTATACTGAACTATGCAAAACAAAGAACAAAGATCATCTGTTCTACACCCTTTAAAATGGTGAAACTTGTAATGATTTATTTGGAAGTCTGGGTATTAAGGATAGACTAATTTACTGTCAGTTATGTTTTAAGCACTGTGACTGTGGTGACATCAGGTTAAGTGCAGACTGCGTGTGGTAGAGCAGCAAATTGTGTATGTACACAGAAACCCGTGAATGTATGTTCACTGAGAATATAAAGGAGCCTAACGTTGCACTAATCCACAGATGACAATGGACAATGTAGCTGTACGGAGAGAGTTTGTCTTTAGTAAACACCGATCTCACTGATAAATGGGAGTAGTCCTGTCATACCTGGTCTTTCCGAAGAAAACCCAATTTAGTTTCTTCCTGAAAACACACACAAACTATATCTTTTGAATGGACCGTCATTAAACTGCTCCTATCTCTCTACTCTCCACCCCCACAAAGAAAGAAACAAACAATATGTAATGACGCATAACAGAAAAAAAAGTTTTACATTTGTCTACTAACTTTCTCTTAAACAGTGGCAGATTTATGTCAAGGTAAAAAAGGGAAATGCTGGATTATTTTATAACCTTTTTCTCAATGCAAGGATTGTTAATTCAGAACTGTTTTTCTCCCTAAATCTCTCTACCTTGCTTGTTTTTCCCATAACTTGCTGGTGATGGAACATGTGCACATTATGTAATGATGATTAGCACTGGTATTCAAAGCCGAGAACATGGATGTGATTTGAGTATCCATGCATTTAATGATGTGCTCATGTGAATATAATATCTGAGTATTTGCATGTGTTTAGTGGTTGCATGTGTATGCTCGTATGTACAGTGTGTCGTGCTATGAGTAGGTGTTATGTAAAGGGATGAGGGACGCAGTAAGTGATCAATTTTTTTTGCCTTGTAAATAATCCAAGTTTGACACTTGGTGCCAGTATCTCTGTGCCCACTCAACATCTCAACTGCCTAGTAAGACTGGCACACCCCAGCAGGGTTGGCTGGTACCCTGGCACATGCTAGCAGGTGGGCATTCAGGAGCACAATGCCCTGTGCTGGTGTCAAACTTCCTGCTGATTCATTCACTGCTGCTGCAGCAGAGTCGGCGAGAGAGAAAGAAAGAGGGAGGGTGAGAAACGGGGTGGTGACAGTGAGGGTATGTTGCGAAGGAAATTAGGCAGAGACAGATACTTGGACAGTGACTTCTAGGAAAAGTCAAAAGAGGGTGAAAAAGGGTCTCTCCCTCACTCCATCTCTCCATCACTTTATCGATCCCTTACTGTTGAGAGCCTCCCAGGAGAAGCAGGGAAGCTCTGGCAGACCTGGAGCTTGTGTGCACTAATGCATTTGTGTCCAGCCTGGTAATTAAACATGTAGGGGGAATCAATTAGCAGACCTCAGACATTAACAACCACATTGGGAGTTAGAGTGATCCCAGCATGTCAGCTTGTGCTTACTCACATGAAACATCTGGGTGCTTTAGAGAGACAGGTGAGACTCTCACCTGTCATATGTGTGGACTGTAGAGTGTGTTTCAAGCCATCTTACACACACACACACACACACACACACACACACACACACACACACACACACACACACACACACACACTTTGCTGCCATTAAAATGGCTGGATAGAAAACTAAGAATAGAAAAGACACTGAGGTACTGAGGTGCTTACTGAAGTATCCCTCACAGAACATGTTTCTCACCCTGCTGTAGTGGTGTTTAAACTATAGTAGCATTATTATGAGAAACAAATCAGTGCAAAAGTTTCATTACAAGTTAAATTCTAAAACGTGGTGTTCTCTTAAATGTGGTGTTCTCTAAAGCGTTATGGCACATGCGTCCTGGTGGCCTGTTTCACTGTGTGGTGATGCAGTGAGAGATAGCATGAGTGCGCACAATCTAATGTTAGGGCAGTAGCCTGAGTCAGTATTTGTTATTCAGTGTTTGTTACTCAGTGTACACTATTCGTTATTCACTATTCGTTATTCAGTATTCAGCCTGTGCTACTTCCCCTGCAGGTCTTTCACTTCATCTTATGTTAATTCTCACCACTCATGTCCTGTTATTATTCATAGGCCAAACTTGTCCCCTCAAACACAGCTGTTGAATAACGACGGCACTCACAAACCTGTTCCCCAAGGACATGTCAAAGATATTCTGAGCCGCAGCTCACTTTGAAGCGCACAAATTTTCTGATCAGTCGGACTTGTTAAACTATTAGTCACAGGCAAAAGTGAATAATGCTAGTTTGTGACACACGCACAGGCGTGGAGCATACTGTTTAAATATTAACTGTGGCTCTCTGAACCTGTACATCACCTCCCGCTCCCTGATTAATTTCCTGTGCATCTGGGACTGAATGCTGGCTGTAAAACACTCTTGTGGTTAAGAGCAGAAACAGCCATTGTTCCTTTCTAAACGATCCTTGGTTGAACAGCAGAGAAAGGCAGACAGGGGTGTGGCCTCCCACATCAGTGTGAAGTGTGGTGTAGCTGAGATTAAAACTAGCGATGCTATGTACCAGAAAGATTCACACACTGCACTACTGTTAAACTACTCAGTCTTGTAAGATGTGAGAGGTTTACTACATGTCGTCATGCATTAGAGGCCTGATACTTAATCCTGTTAGTTTTAGTGACTGGCCACTGTGTTGTCACATCTGAGGCTTGCACTAATGAGTTCTAAAGGAACAAGAATTTAGTTGGATTTAGTAGTACTGCATTAGAGTGTAGCAATCCTCACGTATGCACAGACCATGGTAGTTATGTGTTCATGAAAATATTTGAGAGATTGTAATGAAAAAAATATTAGAGAACTGGCTTTTGGGTTGTGGGGGTCAAGTCTTATGTTGTTATTTCACACTGAACAGTCAAAGCAGATAAAGTGATTCCATTAGTCAGCAAGACAAGAGTTAATATTCATGAAAGCCTTCCAGACATCATTCTTCCTGCGTGAGTTTGTGCCCACCGGCTTTGGATAAATGAGCCGAATAAATCTGGATTGAGATTTCTGCCTCTGTGAACTGCACACAGCATCACCCATAAACACATGCAATGATCGTACTTTGGGATTCTCGCAGTTGTGGAAAACTGACCTGCTTGTTGGACTGTGTGGTGCCTGCTGTCCAGTGTGGACTCATGTCTGATTGCTGAATCATTAATCAGCAGAGTTACCCAATCCACAGGAATGGGACAATAAACCAAAACCTGCTGGAAAAGGCCCCTCTACTCTTCATCTTCCACATCTGTAATCACTCTGTAGATGACAGATGACATGGATTCATGTAGATGACAGATGACATGGATTCATGTAGATGACAGATGACATGGATTCATGTAGATGACAGATGACATGGATTATTTTAGCTTCTGTGTATTTAGTTCCATTTTGTGTGTTCCATCCAAATGTTAAAATCATTCAGAATAGATCTACCAGAATTCAAGGTGAAAGCATGTAATATGAGTAATGAATGCTGTAAAAGTTTAAAAACGCCTCTGATATTCTTTTTCAGCATTTTAAAAATAATTCTATAGTGGCACTGAAACAGTTTCAGAACTCCTGAATTCAGCTGCTACTCCAGGCAGACACTCGCACACTAAAGTCCATTTTCTGAGAGTAGATCCTCTTGTCCATCACTGTAACTAATTCACAGGGACGAAAGGGACGAGGCCTTCCTTCCCACATCATCATAACCAGCCAGGGATGGCCTATTGCACGACTGAGACTTGAGCTGTCTCACTTCTATGGAGGTTATGGGGCTCATCTCTGTTGTTAAAGGCTGGCTGATCTGAGTGAGTAGCTGCTTTCAGCGGGCCCTCTGCATTGGGAGAGCTAGTGTATATACGGTTATGTTTTGTACGGTGTGTATGAGCGTATGTGTGCAGGCATGTGTTTGGAGTGCTCACTATTACGTTGTTCGCTGCTGTGTGGGGTTTTGTCAAGGACAGGCAAACTCTTGCATTACAGAAAGGGAGAGACTCCAGCAGACATTTCTTCCCATCCTGGCAGTGCTATCTAGACCCACATACTCTTACTAAGAGTAGCATCGCTGGCAGTGCCATCGTACACAGCTGAGACTTTCCCTTTTACCAGATCTAATGATGCAGATGGGTGCTCTGATCTTTTTCTGAGCTCAAGTATTGCAGTGTGGTAGAGCTTCTGTTTGCCAGCACTGGAAATGCACAACCTGTTCAATGGCTGTGGATTGTAAGTGTGATCAAAGTCACCTGACTGTAGAACGGCCCACTTCAGGTTTGTTTTCTTCTGTTGGGCCTGAAGAAAGTACCCGCAAAGGACTAGGCAGAGGGAATATGAAATCGGAATTGCTTGTACAACCCTGATGGAGTCACCTTGGGTGGCCTGCCTTGGCATCCAAGGACACTGCTGGCAGCATATTTTCATGATGGCATGGAGGAGTGGGAAAGTTAAAAAGGTTCCTGTTAAGAACTGAAACTAGATCCCATTCCAAGCTTCCTGCTGGGCCAGACTTACTTCAGAGATCACTTAAAATATGTTTGTCTTCCTGGAGCCAAACTTTTTTTTGAAAAAGATAAAACATGCTTTGACAGAGCACCTTTCCTGGCAGTTGAAAATGAGGATATGCTGTAACTAATTCCACAGATGGTTTTACCTTATGGATGCTGGTGATGAGACACACACACACACACGCACACACACACACATGCACACACACACACACGCACACACACACACACACACACACACACACACACAAATAGTATTCTTCCTCATGCTCAGGAAATGACTATAAAGAGTGATCTGGTATCTTTGTATCCGCTCTATGCAATTAATGGCCTTCCAGGTGCACGTGTACACACACACACACACACTGCACAAACACAAAACCCACCCCCACCCCACCCATCCACACAAATGAACACCTCCATGCACACACCCACACACATACACACATATGCACAGTCTGCTTTGTGACAACAACTGTTGTAAAAAATCTTTGTATCCACTGGGTATTGAATTTTTTTTGCAAGTCAAAAAATAATTTTTTATAAGCATCTGTTTATTGGTATTTACGACAAGAAACAAACTGGACACAATATACAAAATACTAAAACAATACAGAATTAATGTGCTCAAACATACGTAACAAACACATACACAAAAAAGTGCAGTATGAACACAGTATAAAGTGTACATTTTAACAAAGGTACACAACATTACCTTTAAATGGCAGTTACTGATAACATTTAACAGGCATAGCTCGGTTTCAGTAGCTCGGAATTAAGAAGATATTTATTGCCTAGTCTTTATATGATCAATGAAAGGTTGCCAAATCTTATAGAATTTCCCAGTACAACCTTGCAGGGGGAATCTGAGTTTTTCAAGTTTAAGATTCTGCATAACATCTTTGATCAATGTGGAGTGAATGAGAGGCTGTGCCTGTTTACAGCACTGTAGAATTAAACATCAAAACAATTTGATTGTAACTAAATTATATAATTTTCCATGTAACTGTCTAAGCCACATTTAATAGTCATATCACAAATATGTAGATATTAATTTTACTCATTACATGGAATAATATTATCAATAATAATAATAATAATAATAACTAATAATTTCTTCCCACTTGTTATGTATGTGAGGTGCAACAGTGTGAGCAGAGGCTCCTTAAAATGCGGCACCATGTGTATATAGGCACCATTATATATGTGGCACCATTTTGCTCAGGCAGTACACTAGACATACAGGGACCACACCTGAGGATTATGATCTCATTAATCAGGTTCAAGTAAGCAGTCTTTACAATCAGGTTCACTGGCTACAATAATAACAGCTAACAATAGCAATGTTATAATCATTAATCAAAAGTATCATAGTTTATCTTTAAAAATAAAGAATTTGAAGAAATGATACATGTTTATAATGTTTATGCATATTTGCATATATGTGTGTGAAGTTTTATATACATACTCTAAATATCCAGTCTTTGAAATACTGATATTGGAAAGAATGCAGAGGCTTCATTTTCATACTGCAGTCATCACAGATCGTTTGATTGTGGGCTGTGAGTGTCCTGCCTAACCTCTGATGTTCCTGACGAGTGCTATGTGGGTGTTTGGATTAATTAAACATTCATGTGATCCAACAGAAGGTACATTGTTTTGGGTAAAGTAATAAATCCCAGTTCTCACTTTTATTTAACTCCCTTCAGAGTTTCACTGCAATTTATCCAGCAGTGTTACGACCCAGTCTAGACTTTGAGCTGTAATGGGTGTATTGGTGGTTGGTTTAACATACACAGAATTGCAGTAGCAGTGGCTAATGTTAATGGTATGTGGAGAATAATAGGCAAAGAAACAGAGACACAAAATGAATAAATTATCTGGTGTATTGTGAATTAAAATGTAATTGGGGAACACCACCTGTGATGTTGGGTTGGCTAGTGGAGAAAACCAATCTCAGGATATGAATGACAAGCAAAGCAGCTCCAATGCAATCACAAACAGTGAACGGCATACAGGGGCAGTGAACGGCAGACAGGGCAAGTAAGCTCAGGGCTGATTAAATGACACATGTGGAGGTCCTTTTATTGTCCGAGGAAGATGCAGAATCACACGATGGCACGCCCGGACGGGCCCATGGATCGACTTTAAAAGAAGACCAGATAAAACCAGAACAAAAGTGGAAAGAGGATCGGAGCTGAAGAAGCTGAAGCAAATGGGGAGGAAAACACAACCTGCACAATTGCACCCAAAGGGATATAACCATAGATCCACAGTTTTTTGACTGGTTTGAGATTTTGACTTGGCCACTGTGGAACATCCACTTTTTTGCTGTCCAACCACTCCTTTGTTGCTTTGGACATGTGTTTGGGTCCAGTGTCTTGCTGGAAGATTTGCAATGTCTTCTGATATTTTGCACCATCCATCTTACCTTCAGTTTGAACAGCATTCCCAGCCCCTGCTGAGGAACTCCATCACCGCATGGTGCTGCCACTCCCACACTTCACTGCACAGGTGGTGTTTGTTGAGGAATGGGCAGTGTTAGTTTTGCACCACACAACATTTTCGCCAAAAGCCTCAATTTCTGTCTCATCTGATCACAACACCATATCCCACATTTATCCCACATTCTGGGTCACTCTGACACTTTCTTCCAACCTCCAGTCGTTCTTTGATTTTTTTTTTGTTTGTTTTTTTTGTTTCCCTTCCAGTAATGGCTCCTTTCTATCCATGCTCCCACAGAGGCCAGTTGTATACAGAGCTCTTGATATTACTGTCTGTAGCTTCACTCCAGTCTCCGCCAGTGAACTCTGGAGCTCCTTCAGAGTGACTGTTGACCTCTCTTCCTGACTGATCTGACGCTGAGCTTTGAGGGGTGCCCTTGACTAGGCACTGTCTGGGTGCTATGATGTACCTTATATTTCCTTACTGTGGTGCACACTGGAAAATGCAAACACATGGATATTATTTTGTAGATTTTGCTGTCTTGTGCATGTCTAACTTTATCTTTAATGTCCCTACATGCTCTTTAGTCATCCATTCAGATTCACAGTAGTATGTGAATTATTGAGGTCTGTTATCCAGAAAAAGTAACATTTTTAATGATTCACAATTGGAGGCCAATTTTAAGTTAGTTCTGAGTTAGTAATTTTGTAACTGGATATTTGTATTCCTAAAACTAATATTGCTTTTAATCAATTAATTTTGAGGGTCAGTCTTTTTAATGCAGTTTGACAGCACAACATATCAAAGTGTCATTTGATTTGCAATCCAGACAAATCTAGTTACTCTTAATGGGGCTGATTAGTTTTGCAATGCACTGTACATAAATTGCTTCCGAACTGATGCATTCATTTGCTTGTTGGTGCAAGGTAGTTTGTTACCTTGTTATGGGCCAAAAAGCTGGGCTGAATACAGATTTATTACTGTAAGAAACTGACTAGTACCTGTGGGATTTTATCTTCATTCATAATCAAATCCTGAAACTTTTTTTTTCCCGTTCTCATGTAGATTTGTCATAATTTGTCCTGTCCAAAATGACATGGAAGATTTGGTTTTCTTTCTTTTGGTTCACATCAGTTCAAAGAATCTGCTGATTCTAGCTCGGAAAAGCAATGTTCATCCAGATGCTAAACTTGAAATGTGCCTTTAAGTCCAAGTGAGAGTTTTGCAGACCGAATCTGGACTGCTTTTCACTGCAGCTTCAGTAGTCGATCTCAGCTCAGGTCTGAACTCTGAACATCATCTGAAATCTATGACCAGACATGAGATCTGTTTGTCTACACTACACTAATTTTGAGAATTTATGCTACGTACCAAAAGCCCTTCTTTTGTGTTTGGTACTAAAACCAATTTTGGTAACACACTGGATTTTACATTTCTGATCTTCTAAAATACAGGCTTTTTCAGTAACACTGTTCTAGTTTGGCCTGGCTTCCATCCGATCGCAGGACAATGAGACATGAGTCTCTGCAGGACTCTTCAGTGTGGGGATTTTCAAATCTGAATGCAGCTGGACTCCATCCTGAGAGCCTACAGCTCGGACAGCTCTGTTTTCTAGATTGTCTGGGTGTGCCAGGTTGGTGTAACTCTAGCCACAATTTCAGCACAGGTTGGTTAAAAGGCAGCCACAGTTTCAGCAGAGTGTGTGGATTTGATTACCTCGCTTTTCCCAGGCAACTCTTGGCAATACCCCATGCTTCCAAGCTTTGATTGAGTTTGTTTGTTGAATCTTTTGCCCTGCATATCCACTGGGTATACTCTATCCCAGAGGTATTAATCTCTGGACAGATCCTATACTACCGCAGTCTTGCAAACTTGCTCCAGTTAATTAAGGCCTTCAGTAGGTTATGAATGTTGTCAGATGTATTTGATGGAACCTTTGGAACATCTTCAGAGCTGGACTTGGACACCCCTGTTCTAACATAGTACTATTCTTAAAAACTAAAACCCTAATTATCTGAAAATAAGGGGATGTGAGAATAGTATCTTGAATTCTTGTCTATATAATTATAGTAAACTATAAACAATTTAACTTTACTAAAATCAAATCATCAATTGACCTGAAATATTTGTTGGATTAAAAGCAGTTTTATTTATCTCATGCAGTATTTACAACATGCAAGGATTTGAAGAGCTGCAAATTAAATTCAGGTAAAACCTGATTCCTTTTCAACAGGAACTGCCAAACTGTCTCTATTGTCAGCACAGCTTGTGGTTTGATCATTTAAAAATTTCCAGTACACACCACACACAAATACCTTGTTGAGTGCTTTTCAAATACACAGTGAGGAAAACTCTTGTATAGTAACATTTATAACTTGGAGGTCAATTTGCATTGCTAGGCTGCTGTGACATTTCTGTAGAGTTTGCCACCAGTGTTTAAAGGCATTGATAATATTTTCTGTTGGTGCATGTGTAATACACATTTGTTAAAGTGGCTTCCACAGTGCTCATATTACTGACAATCACACTGATCTTTGTAGGTGATCAGGTCTGCGGGGTGATGAGGTTCTCCCATGTTTTATAAGCTGTTCCAGTATTAGAATCTGCAGACACTTTAAAACTAGGGACTGTATAGGCACCAGAGCAGAGGCTGTGTGCACACTGGCTTCAAGTCTCTGCAGGAGTGAAGGTTAATGTCCTACGCCTTCTCCCAAGCTGGGCTGCTTGTGAGAACTCTCTCCCACTTTTCAGTAATAGCCTGGAAGTAAGTGTGTGTGTGTGTGTGTGCGCGCGAGCACGCACGCACACGTGTGAGTGATCCACAGGTCTGAATTAGGCCAAATGATGTAAGAGCTTTGTGATCCACTGAGCTCTCTAATGCAATACTGCATTTTTTAAAACCATCCCTGTCACCCACCCAAGTAATCACACCCACACACGTCCACACACATACATATATATTCATCACCAAGAGTGGCTACAGATACCGGCTACAGAATGGAGCAACCATCAGCCACCTCCTCTACATGGATGACATCATGCTGTATACTACAAGTGAACAAGACATTGACTTACTAATCCATCTCAGCAGAATATAGAGCAACAACATGGGAATGTCATTCTGACTGGATAATTGTGGTCGGATGGTTACAGGGATAGGCAAGGTAGCTAGAACAGAGGGGACCAGAAGGTACTGACAGAAGGTAACACAGCAGATGTTGAGGGCAGCTACAAGTACCTTGGAATCCCACAGGCAAATGGGAATCATGAAGAGACCACAAGAAAAGCAGCTATAGCCAAATACCTATTTGGTGAAGCAAGTCCTGAGAAGTCAGCTGAATGGGAAGAACAAGATCTGGGCTATCAACACTTGCACTCCACCAGTCATCAGAGACCCAGCTGGCATAATAAGATGGTCTAAGGAGGAGATAGAAGCCACTGACATCAAGACAAAGAAACTCCTCACAATGCATGGCGGATTTCATCCCATATCCAGCACTCTGAGACTGTATGCTAAGCAGAAGCAGTGGGTCCGAAGACCCATGAGTGTCAGAGACACTATCCAGGATGAAACATCAAAGATCCAGGAATACACCAGGAAGATGGCCCCAAGTAATAAAGAACCCCGAAGAGGATGGTATGAGCAGGGGTAGGAACCATCATATAAGAATAATTCCCTGCACAGTATGTACCACTGGCAAAAAGTGGAAGTGGCTGATATTGAAAAATCCTACCAATGATTGGAAAAGGCAAGATTGAAAGATAGCATGGAGGCACAAGTCATGGCAGCACAGGAAAAAGCGCAGAATATAAGATCAATATAGGCTGGGATCTACCACACCAGGCAGGGCCCCAGCTGCAGGTTATGCAAAGTTGCCCCCCGAGACAGTCCGGCAGAGAACAGCGGGATGCAAGATGCTAGTAGGCAGGGTGTGGGATACACCCCTGGAAGGTGGTGGAGATATAGCGAGCTAAGATACTGTGGGATTTCAAGATGGACAATGACAAAGTGGTAATGGCTAACCAGTTGTCCATAGCTGTAACGTGTTGGCCCGAGTGCCGCAGGGTGTGGAGCAGGACGCACAGACTCTCTTGGCATGGACACAAAACACGAGTGGCACTTGCATATTACAAATGATAAACATGAACACAACATGGTCAACATTAAACAAACACGATAAACACGGATACATGTAACAACTACGAAAAGAACATTTAACATTAACACGCTACGTTAACATCTACGAGTACATTGACCAATACCCTGCAAACAAGGACAAGGGTTTATATACATAAAGACAAGACAAGGTGCAGGTGTGGCTACAAACAAAAGATCCTCCCACTTCATGTGGCAGGCCAAACCACGTGACTCGTGGGAGGAGAGCATTCCGTGACAGAACCCCCTCCCAAGGGGCGCGGCTCCCGACACGCCCTTCCATAGAATGTGAACCTCCGGGCGGCGTGTAAATACGTAAATAGAAACACACAGCATGGCCAAGCCGGGGGCCCACCCGGTACCAGGCGGGCAAGATGCTGCCAGCAAGGGAGATCTCGCGGCGAGGGTGAGAAAGGCAGCTTCCCTGCCTCTCTCAGGGTAGTCCGGTACGCCCCCAATGACGTTGCACCTGTGGACCTACAAAAGAGGTGCATAAACAAACAAAAGATGGTGCCTACACACAAACATATACAGCGCAGTGACATGACGCCCGCCGTCCATGCTGGCGCCTTGACGTGTTCGCGGCCTCGACGGACACACGGGGGTGCACGTCCGCCCCGGTTCCGGGCGTGCCACCCTCCCCAGCAGTCCTCCTTTTGCCTGCCGCTCTAGGAGCGCCCCAGGGGCGGTTTGCCTCCGGGGCTTTGGGCAGACCCCTCCAGTCTCGCTAGCAAGGGATTTGGGCTTCAGCTCTGCCCTCCGGAGATCCCGATTGCTCCACCCAACTACCCTCTTTCTGGTCGGTGTGGTGCCCCTCGGTCCTCCTTGGCCCAGGTTCAACAGCCTCAGGCCACCCCCAAGAAATTCCTGGGGGTGTTCCCCTCGGCTTCCGGTGAAGACACCGGCAGCAGTCCTCGTCCTCTCCCCAGTGTCCTGGGATCCAGGTAGTAGTGCGGGGGGTGCCTGTGCAACTGATGAATAGAACTGACTAGATGCAATGCGTCATACCTTCCAAATCAGTTTTGTTTATTAGTACTGTGATCTTGCATTCACCCTCACTCAACTTTTAAATGACTTGAATGAATCACATTGCTTATACCAAAAATGCCACAATGTCAGTCAAATGGCAATCAAAGTGTTATTTGTTTTAACCATAAATTAGTTTAATTTCAATGACTTCCTTTCTTTTTGGTAGCAAAATAAGACTGGCCTGTGTTTCTTACTTTTTTGGTGTTCATACAAGAGCACAGCAGAGTGGAGTGAAGTTCTAACTGGCCGTGAATAGTGTGTCATCCTGACACAGTGGAACTATGTAGTGGGCATCAGCTTGTGTACTGAAAAAGTAATTTACTTGAAGAGATTCTAATCATGTTTAAAATGAACTTGTATATCTTCTTTATTATAAACTTCAGTTTATAATATGTTTTATAATAAATGGAAACTTTAGTCTCCATTTCTGCTGTAGTGTATGTATCGGACATATGGTGAGTGGTGTTTGCTGTGGGCAGTTGGGGATAGCTGATCACATCTGTACCTGTGCAGATGCCACAGACTCAGCTGCTTTGTGGAAGCACATGTGGCTCATTGATGCAGGCTAATGACATTAGAGCCACTAGACACACATGCGTTATGAATTACGGTCTTTGTAGTTCCATAGGACTGATTAGGCTTAAGGAGATTGTGATGGGGTTCTGGAAGACCAGGCTCATTCTGCCTCACAGATCTGTATCAGATTTCCTCCTTCACATGAAGACGGAAAGATCTGGCGGCTAGCCTGTCATGTGGCACAGTGTCTCCAGAGATTTTGTCTCTCTGTATCACTCTGTGATGGGCAGAGGTGGGGGTGTGTGGGTGTGTATTTGACCAGATGTGCTATGCACAGAGGTAATTCAGCATTCATAGAGATGCTATAAGTCAAATTCTTACTCACTATGGGAGAAGATAATTCTATAAAAAATGCTATCGAAATAATTCTGCTGATGCTATTTTGAGCTCATTGCATATCACGTTGATTGACCATTGTGTAGCAGTTTAACTGTGTAGGAGTTTAGTAGTAATAATGTGTGTAGTTGTAGTCTGGGTTCCCCCTCTGTTTGGCACAGTGTGGTGCAGTATTGATCTGCATACCTGCTAGGGCACTTCAATACCAGTCCATTCTGGTGAGTCTCATTACTGAGTTTTAGCAGTTTGGTGACTGAATCTGTCTGCCCCATTTTGTGATGGAAAATAAGCTTTAAGCATGTGTGTGTGCACGCGTGTGTGTGCATGCTTGCTTGTCTGCTTGCTTGTCTGCTTGCTTGTTTGCTTGCGTGTGCGTGAGTGTGTGTGTGTGTGTGTGTGTGTGTGTGTGTGTGTGTGTGTGTGTGTGTGTGTGTGTGTGTGTGTGTGTGTGTGTGTGTGTGTGTGTGTGTGTGCGCGCATATGTACCTGCCTGCGTGTTTTGTACACACATGCGCATGTGCTTGTGTGCACATACATGTGTGCAATAACATGTGCGTGTGTGTGCGCATATGGGTATGTGCATGTGTGGGTTTGTGCGTGTGCATGTGTGTACTTGTGTGTATGTGCACATGGTTGCAGGATACTGGCCGGTACTGAAGCACCCAGTACCGGTATAGTACCGGTACTGAAGCCGGCACTGAAGACTGATGAGCTGGTTCAGGTTCAGAACATGAAACCTGGTGTGGCAGTGAATATCTCCCAGGCCGCATCAAATGCCTGCTCCTCTGGACCTCATGGCGTATCCCAGTTAGGATTCAGATCCCCAATTTTTTTTTTTCCTCAGTAGGATGAACTGATTAATTGTGCAGCCCTTAACCAAACTGAAACTAATTTCTAAAATTCAAATTCAGCTTAGATGTGAAGAGAGTTCCTGTGTGCTGGTTCAGGAGTGAAGTTAGGTGTGCTCACTTGCCCTTGTCTGGAATGCAGCATGGCCAACGCAGGAATGGAGTGTTGTATAAATGTCTTTTTAGTGCAGTGTTTGTTGTATAGTAAATGTCTTTTTTTTATTGTGTAGAGTGGCTTGCTGACCTGCACACTCTAGTTTGGATTCTTCGCAGGAACTCTCGCAGTCGAGGCGCAGTCTTGCAATTCTTTTTTGAGCTAGGTTAATGGTTTTCAAAATTGTTGCTGTCTAAAATATCCTGTTCTTGGTTGCATGCATGTGTGCACATGCACATGCATGCACACAAATATTTATTTGTTATTTAACTAAACTAAAAACTATTTTAACTAAAACTCAAAGTATGATTTTGTTGTACATG
This sequence comes from Electrophorus electricus, assembly GCF_041902795.1. Classification (NCBI taxonomy): domain Eukaryota; kingdom Metazoa; phylum Chordata; class Actinopteri; order Gymnotiformes; family Gymnotidae; genus Electrophorus; species Electrophorus electricus. The sequence continues at coordinate 1,480,153 of NC_137519.1, forward strand.
TTTCATGTTCATAAGGTGATGTAATGAATTCTTCCTTTAAGCAGGGCTTGTGCAGTACAACACTACATTATTGAACCCACTGCCAGTACAAACCTCTTTATGACCAAGATCTTCCTCTTGCTTTCGTTGTTCTTGACAGTGAACACTGGATCAGGGTTCCTACATTGCTCACATGTGGTTCTATGCGTTATAGCACAGATTAGGTACATATTATTCATCCAATTCTTTTGCAGACTGTGCTAATTTGTATGTCCCCGTACAGTGTATAAAATATTTAAAAAACAGAAGCTGTCTTTCTTAGTTGAGCGGAATATTTGACTTCAATCTTGTCTGTGGATTGAGTTGAGGTGTGTCTGGATTGGGTTGAGGAGTGTTGAATGGAAGGGTATGGGGAGGATGAGACAGGTTTATTTCATTTATCTACTGAATGAAGGGAGGTCAGTGAAACAATGATAATATCTTTGTGCTTATTACTGTTGTGTGTTTGCTTTAGTGTGTGTACTTGTGTATCTAAATATATCTGTATATGTAAGTGTGTCTCTGTGAATTGTTGTGCGTGCACTTGTGTTTGTGAAGAGAAAAAGTGTTTGATTAAAAGGAGGGAAGATCTGAAGGGTTGCCATGACGACAGGATGGGTCCTCTCATGGTTCAGGAAAGAGGAGAGACCAGATTTATTGAGAGGAGGAGTGTTCTTTTAGGAGTTGTAGTGTAAGGCTCTGTAGGATAAAGGAAAGAAAAAGGCTTGGCTCACAATCATCACAAGTTGGGAATGACAATGATCTTCTGATGAAGGGAGGTTAATTGTCTTTAAAAATGGTTTATAGGTGACTTGAAATGAATTCTGCACAGTACGGAGAAAAATTATGTATTGTGATTTATATTGCGCCATATTGGGATTAGCGAACCAATGATGTGACATGGTTTAAAAATTGGCTTGCAGTATTTTGATAGGAATGTACTGTAACTGGACCTCACAAATGCTGTGATTCACCAGAACATTCACAGAACGCTCATCTGTAGTGTCTGACACAGAACTCAATCGTTTTACACGTTGGCAGTAGCCTTATTTGCATATTGGAGTTTTTTGTGGTATCAGTATCGTAATTTTATGAGACTGATTCATGAACAATATATCATGAAGTCCTTCTCTAAATCATGTTCTGCAGAGCCTTTCTCTACAGGGTGTTAGAGTTTTGTTATCAGGTGAATTGTCTGTGCAGGCAGGGTAAACGGTATTGAAGTTTTCCAGGCTTCATTATTGTGTGGGTGTGTTATCGTGCATGTGTGTGGGTGTTGGCACATGTGTAGGTGTTACCATGCGCGCGTGTGTGTGTGTGTGTGTGTGTGTGTGTGTGGGGGTGTTTATCGCGTGTGTGTGTTTGTGCTACTGTGTGATTATTCTAGTGTGAGTTTGTGTTGTTATGCATTTGTGTTAGCGTGTGTTTCCTGTTCTCCAGACACTGTATGTGGAAGTGGAGAACTGTTGCTGACTAACCAGTAGTGGGTGTTTGCTAGTTCACCTAAATGATCAGTTAGAACGCGCACGCACACACATAAGCACTTTGCGTTTAATTCCTAGACTGCTCTATATCAGTCTGATAATAAGCTGCTTCTTTTGTTGTTGTTGTTTTTGTTGGTGAAGAATATAATTTCACCGTCACTGAATATACTGACATGATCACAGAGCCATTATTTCCCCACTGTAAAACTACTGTTTTCCAGGTTCCTGATGAATTATAAATATTTTATGATTCACTCTAGTCAGCCCCACTACGTCTAACCATTCTACCTAACATGACAACAGCATTGCCTGAAATACTGCTCACAAACAGATGACCAAGTTATAGATCAGAGTTCCCTGGCTGCCTAACAAGTGCTTCATAAGACCCCCGAGCTCCTCTGTGCGGAGTTTGGTTTTGCAGTCATCTTTTGTTAATGATGTCATCTTTTGTTAATGATGTCATCTTTTGTTAATGATGTCATCATCTTTCCTGCTTGTGCATCATCCCTGATCCAGTTCCTTGAGTGTAACAAATCACCCTTATCAGCTCCCCTGGGTAAAAAAAAAAATGAAAACAACAAACAAAGAAATCTTACCTTGCTAAGAAATATGAGATATACACTGGGCTTAACTTAATACGGGCTTAATGTGTATAGCCAACACTGTTATTTTAAGAAGCAGCAGGGATCATTGTTACTTCTTCTGAAAGAAAATGTACTCCTGTAACCCTACTGGCCATATGGAGCCCTACTATTGACTGTGTATCAGAGTGCTTGGGCAAAGGTGTTTTTTTTGTTTGTTTGTTTGTTTAGTTTTAATTGCAGGGTAGGTTATGGAGAGCATCTAGCTGACATTCAACGTCTGAGGTGGTTACCCTCGGTTCTCTTAAATGCCTCTGAGAGGTGGAGCAGAGGTGGTAGAGAAATCTGCTTATGAAATATTTCACTGTTGTTTGTAAAAAGTAGGTATTGGGAAGAACTTTGGGACCACAGTAAAAACCATGGTGGAGGGAGGCATTAACACTTGTGATTAACATCTCCAAAGGCAAGGATGTGTGTGCACGTGCGTGAGTGTGTGTGTGTGCACATCTGTGTATGTGTGTGTGGTTGAATCTAACCATGAAATGAACTCCTAATCAGATTGCTTTACTTCTGCAGAACGTTTTGCCAGAAGAGAGGATACAAAGGCACGTAGCTCACCTCTGTCGTATGACGATATTTCCTTCCTTATATAACAAACACATGTGAGATGTGATGTACATCACAAATGCAGAAGCCCTTCCCCAAATGGAAAATCACTTATCACAAAATCAAAGAATAACATACAACCAAATACAGAGTAAAAACAAAGTAATAGTCATAAAATAATCAAAATAATTAAATATATAAAAATCTACTACATGTTCATGAGTTTGTGCGTGTACGTGCTTGCATGTAATGGGTCCCAGGAGTCTGGATCACAGTAATAGGAATAGACTAGAGTGAGTGCTTCAGATCAGCATACCCAAGCTGTGCATGACCAGCTTTCATAAAGAACACAGCCAGAAGTGAGGTGGAAGGAGCAGGGAAATCAAGCAGTGGCAAATGTCCCCAAAGTAATTAACACAAACCGCTAAATTAACAGCACCACGTGGTGCTAATAAACATGATGGGTTTCTTGTGTTATTGTTGAAGGCAGCCCATTAGTTAATAAAAACCCACACAAACAAACAACAAGGTTGTCTGTTGGACAAGGGCATCCTGAATCCTTTAAACGTAAATGTATTCAGGAGCCAGACTGGAAATCGCCTGTCAAAATGGGTCATTAGCTACAAATGTCAGTGCTGACTGATTTGATCTGCACGTCTGTGGACATTTGTGGTTTTTCCAATGAGTATTAAAAGAAGTGGGGCAAAGCTCTGGTCTCCATAGAGAAAACTGCAGGATCTGCTCCTCTCACATGCCATGTTCATTAGTGTATTTGTAGTAGCACACACTGTCAACTAGTTGTTTGTGGTACCAAGAGATGCGCTTAATTCAGGGGTGAGATGCAGGAGCGTTGGTGAGAGCTCTGAGTTCAACAGGTCAGGAAGAGCGAGAGGGAGGGTGAGGGAAAGAGGCAGAACGAGCCCACTGTGAGTGTCCACTCTGAGGAAGAGTGCATGTGTGTGGTGTTGTTTATAATTGTGTTTGAAAAGGTGTTCAGAGAGGAAGCTGTACCAGAAGGGGATCTGGTTTGATGTGCCAGGATGTATGGATACATCTGACGTTTCTAAGAGAAAATCCTGAACCCGCAAGCAGATTATCACAAACAAATGCGCACACACACGTGCATGCACACACGTGCACACACAGATGCAAGCACACCCCCCTCCCCCGTCCCAAACATACACAGGTCTACTCTGCCATTCAGCCTCAGCTCCACCCTTGCCTCCTGCTGCTGGACCCTTCCACTCCCACGTCACCATGACACTGCAATACCCAATCACATGCCTACTTCTCCTGAGCTGTTTAATATGTGCCTCAGGCTGATAAGTAGTCACTATGGTGACAATTGCCAGAGTAAACCTGGCCTCTGTCCCTGGTACTGGAACTTGGGTGCTCATAACAGGAGGCAGGCTCCTCCTGAGAGCTGGCGGCCTGCTCCGGATAGCCCAGCCTCAGGCACCCCTCAGTTCATCCAGAGAAGGACCAATACTGCTGCAAGACCAATACTGCTGCAAGACCATGCGTCATCACTGCTAATCTGAGTCTGACCAGGGGAAATCAAGTATCACGGCTCATTGGCACAGAAGCCAAGGCTTGTTCATAAACCCCAGCCAGATTAGACTTCGTTTGAATGCCCTTTGTTAACAGTGTTGTCACACTGTTATAAACATGGTAATATATGTACCTCTCAGTTTTCAGTCATCTTTTGATGGAAATGTACCTTCAAGGTCTCACTGGCTGCCCTCAAGGTACCAGTGTTCTGTTTTATAGCTGACATTACTCTGCCTGTGCGTCAGGGGCATGGCCAGCACTGCTCTAATTTAGCAGATCAGGGTTCAGAGCCATAAAAAAATGAAAGTGATTCTGGAATGGCTGTAAATGAGAGCTTTTCAATAAATGCAAAAAGGCTGCCAGGTTCTTTCACATTTTAGAAAAGATCCTTTCAGTGTGCACAGAGTTTGCTGTAGGGAAATATATCATGTCTATCATTTTCTTAGGCAAGGGTGGGCGCTGATTTGGGAGCTCAGCCTGTTGGCAGAACTACACACTTGTAGGTATCGAAAACAATTATTTTTATGGATTTAGAGCTTCTCTATGGAAGTGCTGTTGATGCAGTCTTTTGTGGTAGTGTTCTGGATGCCTATTCTGTTCCAGTTGTTAAATCACACGTCCAGAATTGAAGTTGGACAGAAAAGATTTGAAGTACATGGAATAGGAAGGGAAGAGCCTTTTTAAGTTTTCAAGTTTTAGTTTACGTCTCAACAATGCTATTGTTAATGTCGTTGGGGATTTTTTGGTCCAGAGCAGTATGTTGTAACAATTCTGGGAGGAGATAGAAATTTGGAACAGGTCCAGTATTGCAAAGCATGTAGGTTTGCTGTCCAGTAGAAAAACTGCATGTTTGGTAATACCATGCTAGCTAATAGTTTTTGTTGTTATAATAAAGATTTGCATAATCTGGGGGGCATCTTAGTCCAAATAAATTCCAAAATTAAAGCATTTGACTTCAGGGAAAAGGCTTTAGGGATGCAGACATGTAATGACTGAAGTAAGTTTTAATTGTGCAGGGAACATTATTTTTAAGGTTTTCAAAAAGCCCTGAATTTATGGGTGGCAAAATTTAAGTGGGAATTCACTTTTGGAGAAATTTAGTTCGTCTCTGGATACAGCGCTAAAGCGATACAGTGCTACAGTGACACTGTGCTACAGTGCTACAGTGTGAAAGGAGTTGAGAACTAGAAGCATAGCAGGGATTGAGGTGGGTAAATTGGAGGCATGTAGTACACTTTTCTTCAGGTATTAGTTTCTTGTGTTTGCGTAGACTTGAATAATCTGGCTCATTGTGCCACAACCTGACACACAAGACAAATAAACACTTGGAGATAAACGTTTCACCTCTACAATTATACACACAACACTTGGAGATAAATATCTCACTTCTACAATTGTACATGCATGCTTTGGAGGTAAACATCTCACTTCTAAAGTTCACGCATTTGAATGATCTTTCAAAGCAGCAACATCACACTGATGTATTTTATACTAAACAAAGATGTCTTTAGTATTTCCATGTTTTTTACATTTCCATGTTAAAAAATAGGAAGGCTTCAGAAGACATATCTCCTTGTAATATCCAGCCCTGGACTGACTCTATCTCTACCTTCCACTTGAGAGGCAGGCGGGCATGTGGTTGGCACTCATGCACATTCCAACACCAAGCTGAAATGAATCCCTCAGTTACATTGAGAAAAGGGGACTAGGGGGGCAGTCCTGGTGGAGGCTATTCTCCACCACGGAGCGCCTCAAACTGGGCTGGACGTTGCCCACTCGCCCTCAGCATCAGATCATGACTTGGTCCCCCAAAGTGGCCCTGATGCCATCTGAAATATGACTCTGCCCATTTCCTGGTCCCCTTCTTCTTTCTTGTCCACATCCTCCTTCCTCTTCCTCTCGCGCTCTCTCACTGCCTCCATGTTTGTACGGTTCTCACAAAAGAGTGGAGCTGTGTATTAGTAGTCATGAGACAGAGTGCTGTTTGGTTACGGTGTAAGTGTATTCAGATGTGGGTGTTGCCAATTTTAGGTATGTTGGGTTTTTTTTGGTTTTTTTTTTAATAGAAGTGTTTTCTTAATGACTGCTTTCATTCTTGAACAAAGTGACTAATGTAAGAAACAGTGTGTTGTGTTGGAGAATTGCAGTCAAAGTGCAAAGCAGGAAATGTGTTTGGACTTTTGTTACCTTTGTTTAAGGCATGGTTACAAATGTAAGATTTTGATGCTTTTGCCTAAGTATCCACTTTCAATGTGTAAGCAATCTGCAAAAACTGTAATAAGTCATCAGTGTAAAGTGAAACTCTTTGTCCGCTGTTGTACCTAAATATACCTGTTATGATATCAGTTCGCCTCTAGCATGAAGCTCAACAGTGACAAAGAACAGGAAATGATAGTCCTGTCTGATTGACCGCGGGATGGAAAATGCTCACAGTTAATAACGTCTGTCCTAAATGACGGTTATGGAGCAGAATAAAGGAGTTTTATCCAAGTTATGAAATTCTGAGGGAAGTAAAACTTCTCCAGAGTGTGGAAGAGGTATCCACGTTCTATAGCCTTCTCAGCATCCATTCATATAATTATTTCTGGATCATTGTGTATTGGGGGAATAAATTACATTAAGCGAGTGTCTGATATTGAAGAAAACAAGTCTGTCTTTAATAAAACCTCTCTGATCTGCGGAAATTATAGGTAATCAGAAAGTTCGTGGAATGTATCAATTGGTAAAGGGGCCAGGTTTTCATAAATTTCCTATAAAGCCCAACAGGACAATCTGGGCCAGAACATTTGCCATACTGCAAGGTCTGCCTGAAATTATTCAGTGGCAATATATTTAAGCTAAGATGTGAACAGCAGAAAAGTTTTTGCTCCGTTACAGAGTTCCCTGGTCGAATCCCGATGATGCCACAGCCGTGCATGGCTAGGAGAGCAAAGATGGCAGGTTCTCTGGGTGGGAGGGATCTTTTGTCAATCACAGCGAAGCTAGCCTGCTCATCCAGGTGTTTGCTGAGCAGAGCAGTTGGTGCTGTCGTCTGAGTGTGTTCAGGTGTCCTGTGTCACAGCACTGGGCAGCCGTTTGAAAAGTTGCGTTGCTGTGGCGCTGTGGTCCTTGGCTTCCTGTATCTCTGAGGAAGCACGTGCTTGCCTGCACGCTCCAGGCTTTTAGTCCTTGTATGACAGTAGAAGGATGGCTAGGTAATGTGTGGAAATTGGGGTAACGGCTAAAATTGGGAGTAAAATGCAGTACAGAAGCAGAAAGCTGCTGTAGCTGACATGCATTATGCCTGTTCACTCTGCTCATATTGGGTGGATTTTGATTTAAGCAATTGATATGTAACATAGTTTGTGAATTAAAACATAAAAATATTCGCTTTTTGTGTGTACGTAAAAGCTTTGAGATTCTTTTATCTTGAATACTTTTCATGCTTTCTATTGGAAATAATCTGTTTTATGAGTCCCATAAAACAAGCTGAAATCAAACAAATGGAAAAAACTCTATTTGTTCAGATAGGAATAAGCCTGTCATCTGATGGCAAGCATAAATTAAGGTCATAATGACGAGGAATTGGTATTGAGGTACCTATGATACAAGCCTGTTTTCTATAAGGAAATAGTGCATTCCAGTGAAGATATGGTGATATGAAGATAGGGTATTGGAGAACAAGGCATGCTCTTTGCTGTGTGGATTAAGGTGACACCATGGATCGGGTAAACCAAAGCCACTCATAAGTGTTTAATGGACTTGGCTGACTTGGTGTATAAGCTTTAGTGGAGGCCCTGTCGAGCTTTGGGTCGAGCCAACAACTGAACTCTTCCCCCCAGTAATGAAGGACTCAAGGTCAGTTCTCGAAGTTTGGCAAAAATATTATGGAAAGATCTCATTGTCCCAATTGGGGCAATAAGTATCGACTAAAGTAATAGGTGTGTTCATAAATTCTTACACTGACCACAAAATACCTTCTGCCTGGGTCTGCTGTAACTTTAGAAACAGGAAATGTGATTATATATTAAGCTTGCAGCCAGTCTATCTTTGGCATTAAATGTACTGTGAAATGTTTAACCATTCCAACATTTACAAAGTTTATGATGATCCAGTTTATATTTGACGAGTTTCCAGTAAGGAGATAATCTGTGCTCCCAAATGATGGAAGCGTTGTTGTACTTTACTGTGTTTAATTGGTTGATTTCTTCCCTTAACGTTCCTGCTAACAAATCTGAGACTGTACTCCCCCTACTGGTGTGTCACAGCTATGGTTTAAAGTGCAAAATAGAATGTGAAATATATAGGTCCATTTCTGTTTGTAGAATATGAAAACAACACTATTTAGAGTAATCATAACAAAAAACAAACAAAAAAATGAGACACAAAAACATCCATCTCACTATTAGCTGCAGTAACAGAGAAGGTGACCATACTCAAATCAATCAGCCACTCTGTGCTTTTATTTAACACAATTGAACACAATTACATTAGTGTCAGTACAGCAATATAATGGTAGCCCAAACAGTAAAGAAAGCAACTTAAATGCTGATATTATCTAGATATAAACTGATTTGAGCAAATATAAGCTTAATACAGTGAAGTTGTATCTGTAACCACAAAGTAGTAGGTTAATGCTAGATAACTTATGGCCATTTTTATAAGAAACTTAGCTGTGCATTTTGGTAAGAACCCTAGCTATTAATGTTAATAAAGAACTTATTAACTAAATGCTGTACACACCAGAGTGCTCCTCAGCGCTGTGGGGTAGTAGATCCCGAGCTTGATTCCTGTGTTGTCTTGGAGCTGCTGTTTAATCTTGCTAAACTCTACCTGTTTTATGGCTACTGAGCTGGGAAAACCACTCAATATAGTTGAGATGAGGTTTCTCTTGCATGATACAGACTCAGCTCACAGGTCTGATAGAGATGCACTCTTATTATGAAGGTTTGATAGAGATGCACTCTTATTATGAAGGGTGAGGGGTTGTTTGTAGGTTCAACCTGAAGGGACATGTGCACGAGCTAGTGCTCTAGCTGAAGTGCCTCTGGTACCGGCTGACTGACGTATTCATTCAGACATGCTCCCCTGACTCCCCCTGGAATGCCTTGTAGATGAATATTGTTTCTTCTATCACCCTGTCACATCTTCCCTTTTCATAGTTATCGTAAGAGGTAGTTGTTTGCAAAAGTCCTTTCAAAGTTTTAGCGTGTTTGTCGAGTCAGTGGAGGACCAAAGTTCAGTAGTGAGAGTGTCAATCTTCCCACAAGCGTCTTGGCTCTGTGCATTTATGGCTTTCTGGAATGACTCAGACTCAGACTGCCATCTGAAATGGAAGCAGACGAGTCGACTGCCTTGGCTTTATGGCTAATGGGGGATGGCTCTGTTTTTAGCCAGTGAGATCCAATAGAGCAAAACAGGACTCACAAAGAGAACAAAAAGTTCAGACTGGAGATTGGATTTTACATATTTCTATTTGTATGAAAGATTCAAGCACAGTGAATAAATATCAGAAATTGTGCTTAAAAAGAAATTGTCACTGCTTTACAAGTTTATAAGTTAACCGGCACCCATGATGTGCCCCCAGTGGCCAGCAAACTTTTGTATCATCCATGAGCCGCTGGACACACCCCAATACTCTTATTTTGCCTGTACCGATCCGAAGTATCGAATCTCTAGTATTGGACGATGGATATGGAAGTGCCAATGGTCATGGAATGGGCCCCCTTGATTGCAAACACCTGCACAGGGTTTGGTGTTGTATGTTCGTCGGTATATAAACCCCTGTTAGTGTGTGCAATGTTGTTGGTCATTGTTTATAGATGTCTGTTTGTTTGTGTATCTCTAGTTAATGTGTAAGACCATTGTTGACATTATTGTAGCCCGAGTTTATGTTCACGCTATTTAACGCGAGTTGTCTGTGTAGGTGTGTTAACCGCTATTGTTATGTGTGAGTGCCACCATCGTCTTATATGTTCAATGTTAATAAATGTGTGTCACAGTCGAGGGCGTCTGTGCGCCCTGCGGCACTTGGGCCAACGTGACACCAATACCAGCTGCACAGTGGGATTGGGAAGTTCATATATAAGGTAATGCATAATGGTATCAATATTACCAGTCCCTGTTCCCTGGGTGCCCATCATGGAATCATACGAGCTCTTCTGTGCTTGCTGTTTTAAAGTGAGTCACTCTAGCTCGAGTCAGAGTGCTGCCATGTGAGACTTGTCTCTTAGCTACTTGTTTTTTCTAAAGTGCACTACTACTCATCCCGTGTTTGTCATGTTTAATGTCAGTCTTTCCTTTTTTTATTTTGGGGTCTTGGTTCTACACTTCAGGTCTGATCTGATCAGTTTCCATGCTAGCCTCCCACATGTAATCTGGCAACGTGTTGTTTGTGCAGCAAAGCCATCTAGAGCCGAAAGGCTGCGTTGTTTACTTATGTTTGTGGTACGATGTATTTTCATAGTAATTCTCTCTTCGATGTTCAGAGACCATTAAATACTGTGTAAAGGGAAACTGGGAGAACAGTTAAGCAGAGGGGCAGAGCTGACCGAGAAGAAATGGGAGCGACACAACTGGAGAAGCAGTTTAGCTCCCTCTAGTGTACAGCAAAAAACTGCAAGTATTTTTATTCACTATGAATGCAATGCTGAAGTGTTTCCCAGTAGCTTCTTAGTGTTTTTGGATGATGATGTATGTAAAGAAGAGATATGTATATATTTTAATCGTTGAGCAAATGTGATTTCGAGTAATAGCATCCATTTGGTCCATGATATTATTGTACTCCTATAATAAGTTAATTTTTTTTTCCTTTTTAAGGAAAATGCAGAAAAAAAATGCAAAAGTGATTTTTGTGTACATGAAGTGCGTGTGTATGTGTCTGTGTGTGTGTGTGAGAGAGATTATTCTGGCTGAAATGTGTGTGTGCTTGCAGGTGTGTATCTTTGTGTGGGATAAGTAGAGATGTTTAAAGAACTGCCAAATGGTGCTCAGTTACAACTTCTCCTCTCTGAGTGTGCAGACTGAGACATTAACATGCTCTCTTCTGTGTGGTGTAAAGTAGCCACACCTATGCTCAGCCTGTAGGCTTTGTATCTGAGGCCTTTGCCAAAAACTAAAATGAGTTCTTTTGCTGCCTCTCTCTCTCTCTCTCTCTCTCTCTCTCTCTCTCTCTCTGTTTCTCTTTCCCCTTCTCTTGAAGTTGCTCAGAGGTTTTGAAACAGGAAGTTGACTGAAGGTTAGAAAAATAAGCTCCTCCTTACTGTGTGTGTATGAGCTTGGGGTTGCACGGCGGTGTGTGGGGATGCCAAGGTGTGCACAGCAGGACGGGTGGAGTAGTGGGATATAATGCGTGGCTCCCGAAGGACATGGGTGGTGCCTTCCACACCCCCCACCCACGTCCAGCCCAGGTATGACCAGATCCTCCATCTTTCACATTTTCTGCTGCTTCGTCCCTCAGTGCTGGTGCTCTGCTCCTGCACAGAAGATCAGTTCGATCACTGAGACCAGGTTCTCAGCAGATGAAAAGAACATTGAGGAGATTGTATCCGTTCTCCATATGAGACTTGGAAGGGAAAATGGATAAAGATGGTCATGGCTCTGTTGCGTGTATTGGCTGAACCAGTGCCTGACACTGTGGACTTTGGGAGAGCTATGTGCTCTGTGTTAGATGCTTTGGGTTCACTGTGTTACGGTGTGTGCTTGGAGAGTCTCAACTATGAGAATTCCCAAGCTTGTAATTTTTGTTTTCAGTATGTCAAAGCTGTCAGTGCGGGTGAGGAAGGAAAATTATCTCTACTAAACCTCTCACACGTGAAAACGATCACTGACCAGTGGTTGGTATCTCTACGATCATCTGAGTGTGTGCAGTCAGCAGCTGGTTTGGTTATGATGGAAAAACTTCTACTGTGTCATCATGCAGCACTGTGCAAGCAATGTCTGAGAAGTGTGGTCTCTTTGCAGCTTGAAGTTTACCATCTCCAATTAAGTCTGTGCTGTGCCAGCACCAAAATTATAGATGCATGTACTAATCTATCTGCTCTAATATGATCCACGTTACATTGAGTCATAGAAGTGTCAAAGAGGCGAAGTTTGGAAGAGTGTAAAGTCTTGTTTGTTGTGCGTTTGTGCAAGTGCATTTTGTCATGTTGCAGGGGTCAGCCTTAGCTGGAACCCTCCCACATGTTCACAGCACTTCAGTAAAGCTCAGATGCTCTGTTTTGCGTGTGTACATGCTTCAACATCTTATTCTATATGTGCAGCCAACTTTTTGATTCCTTTATAAAGTGTAAAAATAAAGCAGTAGATAGAGCTTATTGGGTGTAGCATTGTGTGGTCCCCAGGGGGAGCTCTGGGTGAGAAGAGTCTGCGTACTGTGTGAGCACAACCATAAGCCTCTACTTTACCTCCAGGTTCGGCAGCTTTAGGGCAAGATGTGCTTGTGACACCTCCACACTGTTCCATTTCCAATGTTCCATATTCAGCTGCCCTTGTACTCCCTCTCTCTCTCTCGCTCACTCGCTATCTTTCAATGTTAACTCAGAGGCAGGTTACAACGTAAGTATACACACAGAGAGTTGCAGGTGTTCTGTGTAAGCTATGAGAATCCTGATAAACAAACAAACAACCACCCCCTTGGATATGCCGGCCCACGTTTTTACAGATGTATGTGTGTCTGAGCTTTATGTATGCTTTCATGTGTGGTAGACCCAGCAGAGAACCTTGGTGATCCATGTGGTCAGCTGACCAGCTTGGCGAGGGGCTGGCCGAGGGGCGGCACATCCAGTAGAATAGCTGGAAACCATGTGTGGTTTGTGGTCAAACAGTAATTGTATATATCTCCATTGCTACTGACATCACTTCCTTCCTGTACAGGAAGTAAGCTGTGTGCTGGGGTAAAAAGAAGTACTCCATTGTGCTATGTGCAAGGCTGTGTTTACATCTTTGAAATAATGTAAAATGGACATATGTAAACATGAGTCATGTGTGAGTAAATCACATCAGATCACCATGCACTGAAGGAAACAGCACACTTATATACATGTGCTCAACTGAAGCGTTGGTGCACTGTGGTGACCTGGGAAAGACCTGGGAAGTTTGAGAGCAAAGTAATCTGTTTGTGGGTGGGTGTGCATATGTGCGCGTGCATGTGTGCGTGCACATTCATGTGTGCATGTGTTCTGCAGTAATAATAAAAAAAATGGCTGTGTGGCCCAAAGTGGTTTTTTTTTTTTGTGTTTGTTTGTTGTTGTTTTTTTTTGTGTGTATGTTAAGGTGTGATGTGTTGTAACATGTCTATGTGGCCCAAAGTTGTGTCTGTGTTAAGGTGTGGTATGGTTTTAGATGTTGCATAATCAATAGTATTCAACCCCCAGATAATTTAAAATCAGTTTCATGCTATTATACCTGTTTATGTACTGACACTAGCAGCTGTAGGTGTTGTAGACCTACTGTAAATCCTCATTGAATACTAATTAAAAAAGTGGATAATAAGATTTTATTAATAAGATAAGAAAAAGAGGGAGAATGAGGGAACTTTCAAAAAAAGTATTAGTCAGGCATGTGTAGGGGCAGCTATTGGGGGTCCTGCATGTGTCTTCTGAGTTTTACACTTCCTGTTCTGCTGCAGTGTCTTGGAGCCGAGCCGGCTGAGAGTGAGAGTGTGTGTGCGTGCGCACGCGTGTGCACGCGTGTGCACGCGTGTGTGTGTGTGTGTGTGCGCGCGCGTGTGTGTGTGTGTGTGTGTGTGCGCGCTCGTGTGTGGCGTGTGTGTGTGTGTGTGTGCAGGAGCAGCAGAGTAAGAGATATGCTTGAGCAGAAGCTCACACCAGTAGGGATAGTGAGCAAGAGAAAGAGGGGGGAGTAGAGGGAGGGATATTGGGGTTGTGTTTGGGAAAAGACTAATGCTTCGCTTCAGCAACAACTACAAGTTTGTACTGCAGACAAAGAGATAGAGGCAGACTGTGTGTGTGAGAGAGAGGAGGGAACAGACCACAGCGTGGGGGAAGGAGTCCGAGCAGGGTGACAGGACTGCTGGGCTTTAGGATCGGTGCCGCTGGTGGTGGAACGGGAGCGTGTGTGAGGGTCGTGAGGAGGCACAGGGCCGGACGCTGCTGTTCCCCCCCCCCCCCTCCCCTCCTCTACTCCTATTTATCCCCCCGGTGGCTGTCACTTGGGGGAGGTGGCATGGTGCAGTGTTGCCCCCGGACACATCATTCTCCTGCTGGGTTCCCCGGGGCTGCCGGAGCTCTCTACTGGACGCCGCTATCTGAGTGATGGCTGAGGCAGCCACAGAGCAGGAGACAGAGGCAGGCACACAGGAGGGGGTGGAGGTCTCCGGCACTTTCACATCCACATCAGCGTCCTCCTTGAACCCTGAGCTGCCGTGCGCTGTGGGGGTCACTGATGGTGAGCAATCTGCTGGAGGTCATCGCCATGGCAGCAGAACCTTTACAGGCTTGGGACTGTTTGGGAGGAGGTGAGTGATGGACAGATGGAAGGATGGTTTAGTATTTTATCATTATCATTTGTCAGAATGTCACCTTTCATTTTCACTTAAATTCAACAACTTTACAGGCAAGAAACTGTCCTGGTGTGTCTTGCCAGAAGCACAAAGCTGTCTTCACATTCACATTACCTGAGGAAACAGCTAATGTTCTGTACACTGAAAGTGCAAGGGCTGCAACTGCCATGCAAGGTGTACCTACCAACAGGAGACAAAAGTGTGTGTGTGTGTGTGTGTGTGTGTGTGTGTGTGTGTGTGTGTGCGTGCAAAAAGAAGATCAAGGTCAATGTGCTGTGGGGGCCTGTGGGAGCTGAGTGGACTTGGCTGAGATGGGTAGTGCCATCTGTCGCTCCAAACAGGAAATACTGTTGAGTTTGAAGTTATTCTAAATAAGGGAGCAGGATGCAGGATTCATTTGTTGACTGACTGAGTGGTTCTGTTCACACATAAACATTGGAGGTTGACTGACTCTATGGAGTCATAATTAGGAATGCATGAGAGCATGTGATGATGTTCTTTGGGGCTTTTTGGGTTTGATTGGAGGAATATATATATGAGTGTGTGTGTGTGTGTGTGTCACAGCTCTATAGTTCACCATTCAGAACTATATAGTTCTGTAGGTTGTCTTTCTCAGCTCTCTGTCAGATGGTCTCTGACTCAGGCAGTCTCTGTTTTTTGTCTCACTCTCATTTGTCTACTCCAAAACTGTCTGCATGCGTGTCTGCATGATGGTGTCTGTGTGTGTAGGTCTGTGTGCATGTGTCTGTGCATGTGTGTGTGTACACGCACATACACGCGTCTGTGAGAGTGTGTCTCATGTTTGTCTCCCTGGATATGTTGGTTTTTTGCAGTCTTTTGTATTAAATGCTGTTCAGACTTTTGTATTAAATGTATTAAATATCACCATCTGCTCTAGAGTCGTTAGCTGAAACCAGCGTCTGGGTGGCAGGTTTCAGTGCCTCATTCCTGACTGGCTCTTTATGGCTCAATGTAACGCATGGCACCAGGTAAGGATTTGAAGTTTCCTGTGTGCCATGCACCCACTTCAGGCTGGTACTATGATCAACCATTGGACATGTGCCATGCATGTGCTCAGCGTGAAAGTGTGAATTAGGTGAGTGTGTGTGTGCATCTGTGTCTGTGTGTGTGTTCACCTTAATGAGGTGTGTGTGTTTGTGTGTGTGCGCGTGTGTGTGTTGATCGCCTTAATGAGGTGTGTGGGTGTGTTGATCATCTTAATTAATGCATAAGGCCACTGATCAGAGAACAGCTTGTGCCAGGCTGAAAGTATGTGGCAATTAAATTTTATTACTGAGTTCCACTGTGTGTGTGTCCAGATTAGGAGATCAGTTTCGATGTTGATTGACTCCGTGGAGTAGTTGGAGTCTGTTATAATTAAGACTGCAGAGAACAAGTGAAGTGCCCTTCTCAGAGAGAGCAAACTGCTCTAGACTCAAATACAACATATGACTCTTATAGCTAGATCTAAGAAAACCAGACTTCAAACTCTTACAGCTAGAGGTAGCAAAACCAGACTCAAAACTACAACCCCTCCAGCAATATACCCAAATGTTGCCTGTTTGTTTATTCATAAAAGGAAAAAAAAATCAGTTACGTGCTTCCATAATAAGTGTCTCTCTTATGCTCAGTCATGCTCACTCAATCATGCTCACTCACTCACGCACCCACACACATTCTCTCTCTCTCTTCTCTCTGTCCTGCTGCATTTAGTTTCTTATCTGCATGTCTGTGTGTAGTGTTTCAGTTTCTCTACTTTAATTTGTTTTCTCTAGCTGCTGGACAACTGCAGTTACGTATGACATAGCCAGAGCCAGTACGAGCTGTACCAGGAAGGTTCATGCTGTTTTGCGGCCCTCCTGTAAATATTTGTTTATTTTTATACGGTATTTTAAATTTTGTTTACATCTGTTGCCTGTGGGACATAGGAAATGATGAAAGAGAGGGCGAGAGATAGATAAGAAGAGGGAGAGAGTTAAGTGATAGATAATAAGAGAGATATAAAAGCCAGTTACCATGGTCAGATATCCCCAAATTTTATATATATATATATATATATATATATATATATATATATATAAAATTAGTGTGTGTTTGCAGATGTGTATCTACACGTATGCATGTGTGTATGTATCGCTATGCATGTTTGTGTATCTGTGTGTGTGTCTGTAAAGGGGTGTGATAGAACATTTTTTTGTTTTTATTGTATATGTAACTGAGGCGCTTATCCAGAGTGACTTACAAATGTGCTTTGTCATTTACTCATACAATGTATCCTAGCCAGTACAGTAGGTTAGAGTCAATGATACTGTTGAACTAGAATACTTTTGAAATACAGGAATCAATGCTGATACCAACAAGAAATGCAAAATAAGCAAACAATTATAAGCAAAATACCAAACAATAGGTGCTAGATCTTTTCCATAAAATTTGCATAAGGTGCAGGCTCAGTGGTTATTAAATACTCCACAAATAGATGAGTCTTCAGTCTGTGTTTGAAGACAGAAAGGTACTCTCATGTTTTGACATTCAGTAGAAGTTCCACCATCTGGGAGCCAGGACAGAGAATAGTTTTTGCTTGTCTTCCATGAGACTTGGATCATGGTGAGTCAAGCTGAGGTTTGAAGAACCTGAGGTATGGTTTGGGCTCTGACCATCGTCATTATGTATGGAGGGGCTGGTCCATTTTTGGCTTTGTTGGCAAACATCAAAGTTTTAAATCTGAAGCAGCAGCTACTGGAAGCCAGTGAAGGGAGCACAGCAGTGGAGTGGTTTTGTGTGTGTGTGTGTGTGTGTGTGTTGAAGACTAGTCATGTTTCTGCAAAGTGATACTTTTAGAATTCATTGGTTTTAGAATTCATATTATTTTACTCATGTATTACATTTGTTCATAATTAATCTGTGTGAAGGTTCATGCTGTGGCTTGTGGGTGTTTGTGAGACCATCTGTCTTTGAAAGGGAGTTCAGCCTGGGATGGTCTGCTTGACCTTCAACACACTGGAACAGAGATAATTCAAGGATTGATAGTCCCTGAAGGTTTATGCTGAATAAACACATGCTCCCTGGCCCATCACTAAGGGCTAAACTTTTCTAAGTGTTTCTTGATCGAGACTAAAGAGCACTAATATACACAACAGGGCCAAATGCAGAACTGTAGTCTTGCCACTGCTTATCCAGATAACTGCTCCAGGTTTACTGACATTCATTGGCCGCTATCTGTGCTGTAGGAGTAGCGTGTGATCCTATACCTTGCTTAATGGTGTTGTCTGAAGCACAGGTTGGGCTGGTCTGGCCTACCCACACATACCTTCCTCCAGAAAAGATCCATGATTAACAAGTGCCTGGTTCTCTTCCAACAGGAACTACGTCAGCCTTCACATCTACTGAGAGTACAGCCAAGGGAAGTCTTACAGGTTCCAGGCCACAGATGGCGATTGCCTTTCTAGGAACTGGAGTCCAAGAGATGAAACCACACAGTGTACTGGTTAAGCTACTTGGGAATTTGTAGTCTTTTGCAAAGGAAAGCTGCTATCTCAGTCGGAGCACTAGTGATTACCAAAGACTTCAGCCTACACTACAGCTTCTCGGGCTAAACATAAACACCCACAGGCTGTGCCCTGTGAGTGGTGACTCACTGGTGTGTTTTTCCAAAGTTTTTTGGGGGACTTGTGCTTTTAAAAACTCAGTGTTGAACCAGCATTATGTGACACTAAAACCTTTTTGAAGTGTGTCAGGTGGGCTTCTAAATCCGAACTGTTAAATAATTCACTTGATTTCTAATTATACTGTGTCTGTGCCTTGTACAAACTGACTTGAGACACAGCTATTTGGGTCATCCACTTCTTTAATACACTCCCACACACACATGCACACACACATGCTCTTAATACATTTTTAATACATTCCCACACACACATGCACAAACACTGAGAAGTGGGATGTGTGATAGGAACTTGTGAGGGGCTCTGACTCACGTGTGCTTGTGTGCATTTTTGGTTCACGTCGGGGGTTGGTTATGTAAGCAGGAGAATTGCTCCATGCAGTCAGCTTGTGGGAGCTAAAAGCCAAGATTTGCTGCATTTGTGGAAGTTGCTCTGTGTTTGTGGAAGTTGCTCAGAGGAGCACCGGAAGCCAAGCATGGCACCTTGTGTGTGGTGGCTCTTGTGCAAAGGCTTGTGTTTAGAGGCTCGTGTGTGGTGCTTTGTTTGAAGCGATTTATTAAATCACATTTTGATTCAGTAACCCTTATTCTTGTTTTTGGCAGTTGTTTCCAAACAAGTGATGGAGACAATTGACTTTAGATTTGATAAATCCTCTTCCTACTCCCCTCTCCCATACGCCATTTCCAGCTTCTAAAAACTGCAGTGTACACAAAAATGTTGCATTAAAAATAGAAACTGGCATATGAATGCAAAAGAACATGTTACGGCTATGATCAAGGTGAGATCAAACCAATCTAGACATGGGGACTTGTCATGGTGACCAACTGTGCAAAACCTCATGATGTAAATGACCTACTGATGTGCTTGACTTCCTGATGTCATGAACACATTTTGCGTAATGTGGTGAATCATTTCTGCAGTCTGCAGTTGTGTATCGAGATAACGATGCAATACAATTCCAGCAAAAGTGAAAAGGTTCGTGAGTATATCAGAGCCAAGATGTCTGCAGAGATCCCACACATTTCCTTTAATGCAGGAGATGTGAACCTTCATACAGCAGACAACGAAAGGAAACTGCTGTGCCAGCAAGGTGTCTTCCGGAAATGTTACAGACTTAGGCCCTGTAGTGATTACTAGAAAAGGGCACATTTCTTGATCCAGCACTTTAAGGCGCTCAAATGCATTAGCACTGGCTCAAGACTCCCATCCACTAGATGAAAAGACTTCCCACACTTCCCATTCCCACACTTCCTGTTCGCTCCTGGGGGAACACCTGCCAGCAGCTCAAATCTTGTTCACAGTGGCAGTCACAGTGTCTTGGATTTGACATTAGCTATGCTAGAAAAATGTGCAACATAAGTGGAGGATATCAACCGCAAAAGCTCAGCCATTCCTCTTCTGACATTTGCACACATACGTCCAGCTCGTGGAAGGGCATGTACCAGAAAGGGTGGTCTTTCTTGGGAGTCATATCGTGAATATGTTCAGATTATACAAGAGTTTAAATATATTAAGACAGACAAATAATGTAAAAGCAGTTTAAAAATAACAAAAGTCACTGCTAAATATTTAGGATGTAAAGATGTTTGTTTAAAGGGTGCCATAGAATGCATTTATTCAGTTACCTCACTATGAAACTTTCAATTTAAGGTAACTTGGCTTCAGCTGAAAAAAAAAGTGGCTGAAATCTGACAGAATGGCTAGCTACTTACAGGTTGAGGCTGGGGTCGAGATGCCAATAAAGTTGTAACTACTTCTCTGAGTGAAAATGTGAAGTGGAATGTACAATGTTTGAGGTTCTAAGGTTTGAGCAACTGTCCGAAGTGAAATGTGCAGAGCAAACTACATTTTTTAAGCGTATTTGTATTCCTGTTAAATATGAAAATCAGTCATGTCCATTGCCAGTTCTGTTCCTTGGGAAGGGTATGAAAAGCGCTGTTGTCGCCTTCACAACCTGCAACGGTGCATTTCTGTACATAGCCTGTCATTTCTGTTGTTGATGTCCTGCAAGTACTATGAAGAACTGTTGAAGTTTCAGCTGTGCAGGTCCATGTTAATATTGCCTGGGCTAGAATGTGGGCAGGCATATGCAGGTTTGGGCTGTGTATGTCTGGTCTGATCAATTAACGTTCTGATTTGTCAGCTTTTTGTCGAAAGACCGCTTGAGTGCATTTGCATAGTGCTGTGCTAAAATGATTCAGGCATTTAGTTCCAGCTCATAGTCTCTAAGGCATAGTCTCTTATCTGTGTTTATGTCTAGGCTGTGTGTGCGTGCGTTGGACATGTATCTTTCATCTGCTCAGGCCTCCTGCAGGTCTTGGAGCAGAAAGCCTGCCTTTCACTCCACACACACACGTGCACACACACACACACACACACACCCCTACACAGACTTGAAAATGCATAAACACACGCATACACCCTTTTATAAATACACACTCATGTATTTCTGTTCTGTATTTTATCAAATAAGCTAAAATCTACATTACAAACCCAGTGTTTTGTGGGGGGGGGAGGAATGTGTCTCATACACTAGTATTGTGTGGAAAAAATCAGGCAAGTGATTTTTCAAGTTTCTTTTCTCTCTCTCTCTCTCCCCCTCTCCTTCCTTCCTCGTCCTCTCTAACTTTCTCTCCTCTTTTGCTCCTCTCTCCTGTCTCACTCTCTGAAAGCTGATGCCTCCAGGTTGTTAGTCTAATGTGCATTTAATATTGCCAAATATGCGCACACATTAACACACAAAATCCATTGCGAAATTGCACAATAACCCTTAAGTATTTACATTAAAATCTCAAGAAGAGGGACCCCCACCCACACCCTCTTTGCGTATGTGTGTGTGTGTGTGTGTGTGTGTGTGTGTGTGTGTGTGTGTGTGTGGGACTCTTGTAGAAGCTTCTCAGGCTGTACTTCCAACTGCTTGCAGCCTGCCTTCCAACACAGCCAGCCACACTGCCTCATAGCTTCACAGCCACACTGATATACAGTCATTCTGCCTCACAGCCTCACATCCTCACTGCCTCACATCCTCACTGCCGTTGCCTCTTTTACTTTTTTTCCTAATTTTTTATTATTTCCTGGACTGTGCTGTGCCAATCACAAGTTGCGTCTCAAACTCGAATACACCTCAAAACGTCTCAAACCCAAATATGCTTTAGAAGAGAAAAAAAGCAGGTGGACGGACGGACAGACAGACAGACGGATGGATAGTGCGATACAGACAGGGGCTGTGTATGTCTGTGCTTTTGCAGCCTGTCTATTAATAACCACATGCCTCTGGGCTGGGTGGACGTGCGTCACAGATGTGCGTGCATATGCGTCACAGATATGCATGCACGTGTCAGTCGTGTGTGTGCACATGTATACCTACATCATCAGGAACATGGATGACTCTGCTGAAGGAAATCTGGCAAAGCAGCAAAATGTTGCTAGTGTGTTGTTCTCAAATGGAGGCTTGCTAAAGCTCACATGCGCATGCACACACACATACACACACAAACACTGACAATCCAGTCCCTTGACATCAGAATCAGAGTAATCTGAATCAGAAGAAAGGTGAGAGGCCCATGCAGAATGACGTCCTTTGTATCTGCAGGGTCATACAGCACGGTTAGGGTTATAGTATGGTGTGTACTTGCTCTGTTCTGCATCCACTGGGTCTGTAATGAGACAACAGTGGAATGGTAAATGAGTGATCGTTCACCTTCTCTAATGGTTAATGATTTGTTGGTTCTTTCTAAAGTGCTCTCTTTCTCTCTGTCTGACTGCACAATGACTGGAAAGATATAGGCGTCAAGTTAGATTCTGTCCCATATGTAGTCAAGTACAGTTTGCATTGGAAGCCTTCTGGCACATGATGGTAATATGTACAGCATTCAATTTATTAGAGATTCCTACCTTTCCTTCATGGCCATTCTATGAAGTACACCGATCACACAGGAGTTTTTGCTGTGTGTATAATTACAAACTGTAGCCAATGGGACCAGATATTACTTTTGTAACAGATCATTGTCAACACAGTAGTAATGCTGAAATGTGAGGGGGACGGTACTGGGTGTTAGTGTGAGTGCATTAGACACAGCAGTGCTACTAACATGGTAGTGTGTAGTGGGTGCTGTGCTGGTGGTTTTCCGTGTGTCGGTGTCACTGCTGGGTTGAGAATGATCTGTCCATTTACAGCCACTCTGGTCAGAATAGGAAGTGATACTAGCATGGAGTCAGAGGATGACTGAACTAAACCATGCAGGACAAGTGCTCTTCTAATACCCATCCTATTCTAATAACTGCACTGTTGTAACTGTTTGAATAACCATACTGTAATAACTGTTCTAATAGGTATTCTAATAACTGTATAACCTTATAATAACTCTACTAATAGCAGAAATGTTTTGACTTTCTAATAATTATTCTAATAACCATATTGTTATTGTAAGTAACTGTTATACTATCTATTCTAATAGCTGTACTGTTCTAACAACTGCCTTAAGTTTTAACTGGTTTAAGGTTTAAATGCTTAATTTGTAATCAGTGTTTTGGTGTAGCTGTAGATTCATCTGAACTGTTATCTTTCACATATTTTATCTCACTTTTTCTCACACCTACCCATACACTCATGCAGTCACACTCCTTCATCCACTCTCTATCTCTCTTGCGCGCGCGTGTGCACACACACACACACACACACACACACACACACACACACACACACACACACACACACACACATAGTCTTTTACTCTCAAACCCATGAATCCATTTGTGTTAGTATAAGCAACATGTACTATATCTGAAAAGCTTTAAAACCTAGTGTTTAGAAAATCAAAATTCTGAAATTATTAAATGCTATTACTTAGGATTGTGTTACTCTGTGTGCATCAGTAAATATAGAAATCCATCATCAGGTCAACTGTATTTGAGTTGATATGACTGGTCTGTTTTCACTGATTAATACTATTTATTTAGATAAACATATGTCATAGGGCTGCATGACCTGGACATTATTAATGTGCAATAATGTTACAGGATATTGATGTGAAATACAATGGTGGTGGTTGATGCTTTCTGAATAAAAAAAAATATTTAAAACAAACCATCAATGCTTAGCTATATACAAACAAAAGTTTCTGCTAAAACCTGAGCAGACTGATAAATCAATGTGATGAGTTATTGATCTCAGTATTACTGAGCTCTTATCAGGGATGATGAGACTAATAATCTCCTCAGTAGTGGACAAGTTTGTCATGAGCTTACCATCTGTGTTGTACTGGTCTAGGGGAGCAGCAGTGTACTGAATCAGGAAATGAGAGAAAATGTTATTAAAAATTAGATTTTCAGAACTGCAGTTAAATGGTGAGCCTGTTTTTCATTAAACCTATTAATAGAAATGCTACATGAAGAAAATGTATAAACATAGAAATCTCCAACCAGTAACTGCAAGGATTGGGGTATTAGGTTTCCAAGGAGAAATTAGAAATGTGCATTCTGTTACTTTTTATGTGCTGTAATGAAATATAATACAGAATACGTTTTGAAGAGTGCTGTCAGCCATCACTTTTTTCAAAAGTATTTTACCCAACACTGCCAACAGCAATAGCACCCTGAGTGACCCAAGTCGCAGCAGCCTAGTGAACGTGGTGAACCTAATCAATGCCGTGTAACCTGCCTCTTACCTAATGAATAGTCTTGTTTCACAGTATCCACCTGACATCCTAAAAATGTTTTAATGCCCGAACCCCTTTCTTTAATACCACTAGATATGCTTTAGTTTATAATAGGAGAAGCTGCACAGTGATTTGTGGCCGTTCACACGTTCTTATTGACTGTAGAAGACCGAGAATGAGAGGGGCAAAATATCACTCGCTTCAACTTGTGCTTAATTCTGTTGCTGCAGGTTTGCTTCATAGTAGTGCTTCTTCGTGCTGTGGGCACTGCGCTTTCCTTGCAGGCTCCTCACCCTCTTGCTCGTTTCCTTGGACCTTGATCAGCTCCAGCTGCAACCTGTGCTTCTCTGGCCTGCACCATTCATACAGGTACGGGGGGGGGCTATTTGTAGAGGGGTAGGGGGGGCTCCTCTGGCTTGTGCCATTCGTACAGGTACGGGGGGGGGCACCTCTGGCTTGCACAATTCAAGGTGTGTATCCCCATAACAAGGAAATATGTGCAGTCCTAACATTTCATGTACTCATTCAAATTAATCTCTCTGAATGACCAGGGAACGTTGTGCTGTAATCACTGTAAACATGTTCTGTGGAACATTTTGTGTTTGTGTTCTTATTTTCCTAGTGTGTGCTACACATACAGTTCACAGACACACAGTCAGAGTGAAAAGCATACACGCACACATACACATGCACAGACAACCACATATACACACACCACACACACACACACACACACACACACACACACACACACACGAGATCAAATGTAAAAATACACATTCTCAAGATCCACAGCGCGCGCACGAGATATTAAATACATACCCACACAGATACAACTATCTGGGAGATATCACATATATACATAGATACATGTTCTCAGAATAAAAAGAACATGCAAGCACACACATGTGCACGCACACACAACACACACACACACACACAGGTCTTCTCCTTTTTCCTCTCTACCCCTTTCTCTCCATATTTCTCTCTCTCTGACCTGTTTTTCTCTCGTTCCTTGGTGGGGTTCTCCTCCCGTTGCCTTGACTGTGTGCCTGGGCCATCTGTACTCCTGTCTGATGTGGAATGTTCCAGTGATTCAGGGCTGTATGGAAGACCACCACCTAGCAGCATGAACAAAGCCTCCCCACCTCTCTGCCTGGGGTGGGGGGGTGGGTGTGAGCGTGTGTGTGCATGTGTTTATACCATTATACACAAAATGGTTACCCGGTTATTCATAATCAACAGTGTTTTGTGTGTTCTAATACTACATGAAAACTTTCTCTTCCTCTGCATGTTTCCTTTTGCCCTCCACTCCTCATACCTTTTCTCTTTCTGCTGCAGTAAATGTACTGCCATTTTGTGTGTGGGTAATAGTGTTATTCATAGCAGACAAATGCACCTTGTGTAAAATCCGCCTCCGTTATCCCAGACAGAGAATCTTCTAACCCTAAAAGCTCCTAGCGTCTCGCATGGTGAGAAACCCTGATGGCTCCTAGTGTCTCGAATGAAGAGGGAGCAGCTCCGAGTGCCAGCAGTTTTTACACTGACATATATCTGATCTAGATTTGCTCACTGCATGTGTAAGCTTAAACACACTATAAAAGACATTTGGCCACATTACATTCTGGTCAATACTTGGTCTTTAGTCATATTTAACAAAAGACTTTGAAAGAGTGTGAGTGTGTGTGTGTGTGTGTGTGTGTGTGTGTACACATTAGAAAACGGGTCCATGGAGACACTATAACCTATTTTACGTATCCACCTTTGACTATTTTACATAATAATCTTTGACTATTTGCTTTGTATTACTGCTTTGTATAAAAACAGTTCCATGTGTTGTGTAGAATTACCTGAGACTAGAGCATGGCGCTTGGATAAACACTGTCCTTTTGGTGCGCACACGTTGGTCTATATGTGTGGGCCTTGGGGGGGTGAAAAACTCTTCAGTGAAACATTGAACTCTGGCACCACCTGCTGGAACAGAGATGTTTGTGCAGAGAAAGAGCAGATGCCGTATGACGCTTAATCGCAGCACATCCCTAATGCGTTTGTAATAATAATATCATTCATTATGGCTTTGTTCTTTCTATTTGTATTTTTCAAAGTGCTTTTGCACCTAATAACCAATGAGGGAATGTGATTCATATTGGTTAAATTATTCATTCTAGATGGTAGAATTATGGGTAAACTCAGATTGGAATTGGGGAAATTAAAAATGTGTTCTGACCGTGTATGAATTGTGATGGATGCTTTGATAGTTTTTAGTAATATACTTATTAAAATAATGAAGAAATTATAATGTATGAAATTATATTAGGGTTTAGGCCAGTGTTTGATCATTAAAAGTAGAAGTGTGTGTGTGTGTGTGTGTTTGCGTGTGCGTGAGAGAGAGAGAGCGTACATGTCTGTATTTCCACTGTGTCACTTAGTAAGTCAACACTCTGAAGTCCATCTGTTTTAATTTTAGATGGAGCTGTGGAATACATCTTGAAATGATACTTCTGGAAAATGTGGCCAAGGTCTAGTTTACGGGCCAGTTCTTTTAATTTTATGGGCAAGATTTTTTTTAAGTTTACAGGCCAGGTCTTCCTGCTCTACTGCTGTTGATCAGGTGGGATCCTCTTGTGATCTGCTGTTTCATTCTAAAGATTCTCTTTTCCTATAAACATATATCTGTTACAAACTGACAGAATCAAGTTTCACACACTGGCATGTGTTGATCTGGGGCAACCCTTTTACCATGTGGTTTCTGTAGTATCACTAGCTTTTCACTGGGTGGCTCCCTTGTCTGATATAAGAACTGAATTTACCCCTGTTTATATTACCATATTACCAAAACAGCTATGGTACTGGGAGTAAAATAAAATTATTCAGTTATTACTAACTAATGATGACACCAGAGTCAGCTAACCAATAAACCAATGACTGGGTCAATGGGGTAGATATACTTGCCATATCTGTGCTTTATTGCAGTCTCTCTCTATTCAACTGGTTTCCTCTCTTGTGCCATCTGTCTCTCCGTCTATCTATATGAAAAGTGGTACCACCACCCATTTAGTGAGGCAGAGGTTAATGTAAGGAAATGGAGTGGTTAATTAGCACTGATCACTAGAGCACCAGACTGAGGAGAGGAGGCTTTCCCTTTGAAACAGAGATTCTGCACTTTGACACCATCCTCTTTTCCAGAGTTTCTGAATGATCTAGTCGCAATTAGTACTGCACTTAAATTTTGCAGGTCATTAATCTCAGATGTTAATGCTTGAGGGTGCTTCATGAAGCTCTGAGGGT